>NW_027671567.1:0-645074 GCF_964165515.1 Mesoplodon bidens
TCAGGGAATCACATTGCAGAAAATGGACCTCGCTAAGACAGAATATTCGCCAAGGAAAAGAAGCACACAATGCCATTTGCAGCACCGTAGATGAGTCTAGAGGTAATCACGTGACTTGGAGTAAGTCAGAAAGTGAAAGACACATATCATATCATATCACTTATAGGTGTTACCTATAAATTGATACCAGGGCAGATATTTCCACGGAGAAGGGCAATCACAGATTCATTAAACAAACTTATGGTTCACCAAAGGAAAGGTGTGAGGATTGAATTCATTACGATATTGGGGTTAACAGACATATACAAACACAGTAGACATATATAATCACCAAAGACCTACGGAGTACCAAGAGAAGACTACTCAACATTGTGTCATAACGAACATGGGAAAAGGATCCCAGGAAGAACAGACATATGTATATGTGTAAAAGAACCACCTCTTGCACACCTACAACAAGCTAAACGTTGTACTCAAACTTGCTGTAATAAAAAATTAAAAATTAAATTAAAAACACGAACAAGAAGTAGTGAGACAAACTTGAGGGGCTTTCTCCTGGCACATTCCATTTTACATTCCAATCTAGAACGCGACTTCCATTGAGGCTCTGCTGCCCTAGTAACCAGATTTGTTAAGGGAGAACTGCTGCCACCTTGTGGCCGTTTCACACAACAGCAGCTTTAATCCCAGCGCTAATGGTCAGTGGATATTCCAAATCATTACAGGCCTGTAAATGACACCTGCCCTGAAAACAAATCCTGGGGTCATATACCGACCAAAAAATTCAAAAGACGTCCATATTTCAAAACGACAGTTTCAAGAGGCATATTTCACGCACATTAGTGTTCTGATTCTTTTGCTTCTTTTCTTTCTTTGTTAAAAATACGGGAATGGAAAAAGGTAACCCTCAGAAGGGGCGAAAACGTTCACAAACGAATCAATGGACAAAGGTTTAATCTCCAATATATATATACAGCTCATGCAGCTTAATATTAATACAACAAACAACCCAATACAAAAATGGGCAGAAGATCTAAATAGACGTTTCTTCAAAGAAGACACAGAGATGGCCAAGACGCACATGAAAAGCTGCTCAACATCACTAATTATTAGTGAAATGCAAATCAAAACTACAATGAGGTAAGACCTCACACCTGTTAGAATCGGCATCATCAGATAATCTACAAACAACAAATTCTGGGGAGGGTGTGGACAAAAGGAACCCTCTTCCGCTATTGGTGGGAATGTAAATGGATACAGTCACTATGGAGAACAGTATGGAGGTTCCTTTAAAAAACTAAAAAGAGAATTACCATAGGATCCAGCAATCCCACTTCTGTGCATATACCCAGAGAAAACCATAAATCACAGAGACACATTCACCACAATGTTCATTGCAGCACTATTTACAATAGCCAGGTAATGGAAGCAACCTAAATGCCCACAGACAGACGAATGGATAAAGATGTGGTACATATATAAAATGGAATATTACTCAGCCATAAAAAGGAATGAAACTGAGTCATTTGTAGAGAAGTTGATGGATCTAGAGACTGTCATACAGAGTGAAGTAAGTCAGAAAGAGAAAAACAAATATTGTATATTAATGCCTATATGTGGAACCTAGAAAAATGCTACAGATGAACTGGTTTGCAGGGCAGAAATAGAGACACAGAGGTAGAGAACAAACGTATGGACACAAAGTGGGGGAAGCCATGGGGTGGTGGTGGTGGGATGAGTTGGGAGATTGGGATTGACCTGTATACATGTATATGCATAAAATAGATAACTAATAATAACCTAGTGTATAAAAAAATAAATAAAAGTAAATTTCAAAATTTTTAAAAATAAAATGTAAAAATAAAACAGAAAAAAAGTTCTTCCATTCACACTGATGTATTTATAAGAATGAATTATTTCCATGCTTATATCTATAAATACATAAAAGAGGAATAAAATCTAACTTGAACCAAAAAAGAAAAAAAAAAAACTGAACCTAACAGTTATACAGAGGCAAACTCTACCAAGGCACTTGCTCCAGTGGTAAACAATTCTGAAATTGGTCAGAGGTGGGGTATCATCTCCCATAGAGCCAGCAGCCCCGCCCGCCCACGCAAGGAGCGTCCTTATTGCAAAGCTGGGGGACCGTGCCGAGGCCTCTGTGAGTAAACGTGAGCTGAGCCCCAGGCCAGCTGCTGCTGAACTGTTCCCACCCTTCCCAGGTGAAACACCTGAATATATACAAGGGCTTGAAAGCCTAGAGGAAGGGCCATGGAGCCACACCAGCGACAGCACGCAGGCCACCTTGGTGCCTGCAGGTCAGCCAGGATGGTCCTGGCCACGGGCGCTCTTCTGGAAGCTTTCCATTGCCCTGCCTGAGATACCCCTCCTGTCCCGGCCCCCACTCCTTTTTTTCCTTCCTCACCTCAGCCCGGAGAGATATTCCAGTGGAAGTTATGGGTGACACATCCTCTTCTTTACAGGTGGCAGCCTGGCAACTCCTGCAGAAAGTCCAGCAGAGCCCCACTCACACCGGGCCACCCACAAAGCCGTGGACCCTCACACCCTCCCACCAGCACAGCCCCGAGACTGCCGACGGGGCAGAGAATATGGAGTCAGGCACAGCTGCAGGGGCTATTGCTGCCTGGAGTGCTGTTTATATTGACCTCAACCCAGGCACACCTGGGGAGGGCTTGCCGGCAGGGTCAGGCTGCCCAGGTCAGCTAATCCTCAGCCCTCAGGGAATCACATTGCAGAAAATGGACCTCGCTAAGACAGAATATTCGCCAAGGAAAAGAAGCACACAATGCCATTTGCAGCACCGTAGATGTGTCTAGAGGTAATCACGTGACTTGGAGTAAGTCAGAAAGTGAAAGACACATATCATATCATATCACTTATAGGTGTTACCTATAAATTGATACCAGGGCAGATATTTCCACGGGAAGGGCAATCACAGATTCATTAAACAAACTTATGGTTCACCAAAGGAAAGGTGTGAGGATTGAATTCATTACGATATTGGGGTTAACAGACATATACAAACACAGTAGACATATATAATCACCAAAGACCTACGGAGTACCAAGAGAAGACTACTCAACATTCTGTCATAACGAACACGGGAAAAGGATCCCAGGAAGAACAGACATATGTATATGTGTAAAAGAACCACCTCTTGCACACCTACAACAAGCTAAACGTTGTACTCAAACTTGCTGTAATAAAAAATAAAAAATTAAATTAAAAACACGAACAAGAATTAGTGAGACAAACTTGACGGGCTTTCTCCTGGTACATTCCGTTCTACATTCCAATCTAGAACGCGACTTCCATTGAGGCTCTGCTGCCCTAGTAACCAGATTTGGTAAGGGAGAACTGCTGCCACCTTGTGGACGTTTCACACAACAGCAGCTTTAATCCCAGCGCTAATGGTCAGTGGATATTCCAAATCATTACAGGCCTGTAAATGACACCTGCCCTGAAAACAAATCCTGGGGTCATATACCGTCCAAAAAATTCAATAGACGTCCATATTTCAAAACGACAGTTTCAAGAGGCATATTTCACGCACATTAGTGTTCTGATTCTTTTGCTTTTTTTCTTTCTTTGTTAAAAATATGGGAATGGAAAAAGGTAACCCTCAGAAGGGGCGAAAACGTTCACAAACGAATCAATGGACAAAGGTTTAATCTCCAATATATATATACAGCTCATGCAGCTTAATATTAATAAAACAAACAACCCAATACAAAAATGGGCAGAAGATCTAAATAGACGTTTCTTCAAAGAAGACACAGAGATGGCCAAGACGCACATGAAAAGCTGCTCAACATCACTAATTATTAGAGAAATGCAAATCAAAACTACAATTAGGTAAGACCTCACACCTGTTAGAATCGGCATCATCAGATAATCTACAAACAACAAATTCTGTGGAGGGTGTGGACAAAAGGAACCCTCTTCCGCTATTGGTGGGAATGTAAATGGATACAGTCACTATGGAGAACAGTATGGAGGTTCCTTTAAAAAACTAAAAACAGAATTACAATAGGATCCAGCAATCCCACTTCTGGGCATATACCCAGAGAAAACCATAAATCACAAAGACACATTCACCACAATGTTCATTGCAGCACTATTTACAATAGCCAGGTAATGGAAGCAACCTAAATGGCCACAGACAGACGAATGGATAAAGATGTGGTACATATATAAAATGGAATATTACTCAGCCATAAAAAGGAATGAAACTGGGTCATTTGTAGAGAAGTTGATGGATCTAGAGACTGTCATACAGAGTGAAGTAAGTCAGAAAGAGAAAAACAAATATTGTATATTAATGCCTATATGTGGAACCTAGAAAAATGCTACAGATGAACTGGTTTGCAGGGCAGAAATAGAGACACAGAGGTAGAGAACAAACGTATGGACACAAAGTGGGGGAAGCCATGGGGTGGTGGTGGTGGGATGTGTTGGGAGATTGGGATTGACCTGTATACATGTCTATGCATAAAATAGATAACTAAAAATAACCTACTGTATAAAAAAAAATAAAATTAAATTACAAAAATTTTAAAAATAAAATGTAAAAATGAAACAGAAAAAATGTTCTTCCATTCACACTGATGTATTTATAAGAATGAATTATTTCCATGCTTATATCCATAAATACATAAAAGAGGAATAAAATCTAACTTGAACCAAAAAAGATAAAAAAAACTGAACCTAACAGTTATACAGAGGAAAACACTACCAAGGCACTTGCTCCAGTGGTAAACAATTCTGAAATTGGTCAGAGGTGGGGAATCATCTCCCATAGAGCCAGCAGCCCCGCCCGCCCACGCAAGGAGCGTCCTTATTACAAAGCTGGGGGACCGTGCCGAGGCCTCTGTGAGTAAACGTGAGCTGAGCCCCAGGCCAGCTGCTGCTGAACTGTTCCCACCCTTCCCAGGTGAAACACCTGAATATGTACAAGGGCTTGAAAGCCTAGAGGAAGGCCCATGGAGCCACACCAGCGACAGCACGCAGGCCACCTTGGTGCCTGCAGGTCAGCCAGGATGGTCCTGGCCACGGGCGCTCTTCTGGAAGCTTTCCATTGCCCTGCCTGAGATACCCCTCCTGTCCCGGCCCCCACTCCTTTTTTTCCTTCCTCACCTCAGCCCGGAGAGATATTCCAGTGGAAGTTATGGGTGACACATCCTCTTCTTTACAGGTGGCAGCCTGGCAACTCCTGCAGAAAGTCCAGCAGAGCCCCACTCACACCGGGCCACCCACAAAGCCGTGGACCCTCACACCCTCCCACCAGCACAGCCCCGAGACTGCTGACGGGGCAGAGAATATGGAGTCAGGCACAGCTGCAGGGGCTATTGCTGCCTGGAGTGCTGTTTATATTGACCTCAACCCAGGCACACCTGGGGAGGGCTTGCCGGCAGGGTCAGGCTGCCCAGGTCAGCTAATCCTCAGCCCTCAGGGAATCACATTGCAGAAAATGGACCTCGCTAAGACAGAATATTCGCCAAGGAAAAGAAGCACACAATGCCATTTGCAGCACCGTAGATGAGTCTAGAGGTAATCACGTGACTTGGAGTAAGTCAGAAAGTGAAAGACACATATCATATCATATCACTTATAGGTGTTACCTATAAATTGATACCAGGGCAGATATTTCCACGGAGAAGGGCAATCACAGATTCATTAAACAAACTTATGGTTCACCAAAGGAAAGGTGTGAGGATTGAATTCATTACGATATTGGGGTTAACAGACATATACAAACACAGTAGACATATATAATCACCAAAGACCTACGGAGTACCAAGAGAAGACTACTCAACATTGTGTCATAACGAACATGGGAAAAGGATCCCAGGAAGAACAGACATATGTATATGTGTAAAAGAACCACCTCTTGCACACCTACAACAAGCTAAACGTTGTACTCAAACTTGCTGTAATAAAAAATAAAAAATTAAATTAAAAACACGAACAAGAATTAGTGAGAAAAACTTGAGGGGCTTTCTCCTGGTACATTCCGTTCTACATTCCAATCTAGAACGCGACTTCCATTGAGGCTCTGCTGCCCTAGTAACCAGATTTGGTAAGGGAGAACTGCTGCCACCTTGTGGCCGTTTCACACAAGAGCAGGTTTAATCCCAGCGCTAATGGTCAGTGGATATTCCAAATCATTACAGGCCTGTAAATGACACCTGCCCTGAAAACAAATCCTGGGGTCATATATCGACCAAAAAATTCAAAAGACGTCCATATTTCGAAACGACAGTTTCAAGAGGCATATTTCACGCACATTAGTGTTCTGCTTCTTTTGCTTTCTTTCTTTCTTTGTTAAAAAAACGGGAATGGAAAAATGCAACCCTCAGAATGGGCGAAAACTTTCACAAACGAATCAATGGACAAAGGTTTAATCTCCAATATATATAAACAGCTCATGCAGCTTAATATTAATAAAACAAACAACCCAATACAAAAATGGGCAGAAGATCTAAATAGACGTTTCTTCAAAGAAGACACAGAGATGGCCAAGACGCACATGAAAAGCTGCTCAACATCACTAATTATTAGAGAAATGCAAATCAAAACTACAATGAGGTAAGACCTCACACCTGTTAGAATCGGCATCATCAGATAATCTACAAACAACAAATTCTGGTGAGGGTGTGGACAAAAGGAACCCTCTTCCGCTATTGGTGGGAATGTAAATTGATACAGTCACTATGGAGAACAGTATGGAGGTTCCTTTAAAAAACTAAAAAGAGAATTACCATAGGATCCAGCAATCCCACTTCTGTGCATATACCCAGAGAAAACCATAAATCACAGAGACACATTCACCACAATGTTCATTGCAGCACTATTTACAATAGCCAGGTAATGGAAGCAACCTAAAGGCCCACAGACAGACGAATGGATAAAGATGTGGTACATATATAAAATGGAATATTACTCAGCCATAAAAAGGAATGAAACTGGGTCATTTGTAGAGAAGTTGATGGATCTAGAGACTGTCATACAGAGTGAAGTAAGTCAGAAAGAGAAAAACAAATATTGTATATTAATGCCTATATGTGGAAGCTAGAAAAATGCTACAGATGAACTGGTTTGCAGGGCAGAAATAGAGACACAGAGGTAGAGAACAAACATATGGACACAAAGTGGGGGAAGCCATGGGGTGGTGGTGGTGGGATGAGTTGGGAGATTGGGATTGACCTGTATACATGTATATGCATAAAATAGATAACTAATAATAACCTAGTGTATAAAAAAATAAATAAAATTAAATTTCAAAATTTTTAAAAATAAAATGTAAAAATAAAACAGAAAAAAAGTTCTTCCATTCACACTGATGTATTTATAAGAATGAATTATTTCCATGCTTATATCTATAAATACATAAAAAAGGAATAAAATCTAACTTGAACCAAAAAAGAAAAAATAAAACTGAACCTAACAGTTATACAGAGGAAAACACTACCAAGGCACTTGCTCCAGTGGTAAACAATGCTGAAATTGGTCAGAGGTGGGGAATCATCTCCCATAGAGCCAGCAGCCCCGCCCGCCCACGCAAGGAGCGTCCTTATTGCAAAGCTGGGGGACCGTGCCGAGGCCTCTGTGAGTAAACGTGAGCTGAGCCCCAGGCCAGCTGCTGCTGAACTGTTCCCACCCTTCCCAGGTGAAACACCTGAATATGTACAAGGGCTTGAAAGCCTAGAGGAAGAGCCATGGAGCCACACAGGCGACAGCACGCAGGCCACCTTGGTGCCTGCAGGTCAGCCAGGATGGTCCTGGCCACGGGCGCTCTTCTGGAAGCTTTCCATTGCCCTGCCTGAGATACCCCTCCTGTCCCGGCCCCCACTCCTTTTTTTCCTTCCTCACCTCAGCCCGGAGAGATATTCCAGTGGAAGTTATGGGTGACACATCCTCTTCTTTACAGGTGGCAGCCTGGCAACTCCTGCAGAAAGTCCAGCAGAGCCCCACTCACACCGGGCCACCCACAAAGCCGTGGACCCTCACACCCTCCAACCAGCACAGCCCCGAGACTGCTGACGGGGCAGAGAATATGGAGTCAGGCACAGATGCAGGGGCTATTGCTGCCTGGAGTGCTGTTTATATTGACCTCAACCCAGGCACACCTGGGGAGGGCTTGCCGGCAGGGTCAGGCTGCCCAGGTCAGCTAATCCTCAGCCCTCAGGGAATCACATTGCAGAAAATGGACCTCGCTAAGACAGAATATTCGCCAAGGAAAAGAAGCACACAATGCCATTTGCAGCACCGTAGATGAGTCTAGAGGTAATCACGTGACTTGGAGTAAGTCAGAAAGTGAAAGACACATATCATATCATATCACTTATAGGTGTTACCTATAAATTGATACCAGGGCAGATATTTCCACGGAGAAGGGCAATCACAGATTCATTAAACAAACTTATGGTTCACCAAAGGAAAGGTGTGAGGATTGAATTCATTACGATATTGGGGTTAACAGACATATACAAACACAGTAGACATATATAATCACCAAAGACCTACGGAGTACCAAGAGAAGACTACTCAACATTCTGTCATAACGAACATGGGAAAAGGATCCCAGGAAGAACAGACATATGTATATGTGTAAAAGAACCACCTCTTGCACACCTACAACAAGCTAAACGTTGTACTCAAAGTTGCTGTAATAAAAAATAAAAAATTAAATTAAAAACACGAACAAGAATTAGTGAGAAAAACTTGAGGGGCTTTCTCCTGGTACATTCCGTTCTACATTCCAATCTAGAACGCGACTTCCATTGAGGCTCTGCTGCCCTAGTAACCAGATTTGGTAAGGGAGAACTGCTGCCACCTTGTGGCCGTTTCACACAACAGCAGCTTTAATCCCAGCGCTAATGGTCAGTGGATATTCCAAATCATTACAGGCCTGTAAATGACACCTGCCCTGAAAACAAATCCTGGGGTCATATATCGACCAAAAAATTCAAAAGACGTCCATATTTCAAAACGACAGTTTCAAGAGGCATATTTCACGCACATTAGTGTTCTGCTTCTTTTGCTTTCTTTCTTTCTTTGTTAAAAAAACGGGAATGGAAAAATGCAACCCTCAGAATGGGCGAAAACTTTCACAAACGAATCAATGGACAAAGGTTTAATCTCCAATATATATAAACAGCTCATGCAGCTTAATATTAATAAAACAAACAACCCAATACAAAAATGGGCAGAAGATCTAAATAGACGTTTCTTCAAAGAAGACACAGAGATGGCCAAGACGCACATGAAAAGCTGCTCAACATCACTAATTATTAGAGAAATGCAAATCAAAACTACAATGAGGTAAGAGCTCACACCTGTTAGAATCGGCATCATCAGATAATCTACAAACAACAAATTCTGGGGAGGGTGTGGACAAAAGGAACCCTCTTCCGCTATTGGTGGGAATGTAAATTGATACAGTCACTATGGAGAACAGTATGGAGGTTCCTTTAAAAAACTAAAAAGAGAATTACCATAGGATCCAGCAATTCCACTTCTGTGCATATACCCAGAGAAAACCATAAATCACAGAGACACATTCACCACAATGTTCATTGAAGCACTATTTACAATAGCCAGGTAATGGAAGCAACCTAAATGCCCACAGACAGACGAATGGATAAAGATGTGGTACATATATAAAATGGAATATTACTCAGCCATAAAAAGGAATGAAACTGAGTCATTTGTAGAGAAGTTGATGGATCTAGAGACTGTCATACAGAGTGAAGTAAGTCAGAAAGAGAAAAACAAATATTGTATATTAATGCCTATATGTGGAAGCTAGAAAAATGCTACAGATGAACTGGTTTGCAGGGCAGAAATAGAGACACAGAGGTAGAGAACAAACATATGGACACAAAGTGGGTGAAGCCATGGGGTGGTGGTGGTGGGATGAGTTGGGAGATTGGGATTGACCTGTATACATGTATATGCATAAAATAGATAACTAATAATAACCTAGTGTATAAAAAAATAAATAAAATTAAATTTCAAAATTTTTAAAAATAAAATGTAAAAATAAAACAGAAAAAAAGTTCTTCCATTCACACTGATGTATTTATAAGAATGAATTATTTCCATGCTTATATCTATAAATACATAAAAGAGGAATAAAATCTAACTTGAACCAAAAAAGAAAAAAAAAAAACTGAACCTAACAGTTATACAGAGGAAAACACTACCAGGGCTCTTGCTCCAGTGGTAAACAATTCTGAAATTGGTCAGAGGTGGGGAATCATCTCCAATAGAGCCAGCAGCCCCGCCCGCCCACGCAAGGAGCGTCCTTATTGCAAAGCTGGGGGACCGTGCCGAGGCCTCTGTGAGTAAACGTGAGCTGAGCCCCAGGCCAGCTGCTGCTGAACTGTTCCCACCCTTCCCAGGTGAAACACCTGAATATGTACAAGGGCTTGAAAGCCTAGAGGAAGAGCAATGGAGCCACACAGGCGACAGCACGCAGGCCACCTTGGTGCCTGCAGGTCAGCCAGGATGGTCCTGGCCACGGGCGCTCTTCTGGAAGCTTTCCATTGCCCTGCCTGAGATACCCCTCCTGTCCCGGCCCCCACTCCTTTTTTTCCTTCCTCACCTCAGCCCGGAGAGATATTCCAGTGGAAGTTATGGGTGACACATCCTCTTCTTTACAGGTGGCAGCCTGGCAACTCCTGCAGAAAGTCCAGCAGAGCCCCACTCACACCGGGCCACCCACAAAGCCGTGGACCCTCACACCCTCCCACCAGCACAGCCCCGAGACTGCCGACGGGGCAGAGAATATGGAGTCAGGCACAGCTGCAGGGGCTATTGCTGCCTGGAGTGCTGTTTATATTGACCTCAACCCAGACACACCTGGGGAGGGCTTGCCGGCAGGGTCAGGCTGCCCAGGTCAGCTAATCCTCAGCCCTCAGGGAATCACATTGCAGAAAATGGACCTCGCTAAGACAGAATATTCGCCAAGGAAAAGAAGCACACAATGCCATTTGCAGCACCGTAGATGAGTCTAGAGGTAATCACGTGACTTGGAGTAAGTCAGAAAGTGAAAGACACATATCATATCATATCACTTATAGGTGTTACCTATAAATTGATACCAGGGCAGATATTTCCACGGAGAAGGGCAATCACAGATTCATTAAACAAGCTTATGGTTCACCAAAGGAAAGGTGTGAGGATTGAATTCATTACGATATTGGGGTTAACAGACATATACAAACACAGTAGACATATATAATCACCAAAGACCTACGGAGTACCAAGAGAAGACTACTCAACATTCTGTCATAACGTACATGGGAAAAGGATCCCAGGAAGAACAGACATATGTATATGTGTAAAAGAACCACCTCTTGCACACCTACAACAAGCTAAACGTTGTACTCAAACTTGCTGTAATAAAAAATAAAAAATAAAATTAAAAACACGAACAAGAAGTAGTGAGAAAAACTTGAGGGGCTTTCTCCTGGCACATTCCGTTCTACATTCCAATCTAGAACGCGACTTCCATTGAGGCTCTGCTGCCCTAGTAACCAGATTTGGTAAGGGAGAACTGCTGCCACCTTGTGGCCGTTTCACACAACAGCAGCTTTAATCCCAGCGCTAATGGTCAGTGGATATTCCAAATCATTACAGGCCTGTAAATGACACCTGCCCTGAAAACAAATCCTGGGGTCATATATCGACCAAAAAATGCAAAAGACGTCCATATTTCAAAACGACAGTTTCAAGAGGCATATTTCACGCACATTAGTGTTCTGCTTCTTTTGCTTTCTTTCTTTCTTTGTTAAAAAAACGGGAATGGAAAAAGGCAACCCTCAGAAGGGGCGAAAACTTTCACAAACGAATCAATGGACAAAGGTTTAATCTCCAATATATATAAACAGCTCATGCAGCTTAATATTAATAAAACAAACAACCCAATACAAAAATGGGCAGAAGATCTAAATAGACGTTTCTTCAAAGAAGACACAGAGATGGCCAAGACGCACATGAAAAGCTGCTCAACATCACTAATTATTAGAGAAATGCAAATCAAAACTACAATGAGGTAAGACCTCACACCTGTTAGAATCGGCATCATCAGATAATCTACAAACAACAAATTCTGGGGAGGGTGTGGACAAAAGGAACCCTCTTCCGCTATTGGTGGGAATGTAAATGGATACAGTCACTATGGAGAACAGTATGGAGGTTCCTTTAAAAAACTAAAAACAGAATTACAATAGGATCCAGCAATCCCACTTCTGGGCATATACCCAGAGAAAACCATAAATCACAAAGACACATTCACCACAATGTTCATTGCAGCACTATTTACAATAGCCAGGTAATGGAAGCAACCTAAATGGCCACAGACAGACGAATGGATAAAGATGTGGTACATATATAAAATGGAATATTACTCAGCCATAAAAAGGAATGAAACTGGGTCATTTGTAGAGAAGTTGTTGGATCTAGAGACTGTCATACAGAGTGAAGTAAGTCAGAAAGAGAAAAACAAATATTGTATATTAATGCCTATATGTGGAACCTAGAAAAATGCTACAGATGAACTGGTTTGCAGGGCAGAAATAGAGACACAGAGGTAGAGAACAAACGTATGGACACAAAGTGGGGGAAGCCATGGGGTGGTGGTGGTGGGATGTGTTGGGAGATTGGGATTGACCTGTATACATGTCTATGCATAAAATAGATAACTAAAAATAACCTACTGTATAAAAAAAAATAAAATTAAATTTCAAAAATTTTAAAAATAAAATGTAAAAATAAAACAGAAAAAATGTTCTTCCATTCACACTGATGTATTTATAAGAATGAATTATTTCCATGCTTATATCCATAAATACATAAAAGAGGAATAAAATCTAACTTGAACCAAAAAAGAAAAAAAAAACTGAACCTAACAGTTATACAGAGGCAAACACTACCAAGGCACTTGCTCCAGTGGTAAACAATTCTGAAATTGGTCAGAGGTGGGGAATCATCTCCCATAGAGCCAGCAGCCCTGCCCGCCCACGCAAGGAGCGTCCTTATTGCAAAGCTGGGGGACCGTGCCGAGGCCTCTGTGAGTAAACGTGAGCTGAGCCCCAGGCCAGCTGCTGCTGAACTGTTCCCACCCTTCCCAGGTGAAACACCTGAATATGTACAAGGGCATGAAAGCCTAGAGGAAGGGCCGTGGTGCCACACCAGCGACAGCACGCAGGCCACCTTGGTGCCTGCAGGTCAGCCAGGATGGTCCTGGCCACGGGCGCTCTTCTGGAAGCTTTCCATTGCCCTGCCTGAGATACCCCTCCTGTCCCGGCCCCCACTCCTTTTTTTCCTTCCTCACCTCAGCCCGGAGAGATATTCCAGTGGAAGTTATGGGTGACACATCCTCTTCTTTACAGGTGGCAGCCTGGCAACTCCTGCAGAAAGTCCAGCAGAGTCCCACTCACACCGGGCCGCCCACAAAGCCGTGGACCCTCACACCCTCCCACCAGCACAGCCCCGAGACTGCTGACGGGGCAGAGAATATGGAGTCAGGCACAGCTGCAGGGGCTATTGCTGCCTGGAGTGCTGTTTATATTGACCTCAACCCAGGCACACCTGGGGAGGGCTTGCCGGCAGGGTCAGGCTGCCCAGGTCAGCTAATCCTCAGCCCTCAGGGAATCACATTGCAGAAAATGGACCTCGCTAAGACAGAATATTCGCCAAGGAAAAGAAGCACACAATGCCATTTGCAGCACCGTAGATGAGTCTAGAGGTAATCACGTGACTTGGAGTAAGTCAGAAAGTGAAAGACACATATCATATCATATCACTTATAGGTGTTACCTATAAATTGATACCAGGGCAGATATTTCCACGGAGAAGGGCAATCACAGATTCATTAAACAAACTTATGGTTCACCAAAGGAAAGGTGTGAGGATTGAATTCATTACGATATTGGGGTTAACAGACATATACAAACACAGTAGACATATATAATCACCAAAGACCTACGGAGTACCAAGAGAAGACTACTCTACATTCTGTCATAACGAACATGTGAAAAGGATCCCAGGAATAACAGACATATGTATATGTGTAAAAGAACCACCTCTTGCACACCTACAACAAGCTAAACGTTGTACTCAAACTTGCTGTAATAAAAAATTAAAAATTAAATTAAAAACACGAACAAGAATTAGTGAGAAAAACTTGAGGGGCTTTCTCCTGGTACATTCCGTTCTACATTCCAATCTAGAACGCGACTTCCATTGAGGCTCTGCTGCCCTAGTAACCAGATTTGGTAAGGGAGAACTGCTGCCACCTTGTGGCCGTTTCACACAACAGCAGCTTTAATCCCAGCGCTAATGGTCAGTGGATATTCCAAATCATTACAGGCCTGTAAATGACACCTGCCCTGAAAACAAATCCTGGGGTCATATATCGACCAAAAAATTCAAAAGACGTCCATATTTCAAAACGACAGTTTCAAGAGGCATATTTCACGCACATTAGTGTTCTGCTTCTTTTGCTTTCTTTCTTTCTTTGTTTAAAAAACGGTAATGGAAAAATGCAACCCTCAGAATGGGCGAAAACTTTCACAAACGAATCAATGGACAAAGGTTTAATCTCCAATATATATATACAGCTCATGCAGCTTAATATTAATACAACAAACAACCCAATACAAAAATGGGCAGAAGATCTAAATAGACGTTTCTTCAAAGAAGACACAGAGATGGCCAAGACGCACATGAAAAGCTGCTCAACATCACTAATTATTAGAGAAATGCAAATCAAAACTACAATTAGGTAAGACCTCACACCTGTTAGAATCGGCATCATCAGATAATCTACAAACAACAAATTCTGGGGAGGCTGTGGACAAAAGGGACCCTCTTCCGCTATTGGTGGGAATGTAAATTGATACAGTCACTATGGAGAACAGTATGGAGGTTCCTTTAAAAAACTAAAAAGAGAATTACCATAGGATCCAGCAATCCCACTTCTGGGCATATACCCAGAGAAAACCATAAATCACAGAGACACATTCACCACAATGTTCATTGCAGCACTATTTACAATAGCCAGGTAATGGAAGCAACCTAAATGTCCACAGACAGACGAATGGATAAAGATGTGGTACATATATAAAATGGAATATTACTCAGCCATAATAAGGAATGAAACTGAGTCCTTTGTAGAGAAGTTGATGGATCTAGAGACTGTCATACAGAGTGAAGTAAGTCAGAAAGAGAAAAACAAATATTGTATATTAATGCCTATATGTGGAACCTAGAAAAATGCTACAGATGAACTGGTTTGCAGGGCAGAAATAGAGACACAGAGGTAGAGAACAAACGTATGGACACAAAGTGGGGGAAGCCATGGGGTGGTGGTGGTGGGATGAGTTGGGAGATTGGGATTGACCTGTATACATGTGTATGCATAAAATAGATAACTAATAATAACCTAGTGTATAAAAAAATAAATAAAATTAAATTTCAAAATTTTTAAAAATAAAATGTAAAAATAAAACAGAAAAAAAGTTCTTCCATTCACACTGATGTATTTATAAGAATGAATTATTTCCATGCTTATATCTATAAATACATAAAAGAGGAATAAAATCTAACTTGAACCAAAAAAGAAAAAAAAAAACTGAACCTAACAGTTATACAGAGGAAAACACTACCAAGGCACTTGCTCCAGTGGTAAACAATTCTGAAATTGGTCAGAGGTGGGGAATCATCTCCCATAGAGCCAGCAGCCCCGCCCGCCCACGCAAGGAGCGTCCTTATTGCAAAGCTGGGGGACCGTGCCGAGGCCTCTGTGAGTAAACGTGAGCTGAGCCCCAGGCCAGCTGCTGCTGAACTGTTCCCACCCTTCCCAGGTGAAACACCTGAATATGTACAAGGGCTTGAAAGCCTAGAGGAAGGGCCGTGGAGCCACACCAGCGACAGCACGCAGGCCACCTTGGTGCCTGCAGGTCAGCCAGGATGGTCCTGGCCACGGGCGCTCTTCTGGAAGCTTTCCATTGCCCTGCCTGAGATACCCCTCCTGTCCCGGCCCCCACTCCTTTTTTTCCTTCCTCACCTCAGCCCGGAGAGATATTCAAGTGGAAGTTATGGGTGACACATCCTCTTCTTTACAGGTGGCAGCCTGGCAACTCCTGCAGAAAGTCCAGCAGAGCACCACTCACACCGGGCCACCCACAAAGCCGTGGACCCTCACACCCTCCCACCAGCACAGCCCCGAGACTGCTGACGGGGCAGAGAATATGGAGTCAGGAACAGCTGCAGGGGCTATTGCTGCCTGGAGTGCTGTTTATATTGACCTCAACCCAGGCACACCTGGGGACGGCTTGCCGGCAGGGTCAGGCTGCCCAGGTCAGCTAATCCTCAGCCCTCAGGGAATCACATTGCAGAAAATGGACCTCGCTAAGACAGAATATTCGCCAAGGAAAAGAAGCACACAATGCCATTTGCAGCACCGTAGATGAGTCTAGAGGTAATCACGTGACTTGGAGTAAGTCAGAAAGTGAAAGACACATATCATATCATATCACTTATAGGTGTTACCTATAAATTGATACCAGGGCAGATATTTCCACGGAGAAGGGCAATCACAGATTCATTAAACAAACTTATGGTTCACCAAAGGAAAGGTGTGAGGATTGAATTCATTACGATATTGGGGTTAACAGACATATACAAACACAGTAGACATATATAATCACCAAAGACCTACGGAGTACCAAGAGAAGACTACTCAACATTCTGTCATAACGAACATGGGAAAAGGATCCCAGGAAGAACAGACATATGTATATGTGTAAAAGAACCACCTCTTGCGCACCTACAACAAGCTAAACGTTGTACTCAAACTTGCTGTAATAAAAAATAAAAAATAAAATTAAAAACACGAACAAGAAGTAGTGAGCCAAACTTGAGGGGCTTTCTCCTGGCACATTCCGTTCTACATTCCAATCTAGAACGCGACTTCCATTGAGGCTCTGCTGCCCTAGTAACCAGATTTTGTAAGGGAGATCTGCTGCCACCTTGTGGCCGTTTCACACAACAGCAGCTTTAATCCCAGCGCTAATGGTCAGTGGATATTCCAAATCATTACAGGCCTGTAAATGACACCTGCCCTGAAAACAAATCCTGGGGTCATATATCGACCAAAAAATTCAAAAGACGTCCATATTTCAAAACGACAGTTTCAAGAGGCATATTTCACGCACATTAGTGTTCTGCTTCTTTGGATTTCTTTCTTTCTTTGTTAAAAAAACGGGAATGGAATAAGGCAACCCTCAGAATGGGCGAAAACTTTCACAAACGAATCAATGGACAAAGGTTTAACCTCCAATATATATAAACAGCTCATGCAGCTTAATATTAATAAAACAAACAACCCAGTACAAAAATGGGCAGAAGATCTAAATAGACGTTTCTTCAAAGAAGACACATTGATGGCCAAGACGCATATGAAAACCTGCTCAACATCACTAATTATGAGAGAAATGCAAATCAAAACTACAATGAGGTAAGACCTCACACCTGTTAGAATCGGCATCATCAGATAATCTACAAACAACAAATTCTGGGGAGGGTGTGGACAAAAGGAACCCTCTTCCGCTATTGGTGGGAATGTAAATTGATACAGTCACTATGGAGAACAGTATGGAGGTTCCTTTAAAAAACTAAAAAGAGAATTACCATAGGATCCAGCAATCCCACTTCTGGGCATATACCCAGAGAAAACCATAAATCACAGAGACACATTCACCAGAATATTCATTGCAGCACTATTTACAATAGCCAGGTAATGGAAGCAACTTAAATGCCCACAGACAGACGAATGGATAAAGATGTGGTACATATATAAAATGGAATATTACTCAGCCATAAAAAGGAATGAAACTGAGTCATTTGTAGAGAAGTTGATGGATCTAGAGACTGTCATACAGAGTGAAGTAAGTCAGAAAGAGAAAAACAAATATTGTATATTAATGCCTATATGTGGAACCTAGAAAAATGCTACAGATGAACTGGTTTGCAGGGCAGAAATAGAGACACAGAGGTAGAGGACAAACGTATCGACACAAAGTGTGGGAAGCCATGGGGTGGTGGTGGTGGGATGAGTTGGGAGATTGGGATTGACCTGTATACATGTCTATGCATAAAATAGATTACTAATAATAACCTAGTGTATAAAAAAATAAATAAAATCAAATTTCAAAATTTTTAAAAATAAAATGTAAAAATAAAACAGAAAAAAAGTTCTTCCATTCACACTGATGTATTTATAAGAATGAATTATTTCCATGCTTATATCTATAAATACATAAAAGAGGAATAAAATCTAACTTGAACCAAAAAGAAAAAAAAAAATGAACCTAACAGTTATACAGAGGAAAACACTACCAAGGCACTTGCTCCAGTTGTAAACAATTCTGAAATTGGTCAGAGTTGGGGAATCATCTCCCATACAGCCAGCAGCCCCGCCCGCCCACACAAGGAGCGTCCTTATTGCAAAGATGGGGGACCGAGCCGAGGCCTCTGTGAGTAAACGTGAGCTGAGCCCCAGGCCAGCTGCTGCTGAACTGTTCCCACCCTTCCCAGGTGAAACACCTGAATATGTACAAGGGCTTGAAAGCCTAGAGGAAGGGCCGTGGAGCCACACCAGCGAAAGCTCGCAGGCCAACTTGGAGCCTGCAGGTCAGCCAGGATGGTCCTGGCCACGGGCGCTCTTCTGGAAGCTTTCCATTGCCCTGCCTGAGATACCCCTCCTGTACCGGCCCCCACTTCTTTTTTTCCTTCCTCCCCTCTGCCCAGAGAGATACTCCAGTGGAAGTTATGGGTGACACATCCTCTTCTTTACAGGTGGCAGCCTGGCAACTCCTGCAGAAAGTCCAGCAGAGCCCCACTCACACCGGGCCACCCACAAAGCCGTGGACCCTCACACCCTCCCACCAGCACAGCCCCGAGACTGCTGACGGGGCAGAGAATATGGAGTCAGGCACAGATGCAGGGGCTATTGCTGCCTGGAGTGCTGTTTATATTGACCTCAACCCAGGCACACCTGGGGAGGTCTTGCCGGCAGGGTCAGTCTGCCCAGGTCAGCTAATCCTCAGCCCTCAGGGAATCACATTGCAGAAAATGGACCTCGCAATGACAGAATATTCGCCAAGGAAAAGAAGCACACAATGCCATTTGCAGCACCGTAGATGAGTCTAGAGCTAATCACGTGACTTGGAGTAAGTCAGAAAGTGAAAGACACATATCATATCATATCACTTATAGGTGTTACCTATAAATGATACCAGGGCAGATATTTCCACGGAGAAGGGCAATCACAGATTCATTAAACAAACTTATGGTTCACCAAAGGAAAGGTGTGAGGATTGAATTCATTACGATATTGGGGTTAACAGACATATACAAACAGAGTAGACATATATAATCACCAAAGACCTACGGAGTACCAAGAGAAGACTACTCAACATTCTGTCATAACGAACATGGGAAAAGGATCCCAGGAAGAACAGACATATGTATATGTGTAAAAGAACCACCTCTTGCACACCTGCAACAAGCTAAACGTTGTACTCAAACTTGCTGTAATAAAAAATAAAAAATTAAATTAAAAACACGAACAAGAAGTAGTGAGACAAACTTGAAGGGCTTTCTCCTGGCACATTCCGTTCTACATTCCAATCTAGAACGCGACTTACATTGAGGCTCTGCTGCCCTAGTAACCAGATTTGGTAAGGGAGAACTGCTGCCACCTTGTGGCCGTTTCACACAACAGCAGCTTTAATCCCAGCGCTAATGGTCAGTGGATATTCCAAATCATTACAGGCCTGTAAATGACACCTGCCCTGAAAACAAATCCTGGGGTCATATATCGACCAAAAAATTCAAAAGACGTCCATATTTCAAAACGACAGTTTCAAGAGGCATATTTCACGCACATTAGTGTTCTGATTCTTTTGCTTTCTTTCTTTCTTTGTTAAAAATACGGGAATGGAAAAAGGTAACCCTCAGAAGGGGCGAAAACGTTCACAAACGAATCAATGGACAAAGGTTTAATCTCCAATATATATATACAGCTCATGCAGCTTAATATTAATACAACAAACAACCCAATACAAAAATGGGCAGAAGATCTAAATAGACGTTTCTTCAAAGAAGACACAGAGATGGCCAAGACGCACATGAAAAGCTGCTCAACATCACTAATTATTAGAGAAATGCAAATCAAAACTACAATGAGGTAAGACCTCACACCTGTTAGAATCGGCATCATCAGATAATCTACAAACAACAAATTCTGGGGAGGTGTGGACAAAAGGAACCCACTTCCGCTATTGGTGGGAATGTAAATTGATACAGTCACTATGGAGAACAGTATGGAGGTTCCTTTAAAAAACTAAAAAGAGAATTACAATAGGATCCAGCAATCCAACTTCTGGGCATATACCCAGAGAAAACTAGAAATCACAGAGACACATTCACCACAATGTTCATTGCAGCACTATTTACAATAGCCAGGTAATGGAAGCAACCTAAATGCCCACAGACAGACGAATGGATAAAGATGTGGTACATATATAAAATGGAATATTACTCAGCCATAAAAAGGAATGAAACTGGGTCATTTGTAGAGAAGTTGATGGATCTAGAGACTGTCATACAGAGTGAAGTAAGTCAGAAAGAGAAAAACAAATATTGTATATTAATGTCTATATGTGGAACCTAGAAAAATGCTACAGATGAACTGGTTTGCAGGGCAGAAATAGAGACACAGAGGTAGAGAACAAACGTATGGACACAGAGTGGGGGTAGCCATGGGGTGGTGGTGGTGGGATGTGTTGGGAGATTGGGATTGACCTGTATACATGTCTATGCATAAAATAGACAAATAAAAATAACCTACTGTATAAAAAAAATAAATAAAATTAAATTTCAAAAATTTTAAATATAAAATGTTAAAATAAAACAGAAAAAATATTCTTCCATTCACACTGATGTATTTATAAGAATGAATTATTTCCATGCTTATATCCATAAATACATAAAAGAGGAATAAAATCTAACTTGAACCAAAAAGATAAAAAAAACAGAACCTAACAGTTATACAGAGGAAAACACTACCAAGGCACTTGCTCCAGTGGTAAACAATTCTGAAATTGGTCAGAGGTGGGGAATCATCTCCCATACAGCCAGCAGCCCCGCCCGCCCACGCAAGGAGCGTCCTTATTGCAAAGCTGGGGGACCGTGCCGAGGCCTCTGTGAGTAAACGTGAGCTGAGCCCCAGGCCAGCTGCTGCTGAACTGTTCCCATCCTTCCCAGGTGAATCACCTGAATATGTACAAGGGCATGAAAGCCTAGAGGAAGGGCCGTGGTGCCACACCAGCGACAGCACGCAGGCCACCTTGGTGCCTGCAGGTCAGCCAGGATGGTCCTGGCCATGGGCGCTCTTCTGGAAGCTTTCCATTGCCCTGCCTGAGATACCCCTCCTGTCCCGGCCCCCACTCCTTTTTTTCCTTCCTCACCTCAGCCCCTAGAGATATTCCAGTTGAAGTTATGGGTGACACATCCTCTTCTTTACAGGTGGCAGCCTGGCAACTCCTGCAGAAAGTCCAGCAGAGCCCCACTCACACCAAGCCACCCACAAAGCCGTGGACCCTCACACCCTCCCACCAGCACAGCCCCAAGACTGCTGACTGGGCAGAGAATATGGAGTCAGGCACAGCTGCAGGGGCTATTGCTGCCTGGAGTGCTGTTTATATTGACCTCAACGCAGGCACACCTGGGGAGGGCTTGCCGGCAGGGTCAGGCTGCCCAGGTCAGCTAATCCTCAGCCCTCAGGGAATCACATTGCAGAAAATGGACCTCGCTGAGACAGAATATTCGCCAAGGAAAAGAAGTACACAATGCCATTTGCAGCACCGTAGATGAGTCTAGAGCTAATCACGTGACTTGGAGTAAGTCAGAAAGTGAAAGACACATATCATATCATATCACTTATAGGTGTTACCTATAAATTGATACCAGGGCAGATATTTCCACGGAGAAGGGCAATCACAGATTCATTAAACAAACTTATGGTTCACCAAAGGAAAGGTGTGAGGATTGAATTCATTACGATATTGGGGTTAACAGACATATACAAACACAGTAGACATATATAATCACCAAAGACCTACGGAGTACCAAGAGAAGACTACTCAACATTCTGTCATAACGTACATGGGAAAAGGATCCCAGGAAGAACAGACATATGTATATGTGTAAAAGAACCACCTCTTGCACACCTACAACAAGCTAAACGTTGTACTCAAACTTGCTGTAATAAAAAATTAAAAATTAAATTAAAAACACGAACAAGAAGTAGTGAGACAAACTTGAGGGGCTTTCTCCTGGCACATTCCGTTCTACATTCCAATCTAGAACGCGACTTCCATTGAGGCTCTGCTGCCCTAGTAACCAGATTTGGTAAGGGAGAACTGCTGCCACCTTGTGGCCGTTTCACACAACAGCAGCTTTAATCCCAGCGCTAATGGTCAGTGGATATTCCAAATCATTACAGGCCTGTAAATGACACCTGCCCTGAAAACAAATCCTGGGGTCATATATCGACCAAAAAATTCAAAAGACGTCCATATTTCAAAACGACAGTTTCAAGAGGCATATTTCACGCACATTAGTGTTCTGCTTCTTTGGATTTCTTTCTTTCTTTGTTAAAAAAACGGGAATGGAATAAGGCAACCCTCAGAATGGGCGAAAACTTTCACAAACGAATCAATGGACAAAAGTTTAATCTCCAATATATATAAACAGCTCATGCAGCTTAATATTAATAAAACAAACAACCCAATACAAAAATGGGCAGAAGATCTAAATAGACGTTTCTTCAAAGAAGACACAGAGATGGCCAAGACGCACATGAAAACCTGCTCAACATCACTAATTATTAGAGAAATGCAAATCAAAACTACAATGAGGTAAGACCTCACACCTGTTAGAATCGGCATCATCAGATAATCTACAAACAACAAATTCTGGGGAGGGTGTGGACCAAAGGAACCCTCTTCCGCTATTGGTGGGAATGTAAATGGATACAGTCAATATGGAGAACAGTATGGAGGTTCGTTTAAAAAACTAAAAAGAGAATTACCATAGGATCCAGCAATCCCACTTCTGGGCATATACCCAGAGAAAACCAAAAATCACAAAGACACATTCACCACAATGTTCATTGCAGCACTATTTACAATAGCCAGGTAATGGAAGCAACCTAAATGCCCACAGACAGACGAATGGATAAAGATGTCGTACATATATAAAATGGAATATTACTCAGCCATAAAAAGGAATGAAACTGGGTCATTTGTAGAGAAGTTGATGGATCTAGAGACTGTCATACAGAGTGAAGTAAGTCAGAAAGAGAAAAACAAATATTGTATATTAATGCCTATATGTGGAACCTAGAAAAATGCTACAGATGAACTGGTTTGCAGGGCAGAAATAGAGACACAGACGTAGAGAACAAACGTATGGACACAAAGTGGGGGAAGCCATGGGGTGGTGGTGGTGGGATGAGTTGGGAGATTGGGATTGACCTGTATACATGTCTATGCATAAAATAGATAACTAATAATAACCTACTGTATAAAAAAATAAATAAAATTAAATTTCAAAAATTTTAAAAATAAAATGTAAAAATAAAACAGAAAAAATGTTCTTCCATTCACACTGATGTATTTATAAGAATGAATTATTTCCATGCTTATATCCATAAATACATAAAAGAGGAATAAAATCTAACTTGAACCAAAAAAGATAAAAAAAAAAACTGAACCCAACAGTTATACAGAGGAAAACACTACCAAGGCACTTGCTCCAGTGGAAAACAATTCTGAAATTGGTCAGAGGTGGGGAATCATCTCCCATAGAGCCAGCAGCCCCGCCCACCCACGCAAGGAGCGTCCTTATTGCAAAGCTGGGGGACCGTGCCGAGGCCTCTGTGAGTAAACGTGAGCTGAGCCCCAGGCCAGCTGCTGCTGAACTGTTCCCACCCTTCCCAGGTGAAACACCTGAATATGTACAAGGGCTTGAAAGCCTAGAGGAAGGGCCATGGAGCCACACCAGCGACAGCACGCAGGCCACCTTGGTGCCTGCAGGTCAGCCAGGATGGTCCTGGCCACGGGCGCTCTTCTGGAAGCTTTCCATTGCCCTGCCTGAGATACCCCTCCTGTCACGGCCCCCACTCCTTTTTTTCCTTCCTCACCTCAGACCGGAGAGATATTCCAGTGGAAGTAATGGGTGACACATCCTCTTCTTTACAGGTGGCAGCCTGGCAACTCCTGCAGAAAGTCCAGCAGACCCCACTCACACCGGGCCACCCACAAAGCCGTGGACCCTCACACCCTCCCACCAGCACAGCCCCGAGACTTCTGACGGGGCAGAGAATATGGAGTCAGGCACAGCTGCAGGGGCTATTGCTGCCTGGAGTGCTGTTTATATTGACCTCAACCCAGGCACACCTGGGGAGGGCTTGCCGGCAGGGTCAGGCTGCCCAGGTCAGCTAATCCTCAGCCCTCAGGGAATCACATTGCAGAAAATGGACCTCGCTAAGACAGAATATTCGCCAAGGAAAAGAAGCACACAATGCCATTTGCAGCACCGTCCTTGAGTCTAGAGGTAATCACGTGACTTGGAGTATGTCAGAAAGTGATAGACACATATCATATCATATCACTTATAGGTGTTACCTATAAATTGATACCAGGGCAGATATTTCCACGGAGAAGGGCAATCACAGATTCATTAAACAAACTTATGGTTCACCAAAGGAAAGGTGTGAGGATTGAATTCATTACGATATTGGGGTTAACAGACATATACAAACACAGTAGACATATATAATCCCCAAAGACCTACGGAGTACCAAGAGAAGACTACTCAACATTCTGTCATAACGAACATGGGAAAAGGATCCCAGGAAGAATAGACATATGTATATGTGTAAAAGAACCACAACTTGCACACCTACAACAAGCTAAACGTTGTACTCAAACTTGCTGTAATAAAAAATAAAAAAATAAATTAAAAACACGAACAAGAAGTAGTGAGACAAACTTGAGGGGCTTTCTCCTGGCACATTCCGTTCTACATTCCAATCTAGAACGCGACTTCCATTGAGGCTCTGCTGCCCTAGTAACCAGATTTGGTAAGGGAGAACTGCTGCCACCTTGTGGCCGTTTCACACAACAGCAGCTTTAATCCCAGCGCTAATGGTCAGTGGATATTCCAAATCATTACAGGCCTGTAAATGACACCTGCCCTGAAAACAAATCCTGGGGTCATATATCGACCAAAAAATTCAAAAGACGTCCATATTTCAAAACGACAGTTTCAAGAGGCATATTTCACGCACATTAGTGTTCTGCTTCTTTGGATTTCTTTCTTTCTTTGTTAAAAAAACGGGAATGGAATAAGGCAACCCTCAGAATGGGCGAAAACTTTCACAAACGAATCAATGGACAAAGGTTTAATCTCCAATATATATATAAACAGCTCATGCAGCTTAATATTAATACAACAAACAACCCAATACAAAAATGGGCAGAAGATCTAAATAGACGTTTCTTCAAAGAAGACACATAGATGGCCAAGACGCACATGAAAACCTGCTGAACATCACTAATTATTAGAGAAATGCAAATCAAAACTACAATGAGGTAAGACCTCACACCTGTTAGAATCGGCATCAAAAGATAATCTACAAACAACAAATTCTGGGGAGGGTGTAGACAAAAGGAACCCTCTTCCGCTATTGGTGGGAATGTAAATGGATACAGTCACTATGGAGAACAGTATGGAGGTTCCTTTAAAAAACTAAAGAGAGAATTATCATAGGATCCAGCAATCCCACTTCTGGGCATATACCCAGAGAAAACCATAAATCACAGAGACACATTCACCACAATGTTCATTGCAGCACTATTTACAATAGCCAGGTAATGGAAGCAACCTAAATGGCCACAGACAGACGAATGGATAAAGATGTGGTACATATATAAAATGGAATATTACTCAGCCATAAAATGGAATGAAACTGGGTCATTTGTAGAGAAGTTGATGGATCTAGAGACTGTCATACAGAGTGAAGTAAGTCAGAAAGAGAAAAACAAATATTGTATATTAATGCCTATATGTGGAACCTAGAAAAATGCTACAGATGAACTGGTTTGCAGGGCAGAAATAGAGACACAGAGGTAGAGAACAAACGTATGGACACAAAGTGGGGGAAGCCATGGGGTGGTGGTGGTGGGATGAGTTGGGAGATTGGGATTGACCTGTATACATGTCTATGCATAAAATAGATAACTAATAATAACCTACTGTATAAATAAATAAATAATATTAAATTTCAAAATTTTTAAAAATAAAATGTATAAATAAAACAGAAAAAAAGTTCTTCCATTCACACTGATGTATTTATAAGAATGAATTATTTCCATGCTTATATCTATAAATACATAAAAGAGGAATAAAATCTAACTTGAACCAAAAAAGAAAAAAAAAAAACTGAACCTAATAGTTATACAGAGGAAAACACTACCAAGGCACTTGCTACAGTGGTAAACAATTATGAAATTGGTCAGAGGTGGGGAATAATCTCCCATAGAGCCAGCAGCCGCACCCGCCCACGCAAGGAGCGTCCTTATTGCAAAGCTGGGGGACCGTGCCGAGGCCTCTGTGAGTAAACGTGAGCTGAGCCCCAGGCCAGCTGCTGCTGAACTGTTCCCACCCTTCCCAGGTGAAACACCTGAATATGTACAAGGGCTTGAAAGCCTAGAGGAAGGGCCATGGAGCCACACCAGCGACAGCACGCAGGCCACCTTGGTGCCTGCAGGTCAGCCAGGATGGTCCTGGCCACGGGTGCTCTTCTGGAAGCTTTCCATTGCCCTGCCTGAGATACCCCTCCTGTCCCGGCCCCCACTCCTTTTTTTCCTTCCTCACCTCAGCCCGGAGAGATATTCCAGTGGAAGTTATGGGTGACACATCCTCTTCTTTACAGGTGGCAGCCTGGCAACTCCTGCAGAAAGTCCAGCAGAGCCCCACTCACACCGGGCCACCCACAAAGCCGTGGACCCTCACACCCTCCCACCAGCACAGCCCCGAGACTGCTGACGGGGCAGAGAATATGGAGTCAGGCACAGCTGCAGGGGCTATTGCTGCCTGGAGTGCTGTTTTTATTGACCTCAACCCAGGCACACCTGGGGAGGGCTTGCCGGCAGGGTCAGGCTGCCCAGGTCAGCTAATCCTCAGCCCTCAGGGAATCACATTGCAGAAAATGGACCTCGCTAAGACAGAATATTCGCCAAGGAAAAGAAGCACACAATGCCATTTGCAGCACCGTAGATGAGTCTAGAGGTAATCACGTGACTTGGAGTAAGTCAGAAAGTGAAAGACACATATCATATCATATCACTTATAGGTGTTACCTATAAATTGATACCAGGGCAGATATTTCCACGGAGAAGGGCAATCACAGATTCATTAAACAAACTTATGGTTCACCAAAGGAAAGGTGTGAGGATTGAATTCATTACGATATTGGGGTTAACAGACATATACAAACACAGTAGACATATATAATCACCAAAGACCTACGGAGTACCAAGAGAAGACTACTCAACATTGTGTCATAACGAACATGGGAAAAGGATCCCAGGAAGAACAGACATATGTATATGTGTAAAAGAACCACCTCTTGCACACCTACAACAAGCTAAACGTTGTACTCAAACTTGCTGTAATAAAAAATTAAAAATTAAATTAAAAACACGAACAAGAAGTAGTGAGACAAACTTGAGGGGCTTTCTCCTGGCACATTCCATTTTACATTCCAATCTAGAACGCGACTTCCATTGAGGCTCTGCTGCCCTAGTAACCAGATTTGTTAAGGGAGAACTGCTGCCACCTTGTGGCCGTTTCACACAACAGCAGCTTTAATCCCAGCGCTAATGGTCAGTGGATATTCCAAATCATTACAGGCCTGTAAATGACACCTGCCCTGAAAACAAATCCTGGGGTCATATACCGACCAAAAAATTCAAAAGACGTCCATATTTCAAAACGACAGTTTCAAGAGGCATATTTCACGCACATTAGTGTTCTGATTCTTTTGCTTCTTTTCTTTCTTTGTTAAAAATACGGGAATGGAAAAAGGTAACCCTCAGAAGGGGCGAAAACGTTCACAAACGAATCAATGGACAAAGGTTTAATCTCCAATATATATATACAGCTCATGCAGCTTAATATTAATACAACAAACAACCCAATACAAAAATGGGCAGAAGATCTAAATAGACGTTTCTTCAAAGAAGACACAGAGATGGCCAAGACGCACATGAAAAGCTGCTCAACATCACTAATTATTAGTGAAATGCAAATCAAAACTACAATGAGGTAAGACCTCACACCTGTTAGAATCGGCATCATCAGATAATCTACAAACAACAAATTCTGGGGAGGGTGTGGACAAAAGGAACCCTCTTCCGCTATTGGTGGGAATGTAAATGGATACAGTCACTATGGAGAACAGTATGGAGGTTCCTTTAAAAAACTAAAAAGAGAATTACCATAGGATCCAGCAATCCCACTTCTGTGCATATACCCAGAGAAAACCATAAATCACAGAGACACATTCACCACAATGTTCATTGCAGCACTATTTACAATAGCCAGGTAATGGAAGCAACCTAAATGCCCACAGACAGACGAATGGATAAAGATGTGGTACATATATAAAATGGAATATTACTCAGCCATAAAAAGGAATGAAACTGAGTCATTTGTAGAGAAGTTGATGGATCTAGAGACTGTCATACAGAGTGAAGTAAGTCAGAAAGAGAAAAACAAATATTGTATATTAATGCCTATATGTGGAACCTAGAAAAATGCTACAGATGAACTGGTTTGCAGGGCAGAAATAGAGACACAGAGGTAGAGAACAAACGTATGGACACAAAGTGGGGGAAGCCATGGGGTGGTGGTGGTGGGATGAGTTGGGAGATTGGGATTGACCTGTATACATGTATATGCATAAAATAGATAACTAATAATAACCTAGTGTATAAAAAAATAAATAAAAGTAAATTTCAAAATTTTTAAAAATAAAATGTAAAAATAAAACAGAAAAAAAGTTCTTCCATTCACACTGATGTATTTATAAGAATGAATTATTTCCATGCTTATATCTATAAATACATAAAAGAGGAATAAAATCTAACTTGAACCAAAAAAGAAAAAAAAAAAACTGAACCTAACAGTTATACAGAGGCAAACTCTACCAAGGCACTTGCTCCAGTGGTAAACAATTCTGAAATTGGTCAGAGGTGGGGTATCATCTCCCATAGAGCCAGCAGCCCCGCCCGCCCACGCAAGGAGCGTCCTTATTGCAAAGCTGGGGGACCGTGCCGAGGCCTCTGTGAGTAAACGTGAGCTGAGCCCCAGGCCAGCTGCTGCTGAACTGTTCCCACCCTTCCCAGGTGAAACACCTGAATATATACAAGGGCTTGAAAGCCTAGAGGAAGGGCCATGGAGCCACACCAGCGACAGCACGCAGGCCACCTTGGTGCCTGCAGGTCAGCCAGGATGGTCCTGGCCACGGGCGCTCTTCTGGAAGCTTTCCATTGCCCTGCCTGAGATACCCCTCCTGTCCCGGCCCCCACTCCTTTTTTTCCTTCCTCACCTCAGCCCGGAGAGATATTCCAGTGGAAGTTATGGGTGACACATCCTCTTCTTTACAGGTGGCAGCCTGGCAACTCCTGCAGAAAGTCCAGCAGAGCCCCACTCACACCGGGCCACCCACAAAGCCGTGGACCCTCACACCCTCCCACCAGCACAGCCCCGAGACTGCCGACGGGGCAGAGAATATGGAGTCAGGCACAGCTGCAGGGGCTATTGCTGCCTGGAGTGCTGTTTATATTGACCTCAACCCAGGCACACCTGGGGAGGGCTTGCCGGCAGGGTCAGGCTGCCCAGGTCAGCTAATCCTCAGCCCTCAGGGAATCACATTGCAGAAAATGGACCTCGCTAAGACAGAATATTCGCCAAGGAAAAGAAGCACACAATGCCATTTGCAGCACCGTAGATGTGTCTAGAGGTAATCACGTGACTTGGAGTAAGTCAGAAAGTGAAAGACACATATCATATCATATCACTTATAGGTGTTACCTATAAATTGATACCAGGGCAGATATTTCCACGGGAAGGGCAATCACAGATTCATTAAACAAACTTATGGTTCACCAAAGGAAAGGTGTGAGGATTGAATTCATTACGATATTGGGGTTAACAGACATATACAAACACAGTAGACATATATAATCACCAAAGACCTACGGAGTACCAAGAGAAGACTACTCAACATTCTGTCATAACGAACACGGGAAAAGGATCCCAGGAAGAACAGACATATGTATATGTGTAAAAGAACCACCTCTTGCACACCTACAACAAGCTAAACGTTGTACTCAAACTTGCTGTAATAAAAAATAAAAAATTAAATTAAAAACACGAACAAGAATTAGTGAGACAAACTTGACGGGCTTTCTCCTGGTACATTCCGTTCTACATTCCAATCTAGAACGCGACTTCCATTGAGGCTCTGCTGCCCTAGTAACCAGATTTGGTAAGGGAGAACTGCTGCCACCTTGTGGACGTTTCACACAACAGCAGCTTTAATCCCAGCGCTAATGGTCAGTGGATATTCCAAATCATTACAGGCCTGTAAATGACACCTGCCCTGAAAACAAATCCTGGGGTCATATACCGTCCAAAAAATTCAATAGACGTCCATATTTCAAAACGACAGTTTCAAGAGGCATATTTCACGCACATTAGTGTTCTGATTCTTTTGCTTTTTTTCTTTCTTTGTTAAAAATATGGGAATGGAAAAAGGTAACCCTCAGAAGGGGCGAAAACGTTCACAAACGAATCAATGGACAAAGGTTTAATCTCCAATATATATATACAGCTCATGCAGCTTAATATTAATAAAACAAACAACCCAATACAAAAATGGGCAGAAGATCTAAATAGACGTTTCTTCAAAGAAGACACAGAGATGGCCAAGACGCACATGAAAAGCTGCTCAACATCACTAATTATTAGAGAAATGCAAATCAAAACTACAATTAGGTAAGACCTCACACCTGTTAGAATCGGCATCATCAGATAATCTACAAACAACAAATTCTGTGGAGGGTGTGGACAAAAGGAACCCTCTTCCGCTATTGGTGGGAATGTAAATGGATACAGTCACTATGGAGAACAGTATGGAGGTTCCTTTAAAAAACTAAAAACAGAATTACAATAGGATCCAGCAATCCCACTTCTGGGCATATACCCAGAGAAAACCATAAATCACAAAGACACATTCACCACAATGTTCATTGCAGCACTATTTACAATAGCCAGGTAATGGAAGCAACCTAAATGGCCACAGACAGACGAATGGATAAAGATGTGGTACATATATAAAATGGAATATTACTCAGCCATAAAAAGGAATGAAACTGGGTCATTTGTAGAGAAGTTGATGGATCTAGAGACTGTCATACAGAGTGAAGTAAGTCAGAAAGAGAAAAACAAATATTGTATATTAATGCCTATATGTGGAACCTAGAAAAATGCTACAGATGAACTGGTTTGCAGGGCAGAAATAGAGACACAGAGGTAGAGAACAAACGTATGGACACAAAGTGGGGGAAGCCATGGGGTGGTGGTGGTGGGATGTGTTGGGAGATTGGGATTGACCTGTATACATGTCTATGCATAAAATAGATAACTAAAAATAACCTACTGTATAAAAAAAAATAAAATTAAATTACAAAAATTTTAAAAATAAAATGTAAAAATGAAACAGAAAAAATGTTCTTCCATTCACACTGATGTATTTATAAGAATGAATTATTTCCATGCTTATATCCATAAATACATAAAAGAGGAATAAAATCTAACTTGAACCAAAAAAGATAAAAAAAACTGAACCTAACAGTTATACAGAGGAAAACACTACCAAGGCACTTGCTCCAGTGGTAAACAATTCTGAAATTGGTCAGAGGTGGGGAATCATCTCCCATAGAGCCAGCAGCCCCGCCCGCCCACGCAAGGAGCGTCCTTATTACAAAGCTGGGGGACCGTGCCGAGGCCTCTGTGAGTAAACGTGAGCTGAGCCCCAGGCCAGCTGCTGCTGAACTGTTCCCACCCTTCCCAGGTGAAACACCTGAATATGTACAAGGGCTTGAAAGCCTAGAGGAAGGCCCATGGAGCCACACCAGCGACAGCACGCAGGCCACCTTGGTGCCTGCAGGTCAGCCAGGATGGTCCTGGCCACGGGCGCTCTTCTGGAAGCTTTCCATTGCCCTGCCTGAGATACCCCTCCTGTCCCGGCCCCCACTCCTTTTTTTCCTTCCTCACCTCAGCCCGGAGAGATATTCCAGTGGAAGTTATGGGTGACACATCCTCTTCTTTACAGGTGGCAGCCTGGCAACTCCTGCAGAAAGTCCAGCAGAGCCCCACTCACACCGGGCCACCCACAAAGCCGTGGACCCTCACACCCTCCCACCAGCACAGCCCCGAGACTGCTGACGGGGCAGAGAATATGGAGTCAGGCACAGCTGCAGGGGCTATTGCTGCCTGGAGTGCTGTTTATATTGACCTCAACCCAGGCACACCTGGGGAGGGCTTGCCGGCAGGGTCAGGCTGCCCAGGTCAGCTAATCCTCAGCCCTCAGGGAATCACATTGCAGAAAATGGACCTCGCTAAGACAGAATATTCGCCAAGGAAAAGAAGCACACAATGCCATTTGCAGCACCGTAGATGAGTCTAGAGGTAATCACGTGACTTGGAGTAAGTCAGAAAGTGAAAGACACATATCATATCATATCACTTATAGGTGTTACCTATAAATTGATACCAGGGCAGATATTTCCACGGAGAAGGGCAATCACAGATTCATTAAACAAACTTATGGTTCACCAAAGGAAAGGTGTGAGGATTGAATTCATTACGATATTGGGGTTAACAGACATATACAAACACAGTAGACATATATAATCACCAAAGACCTACGGAGTACCAAGAGAAGACTACTCAACATTGTGTCATAACGAACATGGGAAAAGGATCCCAGGAAGAACAGACATATGTATATGTGTAAAAGAACCACCTCTTGCACACCTACAACAAGCTAAACGTTGTACTCAAACTTGCTGTAATAAAAAATAAAAAATTAAATTAAAAACACGAACAAGAATTAGTGAGAAAAACTTGAGGGGCTTTCTCCTGGTACATTCCGTTCTACATTCCAATCTAGAACGCGACTTCCATTGAGGCTCTGCTGCCCTAGTAACCAGATTTGGTAAGGGAGAACTGCTGCCACCTTGTGGCCGTTTCACACAAGAGCAGGTTTAATCCCAGCGCTAATGGTCAGTGGATATTCCAAATCATTACAGGCCTGTAAATGACACCTGCCCTGAAAACAAATCCTGGGGTCATATATCGACCAAAAAATTCAAAAGACGTCCATATTTCGAAACGACAGTTTCAAGAGGCATATTTCACGCACATTAGTGTTCTGCTTCTTTTGCTTTCTTTCTTTCTTTGTTAAAAAAACGGGAATGGAAAAATGCAACCCTCAGAATGGGCGAAAACTTTCACAAACGAATCAATGGACAAAGGTTTAATCTCCAATATATATAAACAGCTCATGCAGCTTAATATTAATAAAACAAACAACCCAATACAAAAATGGGCAGAAGATCTAAATAGACGTTTCTTCAAAGAAGACACAGAGATGGCCAAGACGCACATGAAAAGCTGCTCAACATCACTAATTATTAGAGAAATGCAAATCAAAACTACAATGAGGTAAGACCTCACACCTGTTAGAATCGGCATCATCAGATAATCTACAAACAACAAATTCTGGTGAGGGTGTGGACAAAAGGAACCCTCTTCCGCTATTGGTGGGAATGTAAATTGATACAGTCACTATGGAGAACAGTATGGAGGTTCCTTTAAAAAACTAAAAAGAGAATTACCATAGGATCCAGCAATCCCACTTCTGTGCATATACCCAGAGAAAACCATAAATCACAGAGACACATTCACCACAATGTTCATTGCAGCACTATTTACAATAGCCAGGTAATGGAAGCAACCTAAAGGCCCACAGACAGACGAATGGATAAAGATGTGGTACATATATAAAATGGAATATTACTCAGCCATAAAAAGGAATGAAACTGGGTCATTTGTAGAGAAGTTGATGGATCTAGAGACTGTCATACAGAGTGAAGTAAGTCAGAAAGAGAAAAACAAATATTGTATATTAATGCCTATATGTGGAAGCTAGAAAAATGCTACAGATGAACTGGTTTGCAGGGCAGAAATAGAGACACAGAGGTAGAGAACAAACATATGGACACAAAGTGGGGGAAGCCATGGGGTGGTGGTGGTGGGATGAGTTGGGAGATTGGGATTGACCTGTATACATGTATATGCATAAAATAGATAACTAATAATAACCTAGTGTATAAAAAAATAAATAAAATTAAATTTCAAAATTTTTAAAAATAAAATGTAAAAATAAAACAGAAAAAAAGTTCTTCCATTCACACTGATGTATTTATAAGAATGAATTATTTCCATGCTTATATCTATAAATACATAAAAAAGGAATAAAATCTAACTTGAACCAAAAAAGAAAAAATAAAACTGAACCTAACAGTTATACAGAGGAAAACACTACCAAGGCACTTGCTCCAGTGGTAAACAATGCTGAAATTGGTCAGAGGTGGGGAATCATCTCCCATAGAGCCAGCAGCCCCGCCCGCCCACGCAAGGAGCGTCCTTATTGCAAAGCTGGGGGACCGTGCCGAGGCCTCTGTGAGTAAACGTGAGCTGAGCCCCAGGCCAGCTGCTGCTGAACTGTTCCCACCCTTCCCAGGTGAAACACCTGAATATGTACAAGGGCTTGAAAGCCTAGAGGAAGAGCCATGGAGCCACACAGGCGACAGCACGCAGGCCACCTTGGTGCCTGCAGGTCAGCCAGGATGGTCCTGGCCACGGGCGCTCTTCTGGAAGCTTTCCATTGCCCTGCCTGAGATACCCCTCCTGTCCCGGCCCCCACTCCTTTTTTTCCTTCCTCACCTCAGCCCGGAGAGATATTCCAGTGGAAGTTATGGGTGACACATCCTCTTCTTTACAGGTGGCAGCCTGGCAACTCCTGCAGAAAGTCCAGCAGAGCCCCACTCACACCGGGCCACCCACAAAGCCGTGGACCCTCACACCCTCCAACCAGCACAGCCCCGAGACTGCTGACGGGGCAGAGAATATGGAGTCAGGCACAGCTGCAGGGGCTATTGCTGCCTGGAGTGCTGTTTATATTGACCTCAACCCAGGCACACCTGGGGAGGGCTTGCCGGCAGGGTCAGGCTGCCCAGGTCAGCTAATCCTCAGCCCTCAGGGAATCACATTGCAGAAAATGGACCTCGCTAAGACAGAATATTCGCCAAGGAAAAGAAGCACACAATGCCATTTGCAGCACCGTAGATGAGTCTAGAGGTAATCACGTGACTTGGAGTAAGTCAGAAAGTGAAAGACACATATCATATCATATCACTTATAGGTGTTACCTATAAATTGATACCAGGGCAGATATTTCCACGGAGAAAGGCAATCACAGATTCATTAAACAAACTTATGGTTCACCAAAGGAAAGGTGTGAGGATTGAATTCATTACGATATTGGGGTTAACAGACATATACAAACACAGTAGACATATATAATCACCAAAGACCTACGGAGTACCAAGAGAAGACTACTCAACATTCTGTCATAACGAACACGGGAAAAGGATCCCAGGAAGAACAGACATATGTATATGTGTAAAAGAACCACCTCTTGCACACCTACAACAAGCTAAACGTTGTACTCAAACTTGCTGTAATAAAAAATAAAAAATTTAATTAAAAACACGAACAAGAATTAGTGAGAAAAACTTGAGGGGCTTTCTCCTGGTACATTCCGTTCTACATTCCAATCTAGAACGCGACTTCCATTGAGGCTCTGCTGCCCTAGTAACCAGATTTGGTAAGGGAGAACTGCTGCCACCTTGTGGACGTTTCACACAACAGCAGCTTTAATCCCAGCGCTAATGGTCAGTGGATATTCCAAATCATTACAGGCCTGTAAATGACACCTGCCCTGAAAACAAATCCTGGGGTCATATATCGACCAAAAAATTCAAAAGACGTCCATATTTCAAAACGACAGTTTCAAGAGGCATATTTCACGCACATTAGTGTTCTGCTTCTTTTGCTTTCTTTCTTTCTTTGTTAAAAAAACGGGAATGGAAAAAGGCAACCCTCAGAAGGGGCGAAAACTTTCACAAACGAATCAATGGACAAAGGTTTAATCTCCAATATATATAAACAGCTCATGCAGCTTAATATTAATAAAACAAACAACCCAATACAAAAATGGGCAGAAGATCTAAATAGACGTTTCTTCAAAGAAGACACAGAGATGGCCAAGACGCACATGAAAAGCTGCTCAACATCACTAATTATTAGAGAAATGCAAATCAAAACTACAATGAGGTAAGACCTCACACCTGTTAGAATCGGCATCATCAGATAATCTACAAACAACAAATTCTGGGGAGGGTGTGGACAAAAGGAACCCTCTTCCGCTATTGGTGGGAATGTAAATGGATACAGTCACTATGGAGAACAGTTTGGAGGTTCCTTTAAAAAACTAAAAAGAGAATTACCATAGGATCCAGCAATCCCACTTCTGGGCATATACCCAGAGAAAACCATAAATCACAAAGACACATTCACCACAATGTTCATTGCAGCACTATTTACAATAGCCAGGTAATGGAAGCAACCTAAATGGCCACAGACAGACGAATGGATAAAGATGTGGTACATATATAAAATGGAATATTACTCAGCCATAAAAAGGAATGAAACTGGGTCATTTGTAGAGAAGTTGATGGATCTAGAGACTGTCATACAGAGTGAAGTAAGTCAGAAAGAGAAAAACAAATATTGTATATTAATGCCTATATGTGGAACCTAGAAAAATGCTACAGATGAACTGGTTTGCAGGGCAGAAATAGAGACACAGAGGTAGAGAACAAACGTATGGACACAAAGTGGGGGAAGCCATGGGGTGGTGGTGGTGGGATGTGTTGGGAGATTGGGATTGACCTGTATACATGTCTATGCATAAAATAGATAACTAAAAATAACCTACTGTATAAAAAAAATAAATAAAATTAAATTTCAAAAATTTTAAAAATAAAATGTAAAAATAAAACAGAAAAAAAGTTCTTCCATTCACACTGATGTATTTATAAGAATGAATTATTTCCATGCTTATATCCATAAATACATAAAAGAGGAATAAAATCTAACTTGAACCAAAAAAGATAAAAAAAACTGAACCTAACAGTTATACAGAGGCAAACACTACCAAGGCACTTGCTCCAGTGGTAAACAATTCTGAAATTGGTCAGAGGTGGGGAATCATCTCCCATAGCGCCAGCAGCCCCACCCGCCCACGCAAGGAGCGTCCTTATTGCAAAGCTGGGGGACCGTGCCGAGGCCTCTGTGAGTAAACGTGAGATGAGCCCCAGGCCAGCTGCTGCTGAACTGTTCCCACCCTTCCCAGGTGAAACACCTGAATATGTACAAGGGCATGAAAGCCTAGAGGAAGGGCCGTGGTGCCACACCAGCGACAGCACGCAGGCCACCTTGGTGCCTGCAGGTCAGCCAGGATGGTCCTGGCCACGGGCGCTCTTCTGGAAGCTTTCCATTGCCCTGCCTGAGATACCCCTCCTGTCCCGGCCCCCACTCCTTTTTTTCCTTCCTCACCTCAGCCCGGAGAGATATTCCAGTGGAAGTTATGGGTGACACATCCTCTTCTTTACAGGTGGCAGCCTGGCAACTCCTGCAGAAAGTCCAGCAGAGCCCCACTCACACCGGGCCACCCACAAAGCCGTGGACCCTCACACCCTCCCACCAGCACAGCCCCGAGACTGCTGACGGGGCAGAGAATATGGAGTCAGGCACAGCTGCAGGGGCTATTGCTGCCTGGAGTGCTGTTTTTATTGACCTCAACCCAGGCACACCTGGGGAGGGCTTGCCGGCAGGGTCAGGCTGCCCAGGTCAGCTAATCCTCAGCCCTCAGGGAATCACATTGCAGAAAATGGACCTCGCTAAGACAGAATATTCGCCAAGGAAAAGAAGCACACAATGCCATTTGCAGCACCGTAGATGAGTCTAGAGGTAATCACGTGACTTGGAGTAAGTCAGAAAGTGAAAGACACATATCATATCATATCACTTATAGGTGTTACCTATAAATTGATACCAGGGCAGATATTTCCACGGAGAAGGGCAATCACAGATTCATTAAACAAACTTATGGTTCACCAAAGGAAAGGTGTGAGGATTGAATTCATTACGATATTGGGGTTAACAGACATATACAAACACAGTAGACATATATAATCACCAAAGACCTACGGAGTACCAAGAGAAGACTACTCAACATTGTGTCATAACGAACATGGGAAAAGGATCCCAGGAAGAACAGACATATGTATATGTGTAAAAGAACCACCTCTTGCACACCTACAACAAGCTAAACGTTGTACTCAAACTTGCTGTAATAAAAAATTAAAAATTAAATTAAAAACACGAACAAGAAGTAGTGAGACAAACTTGAGGGGCTTTCTCCTGGCACATTCCATTTTACATTCCAATCTAGAACGCGACTTCCATTGAGGCTCTGCTGCCCTAGTAACCAGATTTGTTAAGGGAGAACTGCTGCCACCTTGTGGCCGTTTCACACAACAGCAGCTTTAATCCCAGCGCTAATGGTCAGTGGATATTCCAAATCATTACAGGCCTGTAAATGACACCTGCCCTGAAAACAAATCCTGGGGTCATATACCGACCAAAAAATTCAAAAGACGTCCATATTTCAAAACGACAGTTTCAAGAGGCATATTTCACGCACATTAGTGTTCTGATTCTTTTGCTTCTTTTCTTTCTTTGTTAAAAATACGGGAATGGAAAAAGGTAACCCTCAGAAGGGGCGAAAACGTTCACAAACGAATCAATGGACAAAGGTTTAATCTCCAATATATATATACAGCTCATGCAGCTTAATATTAATACAACAAACAACCCAATACAAAAATGGGCAGAAGATCTAAATAGACGTTTCTTCAAAGAAGACACAGAGATGGCCAAGACGCACATGAAAAGCTGCTCAACATCACTAATTATTAGTGAAATGCAAATCAAAACTACAATGAGGTAAGACCTCACACCTGTTAGAATCGGCATCATCAGATAATCTACAAACAACAAATTCTGGGGAGGGTGTGGACAAAAGGAACCCTCTTCCGCTATTGGTGGGAATGTAAATGGATACAGTCACTATGGAGAACAGTATGGAGGTTCCTTTAAAAAACTAAAAAGAGAATTACCATAGGATCCAGCAATCCCACTTCTGTGCATATACCCAGAGAAAACCATAAATCACAGAGACACATTCACCACAATGTTCATTGCAGCACTATTTACAATAGCCAGGTAATGGAAGCAACCTAAATGCCCACAGACAGACGAATGGATAAAGATGTGGTACATATATAAAATGGAATATTACTCAGCCATAAAAAGGAATGAAACTGAGTCATTTGTAGAGAAGTTGATGGATCTAGAGACTGTCATACAGAGTGAAGTAAGTCAGAAAGAGAAAAACAAATATTGTATATTAATGCCTATATGTGGAACCTAGAAAAATGCTACAGATGAACTGGTTTGCAGGGCAGAAATAGAGACACAGAGGTAGAGAACAAACGTATGGACACAAAGTGGGGGAAGCCATGGGGTGGTGGTGGTGGGATGAGTTGGGAGATTGGGATTGACCTGTATACATGTATATGCATAAAATAGATAACTAATAATAACCTAGTGTATAAAAAAATAAATAAAAGTAAATTTCAAAATTTTTAAAAATAAAATGTAAAAATAAAACAGAAAAAAAGTTCTTCCATTCACACTGATGTATTTATAAGAATGAATTATTTCCATGCTTATATCTATAAATACATAAAAGAGGAATAAAATCTAACTTGAACCAAAAAAGAAAAAAAAAAAACTGAACCTAACAGTTATACAGAGGCAAACTCTACCAAGGCACTTGCTCCAGTGGTAAACAATTCTGAAATTGGTCAGAGGTGGGGTATCATCTCCCATAGAGCCAGCAGCCCCGCCCGCCCACGCAAGGAGCGTCCTTATTGCAAAGCTGGGGGACCGTGCCGAGGCCTCTGTGAGTAAACGTGAGCTGAGCCCCAGGCCAGCTGCTGCTGAACTGTTCCCACCCTTCCCAGGTGAAACACCTGAATATATACAAGGGCTTGAAAGCCTAGAGGAAGGGCCATGGAGCCACACCAGCGACAGCACGCAGGCCACCTTGGTGCCTGCAGGTCAGCCAGGATGGTCCTGGCCACGGGCGCTCTTCTGGAAGCTTTCCATTGCCCTGCCTGAGATACCCCTCCTGTCCCGGCCCCCACTCCTTTTTTTCCTTCCTCACCTCAGCCCGGAGAGATATTCCAGTGGAAGTTATGGGTGACACATCCTCTTCTTTACAGGTGGCAGCCTGGCAACTCCTGCAGAAAGTCCAGCAGAGCCCCACTCACACCGGGCCACCCACAAAGCCGTGGACCCTCACACCCTCCCACCAGCACAGCCCCGAGACTGCCGACGGGGCAGAGAATATGGAGTCAGGCACAGCTGCAGGGGCTATTGCTGCCTGGAGTGCTGTTTATATTGACCTCAACCCAGGCACACCTGGGGAGGGCTTGCCGGCAGGGTCAGGCTGCCCAGGTCAGCTAATCCTCAGCCCTCAGGGAATCACATTGCAGAAAATGGACCTCGCTAAGACAGAATATTCGCCAAGGAAAAGAAGCACACAATGCCATTTGCAGCACCGTAGATGTGTCTAGAGGTAATCACGTGACTTGGAGTAAGTCAGAAAGTGAAAGACACATATCATATCATATCACTTATAGGTGTTACCTATAAATTGATACCAGGGCAGATATTTCCACGGGAAGGGCAATCACAGATTCATTAAACAAACTTATGGTTCACCAAAGGAAAGGTGTGAGGATTGAATTCATTACGATATTGGGGTTAACAGACATATACAAACACAGTAGACATATATAATCACCAAAGACCTACGGAGTACCAAGAGAAGACTACTCAACATTCTGTCATAACGAACACGGGAAAAGGATCCCAGGAAGAACAGACATATGTATATGTGTAAAAGAACCACCTCTTGCACACCTACAACAAGCTAAACGTTGTACTCAAACTTGCTGTAATAAAAAATAAAAAATTAAATTAAAAACACGAACAAGAATTAGTGAGACAAACTTGACGGGCTTTCTCCTGGTACATTCCGTTCTACATTCCAATCTAGAACGCGACTTCCATTGAGGCTCTGCTGCCCTAGTAACCAGATTTGGTAAGGGAGAACTGCTGCCACCTTGTGGACGTTTCACACAACAGCAGCTTTAATCCCAGCGCTAATGGTCAGTGGATATTCCAAATCATTACAGGCCTGTAAATGACACCTGCCCTGAAAACAAATCCTGGGGTCATATACCGTCCAAAAAATTCAATAGACGTCCATATTTCAAAACGACAGTTTCAAGAGGCATATTTCACGCACATTAGTGTTCTGATTCTTTTGCTTTTTTTCTTTCTTTGTTAAAAATATGGGAATGGAAAAAGGTAACCCTCAGAAGGGGCGAAAACGTTCACAAACGAATCAATGGACAAAGGTTTAATCTCCAATATATATATACAGCTCATGCAGCTTAATATTAATAAAACAAACAACCCAATACAAAAATGGGCAGAAGATCTAAATAGACGTTTCTTCAAAGAAGACACAGAGATGGCCAAGACGCACATGAAAAGCTGCTCAACATCACTAATTATTAGAGAAATGCAAATCAAAACTACAATTAGGTAAGACCTCACACCTGTTAGAATCGGCATCATCAGATAATCTACAAACAACAAATTCTGTGGAGGGTGTGGACAAAAGGAACCCTCTTCCGCTATTGGTGGGAATGTAAATGGATACAGTCACTATGGAGAACAGTATGGAGGTTCCTTTAAAAAACTAAAAACAGAATTACAATAGGATCCAGCAATCCCACTTCTGGGCATATACCCAGAGAAAACCATAAATCACAAAGACACATTCACCACAATGTTCATTGCAGCACTATTTACAATAGCCAGGTAATGGAAGCAACCTAAATGGCCACAGACAGACGAATGGATAAAGATGTGGTACATATATAAAATGGAATATTACTCAGCCATAAAAAGGAATGAAACTGGGTCATTTGTAGAGAAGTTGATGGATCTAGAGACTGTCATACAGAGTGAAGTAAGTCAGAAAGAGAAAAACAAATATTGTATATTAATGCCTATATGTGGAACCTAGAAAAATGCTACAGATGAACTGGTTTGCAGGGCAGAAATAGAGACACAGAGGTAGAGAACAAACGTATGGACACAAAGTGGGGGAAGCCATGGGGTGGTGGTGGTGGGATGTGTTGGGAGATTGGGATTGACCTGTATACATGTCTATGCATAAAATAGATAACTAAAAATAACCTACTGTATAAAAAAAAATAAAATTAAATTACAAAAATTTTAAAAATAAAATGTAAAAATGAAACAGAAAAAATGTTCTTCCATTCACACTGATGTATTTATAAGAATGAATTATTTCCATGCTTATATCCATAAATACATAAAAGAGGAATAAAATCTAACTTGAACCAAAAAAGATAAAAAAAACTGAACCTAACAGTTATACAGAGGAAAACACTACCAAGGCACTTGCTCCAGTGGTAAACAATTCTGAAATTGGTCAGAGGTGGGGAATCATCTCCCATAGAGCCAGCAGCCCCGCCCGCCCACGCAAGGAGCGTCCTTATTACAAAGCTGGGGGACCGTGCCGAGGCCTCTGTGAGTAAACGTGAGCTGAGCCCCAGGCCAGCTGCTGCTGAACTGTTCCCACCCTTCCCAGGTGAAACACCTGAATATGTACAAGGGCTTGAAAGCCTAGAGGAAGGCCCATGGAGCCACACCAGCGACAGCACGCAGGCCACCTTGGTGCCTGCAGGTCAGCCAGGATGGTCCTGGCCACGGGCGCTCTTCTGGAAGCTTTCCATTGCCCTGCCTGAGATACCCCTCCTGTCCCGGCCCCCACTCCTTTTTTTCCTTCCTCACCTCAGCCCGGAGAGATATTCCAGTGGAAGTTATGGGTGACACATCCTCTTCTTTACAGGTGGCAGCCTGGCAACTCCTGCAGAAAGTCCAGCAGAGCCCCACTCACACCGGGCCACCCACAAAGCCGTGGACCCTCACACCCTCCCACCAGCACAGCCCCGAGACTGCTGACGGGGCAGAGAATATGGAGTCAGGCACAGCTGCAGGGGCTATTGCTGCCTGGAGTGCTGTTTATATTGACCTCAACCCAGGCACACCTGGGGAGGGCTTGCCGGCAGGGTCAGGCTGCCCAGGTCAGCTAATCCTCAGCCCTCAGGGAATCACATTGCAGAAAATGGACCTCGCTAAGACAGAATATTCGCCAAGGAAAAGAAGCACACAATGCCATTTGCAGCACCGTAGATGAGTCTAGAGGTAATCACGTGACTTGGAGTAAGTCAGAAAGTGAAAGACACATATCATATCATATCACTTATAGGTGTTACCTATAAATTGATACCAGGGCAGATATTTCCACGGAGAAGGGCAATCACAGATTCATTAAACAAACTTATGGTTCACCAAAGGAAAGGTGTGAGGATTGAATTCATTACGATATTGGGGTTAACAGACATATACAAACACAGTAGACATATATAATCACCAAAGACCTACGGAGTACCAAGAGAAGACTACTCAACATTGTGTCATAACGAACATGGGAAAAGGATCCCAGGAAGAACAGACATATGTATATGTGTAAAAGAACCACCTCTTGCACACCTACAACAAGCTAAACGTTGTACTCAAACTTGCTGTAATAAAAAATAAAAAATTAAATTAAAAACACGAACAAGAATTAGTGAGAAAAACTTGAGGGGCTTTCTCCTGGTACATTCCGTTCTACATTCCAATCTAGAACGCGACTTCCATTGAGGCTCTGCTGCCCTAGTAACCAGATTTGGTAAGGGAGAACTGCTGCCACCTTGTGGCCGTTTCACACAAGAGCAGGTTTAATCCCAGCGCTAATGGTCAGTGGATATTCCAAATCATTACAGGCCTGTAAATGACACCTGCCCTGAAAACAAATCCTGGGGTCATATATCGACCAAAAAATTCAAAAGACGTCCATATTTCGAAACGACAGTTTCAAGAGGCATATTTCACGCACATTAGTGTTCTGCTTCTTTTGCTTTCTTTCTTTCTTTGTTAAAAAAACGGGAATGGAAAAATGCAACCCTCAGAATGGGCGAAAACTTTCACAAACGAATCAATGGACAAAGGTTTAATCTCCAATATATATAAACAGCTCATGCAGCTTAATATTAATAAAACAAACAACCCAATACAAAAATGGGCAGAAGATCTAAATAGACGTTTCTTCAAAGAAGACACAGAGATGGCCAAGACGCACATGAAAAGCTGCTCAACATCACTAATTATTAGAGAAATGCAAATCAAAACTACAATGAGGTAAGACCTCACACCTGTTAGAATCGGCATCATCAGATAATCTACAAACAACAAATTCTGGTGAGGGTGTGGACAAAAGGAACCCTCTTCCGCTATTGGTGGGAATGTAAATTGATACAGTCACTATGGAGAACAGTATGGAGGTTCCTTTAAAAAACTAAAAAGAGAATTACCATAGGATCCAGCAATCCCACTTCTGTGCATATACCCAGAGAAAACCATAAATCACAGAGACACATTCACCACAATGTTCATTGCAGCACTATTTACAATAGCCAGGTAATGGAAGCAACCTAAAGGCCCACAGACAGACGAATGGATAAAGATGTGGTACATATATAAAATGGAATATTACTCAGCCATAAAAAGGAATGAAACTGGGTCATTTGTAGAGAAGTTGATGGATCTAGAGACTGTCATACAGAGTGAAGTAAGTCAGAAAGAGAAAAACAAATATTGTATATTAATGCCTATATGTGGAAGCTAGAAAAATGCTACAGATGAACTGGTTTGCAGGGCAGAAATAGAGACACAGAGGTAGAGAACAAACATATGGACACAAAGTGGGGGAAGCCATGGGGTGGTGGTGGTGGGATGAGTTGGGAGATTGGGATTGACCTGTATACATGTATATGCATAAAATAGATAACTAATAATAACCTAGTGTATAAAAAAATAAATAAAATTAAATTTCAAAATTTTTAAAAATAAAATGTAAAAATAAAACAGAAAAAAAGTTCTTCCATTCACACTGATGTATTTATAAGAATGAATTATTTCCATGCTTATATCTATAAATACATAAAAAAGGAATAAAATCTAACTTGAACCAAAAAAGAAAAAATAAAACTGAACCTAACAGTTATACAGAGGAAAACACTACCAAGGCACTTGCTCCAGTGGTAAACAATGCTGAAATTGGTCAGAGGTGGGGAATCATCTCCCATAGAGCCAGCAGCCCCGCCCGCCCACGCAAGGAGCGTCCTTATTGCAAAGCTGGGGGACCGTGCCGAGGCCTCTGTGAGTAAACGTGAGCTGAGCCCCAGGCCAGCTGCTGCTGAACTGTTCCCACCCTTCCCAGGTGAAACACCTGAATATGTACAAGGGCTTGAAAGCCTAGAGGAAGAGCCATGGAGCCACACAGGCGACAGCACGCAGGCCACCTTGGTGCCTGCAGGTCAGCCAGGATGGTCCTGGCCACGGGCGCTCTTCTGGAAGCTTTCCATTGCCCTGCCTGAGATACCCCTCCTGTCCCGGCCCCCACTCCTTTTTTTCCTTCCTCACCTCAGCCCGGAGAGATATTCCAGTGGAAGTTATGGGTGACACATCCTCTTCTTTACAGGTGGCAGCCTGGCAACTCCTGCAGAAAGTCCAGCAGAGCCCCACTCACACCGGGCCACCCACAAAGCCGTGGACCCTCACACCCTCCAACCAGCACAGCCCCGAGACTGCTGACGGGGCAGAGAATATGGAGTCAGGCACAGCTGCAGGGGCTATTGCTGCCTGGAGTGCTGTTTATATTGACCTCAACCCAGGCACACCTGGGGAGGGCTTGCCGGCAGGGTCAGGCTGCCCAGGTCAGCTAATCCTCAGCCCTCAGGGAATCACATTGCAGAAAATGGACCTCGCTAAGACAGAATATTCGCCAAGGAAAAGAAGCACACAATGCCATTTGCAGCACCGTAGATGAGTCTAGAGGTAATCACGTGACTTGGAGTAAGTCAGAAAGTGAAAGACACATATCATATCATATCACTTATAGGTGTTACCTATAAATTGATACCAGGGCAGATATTTCCACGGAGAAGGGCAATCACAGATTCATTAAACAAACTTATGGTTCACCAAAGGAAAGGTGTGAGGATTGAATTCATTACGATATTGGGGTTAACAGACATATACAAACACAGTAGACATATATAATCACCAAAGACCTACGGAGTACCAAGAGAAGACTACTCAACATTCTGTCATAACGAACATGGGAAAAGGATCCCAGGAAGAACAGACATATGTATATGTGTAAAAGAACCACCTCTTGCACACCTACAACAAGCTAAACGTTGTACTCAAAGTTGCTGTAATAAAAAATAAAAAATTAAATTAAAAACACGAACAAGAATTAGTGAGAAAAACTTGAGGGGCTTTCTCCTGGTACATTCCGTTCTACATTCCAATCTAGAACGCGACTTCCATTGAGGCTCTGCTGCCCTAGTAACCAGATTTGGTAAGGGAGAACTGCTGCCACCTTGTGGCCGTTTCACACAACAGCAGCTTTAATCCCAGCGCTAATGGTCAGTGGATATTCCAAATCATTACAGGCCTGTAAATGACACCTGCCCTGAAAACAAATCCTGGGGTCATATATCGACCAAAAAATTCAAAAGACGTCCATATTTCAAAACGACAGTTTCAAGAGGCATATTTCACGCACATTAGTGTTCTGCTTCTTTTGCTTTCTTTCTTTCTTTGTTAAAAAAACGGGAATGGAAAAATGCAACCCTCAGAATGGGCGAAAACTTTCACAAACGAATCAATGGACAAAGGTTTAATCTCCAATATATATAAACAGCTCATGCAGCTTAATATTAATAAAACAAACAACCCAATACAAAAATGGGCAGAAGATCTAAATAGACGTTTCTTCAAAGAAGACACAGAGATGGCCAAGACGCACATGAAAAGCTGCTCAACATCACTAATTATTAGAGAAATGCAAATCAAAACTACAATGAGGTAAGAGCTCACACCTGTTAGAATCGGCATCATCAGATAATCTACAAACAACAAATTCTGGGGAGGGTGTGGACAAAAGGAACCCTCTTCCGCTATTGGTGGGAATGTAAATTGATACAGTCACTATGGAGAACAGTATGGAGGTTCCTTTAAAAAACTAAAAAGAGAATTACCATAGGATCCAGCAATTCCACTTCTGTGCATATACCCAGAGAAAACCATAAATCACAGAGACACATTCACCACAATGTTCATTGAAGCACTATTTACAATAGCCAGGTAATGGAAGCAACCTAAATGCCCACAGACAGACGAATGGATAAAGATGTGGTACATATATAAAATGGAATATTACTCAGCCATAAAAAGGAATGAAACTGAGTCATTTGTAGAGAAGTTGATGGATCTAGAGACTGTCATACAGAGTGAAGTAAGTCAGAAAGAGAAAAACAAATATTGTATATTAATGCCTATATGTGGAAGCTAGAAAAATGCTACAGATGAACTGGTTTGCAGGGCAGAAATAGAGACACAGAGGTAGAGAACAAACATATGGACACAAAGTGGGTGAAGCCATGGGGTGGTGGTGGTGGGATGAGTTGGGAGATTGGGATTGACCTGTATACATGTATATGCATAAAATAGATAACTAATAATAACCTAGTGTATAAAAAAATAAATAAAATTAAATTTCAAAATTTTTAAAAATAAAATGTAAAAATAAAACAGAAAAAAAGTTCTTCCATTCACACTGATGTATTTATAAGAATGAATTATTTCCATGCTTATATCTATAAATACATAAAAGAGGAATAAAATCTAACTTGAACCAAAAAAGAAAAAAAAAAAACTGAACCTAACAGTTATACAGAGGAAAACACTACCAGGGCTCTTGCTCCAGTGGTAAACAATTCTGAAATTGGTCAGAGGTGGGGAATCATCTCCAATAGAGCCAGCAGCCCCGCCCGCCCACGCAAGGAGCGTCCTTATTGCAAAGCTGGGGGACCGTGCCGAGGCCTCTGTGAGTAAACGTGAGCTGAGCCCCAGGCCAGCTGCTGCTGAACTGTTCCCACCCTTCCCAGGTGAAACACCTGAATATGTACAAGGGCTTGAAAGCCTAGAGGAAGAGCAATGGAGCCACACAGGCGACAGCACGCAGGCCACCTTGGTGCCTGCAGGTCAGCCAGGATGGTCCTGGCCACGGGCGCTCTTCTGGAAGCTTTCCATTGCCCTGCCTGAGATACCCCTCCTGTCCCGGCCCCCACTCCTTTTTTTCCTTCCTCACCTCAGCCCGGAGAGATATTCCAGTGGAAGTTATGGGTGACACATCCTCTTCTTTACAGGTGGCAGCCTGGCAACTCCTGCAGAAAGTCCAGCAGAGCCCCACTCACACCGGGCCACCCACAAAGCCGTGGACCCTCACACCCTCCCACCAGCACAGCCCCGAGACTGCCGACGGGGCAGAGAATATGGAGTCAGGCACAGCTGCAGGGGCTATTGCTGCCTGGAGTGCTGTTTATATTGACCTCAACCCAGACACACCTGGGGAGGGCTTGCCGGCAGGGTCAGGCTGCCCAGGTCAGCTAATCCTCAGCCCTCAGGGAATCACATTGCAGAAAATGGACCTCGCTAAGACAGAATATTCGCCAAGGAAAAGAAGCACACAATGCCATTTGCAGCACCGTAGATGAGTCTAGAGGTAATCACGTGACTTGGAGTAAGTCAGAAAGTGAAAGACACATATCATATCATATCACTTATAGGTGTTACCTATAAATTGATACCAGGGCAGATATTTCCACGGAGAAGGGCAATCACAGATTCATTAAACAAGCTTATGGTTCACCAAAGGAAAGGTGTGAGGATTGAATTCATTACGATATTGGGGTTAACAGACATATACAAACACAGTAGACATATATAATCACCAAAGACCTACGGAGTACCAAGAGAAGACTACTCAACATTCTGTCATAACGTACATGGGAAAAGGATCCCAGGAAGAACAGACATATGTATATGTGTAAAAGAACCACCTCTTGCACACCTACAACAAGCTAAACGTTGTACTCAAACTTGCTGTAATAAAAAATAAAAAATAAAATTAAAAACACGAACAAGAAGTAGTGAGAAAAACTTGAGGGGCTTTCTCCTGGCACATTCCGTTCTACATTCCAATCTAGAACGCGACTTCCATTGAGGCTCTGCTGCCCTAGTAACCAGATTTTGTAAGGGAGAACTGCTGCCACCTTGTGGCCGTTTCACACAACAGCAGCTTTAATCCCAGCGCTAATGGTCAGTGGATATTCCAAATCATTACAGGCCTGTAAATGACACCTGCCCTGAAAACAAATCCTGGGGTCATATATCGACCAAAAAATGCAAAAGACGTCCATATTTCAAAACGACAGTTTCAAGAGGCATATTTCACGCACATTAGTGTTCTGCTTCTTTTGCTTTCTTTCTTTCTTTGTTAAAAAAACGGGAATGGAAAAAGGCAACCCTCAGAATGGGCGAAAACTTTCACAAACGAATCAATGGACAAAGGTTTAATCTCCAATATATATAAACAGCTCATGCAGCTTAATATTAATAAAACAAACAACCCAATACAAAAATGGGCAGAAGATCTAAATAGACGTTTCTTCAAAGAAGACACAGAGATGGCCAAGACGCACATGAAAAGCTGCTCAACATCACTAATTATTAGAGAAATGCAAATCAAAACTACAATGAGGTAAGACCTCACACCTGTTAGAATCGGCATCATCAGATAATCTACAAACAACAAATTCTGGGGAGGGTGTGGACAAAAGGAACCCTCTTCCGCTATTGGTGGGAATGTAAATGGATACAGTCACTATGGAGAACAGTATGGAGGTTCCTTTAAAAAACTAAAAACAGAATTACAATAGGATCCAGCAATCCCACTTCTGGGCATATACCCAGAGAAAACCATAAATCACAAAGACACATTCACCACAATGTTCATTGCAGCACTATTTACAATAGCCAGGTAATGGAAGCAACCTAAATGGCCACAGACAGACGAATGGATAAAGATGTGGTACATATATAAAATGGAATATTACTCAGCCATAAAAAGGAATGAAACTGGGTCATTTGTAGAGAAGTTGTTGGATCTAGAGACTGTCATACAGAGTGAAGTAAGTCAGAAAGAGAAAAACAAATATTGTATATTAATGCCTATATGTGGAACCTAGAAAAATGCTACAGATGAACTGGTTTGCAGGGCAGAAATAGAGACACAGAGGTAGAGAACAAACGTATGGACACAAAGTGGGGGAAGCCATGGGGTGGTGGTGGTGGGATGTGTTGGGAGATTGGGATTGACCTGTATACATGTCTATGCATAAAATAGATAACTAAAAATAACCTACTGTATAAAAAAAAATAAAATTAAATTTCAAAAATTTTAAAAATAAAATGTAAAAATAAAACAGAAAAAATGTTCTTCCATTCACACTGATGTATTTATAAGAATGAATTATTTCCATGCTTATATCCATAAATACATAAAAGAGGAATAAAATCTAACTTGAACCAAAAAAGAAAAAAAAAACTGAACCTAACAGTTATACAGAGGCAAACACTACCAAGGCACTTGCTCCAGTGGTAAACAATTCTGAAATTGGTCAGAGGTGGGGAATCATCTCCCATAGAGCCAGCAGCCCTGCCCGCCCACGCAAGGAGCGTCCTTATTGCAAAGCTGGGGGACCGTGCCGAGGCCTCTGTGAGTAAACGTGAGCTGAGCCCCAGGCCAGCTGCTGCTGAACTGTTCCCACCCTTCCCAGGTGAAACACCTGAATATGTACAAGGGCATGAAAGCCTAGAGGAAGGGCCGTGGTGCCACACCAGCGACAGCACGCAGGCCACCTTGGTGCCTGCAGGTCAGCCAGGATGGTCCTGGCCACGGGCGCTCTTCTGGAAGCTTTCCATTGCCCTGCCTGAGATACCCCTCCTGTCCCGGCCCCCACTCCTTTTTTTCCTTCCTCACCTCAGCCCGGAGAGATATTCCAGTGGAAGTTATGGGTGACACATCCTCTTCTTTACAGGTGGCAGCCTGGCAACTCCTGCAGAAAGTCCAGCAGAGTCCCACTCACACCGGGCCGCCCACAAAGCCGTGGACCCTCACACCCTCCCACCAGCACAGCCCCGAGACTGCTGACGGGGCAGAGAATATGGAGTCAGGCACAGCTGCAGGGGCTATTGCTGCCTGGAGTGCTGTTTATATTGACCTCAACCCAGGCACACCTGGGGAGGGCTTGCCGGCAGGGTCAGGCTGCCCAGGTCAGCTAATCCTCAGCCCTCAGGGAATCACATTGCAGAAAATGGACCTCGCTAAGACAGAATATTCGCCAAGGAAAAGAAGCACACAATGCCATTTGCAGCACCGTAGATGAGTCTAGAGGTAATCACGTGACTTGGAGTAAGTCAGAAAGTGAAAGACACATATCATATCATATCACTTATAGGTGTTACCTATAAATTGATACCAGGGCAGATATTTCCACGGAGAAGGGCAATCACAGATTCATTAAACAAACTTATGGTTCACCAAAGGAAAGGTGTGAGGATTGAATTCATTACGATATTGGGGTTAACAGACATATACAAACACAGTAGACATATATAATCACCAAAGACCTACGGAGTACCAAGAGAAGACTACTCTACATTCTGTCATAACGAACATGTGAAAAGGATCCCAGGAATAACAGACATATGTATATGTGTAAAAGAACCACCTCTTGCACACCTACAACAAGCTAAACGTTGTACTCAAACTTGCTGTAATAAAAAATTAAAAATTAAATTAAAAACACGAACAAGAATTAGTGAGAAAAACTTGAGGGGCTTTCTCCTGGTACATTCCGTTCTACATTCCAATCTAGAACGCGACTTCCATTGAGGCTCTGCTGCCCTAGTAACCAGATTTGGTAAGGGAGAACTGCTGCCACCTTGTGGCCGTTTCACACAACAGCAGCTTTAATCCCAGCGCTAATGGTCAGTGGATATTCCAAATCATTACAGGCCTGTAAATGACACCTGCCCTGAAAACAAATCCTGGGGTCATATATCGACCAAAAAATTCAAAAGACGTCCATATTTCAAAACGACAGTTTCAAGAGGCATATTTCACGCACATTAGTGTTCTGCTTCTTTTGCTTTCTTTCTTTCTTTGTTTAAAAAACGGTAATGGAAAAATGCAACCCTCAGAATGGGCGAAAACTTTCACAAACGAATCAATGGACAAAGGTTTAATCTCCAATATATATATACAGCTCATGCAGCTTAATATTAATACAACAAACAACCCAATACAAAAATGGGCAGAAGATCTAAATAGACGTTTCTTCAAAGAAGACACAGAGATGGCCAAGACGCACATGAAAAGCTGCTCAACATCACTAATTATTAGAGAAATGCAAATCAAAACTACAATTAGGTAAGACCTCACACCTGTTAGAATCGGCATCATCAGATAATCTACAAACAACAAATTCTGGGGAGGCTGTGGACAAAAGGGACCCTCTTCCGCTATTGGTGGGAATGTAAATTGATACAGTCACTATGGAGAACAGTATGGAGGTTCCTTTAAAAAACTAAAAAGAGAATTACCATAGGATCCAGCAATCCCACTTCTGGGCATATACCCAGAGAAAACCATAAATCACAGAGACACATTCACCACAATGTTCATTGCAGCACTATTTACAATAGCCAGGTAATGGAAGCAACCTAAATGTCCACAGACAGACGAATGGATAAAGATGTGGTACATATATAAAATGGAATATTACTCAGCCATAATAAGGAATGAAACTGAGTCCTTTGTAGAGAAGTTGATGGATCTAGAGACTGTCATACAGAGTGAAGTAAGTCAGAAAGAGAAAAACAAATATTGTATATTAATGCCTATATGTGGAACCTAGAAAAATGCTACAGATGAACTGGTTTGCAGGGCAGAAATAGAGACACAGAGGTAGAGAACAAACGTATGGACACAAAGTGGGGGAAGCCATGGGGTGGTGGTGGTGGGATGAGTTGGGAGATTGGGATTGACCTGTATACATGTGTATGCATAAAATAGATAACTAATAATAACCTAGTGTATAAAAAAATAAATAAAATTAAATTTCAAAATTTTTAAAAATAAAATGTAAAAATAAAACAGAAAAAAAGTTCTTCCATTCACACTGATGTATTTATAAGAATGAATTATTTCCATGCTTATATCTATAAATACATAAAAGAGGAATAAAATCTAACTTGAACCAAAAAAGAAAAAAAAAAACTGAACCTAACAGTTATACAGAGGAAAACACTACCAAGGCACTTGCTCCAGTGGTAAACAATTCTGAAATTGGTCAGAGGTGGGGAATCATCTCCCATAGAGCCAGCAGCCCCGCCCGCCCACGCAAGGAGCGTCCTTATTGCAAAGCTGGGGGACCGTGCCGAGGCCTCTGTGAGTAAACGTGAGCTGAGCCCCAGGCCAGCTGCTGCTGAACTGTTCCCACCCTTCCCAGGTGAAACACCTGAATATGTACAGGGGCTTGAAAGCCTAGAGGAAGGGCCGTGGAGCCACACCAGCGACAGCACGCAGGCCACCTTGGTGCCTGCAGGTCAGCCAGGATGGTCCTGGCCACGGGCGCTCTTCTGGAAGCTTTCCATTGCCCTGCCTGAGATACCCCTCCTGTCCCGGCCCCCACTCCTTTTTTTCCTTCCTCACCTCAGCCCGGAGAGATATTCAAGTGGAAGTTATGGGTGACACATCCTCTTCTTTACAGGTGGCAGCCTGGCAACTCCTGCAGAAAGTCCAGCAGAGCACCACTCACACCGGGCCACCCACAAAGCCGTGGACCCTCACACCCTCCCACCAGCACAGCCCCGAGACTGCTGACGGGGCAGAGAATATGGAGTCAGGCACAGCTGCAGGGGCTATTGCTGCCTGGAGTGCTGTTTATATTGACCTCAACCCAGGCACACCTGGGGAGGGCTTGCCGGCAGGGTCAGGCTGCCCAGGTCAGCTAATCCTCAGCCCTCAGGGAATCACATTGCAGAAAATGGACCTCGCTAAGACAGAATATTCGCCAAGGAAAAGAAGCACACAATGCCATTTGCAGCACCGTAGATGAGTCTAGAGGTAATCACGTGACTTGGAGTAAGTCAGAAAGTGAAAGACACATATCATATCATATCACTTATAGGTGTTACCTATAAATTGATACCAGGGCAGATATTTCCACGGAGAAGGGCAATCACAGATTCATTAAACAAACTTATGGTTCACCAAAGGAAAGGTGTGAGGATTGAATTCATTACGATATTGGGGTTAACAGACATATACAAACACAGTAGACATATATAATCACCAAAGACCTACGGAGTACCAAGAGAAGACTACTCAACATTCTGTCATAACGAACATGGGAAAAGGATCCCAGGAAGAACAGACATATGTATATGTGTAAAAGAACCACCTCTTGCGCACCTACAACAAGCTAAACGTTGTACTCAAACTTGCTGTAATAAAAAATAAAAAATAAAATTAAAAACACGAACAAGAAGTAGTGAGCCAAACTTGAGGGGCTTTCTCCTGGCACATTCCGTTCTACATTCCAATCTAGAACGCGACTTCCATTGAGGCTCTGCTGCCCTAGTAACCAGATTTTGTAAGGGAGAACTGCTGCCACCTTGTGGCCGTTTCACACAACAGCAGCTTTAATCCCAGCGCTAATGGTCAGTGGATATTCCAAATCATTACAGGCCTGTAAATGACACCTGCCCTGAAAACAAATCCTGGGGTCATATATCGACCAAAAAATTCAAAAGACGTCCATATTTCAAAACGACAGTTTCAAGAGGCATATTTCACGCACATTAGTGTTCTGCTTCTTTGGATTTCTTTCTTTCTTTGTTAAAAAAACGGGAATGGAATAAGGCAACCCTCAGAATGGGCGAAAACTTTCACAAACGAATCAATGGACAAAGGTTTAACCTCCAATATATATAAACAGCTCATGCAGCTTAATATTAATAAAACAAACAACCCAGTACAAAAATGGGCAGAAGATCTAAATAGACGTTTCTTCAAAGAAGACACATTGATGGCCAAGACGCATATGAAAACCTGCTCAACATCACTAATTATGAGAGAAATGCAAATCAAAACTACAATGAGGTAAGACCTCACACCTGTTAGAATCGGCATCATCAGATAATCTACAAACAACAAATTCTGGGGAGGGTGTGGACAAAAGGAACCCTCTTCCGCTATTGGTGGGAATGTAAATTGATACAGTCACTATGGAGAACAGTATGGAGGTTCCTTTAAAAAACTAAAAAGAGAATTACCATAGGATCCAGCAATCCCACTTCTGGGCATATACCCAGAGAAAACCATAAATCACAGAGACACATTCACCAGAATATTCATTGCAGCACTATTTACAATAGCCAGGTAATGGAAGCAACTTAAATGCCCACAGACAGACGAATGGATAAAGATGTGGTACATATATAAAATGGAATATTACTCAGCCATAAAAAGGAATGAAACTGAGTCATTTGTAGAGAAGTTGATGGATCTAGAGACTGTCATACAGAGTGAAGTAAGTCAGAAAGAGAAAAACAAATATTGTATATTAATGCCTATATGTGGAACCTAGAAAAATGCTACAGATGAACTGGTTTGCAGGGCAGAAATAGAGACACAGAGGTAGAGGACAAACGTATCGACACAAAGTGTGGGAAGCCATGGGGTGGTGGTGGTGGGATGAGTTGGGAGATTGGGATTGACCTGTATACATGTCTATGCATAAAATAGATTACTAATAATAACCTAGTGTATAAAAAAATAAATAAAATCAAATTTCAAAATTTTTAAAAATAAAATGTAAAAATAAAACAGAAAAAAAGTTCTTCCATTCACACTGATGTATTTATAAGAATGAATTATTTCCATGCTTATATCTATAAATACATAAAAGAGGAATAAAATCTAACTTGAACCAAAAAGAAAAAAAAAAATGAACCTAACAGTTATACAGAGGAAAACACTACCAAGGCACTTGCTCCAGTTGTAAACAATTCTGAAATTGGTCAGAGGTGGGGAATCATCTCCCATACAGCCAGCAGCCCCGCCCGCCCACACAAGGAGCGTCCTTATTGCAAAGATGGGGGACCGAGCCGAGGCCTCTGTGAGTAAACGTGAGCTGAGCCCCAGGCCAGCTGCTGCTGAACTGTTCCCACCCTTCCCAGGTGAAACACCTGAATATGTACAAGGGCTTGAAAGCCTAGAGGAAGGGCCGTGGAGCCACACCAGCGAAAGCTCGCAGGCCAACTTGGAGCCTGCAGGTCAGCCAGGATGGTCCTGGCCACGGGCGCTCTTCTGGAAGCTTTCCATTGCCCTGCCTGAGATACCCCTCCTGTACCGGCCCCCACTTCTTTTTTTCCTTCCTCCCCTCTGCCCAGAGAGATACTCCAGTGGAAGTTATGGGTGACACATCCTCTTCTTTACAGGTGGCAGCCTGGCAACTCCTGCAGAAAGTCCAGCAGAGCCCCACTCACACCGGGCCACCCACAAAGCCGTGGACCCTCACACCCTCCCACCAGCACAGCCCCGAGACTGCTGACGGGGCAGAGAATATGGAGTCAGGCACAGATGCAGGGGCTATTGCTGCCTGGAGTGCTGTTTATATTGACCTCAACCCAGGCACACCTGGGGAGGTCTTGCCGGCAGGGTCAGTCTGCCCAGGTCAGCTAATCCTCAGCCCTCAGGGAATCACATTGCAGAAAATGGACCTCGCAATGACAGAATATTCGCCAAGGAAAAGAAGCACACAATGCCATTTGCAGCACCGTAGATGAGTCTAGAGCTAATCACGTGACTTGGAGTAAGTCAGAAAGTGAAAGACACATATCATATCATATCACTTATAGGTGTTACCTATAAATGATACCAGGGCAGATATTTCCACGGAGAAGGGCAATCACAGATTCATTAAACAAACTTATGGTTCACCAAAGGAAAGGTGTGAGGATTGAATTCATTACGATATTGGGGTTAACAGACATATACAAACAGAGTAGACATATATAATCACCAAAGACCTACGGAGTACCAAGAGAAGACTACTCAACATTCTGTCATAACGAACATGGGAAAAGGATCCCAGGAAGAACAGACATATGTATATGTGTAAAAGAACCACCTCTTGCACACCTGCAACAAGCTAAACGTTGTACTCAAACTTGCTGTAATAAAAAATAAAAAATTAAATTAAAAACACGAACAAGAAGTAGTGAGACAAACTTGAAGGGCTTTCTCCTGGCACATTCCGTTCTACATTCCAATCTAGAACGCGACTTACATTGAGGCTCTGCTGCCCTAGTAACCAGATTTGGTAAGGGAGAACTGCTGCCACCTTGTGGCCGTTTCACACAACAGCAGCTTTAATCCCAGCGCTAATGGTCAGTGGATATTCCAAATCATTACAGGCCTGTAAATGACACCTGCCCTGAAAACAAATCCTGGGGTCATATATCGACCAAAAAATTCAAAAGACGTCCATATTTCAAAACGACAGTTTCAAGAGGCATATTTCACGCACATTAGTGTTCTGATTCTTTTGCTTTCTTTCTTTCTTTGTTAAAAATACGGGAATGGAAAAAGGTAACCCTCAGAAGGGGCGAAAACGTTCACAAACGAATCAATGGACAAAGGTTTAATCTCCAATATATATATACAGCTCATGCAGCTTAATATTAATACAACAAACAACCCAATACAAAAATGGGCAGAAGATCTAAATAGACGTTTCTTCAAAGAAGACACAGAGATGGCCAAGACGCACATGAAAAGCTGCTCAACATCACTAATTATTAGAGAAATGCAAATCAAAACTACAATGAGGTAAGACCTCACACCTGTTAGAATCGGCATCATCAGATAATCTACAAACAACAAATTCTGGGGAGGTGTGGACAAAAGGAACCCACTTCCGCTATTGGTGGGAATGTAAATTGATACAGTCACTATGGAGAACAGTATGGAGGTTCCTTTAAAAAACTAAAAAGAGAATTACAATAGGATCCAGCAATCCAACTTCTGGGCATATACCCAGAGAAAACTAGAAATCACAGAGACACATTCACCACAATGTTCATTGCAGCACTATTTACAATAGCCAGGTAATGGAAGCAACCTAAATGCCCACAGACAGACGAATGGATAAAGATGTGGTACATATATAAAATGGAATATTACTCAGCCATAAAAAGGAATGAAACTGGGTCATTTGTAGAGAAGTTGATGGATCTAGAGACTGTCATACAGAGTGAAGTAAGTCAGAAAGAGAAAAACAAATATTGTATATTAATGTCTATATGTGGAACCTAGAAAAATGCTACAGATGAACTGGTTTGCAGGGCAGAAATAGAGACACAGAGGTAGAGAACAAACGTATGGACACAGAGTGGGGGTAGCCATGGGGTGGTGGTGGTGGGATGTGTTGGGAGATTGGGATTGACCTGTATACATGTCTATGCATAAAATAGACAAATAAAAATAACCTACTGTATAAAAAAAATAAATAAAATTAAATTTCAAAAATTTTAAATATAAAATGTTAAAATAAAACAGAAAAAATATTCTTCCATTCACACTGATGTATTTATAAGAATGAATTATTTCCATGCTTATATCCATAAATACATAAAAGAGGAATAAAATCTAACTTGAACCAAAAAGATAAAAAAAACAGAACCTAACAGTTATACAGAGGAAAACACTACCAAGGCACTTGCTCCAGTGGTAAACAATTCTGAAATTGGTCAGAGGTGGGGAATCATCTCCCATACAGCCAGCAGCCCCGCCCGCCCACGCAAGGAGCGTCCTTATTGCAAAGCTGGGGGACCGTGCCGAGGCCTCTGTGAGTAAACGTGAGCTGAGCCCCAGGCCAGCTGCTGCTGAACTGTTCCCATCCTTCCCAGGTGAATCACCTGAATATGTACAAGGGCATGAAAGCCTAGAGGAAGGGCCGTGGTGCCACACCAGCGACAGCACGCAGGCCACCTTGGTGCCTGCAGGTCAGCCAGGATGGTCCTGGCCATGGGCGCTCTTCTGGAAGCTTTCCATTGCCCTGCCTGAGATACCCCTCCTGTCCCGGCCCCCACTCCTTTTTTTCCTTCCTCACCTCAGCCCCTAGAGATATTCCAGTTGAAGTTATGGGTGACACATCCTCTTCTTTACAGGTGGCAGCCTGGCAACTCCTGCAGAAAGTCCAGCAGAGCCCCACTCACACCAAGCCACCCACAAAGCCGTGGACCCTCACACCCTCCCACCAGCACAGCCCCAAGACTGCTGACTGGGCAGAGAATATGGAGTCAGGCACAGCTGCAGGGGCTATTGCTGCCTGGAGTGCTGTTTATATTGACCTCAACGCAGGCACACCTGGGGAGGGCTTGCCGGCAGGGTCAGGCTGCCCAGGTCAGCTAATCCTCAGCCCTCAGGGAATCACATTGCAGAAAATGGACCTCGCTGAGACAGAATATTCGCCAAGGAAAAGAAGTACACAATGCCATTTGCAGCACCGTAGATGAGTCTAGAGCTAATCACGTGACTTGGAGTAAGTCAGAAAGTGAAAGACACATATCATATCATATCACTTATAGGTGTTACCTATAAATTGATACCAGGGCAGATATTTCCACGGAGAAGGGCAATCACAGATTCATTAAACAAACTTATGGTTCACCAAAGGAAAGGTGTGAGGATTGAATTCATTACGATATTGGGGTTAACAGACATATACAAACACAGTAGACATATATAATCACCAAAGACCTACGGAGTACCAAGAGAAGACTACTCAACATTCTGTCATAACGTACATGGGAAAAGGATCCCAGGAAGAACAGACATATGTATATGTGTAAAAGAACCACCTCTTGCACACCTACAACAAGCTAAACGTTGTACTCAAACTTGCTGTAATAAAAAATTAAAAATTAAATTAAAAACACGAACAAGAAGTAGTGAGACAAACTTGAGGGGCTTTCTCCTGGCACATTCCGTTCTACATTCCAATCTAGAACGCGACTTCCATTGAGGCTCTGCTGCCCTAGTAACCAGATTTGGTAAGGGAGAACTGCTGCCACCTTGTGGCCGTTTCACACAACAGCAGCTTTAATCCCAGCGCTAATGGTCAGTGGATATTCCAAATCATTACAGGCCTGTAAATGACACCTGCCCTGAAAACAAATCCTGGGGTCATATATCGACCAAAAAATTCAAAAGACGTCCATATTTCAAAACGACAGTTTCAAGAGGCATATTTCACGCACATTAGTGTTCTGCTTCTTTGGATTTCTTTCTTTCTTTGTTAAAAAAACGGGAATGGAATAAGGCAACCCTCAGAATGGGCGAAAACTTTCACAAACGAATCAATGGACAAAAGTTTAATCTCCAATATATATAAACAGCTCATGCAGCTTAATATTAATAAAACAAACAACCCAATACAAAAATGGGCAGAAGATCTAAATAGACGTTTCTTAAAGAAACCACAGAGATGGCCAAGACGCACATGAAAACCTGCTCAACATCACTAATTATTAGAGAAATGCAAATCAAAACTACAATGAGGTAAGACCTCACACCTGTTAGAATCGGCATCATCAGATAATCTACAAACAACAAATTCTGGGGAGGGTGTGGACCAAAGGAACCCTCTTCCGCTATTGGTGGGAATGTAAATGGATACAGTCAATATGGAGAACAGTATGGAGGTTCGTTTAAAAAACTAAAAAGAGAATTACCATAGGATCCAGCAATCCCACTTCTGGGCATATACCCAGAGAAAACCAAAAATCACAAAGACACATTCACCACAATGTTCATTGCAGCACTATTTACAATAGCCAGGTAATGGAAGCAACCTAAATGCCCACAGACAGACGAATGGATAAAGATGTCGTACATATATAAAATGGAATATTACTCAGCCATAAAAAGGAATGAAACTGGGTCATTTGTAGAGAAGTTGATGGATCTAGAGACTGTCATACAGAGTGAAGTAAGTCAGAAAGAGAAAAACAAATATTGTATATTAATGCCTATATATGGAACCTAGAAAAATGCTACAGATGAACTGGTTTGCAGGGCAGAAATAGAGACACAGACGTAGAGAACAAACGTATGGACACAAAGTGGGGGAAGCCATGGGGTGGTGGTGGTGGGATGAGTTGGGAGATTGGGATTGACCTGTATACATGTCTATGCATAAAATAGATAACTAATAATAACCTACTGTATAAAAAAATAAATAAAATTAAATTTCAAAAATTTTAAAAATAAAATGTAAAAATAAAACAGAAAAAATGTTCTTCCATTCACACTGATGTATTTATAAGAATGAATTATTTCCATGCTTATATCCATAAATACATAAAAGAGGAATAAAATCTAACTTGAACCAAAAAGATAAAAAAAACAGAACCTAACAGTTATACAGAGGAAAACACTACCAAGGCACTTGCTCCAGTGGTAAACAATTCTGAAATTGGTCAGAGGTGGGGAATCATCTCCCATACAGCCAGCAGCCCCGCCCGCCCACGCAAGGAGCGTCCTTATTGCAAAGCTGGGGGACCGTGCCGAGGCCTCTGTGAGTAAACGTGAGCTGAGCCCCAGGCCAGCTGCTGCTGAACTGTTCCCATCCTTCCCAGGTGAATCACCTGAATATGTACAAGGGCATGAAAGCCTAGAGGAAGGGCCGTGGTGCCACACCAGCGACAGCACGCAGGCCACCTTGGTGCCTGCAGGTCAGCCAGGATGGTCCTGGCCATGGGCGCTCTTCTGGAAGCTTTCCATTGCCCTGCCTGAGATACCCCTCCTGTCCCGGCCCCCACTCCTTTTTTTCCTTCCTCACCTCAGCCCCTAGAGATATTCCAGTTGAAGTTATGGGTGACACATCCTCTTCTTTACAGGTGGCAGCCTGGCAACTCCTGCAGAAAGTCCAGCAGAGCCCCACTCACACCAAGCCACCCACAAAGCCGTGGACCCTCACACCCTCCCACCAGCACAGCCCCAAGACTGCTGACTGGGCAGAGAATATGGAGTCAGGCACAGCTGCAGGGGCTATTGCTGCCTGGAGTGCTGTTTATATTGACCTCAACGCAGGCACACCTGGGGAGGGCTTGCCGGCAGGGTCAGGCTGCCCAGGTCAGCTAATCCTCAGCCCTCAGGGAATCACATTGCAGAAAATGGACCTCGCTGAGACAGAATATTCGCCAAGGAAAAGAAGTACACAATGCCATTTGCAGCACCGTAGATGAGTCTAGAGCTAATCACGTGACTTGGAGTAAGTCAGAAAGTGAAAGACACATATCATATCATATCACTTATAGGTGTTACCTATAAATTGATACCAGGGCAGATATTTCCACGGAGAAGGGCAATCACAGATTCATTAAACAAACTTATGGTTCACCAAAGGAAAGGTGTGAGGATTGAATTCATTACGATATTGGGGTTAACAGACATATACAAACACAGTAGACATATATAATCACCAAAGACCTACGGAGTACCAAGAGAAGACTACTCAACATTCTGTCATAACGTACATGGGAAAAGGATCCCAGGAAGAACAGACATATGTATATGTGTAAAAGAACCACCTCTTGCACACCTACAACAAGCTAAACGTTGTACTCAAACTTGCTGTAATAAAAAATTAAAAATTAAATTAAAAACACGAACAAGAAGTAGTGAGACAAACTTGAGGGGCTTTCTCCTGGCACATTCCGTTCTACATTCCAATCTAGAACGCGACTTCCATTGAGGCTCTGCTGCCCTAGTAACCAGATTTGGTAAGGGAGAACTGCTGCCACCTTGTGGCCGTTTCACACAACAGCAGCTTTAATCCCAGCGCTAATGGTCAGTGGATATTCCAAATCATTACAGGCCTGTAAATGACACCTGCCCTGAAAACAAATCCTGGGGTCATATATCGACCAAAAAATTCAAAAGACGTCCATATTTCAAAACGACAGTTTCAAGAGGCATATTTCACGCACATTAGTGTTCTGCTTCTTTGGATTTCTTTCTTTCTTTGTTAAAAAAACGGGAATGGAATAAGGCAACCCTCAGAATGGGCGAAAACTTTCACAAACGAATCAATGGACAAAAGTTTAATCTCCAATATATATAAACAGCTCATGCAGCTTAATATTAATAAAACAAACAACCCAATACAAAAATGGGCAGAAGATCTAAATAGACGTTTCTTAAAGAAACCACAGAGATGGCCAAGACGCACATGAAAACCTGCTCAACATCACTAATTATTAGAGAAATGCAAATCAAAACTACAATGAGGTAAGACCTCACACCTGTTAGAATCGGCATCATCAGATAATCTACAAACAACAAATTCTGGGGAGGGTGTGGACCAAAGGAACCCTCTTCCGCTATTGGTGGGAATGTAAATGGATACAGTCAATATGGAGAACAGTATGGAGGTTCGTTTAAAAAACTAAAAAGAGAATTACCATAGGATCCAGCAATCCCACTTCTGGGCATATACCCAGAGAAAACCAAAAATCACAAAGACACATTCACCACAATGTTCATTGCAGCACTATTTACAATAGCCAGGTAATGGAAGCAACCTAAATGCCCACAGACAGACGAATGGATAAAGATGTCGTACATATATAAAATGGAATATTACTCAGCCATAAAAAGGAATGAAACTGGGTCATTTGTAGAGAAGTTGATGGATCTAGAGACTGTCATACAGAGTGAAGTAAGTCAGAAAGAGAAAAACAAATATTGTATATTAATGCCTATATATGGAACCTAGAAAAATGCTACAGATGAACTGGTTTGCAGGGCAGAAATAGAGACACAGACGTAGAGAACAAACGTATGGACACAAAGTGGGGGAAGCCATGGGGTGGTGGTGGTGGGATGAGTTGGGAGATTGGGATTGACCTGTATACATGTCTATGCATAAAATAGATAACTAATAATAACCTACTGTATAAAAAAATAAATAAAATTAAATTTCAAAAATTTTAAAAATAAAATGTAAAAATAAAACAGAAAAAATGTTCTTCCATTCACACTGATGTATTTATAAGAATGAATTATTTCCATGCTTATATCCATAAATACATAAAAGAGGAATAAAATCTAACTTGAACCAAAAAAGATAAAAAAAAAAACTGAACCCAACAGTTATACAGAGGAAAACACTACCAAGGCACTTGCTCCAGTGGAAAACAATTCTGAAATTGGTCAGAGGTGGGGAATCATCTCCCATAGAGCCAGCAGCCCCGCCCACCCACGCAAGGAGCGTCCTTATTGCAAAGCTGGGGGACCGTGCCGAGGCCTCTGTGAGTAAACGTGAGCTGAGCCCCAGGCCAGCTGCTGCTGAACTGTTCCCACCCTTCCCAGGTGAAACACCTGAATATGTACAAGGGCTTGAAAGCCTAGAGGAAGGGCCATGGAGCCACACCAGCGACAGCACGCAGGCCACCTTGGTGCCTGCAGGTCAGCCAGGATGGTCCTGGCCACGGGCGCTCTTCTGGAAGCTTTCCATTGCCCTGCCTGAGATACCCCTCCTGTCACGGCCCCCACTCCTTTTTTTCCTTCCTCACCTCAGACCGGAGAGATATTCCAGTGGAAGTAATGGGTGACACATCCTCTTCTTTACAGGTGGCAGCCTGGCAACTCCTGCAGAAAGTCCAGCAGACCCCACTCACACCGGGCCACCCACAAAGCCGTGGACCCTCACACCCTCCCACCAGCACAGCCCCGAGACTTCTGACGGGGCAGAGAATATGGAGTCAGGCACAGCTGCAGGGGCTATTGCTGCCTGGAGTGCTGTTTATATTGACCTCAACCCAGGCACACCTGGGGAGGGCTTGCCGGCAGGGTCAGGCTGCCCAGGTCAGCTAATCCTCAGCCCTCAGGGAATCACATTGCAGAAAATGGACCTCGCTAAGACAGAATATTCGCCAAGGAAAAGAAGCACACAATGCCATTTGCAGCACCGTCCTTGAGTCTAGAGGTAATCACGTGACTTGGAGTATGTCAGAAAGTGATAGACACATATCATATCATATCACTTATAGGTGTTACCTATAAATTGATACCAGGGCAGATATTTCCACGGAGAAGGGCAATCACAGATTCATTAAACAAACTTATGGTTCACCAAAGGAAAGGTGTGAGGATTGAATTCATTACGATATTGGGGTTAACAGACATATACAAACACAGTAGACATATATAATCCCCAAAGACCTACGGAGTACCAAGAGAAGACTACTCAACATTCTGTCATAACGAACATGGGAAAAGGATCCCAGGAAGAATAGACATATGTATATGTGTAAAAGAACCACAACTTGCACACCTACAACAAGCTAAACGTTGTACTCAAACTTGCTGTAATAAAAAATAAAAAAATAAATTAAAAACACGAACAAGAAGTAGTGAGACAAACTTGAGGGGCTTTCTCCTGGCACATTCCGTTCTACATTCCAATCTAGAACGCGACTTCCATTGAGGCTCTGCTGCCCTAGTAACCAGATTTGGTAAGGGAGAACTGCTGCCACCTTGTGGCCGTTTCACACAACAGCAGCTTTAATCCCAGCGCTAATGGTCAGTGGATATTCCAAATCATTACAGGCCTGTAAATGACACCTGCCCTGAAAACAAATCCTGGGGTCATATATCGACCAAAAAATTCAAAAGACGTCCATATTTCAAAACGACAGTTTCAAGAGGCATATTTCACGCACATTAGTGTTCTGCTTCTTTGGATTTCTTTCTTTCTTTGTTAAAAAAACGGGAATGGAATAAGGCAACCCTCAGAATGGGCGAAAACTTTCACAAACGAATCAATGGACAAAGGTTTAATCTCCAATATATATATAAACAGCTCATGCAGCTTAATATTAATACAACAAACAACCCAATACAAAAATGGGCAGAAGATCTAAATAGACGTTTCTTCAAAGAAGACACATAGATGGCCAAGACGCACATGAAAACCTGCTGAACATCACTAATTATTAGAGAAATGCAAATCAAAACTACAATGAGGTAAGACCTCACACCTGTTAGAATCGGCATCAAAAGATAATCTACAAACAACAAATTCTGGGGAGGGTGTAGACAAAAGGAACCCTCTTCCGCTATTGGTGGTAATGTAAATGGATACAGTCACTATGGAGAACAGTATGGAGGTTCCTTTAAAAAACTAAAGAGAGAATTATCATAGGATCCAGCAATCCCACTTCTGGGCATATACCCAGAGAAAACCATAAATCACAGAGACACATTCACCACAATGTTCATTGCAGCACTATTTACAATAGCCAGGTAATGGAAGCAACCTAAATGGCCACAGACAGACGAATGGATAAAGATGTGGTACATATATAAAATGGAATATTACTCAGCCATAAAATGGAATGAAACTGGGTCATTTGTAGAGAAGTTGATGGATCTAGAGACTGTCATACAGAGTGAAGTAAGTCAGAAAGAGAAAAACAAATATTGTATATTAATGCCTATATGTGGAACCTAGAAAAATGCTACAGATGAACTGGTTTGCAGGGCAGAAATAGAGACACAGAGGTAGAGAACAAACGTATGGACACAAAGTGGGGGAAGCCATGGGGTGGTGGTGGTGGGATGAGTTGGGAGATTGGGATTGACCTGTATACATGTCTATGCATAAAATAGATAACTAATAATAACCTACTGTATAAATAAATAAATAATATTAAATTTCAAAATTTTTAAAAATAAAATGTATAAATAAAACAGAAAAAAAGTTCTTCCATTCACACTGATGTATTTATAAGAATGAATTATTTCCATGCTTATATCTATAAATACATAAAAGAGGAATAAAATCTAACTTGAACCAAAAAAGAAAAAAAAAAAACTGAACCTAATAGTTATACAGAGGAAAACACTACCAAGGCACTTGCTACAGTGGTAAACAATTATGAAATTGGTCAGAGGTGGGGAATAATCTCCCATAGAGCCAGCAGCCGCACCCGCCCACGCAAGGAGCGTCCTTATTGCAAAGCTGGGGGACCGTGCCGAGGCCTCTGTGAGTAAACGTGAGCTGAGCCCCAGGCCAGCTGCTGCTGAACTGTTCCCACCCTTCCCAGGTGAAACACCTGAATATGTACAAGGGCTTGAAAGCCTAGAGGAAGGGCCATGGAGCCACACCAGCGACAGCACGCAGGCCACCTTGGTGCCTGCAGGTCAGCCAGGATGGTCCTGGCCACGGGTGCTCTTCTGGAAGCTTTCCATTGCCCTGCCTGAGATACCCCTCCTGTCCCGGCCCCCACTCCTTTTTTTCCTTCCTCACCTCAGCCAGGAGAGATATTCCAGTGGAAGTTATGGGTGACACATCCTCTTCTTTACAGGTGGCAGCCTGGCAACTCCTGCAGAAAGTCCAGCAGAGCCCCACTCACACCGGGCCACCCACAAAGCCGTGGACCCACACACCCTCCCACCAGCACAGCCCCGAGACTGCTGACGGGGCAGAGAATATGGAGTCAGGCACAGCTGCAGGGGCTATTGCTGCCTGGAGTGCTGTTTATATTGACCTCAACCCAGGCACACCTGGGGAGGGCTTGCCGGCAGGGTCAGGCTGCCCAGGTCAGCTAATCCTCAGCCCTCAGGGAATCACATTGCAGAAAATGGACCTCGCTAAGACAGAATATTCGCCAAGGAAAAGAAGCACACAATGCCATTTGCAGCACCGTCGATGAGTCTAGAGGTAATCACGTGACTTGGAGTAAGTCAGAAAGTGATAGACACATATCATATCATATCACTTATAGGTGTTACCTATAAATTGATACCAGGGCAGATATTTCCACGGAGAAGGGCAATCACAGATTCATTAAACAAACTTATGGTTCACCAAAGGAAAGGTGTGAGGATTGAATTCATTACGATATTGGGGTTAACAGACATATACAAACACAGTAGACATATATAATCACCAAAGACCTACGGAGTACCAAGAGAAGACTACTCAACATTCTGTCATAACGAACATGGGAAAAGGATCCCAGGAAGAATAGACATATGTATATGTGTAAAAGAACCACAACTTGCACACCTACAACAAGCTAAACGTTGTACTCAAACTTGCTGTAATAAAAAATAAAAAAATAAATTAAAAACACGAACAAGAAGTAGTGAGACAAACTTGAGGGGCTTTCTCCTGGCACATTCCGTTCTACATTCCAATCTAGAACGCGACTTCCATTGAGGCTCTGCTGCCCTAGTAACCAGATTTGGTAAGGGAGAACTGCTGCCACCTTGTGGCCGTTTCACACAACAGCAGCTTTAATCCCAGCGCTAATGGTCAGTGGATATTCCAAATCATTACAGGCCTGTAAATGACACCTGCCCTGAAAACAAATCCTGGGGTCATATATCGACCAAAAAATTCAAAAGACGTCCATATTTCAAAACGACAGTTTCAAGAGGCATATTTCACGCACATTAGTGTTCTGCTTCTTTGGATTTCTTTCTTTCTTTGTTAAAAAAACGGGAATGGAATAAGGCAACCCTCAGAATGGGCGAAAACTTTCACAAACGAATCAATGGACAAAGGTTTAATCTCCAATATATATAAACAGCTCATGCAGCTTAATATTAATACAACAAACAACCCAATACAAAAATGGGCAGAAGATCTAAATAGACGTTTCTTCAAAGAAGACACATAGATGGCCAAGACGCACATGAAAACCTGCTCAACATCACTAATTATTAGAGAAATGCAAATCAAAACTACAATGAGGTAAGACCTCACACCTGTTAGAATCGGCATCAAAAGATAATCTACAAACAACAAATTCTGGGGAGGGTGTAGACAAAAGGAAGCCTCTTCCGCTATTGGTGGGAATGTAAATGGATACAGTCACTATGGAGAACAGTATGGAGGTTCCTTTAAAAAACTAAAGAGAGAATTATCATAGGATCCAGCAATCCCACTTCTGGGCATATACCCAGAGAAAACCATAAATCACAGAGACACATTCACCACAATGTTCATTGCAGCACTATTTACAATAGCCAGGTAATGGAAGCAACCTAAATGCCCACAGACAGACGAATGGATAAAGATGTGGTACATATATAAAATGGAATATTACTCAGCCATAAAAAGGAATGAAACTGGGTCATTTGTAGAGAAGTTGATGGATCTAGAGACTGTCATACAGAGTGAAGTAAGTCAGAAAGAGAAAAACAAATATTGTATATTAATGCCTATATGTGGAACCTAGAAAAATGCTACAGATGAACTGGTTTGCAGGGCAGAAATAGAGACACAGACGTAGAGAACAAACGTATGGACACAAAGTGGGGGAAGCCATGGGGTGGTGGTGGTGGGATGAGTTGGGAGATTGGGATTGACCTGTATACATGTCTATGCATAAAATAGATAACTAATAATAACCTACTGTATAAATAAATAAATAATATTAAATTTCAAAATTTTTAAAAATAAAATGTATAAATAAAACAGAAAAAAAGTTCTTCCATTCACACTGATGTATTTATAAGAATGAATTATTTCCATGCTTATATCTATAAATACATAAAAGAGGAATAAAATCTAACTTGAACCAAAAAAGAAAAAAAAAAAACTGAACCTAATAGTTATACAGAGGAAAACACTACCAAGGCACTTGCTACAGTGGTAAACAATTATGAAATTGGTCAGAGGTGGGGAATAATCTCCCATAGAGCCAGCAGCCGCACCCGCCCACGCAAGGAGCGTCCTTATTGCAAAGCTGGGGGACCGTGCCGAGGCCTCTGTGAGTAAACGTGAGCTGAGCCCCAGGCCAGCTGCTGCTGAACTGTTCCCACCCTTCCCAGGTGAAACACCTGAATATGTACAAGGGCTTGAAAGCCTAGAGGAAGGGCCATGGAACCACACCAGCGACAGCACGCAGGCCACCTTGGTGCCTGCAGGTCAGCCAGGATGGTCCTAGCCACGGGTGCTCTTCTGGAAGCTTTCCATTGCCCTGCCTGAGATACCCCTCCTGTCCCGGCCCCCACTCCTTTTTTTCCTTCCTCACCTCAGCCCGGTGAGATATTCCAGTGGAAGTTATGGGTGACACATCCTCTTCTTTACAGGTGGCAGCCTGGCAACTCCTGCAGAAAGTCCAGCAGAGCCCCACTCACACCGGGCCACTCACAAAGCCGTGGACCCTCACACCCTCCCACCAGCACAGCCCCGAGACTGCTGACGGGGCAGAGAATATGGAGTCAGGCACAGCTGCAGGGGCTATTGCTGCCTGGAGTGCTGTTTATATTGACCTCAACCCAGGCACACCTGGGGAGGGCTTGCCGGCAGGGTCAGGCTGCCCAGGTCAGCTAATCCTCAGCCCTCAGGGAATCACATTGCAGAAAATGGACCTCGCTAAGACAGAATATTCGCCAAGGAAAAGAAGCACACAATGCCATTTGCAGCACCGTCGATGAGTCTAGAGGTAATCACGTGACTTGGAGTAAGTCAGAAAGTGATAGACACATATCATATCATATCACTTATAGGTGTTACCTATAAATTGATACCAGGGCAGATATTTCCACGGAGAAGGGCAATCACAGATTCATTAAACAAACTTATGGTTCACCAAAGGAAAGGTGTGAGGATTGAATTCATTACGATATTGGGGTTAACAGACATATACAAACACAGTAGACATATATAATCACCAAAGACCTACGGAGTACCAAGAGAAGACTACTCAACATTCTGTCATAACGAACATGGGAAAAGGATCCCAGGAAGAATAGACATATGTATATGTGTAAAAGAACCACAACTTGCACACCTACAACAAGCTAAACGTTGTACTCAAACTTGCTGTAATAAAAAATAAAAAAATAAATTAAAAACACGAACAAGAAGTAGTGAGACAAACTTGAGGGGCTTTCTCCTGGCACATTCCGTTCTACATTCCAATCTAGAACGCGACTTCCATTGAGGCTCTGCTGCCCTAGTAACCAGATTTGGTAAGGGAGAACTGCTGCCACCTTGTGGCCGTTTCACACAACAGCAGCTTTAATCCCAGCGCTAATGGTCAGTGGATATTCCAAATCATTACAGGCCTGTAAATGACACCTGCCCTGAAAACAAATCCTGGGGTCATATATCGACCAAAAAATTCAAAAGACGTCCATATTTCAAAACGACAGTTTCAAGAGGCATATTTCACGCACATTAGTGTTCTGCTTCTTTGGATTTCTTTCTTTCTTTGTTAAAAAAACGGGAATGGAATAAGGCAACCCTCAGAATGGGCGAAAACTTTCACAAACGAATCAATGGACAAAGGTTTAATCTCCAATATATATAAACAGCTCATGCAGCTTAATATTAATACAACAAACAACCCAATACAAAAATGGGCAGAAGATCTAAATAGACGTTTCTTCAAAGAAGACACATAGATGGCCAAGACGCACATGAAAAGCTGCTCAACATCACTAATTATTAGAGAAATGCAAATCAAAACTACAATGAGGTAAGACCTCACACCTGTTAGAATCGGCATCATCAGATAATCTACAAACAACAAATTCTGGGGAGGTGTGGACAACAGGAACCCTCTTCCGCTATTGGTGGGAATGTAAATGGATACAGTCACTATGGAGAACAGTATGGAGGTTCCTTTAAAAAACTAAAAAGAGAATTACCATAGGATCCAGCAATCCCACTTCTGGGCATATACCCAGAGAAAACCATAAATCACAGAGACACATTCACCACAATGTTCATTGCAGCACTATTTACAATAGCCAGGTAATGGAAGCAACCTAAATGCCCACAGACAGACGAATGGATAAAGATGTGGTACATATATAAAATGGAATATTACTCAGCCATAAAAAGGAATGAAACTGAGTCATTTGTAAAGAAGTTGATGGATCTAGAGACTGTCATACAGAGTGAAGTAAGTCAGAAAGAGAAAAACAAATATTGTATATTAATGCCTATATGTGGAACCTAGAAAAATGGTACAGATGAACTGGTTTGCAGGGCAGAAATAGAGACACAGAGGTAGAGAACAAACGTATGGACACAAAGTGGGGGAAGCCATGGGGTGGTGGTGGTGGGATGAGTTGGGAGATTGGGATTGACCTGTATACATGTATATGCATAAAATAGATAACTAATAATAACCTAGTGTATAAAAAAATAAATAAAATTATATTTCAAAATTTTTAAAAATAAAATGTAAAAATAAAACAGAAAAAAAGTTCTTCCATTCACACTGATGTATTTATAAGAATGAATTATTTCCATGCTTATATCTATAAATACATAAAAGAGGAATAAAATCTAACTTGAACCAAAAAAGAAAAAAAAAAACTGAACCTAACAGTTATACAGAGGAAAACACTACCAAGGCACTTGCTCCAGTGGTAAACAATTCTGAAATTGGTCAGAGGTGGGGAATCATCTCCCATAGAGCCAGCAGCCCCGCCCGCCCATGCAAGGAGCGTCCTTATTGCAAAGCTGGGGGACCATGCCGAGGCCTCTGTGAGTAAACGTGAGCTGAGCCCCAGGCCAGCTGCTGCTGAACTGTTCCCACCCTTCCCAGGTGAAACACCTGAATATGTACAAGGGCTTGAAAGCCTAGAGGAAGGGCCATGGAGCCACACCAGGGACAGCACGCAGGCCACCTTGGTGCCTGCAGGTCAGCCAGGATGGTCCTGGCCACGGGCGCTCTTCTGGAAGCTTTCCATTGCCCTGCCTGTGATACCCCTCCTGTCCCGGCCCCCACTCCTTTTTTTCCTTCCTCACCTCAGCCCGGAGAGATATTCCAGTGGAAGTTATGGGTGACACATCCTCTTCTTTACAGGTGGCAGCCTGGCAACTCCTGCAGAAAGTCCAGCAGAGCCCCACTCACACCGGGCCACCCACAAAGCCGTGGACCCTCACACCCTCCCACCAGCACAGCCCCGAGACTGCTGACGGGGCAGAGAATATGGAGTCAGGCACAGATGCAGGGGCTATTGCTGCCTGGAGTGCTGTTTATATTGACCTCAACCCAGGCACACCTGGGGAGGGCTTGCCGGCAGGGTCAGGCTGCCCAGGTCAGCTAATCCTCAGCCCTCAGGGAATCACATTGCAGAAAATGGACCTCGCTAAGACAGAATATTCGCCAAGGAAAAGAAGCACACAATGCCATTTGCAGCACCGTAGATGAGTCTAGAGGTAATCACGTGACTTGGAGTAAGTCAGAAAGTGAAAGACACATATCATATCATATCACTTATAGGTGATACCTATAAATTGATACCAGGACAGATATTTCCACGGAGAAGGGCAATCACAGATTCATTAAACAAACTTATGGTTCACCAAAGGAAAGGTGTGAGGATTGAATTCATTACGATATTGGGGTTAACAGACATATACAAACACAGTAGACGTATATAATCACCAAAGACCTACGGAGTACCAAGAGAAGACTACTCAACATTCTGTCATAACGAACATGGGAAAAGGATCCCAGGAAGAACAGACATATGTATATGGGTAAAAGAACCACCTCTTGCACACCTACAACAAGGTAAACGTTGTACTCAAACTTGCTGTAATAAAAAATAAAAAAATTAAATTAAAAACACGAACAAGAAGTAGTGAGACAAACTAGAGGGGCTTTCTCCTGGCACATTCCGTTCTAAATTCCAATCTAGAAAGGGACTTCCATTGAGGCTCTGCTGCCCTAGTAACCAGATTTGGTAAGGGAGAACTGCTGCCACCTTGTGGCCATTTCACACAACAGCAGCTTTAATCCCAGCGCTAATGGTCAGTGGATATTCCAAATCATTACAGGCCTGTAAATGACACCTGCCCTGAAAACAAATCCTGGGGTCATATATCGACCAAAAAATTCAAAAGACGTCCATATTTCAAAACGACAGTATCAAGAGGCATATTTCACGCACATTAGTGTTCTGATTCTTTTGCTTTCTTTCTTTCTTTGTTAAAAATACGGGAATGGATGGAAAAAGGTAACCCTCAGAAGGGGCGAAAACGTTCACAAACGAATCAACGGACAAAGGTTTAATCTCCAATATATATATACAGCTCATGCAGCTTAATATTAATACAACAAACAACCCAATACTAAAATGGGCAGAAGATCTAAATAGACGTTTCTTCAAAGAAGACACAGAGATGGCCAAGACGCACATGAAAAGCTGCTCAACATCACTAATTATTAGAGAAATGCAAATCAAAACTACAATGAGGTAAGACCTCACACCTGTTAGAATCGGCATCATCAGATAATCTACAAACAACAAATTCTGGGGAGGGTGTGGACAAAAGGAACCCTCTTCCGCTATTGGTGGGAATGTAAATGGATACAGTCACTATGGAGAACTGTATGGAGGTTCCTTTAAAAAACTAAAAACAGAATTACCATAGGATCCAGCAATCCCACTTCTGGGCATATACCCAGAGAAAACCATAAATCACAGAGACACATTCACCACAATGTTCATTGCAGCACTATTTACAATAGCCAGGTAATGAAAGCAACCTAAATGCCCACAGAGAGACGAATGGATAAAGATGTGGTACATATATAAAATGGAATATTACTCAGCCATAAAAAGGAATGAACCTGGGTCATTTGTAGAGAAGTTGATGGATCTAGAGACTGTCATACAGAGTGAAGTAAGTCAGAAAGCGAAAAACAAATATTGTATATTAATGCCTATATGTGGAACCTAGAAAAATGCTACAGATGAACTGGTTTGCAGGGCAGAAATAGAGACACACAGGTAGAGAACAAACGTATCGACACAAAGTGGGGGAAGCCATGGGGCGGTGGTGGTGGGATGAGTTGGGAGATTGGGATTGACCTGTATATATGTCTATGCATAAAATAGATAACTAATAATAACCTACTGTATAAAAAAAAATAAATAAAATTAAATTTCAAAAATTTTAAAAATAAAATGTAAAATTAAAACAGAAAAAATGTTCTTCCATTCACACTGATGTATTTATAAGAATGAATTATTTCCATGCTTATATCCATAAATACATAAAAGAGGAATAAAATCTAACTTGAACCAAAAAAGATAAAAAAAACTGAACCTAACAGTTATACAGAGGAAAACACTACCAAGGCCCTTGCTCCAGTGGTAAACAATTCTGAAATTGGTCAGAGGTGGGGAATCATCACCCATAGAGCCAGCAGCCCCGCCCGCCCACGCAAGGAGCGTCCTTATTGCAAAGCTGGGGGACCGTGCCGAGGCCTCTGTGAGTAAACGTGAGCTGAGCCCCAGGCCAGCTGCTGCAGAACTGTTCCCACCCTTCCCAGGTGAAACACCTGAATCTGTACAAGGGCATGAAAGCCTAGAGGAAGGACCGTGGTGCCACACCAGCGACAGCACGCAGGCCACGTTGGTGCCTGCAGGTCAGCCAGGATGGTCCTGGCCACGGGCGCTCTTCTGGAAGCTTTCCATTGCCCTGCCTGAGATACCCCTCCTGTCCCGGCCCCCACTCCTTTTTTTCCTTCTCACCTCAGCCCGGAGAGATATTCCAGTGGAAGTTATGGGTGACACATCCTCTTCTTTACAGGTGGCAGCCTGGCAACTCCTGCAGAAAGTCCAGCAGAGCCCCACTCACACCGGGCCACCCACAAAGCCGTGGACCCTCACACCCTCCCACCAGCACAGCCCCGAGACTGCTGACGGGGCAGAGAATATGGAGTCAGGCACAGCTGCAGGGGCTATTGCTGCCTGGAGTGCTGTTTATATTGACCTCAACCCAGGCACACCTGGGGAGGGCTTGCCGGCAGGGTCAGGCTGCCCAGGTCAGCTAATCCTCAGCCCTCGGGGAATCACATTGAAGAAAATGGACCTCGCTAAGACAGAATATTCGCCAACGAAAAGAAGCACACAATGCCATTTGCAGCACCGTAGATGAGTCTAGAGGTAATCACGTGACTTGGAGTAAGTCAGAAAGTGAAAGACACATATCATATCATATCACTTATAGGTGTTACCTATAAATTGATACCAGGGCAGATATTTCCTCGGAGAAGGGCAATCACAGATTCATTAAACAAACTTATGGTTCACCAAAGGAAAGGTGTGAGGATTGAATTCATTATGATATTGGGGTTAACAGACATATACAAACACAGTAGACGCATATAATCACCAAAGACCTACGGAGTACCAAGAGAAGACTACTCAACATTCTGTCATAACGTACATGAGAAAAGGATCCCAGGAAGAACAGACATATGTATATGTGTAAAAGAACCACCTCTTGCACACCTACAACAAGCTAAACGTTGTACTCAAACTTGCTGTAATAAAAAATAAAAAATTAAATTAAAAACACGAACAAGAAGTAGTGAGACAAACTTGAGGGGCTTTCTCCTGGCACATTCTGTTCTAAATTCCAATCTAGAATGCGACTTCCATTGAGGCTCTGCTGCCCTAGTAACCAGATTGGGTAAGGGAGAACTGCTGCCACCTTGTGGCCGTTTCACACAACAGCAGCTTTAATCCCAGCGCTAATGGTCAGTGGATATTCCAAATCATTACAGGCCTGTAAATGACACCTGCCCTGAAAACAAATCCTGGGGTCATATATCGACCAAAAAATTCAAAAGACGTCCATATTTCAAAACGACAGTTTCAAGAGGCATATTTCACGCACATTAGTGTTCTGCTTCTTTTGCTTTCTTTCTTTCTTTGTTAAAAAAACGGGAATGGAAAAAGGTAACCCTCAGAAGGGGCGAAAACGTTCACAAACGAATCAATGGACAAAGGTTTAATCTGCAATATATATATACAGCTCATGCAGCTTAATATTAATACAACAAACAACCCAATACAAAAATGGGCAGAAGATCTAAATAGACGTTTCTTCAAAGAATACACAGAGATGGCCAAGACGCACATGAAAAGCTGCTCAACATCACTAATTATTAGAGAAATGCAAATCAAAAATACAATGAGGTAAGACCTCACACCTGTTAGAATCGGCATCATCAGATAATCTACAAACAACAAATTCTGGGGAGGGTGTGGACAAAAGGAACCCTCTTCCGCTATTGGTGGGAATGTAAATTGATACAGTCACTATGGAGAACAGTATGGAGGTTCCTTTAAAAAACTAAAAAGAGAATTACCATAGGATCCAGCAATCACACTTCTGGGCATATACCCAGAGAAAACCAAAAATCACAAAGACACATTCACCACAATGTTCATTGCAGCACTATTTACAATAGCCAGGTAATGGAAGCAACCTAAATGCCCACAGACAGACGAATGGATAAAGATGTGGTACATATATAAAATGGAATATTACTCAGCCATAAAAAGGAATGAAACTGGGTCATTTGTAGAGAAGTTGATGGATCTAGAGACTGTCATACAGAGTGAAGTAAGTCAGAAAGAGAAAAACAAATATTGTATATTATAGCCTATATGAGGAACCTAGAATAATGCTACAGATGAACTGGTTTGCAGGGCAGAAATAGAGACACAGAGGTAGAGAACAAACGTATGGACACAAAGTGGGGGAAGCCATGGGGTGGTGGTGGTGGGATGAGTTGGGAGTTTGGGATTGACCTGTATACATGTCTATGCATAAAATAGATAACTAATAATAACCTACTGTATAAAAAAATAAATTAAATTAAATTTCAAAAATTTTAAAAATAAAATGTAAAAATAAAACAGAAAAAATGTTCTTCCATTCACACTGATGTATTTATAAGAATGAATTATTTCCATGCTTATATCCATAAATACATAAAAGAGGAATAAAATCTAACTTGAACCAAAAAAGAAAAAAAAAAACTAAACCTAACAGTTATACAGAGTAAAACACTACCAAGGCACTTGCTCCAGTTGTAAACAATTCTGAAATTGGTCAGAGGTGGGGAATCATCTCCCATAGAGCCAGCAGCCCCGCCCGCCCACGCAAGGAGCGTCCTTATTGCAAAGCTGGGGGACCGTGCCGAGGCCTCTGTGAGTAAACGTGAGCTGAGCCCCAGGCCAGCTGCTGCTGAACTGTTCCCACCCTTCACAGGTGAAACACCTGAATATGTACAAGGGCTTGAAAGCCTAGAGGAAGGGCCGTGGAGCCACACCAGCGACAGCACGCAGGCCACCTTGGTGCCTGCAGGTCAGCCAGGATGGTCCTGGCCACGGGCGCTCTTCTGGAAGCTTTCCATTGCCCTGCCTGAGATACCCCTCCTGTCCCGGCCACCACTCCTTTTTTTCCTTCCTCACCTCAGCCCGGAGAGATATTCCAGTGGAAGTTATGGGTGACACATCCTCTTCTTTACAGGTGGCAGCCTGGCAACTCCTGCAGAAAGTCCAGCAGAACCCCACTCACACCGGGCCACCCACAAAGCCGTGAACCCTCACACCCTCCCAACAGCACAGCCCCGAGACTGCTGACGGGGCAGAGAATATGGAGTCAGGCACAGCTGCAGGGGCTATTGCTGCCTGGAGTGCTGTTTATATTGACCTCAACCCAGGCACACCTGGGGAGGGCTTGCCGGCATGGTCAGGCTGCCCAGGTCAGCTAATCCTCAGCCCTCAGGGAATCACATTGCAGAAAATGGACCTCGCTAAGACAGAATATTCGCCAAGGAAAAGAAGCACACAATGCCATTTGCAGCACCGTAGATGAGTCTAGAGGTAATCACGTGACTTGGAGTAAGTCAGAAAGTGAAAGACACATATCATATCATATCACTTATAGGTGTTACCTATAAATTGATACCAGGGCAGATATTTCCACGGAGAAGGGCAATCACAGATTCATTAAACAAACTTATGGTTCACCAAAGGAAAGTTGTGAGGATTGAATTCATTATGATATTGGGGTTAACAGACATATACAAACACAGTAGACGTATATAATCACCAAAGACCTACGGAGTACCAAGAGAAGACTACTCAACATTCTGTCATAACGAACATGGGAAAAGGATCCCAGGAAGAACAGACATATGTATATGTGTAAAAGAACCACCTCTTGCACACCTACAACAAGCTAAACGTTGTACTCAAACTTGCTGTAATAAAAAATAAAAAATTAAATTAAAAACACGAACAAGAATTAGTGAGAAAAACTTGAGGGGCTTTCTCCTGGTACATTCCGTTCTACATTCCAATCTAGAACGCGACTTCCATTGAGGCTCTGCTGCCCTAGTAACCAGATTTGGTAAGGGAGAACTGCTGCCACCTTGTGGCTGTTTCACACAACAGCAGCTTTAATCCCAGCGCTAATGGTCAGTGGATATTCCAAATCATTACAGGCCTGTAAATGACCCCTGCCCTGAAAACCAATCCTGGGGTCATTTATCGACCAAAAAATTCAAAAGACGTCCATATTTCAAAACGACAGTTTCAAGAGGCATATTTCACGCACAATAGTGTTCTGCTTCTTTTGATTTCATTCCTTCTTTGTTAAAAAAACGGGAATGGAAAAAGGCAACCCTCAGAATGGGCGAAAACTTTCACAAACGAATCAATGGACAAAGGTTAAATCTCCAATATATATGAACAGCTCATGCAGCTTAATATTAATACAACAAACAACCCAATACAAAAATGGGCAGAAGATCTAAATAGACGTTTCTTCAAAGAAGACACAGAGATGGCCAAGACGCACATGAAAAGCTGCTCAACATCACTAATTATTAGAGAAATGCAAATCAAAACTACAATGAGGTAAGACCTCACACCTGTTAGAATCGGCATCATCAGATAATCTACAAACAACAAATTCTGGGGAGGGTGTGGACAAAAGGAACCCTCTTCCGCTATTGGTGGGAATGTAAATTGATACAGTCACTATGGAGAACAGTATGGAAGTTCCTTTAAAAAACTAAAAAGAGAATTACCATAGGATCCAGCAATCCCACTTCTGGGCATATACCCAGAGAAAACCATAAATCACAGAGACACATTCACCACAATGTTCATTGCAGCACTATTTACAATAGCCAGGTAATTGAAGCAACCTAAATGCCCACAGACAGACGAATGGATAAAGATGTGGTACATATATAAAATGGAATATTACTCAGCCATAAAAAGGAATGAAACTGGGTCATTTGTAGAGAAGTTGATGGATCTAGAGACTGTCATACAGAGTGAAGTAAGTCAGAAAGAGAAAAACAAATATTGTATATTAATGCCTATATGTGGAACCTAGAAAAATACTACAGATGAACTGGTTTGCAGGGCAGAAATAGAGACACAGAGGTAGAGAACAAACGTATGGACACAAAGTGGGGGAAGCCATGGGGTGGTGGTGGTGGGATGAGTTGGGAGATTGGGATTGACCTGTATACATGTCTATGCATAAAATAGATAACTAATAATAACCTACTGTATAAAAAAAATAAATAAAATTAAATTTCAAAAATTTTAAAAATAAAATGTAAATATAAAACAGAAAAAATGTTCTTCCATTCACACTGATGTATTTATAAGAATGAATTATTTCCATGCTTATATCCATAAATACATAAAAGAGGAATAAAATCTAACTTGAACCAAAAAAGAAAAAATAAAACTGAACCTAACAGTTATACAGAGGAAAACACTACCAAGGCACTTGCTCCAGTGGTAAACAATTCTGAAATTGGTCAGAGGTGGGGAATCATCTCCCATAGAGCCAGCAGCCCCGCCCGCCCACGCAAGGAGCGTCCTTATTGCAAAGCTGGGGGACCGTGCCGTGGCCTCTGTGAGTAAACGTGAGCTGAGCCCCAGGCCAGCTGCTGCTGAACTGTTCCCACCCTTTCCAGGTGAAACACCTGAATATGTACAAGGGCTTGAAAGCCTAGAGGAAGGGCCGTGGAGCCACACCAGCGACAGCACGCAGGCCACCTTGGTGCCTGCAGGTCAGCCAGGATGGTCCTGGCCACGGGCGCTCTTCTGGAAGCTTTCCATTGCCCTGCCTGAGATACCCCTCCTGTCCCGGCCCCCACTCCTTTTTTTCCTTCCTCACCTCAGCCCGGAGAGATATTCCAGTGGAAGTTATGGGTGACACATCCTCTTCTTTACAGGTGGCAGCCTGGCAACTCCTGCAGAAAGTCCAGCAGAGCCCCACTCACACCGGGCCACCCACAAAGCCGTGGACCCTCACACCCTCCCACCAGCACAGCCCCGAGACTGCTGACGGGGCAGAGAATATGGAGTCAGGCACAGCTGCAGGGGCTATTGCTGCCTAGAGTGCTGTTTATATTGACCTCAACCCAGGCACACCTGGGGAGGGCTTGCCGGCAGGGTCAGGCTGCCCAGGTCAGCTAATCCTCAGCCCTCGGGGAATCACATTGCAGAAAATGGACCTCGCTAAGACAGAATATTCGCCAACGAAAAGAAGCACACAATGCCATTTGCAGCACCGTAGATGAGTCTAGAGGTAATCACGTGACTTGGAGTAAGTCAGAAAGTGAAAGACACATATCATATCATATCACTTATAGGTGTTACCTATAAATTGATACCAGGGCAGATATTTCCACGGAGAAGGGCAATCACAGATTCATTAAACAAACTTATGGTTCACCAAAGGAAAGGTGTGAGGATTGAATTCATTATGATATTGGGGTTAACAGACATATACAAACACAGTAGACGTATATAATCACCAAAGACCTACGGAGTACCAAGAGAAGACTACTCAACATTCTGTCATAACAAACATGGGAAAAGGATCCCAGGAAGAACAGACATATGTATATGTGTAAAAGAACCACCTCTTGCACACCTACAACAAGCTAAACGTTGTACTCAAACTTGCTGTAATAAAAAATAAAAAATTAAATTAAAAACACGAACAAGAATTAGTGAGAAAAACTTGAGGGGCTTTCTCCTGGTACATTCCGTTCTACATTCCAATCTAGAACGCGACTTCCATTGAGGCTATGCTGCCCTAGTAACCAGATTTGGTAAGGGAGAACTGCTGCCACCTTGTGGCCGTTTCACACAACAGCAGCTTTAATCCCAGCGCTAATGGTCAGTGGATATTCCAAATCATTACAGGCCTGTAAATGACACCTGCCCTGAAAACAAATCCTGGGGTCATATATCGACCAAAAAATTCAAAAGACGTCCATATTTCAAAACGACAAAAAAAAAAAAAAGACAGTTTCAAGAGGCATATTTCACGCACATTAGTGTTCTGCTTCTTTTGATTTCATTCCTTCTTTGTTAAAAAAACGGGAATGGAAAAAGGCAACCCTCAGAATGGGCGAAAACTTTCACAAACGAATCAATGGACAAAGGTTTAATCTCCAATATATATGAACAGCTCATGCAGCTTAATATTAATACAACAAACAACCCAATACAAAAATGGGCAGAAGATCTAAATAGACGTTTCTTCAAAGAAGACACAGAGATGGCCAGGACGCACATGAAAACCTGCTCAACATCACTAATTATTAGAGAAATGCAAATCAAAACTACAATGAGGTAAGACCTCACACCTGTTAGAATCGGCATCATCAGATAATCTACAAACAACAAATTCTGGGGAGGGTGTGGACAAAAGGAACCCTCTTCCGCTATTGGTGGGAATATAAATTGATACAGTCACTATGGAGAACAGTATGGAGGTTCCTTTAAAAAACTAAAAAGAGAATTACCATAGGATCCAGCAATCCCACTTCTGGGCATATACCCAGAGAAAACCATAAATCACAGAGACATATTCACCACAATGTTCATTGCAGCACTATTTACAATAGCCAGGTAATTGAAGCAACCTAAATGCCCACAGACAGACGAATGGATAAAGATGTGGTACATATATAAAATGGAATATTACTCAGCCATAAAAAGGAATGAAACAGGGTCATTTGTAGAGAAGTTGATGGATCTAGAGACTGTCATACAGAGTGAAGTAAGTCAGAAAGAGAAAAACAAATATTGTATATTAATGCCTATATGTGGAACCTAGAAAAATGCTACAGATGAACTGGTTTGCAGGGCAGAAATAGAGACACAGAGGTAGAGAACAAACGTATGGACACAAAGTGGGGGAAGCCATGGGGTGGTGGTGGTGGGATGAGTTGGGAGATTGGGATTGACCTGTATACATGTATATGCATAAAATAGATAACTAATAATAACCTACTGTATAAAAAAAATAAATAAAATTAAATTTCAAAAATTTTAAAAATAAAATGTAAAAATAAAACAGAAAAAATGTTCTTCCATTCACACTGATGTATTTATAAGAATGAATTATTTCCATGCTTATATCCATAAATACATAAAAGAGGAATAAAATCTAACTTGAACCAAAAAAGAAAAAATAAAACTGAACCTAACAGTTATACAGAGGAAAACACTACCAAGGCACTTGCTCCAGTGGTAAACAATTCTGAAATTGGTCAGAGGTGGGGAATCATCTCCCATAGAGCCAGCAGCCCCGCCCGCCCACGCAAGGACCGTCCTTATTGCAAAGCTGGGGGACCGTGCCGAGGCCTCTGTGAGTAAACGTGAGCTGAGCCCCAGGCCAGCTGCTGCTGAACTGTTCCCACCCTTCCCAGGTGAAACACCTGAATATGTACAAGGGCTTGAAAGCCTAGAGGAAGGGCCGTGGAGCCACACCAGCGAAAGCACGCAGGCCACCTTGGTGCCTGCAGGTCAGCCAGGATGGTCCTGGCCACGGGCGCTCTTCTGGAAGCTTTCCATTGCCCTGCCTGAGATACCCCTCCTGTCCCGGCCCCCACTCCTTTTTTTCCTTCCTCACCTCAGCCCGGAGAGATATTCCAGTGGAAGTTATGGGTGACACATCCTCTTCTTTACAGGTGGCAGCCTGGCAACTCCTGCAGAAAGTCCAGCAGAGACCCACTCACACCGGGCCACCCACAAAGCCGTGGACCCTCACACCCTCCCACCAGCACAGCCCCGAGACTGCTGACGGGGCAGAGAATATGGAGTCAGGCACAGCTGCAGGGGCTATTGCTGCCTGGAGTGCTGTTTATATTGACCTCAACCCAGGCACACCTGGGGAGGGCTTGCCGGCAGGGTCAGGCTGCCCAGGTCAGCTAATCCTCAGCCCTCGGGGAATCACATTGCAGAAAATGGACCTCGCTAAGACAGAATATTCGCCAACGAAAAGAAGCACACAATGCCATTTGCAGCACCGTAGATGAGTCTAGAGGTAATCACGTGACTTGGAGTAAGTCAGAAAGTGAAAGACACATATCATATCATATCACTTATAGGTGTTACCTATAAATTGATACCAGGGCAGATATTTCCACGGAGAAGGGCAATCACAGATTCATTAAACAAACTTATGGTTCACCAAAGGAAAGGTGTGAGGATTGAATTCATTATGATATTGGGGTTAACAGACATATACAAACACAGTAGACGTATATAATCACCAAAGACCTACGGAGTACCAAGAGAAGACTACTCAACATTCTGTCATAACGAACATGGGAAAAGGATCCCAGGAAGAACAGACATATGTATATGTGTAAAAGAACCACCTCTTGCACACCTACAACAAGCTAAACGTTGTACTCAAAGTTGCTGTAATAAAAAATAAAAAATTAAATTAAAAACACGAACAAGAATTAGTGAGAAAAACTTGAGGGGCTTTCTCCTGGTACATTCCGTTCTACATTCCAATCTAGAACGCGACTTCCATTGAGGCTCTGCTGCCCTAGTAACCAGATTTGGTAAGGGAGAACTGCTGCCACCTTGTGGCCGTTTCACACAACAGCAGCTTTAATCCCAGCGCTAATGGTCAGTGGATATTCCAAATCATTACAGGCCTGTAAATGACCCCTGCCCTGAAAACCAATCCTGGGGTCATTTATCGACCAAAAAATTCAAAAGACGTCCATATTTCAAAACGACAGTTTCAAGAGGCATATTTCACGCACATTAGTGTTCTGCTTCTTTTGATTTCATTCCTTCTTTGTTAAAAAAACGGGAATGGAAAAAGGCAACCCTCAGAATGGGCGAAAACTTTCACAAACGAATCAATGGACAAAGGTTAAATCTCCAATATATATGAACAGCTCATGCAGCTTAATATTAATACAACAAACAACCCAATACAAAAATGGGCAGAAGATCTAAATAGACGTTTCTTCAAAGAAGACACACAGATGGCCAAGACGCACATGAAAAGCTGCTCAACATCACTAATTATTAGAGAAATGCAAATCAAAACTACAATGAGGTAAGACCTCACACCTGTTAGAATCGGCATCATCAGATAATCTACAAGCAACAAATTCTGGGGAGGGTGTGGACAAAAGGAACCCTCTTCCGCTCTTGGTGGGAATGTAAATTGATACAGTCACTATGGAGAACAGTATGGAGGTTTCCTTAAAAAACTAAAAAGAGAATTACCATAGGATCCAGCAATCCCACTTCTGGGCATATACCCAGAGAAAACCATAAATCACAAAGACACATTCACCACAATGTTCATTGCAGCACTATTTACAATAGCCAGGTAATGGAAGCAACCTAAATGGCCACAGACAGACGAATGGATAAAGATGTGGTACATATATAAAATGGAATATTACTCAGCCATAAAAAGGAATGAAACTGGGTCATTTGTAGAGAAGTTGATGGATCTAGAGACTGTCATACAGAGTGAAGTAAGTCAGAAAGAGAAAAACAAATATTGTATATTAATGCCTATATGTGGAACCTAGAAAAATGCTACAGATGAACTGGTTTGCAGGGCAGAAATAGAGACACAGAGGTAGAGAACAAACGTATGGACACAAAGTGGGGGAAGCCATGGGGTTGTGGTGGTGGGATGAGTAGGGAGATTGGGATTGACCTGTATACATGTCTATGCATAAAATAGATAACTAATAATAACCTACTGTATAAAAAAATAAATAAAATTAAATTTCAAAAATTTTAAAAATAAAATGTAAAAATAAAACAGAAAATATGTTCTTCCATTCACACTGATGTATTTATAAGAATGAATTATTTCCATGCTTATATCCATAAATACATAAAAGAGGAATAAAATCTAACTTGAACCAAAAAAGCAAAAAAAAAACTAAACCTAACAGTTATACAGAGGAAAACACTACCAAGGCACTTGCTCCAGTGGTAAACAATTCTGAAATTGGTCAGAGGTGGGGAATCATCTCCCATAGAGCCAGCAGCCCCGCTCGCCCACGCAAGGAGCGTCCTTATTGCAAAGCTGGGGGACCGTGCCGAGGCCTCTGTGAGTAAACGTGAGCTGAGCCCCAGGCCAGCTGCTGCTGAACTGTTCCCACCCTTCCCAGGTGAAACACCTGAATATGTACAAGGGCTTGAAAGCCTAGAGGAAGGGCCGTGGAGCCACACCAGCGACAGCACGCAGGCCACCTTGGTGCCTGCAGGTCAGCCAGGATGGTCCTGGCCACGGGCGCTCTTCTGGAAGCTTTCCATTACCCTGCCTGAGATACCCCTCCTGTCCCGGCCCCCACTCCTTTTTTTCCTTCCTCACCTCAGCCCGGAGAGATATTCCAGTGGAAGTTATGGGTGACACATCCTCTTCTTTACAGGTGGCAGCCTGGCAACTCCTGCAGAAAGTCCAGCAGAGCCCCACTCACACCGGGCCACCCACAAAGCCGTGGACCCTCACACCCTCCCACCAGCACAGCCCCGAGGCTGCTGACGGGGCAGAGAATATGGAGTCAGGCACAGCTGCAGGGGCTATTGCTGCCTGGAGTGCTGTTTATATTGACCTCAAACCAGGCACACCTGGGGAGGGCTTGCCGGCAGGGTCAGGCTGCCCAGGTCAGCTAATCCTCAGCCCTCAGGGAATCACATTGCAGAAAATGGACCTCGCTAAGACAGAATATTCGCCAACGAAAAGAAGCACACAATGCCATTTGCAGCACCGTAGATGAGTCTAGAGGTAATCACGTGACTTGGAGTAAGTCAGAAAGTGAAAGACACATATCATATCATATCACTTATAGGTGTTACTTATAAATTGATACCAGGGCAGATATTTCCACAGAGAAGGGCAATCACAGATTCATTAAACAAACTTATGGTTCAACAAAGGAAAGGTGTGAGGATTGAATTCATTACGATATTGGGGTTAACAGAAATATACAAACACAGTAGACATATATAATCACCAAAGACCTACGGAGTACCAAGAGAAGACTACTCAACATTCTGTCATAACGTACATGGGAAAAGGATCCCAGGAAGAACAGACATATGTATATGTGTAAAAGAGCAACCTCTTGCACACCTACAACAAGCTAAACGTTGTACTCAAAGTTGCTGTAATAAAAAATAAAAAATTAAATTAAAAACACGAACAAGAATTAGTGAGAAAAACTTGAGGGGCTTTCTCCTGGTACATTCCGTTCTACATTCCAATCTAGAACGCGACTTCCATTGAGGCTCTGCTGCCCTAGTAACCAGATTTGGTAAGGGAGAACTGCTGCCACCTTGTGGCCGTTTCACACAACAGCAGCTTTAATCCCAGCGCTAATGGTCAGTGGATATTCCAAATCATTACAGGCCTGTAAATGACCCCTGCCCTGAAAACCAATCCTGGGGTCATTTATCGACCAAAAAATTCAAAAGACGTCCATATTTCAAAACGACAGTTTCAAGAGGCATATTTCACGCACATTAGTGTTCTGCTTCTTTTGATTTCATTCCTTCTTTGTTAAAAAAACGGGAATGGAAAAAGGCAACCATCAGAATGGGCGAAAACTTTCACAAACGAATCAATGGACAAAGGTTTAATCTCCAATATATATGAACAGCTCATGCAGCTTAATATTAATACAACAAACAACCCAATACAAAAATGGGCAGAAGATCTAAATAGACGTTTCCTCAAAGAAGACACAGAGATGGCCAAGACGCACATGAAAAGCTGCTCAACATCACTAATTATTAGAGAAATGCAAATCAAAACTACAATGAGGTAAGACTTCACACCTGTTAGAATCGGCATCATCAGATAATCTACAAACAACAAATTCTGGGGAGGGTGTGGACAAAAGGAACCCTCTTCCGCTATTGGTGGGAATGTAAATTGATACAGTCACTATGGAGAACAGTATGGAGGTTCGTTTAAAAAACTAAAAAGAGAATTACCATAGGATCCAGCAATCCCACTTCTGGGCATATACCCAGAGAAAACCATAAATCACAGAGACACATTCACCACAATGTTCATTGCAGCACTATTTACAATAGCCAGGTAATGGAAGCAACCTAAATGCCCACAGACAGACGAATGGATAAAGATGTGGTTCATATATAAAATGGAATATTACTCAGCCATAAAAAGGAATGAAACTGGGTCATTTGTAGAGAAGTTGATGGATCTAGAGACTGTCATACAGAGTGAAGTAAGTCAGAAAGAGAAAAACAAATATTGTATATTAATGCCTATATGTGGAACCTAGAAAAATGCTACAGATGAACTGGTTTGCAGGGCAGAAATAGAGACACAGAGGTAGAGAACAAACGTATGGACACAAAGTGGGGGAAGCCACGGGGTGGTGGTGGTGGGATGAGTTGGGAGATTGGGATTGACCTGTATACATGTCTATGCATAAAATAGATAACTAATAATAACCTACTGTATAAAAAAAATAAATAAAATTAAATTTCAAAAATTTTAAAAATAAAATGTAAAAATAAAACAGAAAAAATGTTCTTCCATTCACACTGATGTATTTATAAGAATGAATTATTTCCATGCTTATATCCATAAATACATAAAAGAGGAATAAAATCTAACTTGAACCAAAAAAGAAAAAATAAAACTGAACCTAACAGTTATACAGAGGAAAACACTACCAAGGCACTTGCTCCAGTGGTAAACAATTCTGAAATTGGTCAGAGGTGGGGAATCATCTCCCATAGAGCCAGCAGCCCCGCCCGCCCACGCAAGGAGCGTCCTTATTGCAAAGCTGGGGGACCGTGCCGAGGCCTCTGTGAGTAAACGTGAGCTGAGCCCCAGGCCAGCTGCTGCTGAACTGTTCCCACCCTTCCCAGGTGAAACACCTGAATATGTACAAGGGCTTGAAAGCCTAGAGGAAGGGCCGTGGAGCCACACCAGCGACAGCACGCAGGCCACCTTGGTGCCTGCAGGTCAGCCAGGATGGTCCTGGCCACGGGCGCTCTTCTGGAAGCTTTCCATTGCCCTGCCTGAGATACCCCTCCTGTCCCGGCCCCCACTCCATTTTTTCCTTCCTCACCTCAGCCCGGAGAGATATTCCAGTGGAAGTTATGGGTGACACATCCTCTTCTTTACAGGTGGCAGCCTGGCAACTCCTGCAGAAAGTCCAGCAGAGACCCACTCACACCGGGCCACCCACAAAGCCGTGGACCCTCACACCCTCCCACCAGCACAGCCCCGAGACTGCTGACGGGGCAGAGAATATGGAGTCAGGCACAGCTGCAGGGGCTATTGCTGCCTGGAGTGCTGTTTATATTGACCTCAACCCAGGCACACCTGGGGAGGGCTTGCCGGCAGGGTCAGGCTGCCCAGGTCAGCTAATCCTCAGCCCTCGGGGAATCACATTGCAGAAAATGGACCTCGCTAAGACAGAATATTCGCCAACGAAAAGAAGCACACAATGCCATTTGCAGCACCGTAGATGAGTCTAGATGTAATCACGTGACTTCAGTAAGTCAGAAAGTGAAAGACACATATCATATCATATCACTTATAGGTGTTACCTATAAATTGATACCAGGGCAGATATTTCCACGGAGAAGGGCAATCACAGATTCATTAAACAAACTTATGGTTCACCAAAGGAAAGGTGTGAGGATTGAATTCATTATGATATTGGGGTTAACAGACATATACAAACACAGTAGACGTATATAATCACAAAAGACCTACGGAGTACCAAGAGAAGACTACTCAACATTCTGTCATAACGAACATGGGAAAAGGATCGCAGGAAGAACAGACATATGTATATGTGTAAAAGAACCACCTCTTGCACACCTACAACAAGCTAAACGTTGTACTCAAAGTTGCTGTAATAAAAAATAAAAAATTAAATTAAAAACACGAACAAGAATTAGTGAGAAAAACTTGAGGGGCTTTCTCCTGGTACATTCCGTTCTACATTCCAATCTAGAACGCGACTTCCATTGAGGCTCTGCTGCCCTAGTAACCAGATTTGGTAAGGGAGAACTGCTGCCACCTTGTGGCCGTTTCACACAACAGCAGCTTTAATCCCAGCGCTAATGGTCAGTGGATATTCCAAATCATTACAGGCCTGTAAATGACCCCTGCCCTGAAAACCAATCCTGGGGTCATTTATCGACCAAAAAATTCAAAAGACGTCCATATTTCAAAACGACAGTTTCAAGAGGCATATTTCACGCACATTAGTGTTCTGCTTCTTTTGATTTCATTCCTTCTTTGTTAAAAAAACGGGAATGGAAAAAGGCAACCCTCAGAATGGGCGAAAACTTTCACAAACGAATCAATGGACAAAGGTTAAATCTCCAATATATATGAACAGCTCATGCAGCTTAATATTAATACAACAAACAACCCAATACAAAAATGGGCAGAAGATCTAAACAGACGTTTCTTCAAAGAAGACACAGAGATGGCCAAGACGCACATGAAAAGCTGCTCAACATCACTAATTATTAGAGAAATGCAAATCAAAACTACAATGAGGTAAGACCTCACACCTGTTAGAATCGGCATCATCAGATAATCTACAAACAACAAATTCTGGGGAGGGTGTGGACAAAAGGAACCCTCTTCCGCTATTGGTGGGAATGTAAATTGATACAGTCACTATTGAGAACAGTATGGAGGTTCCTTTAAAAAACTAAAAAGAGAATTACCATAGGATCCAGCAATCCCACTTCTGGGCATATACCCAGAGAAAACCATAAATCACAGAGACACATTCACCACAATGTTCATTGCAGCACTATTTACAATAGCCAGGTAATGGAAGCAACCTAAATGCCCACAGACAGACGAATGGATAAAGATGTGGTACATATATAAAATGGAATATTACTCAGCCATAAAAAGGAATGAAACTGGGTCATTTGTAGAGAAGTTGATGGATCTAGAGACTGTCATACAGAGTGAAGTAAGTCAGAAAGAGAAAAACAAATATTGTATATTAATGCCTATATGTGGAACCTAGAAAAATGCTACAGATGAACTGGTTTGCAGGGCAGAAATAGAGACACAGAGGTAGAGAACAAACGTATGGACACAAAGTGGGGGAAGCCATGGGGTGGTGGTGGTGGGATGAGTTGGGAGATTGGGATTGACCTGTATACATGTCTATGCATAAAATAGATAACTAATAATAACCTACTGTATAAAAAAAATAAATAAAATTAAATTTCAAAAATTTTAAAAATAAAATGTAAAAATAAAACAGAAAAAATGTTCTTCCATTCACACTGATGTATTTATAAGAATGAATTATTTCCATGCTTATATCCATAAATACATAAAAGAGGAATAAAATCTAACTTGAAGCAAAAAAGAAAAAATAAAACTAAACCTAACAGTTATACAGAGGAAAACACTACCAAGGCACTTGCTCCAGTGGTAAACAATTCTGAAATTGGTCAGAGGTGGGGAATCATCTCCCATAGAGCCAGCAGCCCCGCCCGCCCACGCAAGGAGCGTCCTTATTGCAAAGCTGGGGGACCGTGCCGAGGCCTCTGTGAGTAAACGTGAGCTGAGCCCCAGGCCAGCTGCTGCTGAACTGTTCCCACCCTTCCCAGGTGAAACACCTGAATATGTACAAGGGCTTGAAAGCCTAGAGGAAGGGCCGTGGAGCCACACCAGCGACAGCACGCAGGCCACCTTGGTGCCTGCAGGTCAGCCAGGATGGTCCTGGCCACGGGCGCTCTTCTGGAAGCTTTCCATTGCCCTGCCTGAGATACCCCTCCTGTCCCGGCCCCCACTCCTTTTTTTCCTTCCTCACCTCAGCCCGGAGAGATATTCCAGTGGAAGTTATGGGTGACACATCCTCTTCTTTACAGGTGGCAGCCTGGCAACTCCTGCAGAAAGTCCAGCAGAGCCCCACTCACACCGGGCCACCCACAAAGCCGTGGACCCTCACACCCTCCCACCAGCACAGCCCCGAGGCTGCTGACGGGGCAGAGAATATGGAGTCAGGCACAGCTGCAGGGGCTATTGCTGCCTGGAGTGCTGTTTATATTGACCTCAAACCATGCACACCTGGGGAGGGCTTGCCGGCAGGGTCAGGCTGCCCAGGTCAGCTAATCCTCAGCCCTCAGGGAATCACATTGCAGAAAATGGACCTCGCTAAGACAGAATATTCGCCAAGGAAAAGAAGCACACAATGCCATTTGCAGCACCGTAGATGAGTCTAGAGGTAATCACGTGACTTGGAGTAAGTCAGAAAGTGAAAGACACATATCATATCATATCACTTATAGGTGTTACCTATAAATTGATACCAGGGCAGATATTTCCACAGAGAAGGGCAATCACAGATTCATTAAACAAACTTATGGTTCACCAAAGGAAAGGTGTGAGGATTGAATTCATTACGATATTGGGGTTAACGGAAATATACAAACACAGTAGACATATATAATCACCAAAGACCTACGGAGTACCAAGAGAAGACTACTCAACATTCTGTCATAACGTACATGGGAAAAGGATCCCAGGAAGAACAGACATATGTATATGTGTAAAAGAGCAACCTCTTGCACACCTACAACAAGCTAAACGTTGTACTCAAAGTTGCTGTAATAAAAAATAAAAAATTAAATTAAAAACACGAACAAGAATTAGTGAGAAAAACTTGAGGGGCTTTCTCCTGGTACATTCCGTTCTACATTCCAATCTAGAACGCGACTTCCATTGAGGCTCTGCTGCCCTAGTAACCAGATTTGGTAAGGGAGAACTGCTGCCACCTTGTGGCCGTTTCACACAACAGCAGCTTTAATCCCAGCGCTAATGGTCAGTGGATATTCCAAATCATTACAGGCCTGTAAATGACCCCTGCCCTGAAAACCAATCCTGGGGTCATTTATCGACCAAAAAATTCAAAAGACGTCCATATTTCAAAACGACAGTTTCAAGAGGCATATTTCACGCACATTAGTGTTCTGCTTCTTTTGATTTCATTCCTTCTTTGTTAAAAAAACGGGAATGGAAAAAGGCAACCCTCAGAATGGGCGAAAACTTTCACAAACGAATCAATGGACAAAGGTTAAATCTCCAATATATATGAACAGCTCATGCAGCTTAATATTAATACAACAAACAACCCAATACAAAAATGGGCAGAAGATCTAAATAGACGTTTCTTCAAAGAAGACACAGAGATGGCCAAGACGCACATGAAAAGCTGCTCAACATCACTAATTATTAGAGAAATGCAAATCAAAACTACAATGAGTTAAGACCTCACACCTGTTAGAATCGGCATCATCAGATAATCTACAAACAACAAATTCTGGGGAGTGTGTGGACAAAAGGAACCCTCTTCCGCTATTGGTGGGAATGTAAATTGATACAGTCACTATGGAGAACAGTATGGAGGTTCCTTTAAAAAACTAAAAAGAGAATTACCATAGGATCCAGCAATCCCACTTCTGGGCATATACCCAGAGAAAACCATAAATCACAGAGACACATTCACCACAATGTTCATTGCAGCACTATTTACAATAGCCAGGTAATGGAAGCAACCTAAATGCCCACAGACAGACGAATGGATAAAGATGTGGTTCATATATAAAATGGAATATTACTCAGCCATAAAAAGGAATGAAACTGGGTCATTTGTAGAGAAGTTGATGGATCTAGAGACTGTCATACAGAGTGAAGTAAGTCAGAAAGAGAAAAACAAATATTGTATATTAATGCCTATATGTGGAACCTAGAAAAATGCTACAGATGAACTGGTTTGCAGGGCAGAAATAGAGACACAGAGGTAGAGAACAAACGTATGGACACAAAGTGGGGGAAGCCATGGGGTGGTGGTGGTGGGATGAGTTGGGAGATTGGGATTGACCTGTATACATGTCTATGCATAAAATAGATAACTAATAATAACCTACTGTATAAAAAAATAAATAAAATTAAATTTCAAAAATTTTAAAAATAAAATGTAAAAATAAAACAGAAAAAATGTTCTTCCATTCACACTGATGTATTTATAAGAATGAATTATTTCCATGCTTATATCCATAAATACATAAAAGAGGAATAAAATCTAACTTGAACCAAAAAAGAAAAAATAAAACTGAACATAACAGTTATACAGAGGAAAACACTACCAAGGCACTTGCTCCAGTGGTAAACAATTCTGAAATTGGTCAGAAGTGGGGAATCATCTCCCATAGAGCCAGCAGCCCCGCCCGCCCACGCAAGGAGCGTCCTTATTGCAAAGCTGGGGGACCGTGCCGAGGCCTCTGTGAGTAAACGTGAGCTGAGCCCCAGGCCAGCTGCTGCTGTACTGTTCCCACCCTTCCCAGGTGAAACACCTGAATATGTACAAGGGCTTGAAAGCCTAGAGGAAGGGCCGTGGAGCCACACCAGCGACAGCACGCAGGCCACCTTGGTGCCTGCAGGTCAGCCAGGATGGTCCTGGCCACGGGCGCTCTTCTGGAAGCTTTCCATTGCCCTGCCTGAGATACCCCTCCTGTCCCGGCCCCCACTCCTTTTTTTCCTTCCTCACCTCAGCCCGGAGAGATATTCCAGTGGAAGTTATGGGTGACACATCCTCTTCTTTACAGGTGGCAGCCTGGCAACTCCTGCAGAAAGTCCAGCAGAGCCCCACTCACACCGGGCCACCCACAAAGCCGTGGACCCTCACACCCTCCCACCAGCACAGCCCCGAGACTGCTGACGGGGCAGAGAATATGGAGTCAGGCACAGCTGCAGGGGCTATTGCTGCCTGGAGTGCTGTTTATATTGACCTCAACCCAGGCACACCTGGGGAGGGCTTGCCGGCAGGGTCAGGCTGCCCAGGTCAGCTAATCCTCAGCCCTCGGGGAATCACATTGCAGAAAATGGACCTCGCTAAGACAGAATATTCGCCAAGGAAAAGAAGCACACAATGCCATTTGCAGCACCGTAGATGAGTCTAGAGGTAATCACGTGACTTGGAGTAAGTCAGAAAGTGAAAGACACATATCATATCATATCACTTATAGGTGTTACCTATAAATTGATACCAGGGCAGATATTTCCACGGAGAAGGGCAATCACAGATTCATTAAACAAACTTATGGTTCACCAAAGGAAAGGTGTGAGGATTGAATTCATTATGATATTGGGGTTAACAGACATATACAAACACAGTAGACGTATATAATCACCAAAGACCTACGGAGTACCAAGAGAAGACTACTCAACATTCTGTCATAACGAACATGGGAAAAGGATCCCAGGAAGAACAGACATATGTATATGTGTAAAAGAACCACCTCTTGCACACCTACAACAAGCTAAACGTTGTACTCAAACTTGCTGTAATAAAAAATAAAAAATTAAATTAAAAACACGAACAAGAATTAGTGAGAAAAACTTGAGGGGCTTTCTCCTGGTACATTCCGTTCTACATTCCAATCTAGAACGCGACTTCCATTGAGGCTCTGCTGCCCTAGTAACCAGATTTGGTAAGGGAGAACTGCTGCCACCTTGTGGCCGTTTCACACAACAGCAGCTTTAATCCCAGCGCTAATGGTCAGTGGATATTCCAAATCATTACAGGCCTGTAAATGACCCCTGCCCTGAAAACCAATCCTGGGGTCATTTATCGACCAAAAAATTCAAAAGACGTCCATATTTCAAAACGACAGTTTCAAGAGGCATATTTCACGCACATTAGTGTTCTGCTTCTTTTGATTTCTTTCTTTCTTTGTTAAAAAAACGGGAATGGAAAAAGGCAACCCTCAGAATGGGCGAAAACTTTCACAAACGAATCAATGGACAAAGGTTTAATCTCCAATATATATAAACAGCTCATGCAGCTTAATATCAATAAAACAAACAACCCAATACAAAAATGGGCAGAAGATCTAAATAGACGTTTCTTCAAAGAAGACACAGAGATGGCCAAGACGCACATGAAAAGCTGCTCAACATCACTAATTATTAGAGAAATGCAAATCAAAACTACAATGAGGTAAGACCTCACACCTGTTAGAATCGGCATCATCAGATAATCTACAAACAACAAATTCTGGGGAGGGTGTGGACAAAAGGAACCCTCTTCCGCTCTTGTTGGGAATGTAAATTGATACAGTCACTATGGAGAACAGTATGGAGGTTCCCTTAAAAAACTAAAAAGAGAATTACCATAGGATCCAGCAATCCCACTTCTGGGCATATACCCAGAGAAAATCATAAATCACAAAGACACATTCACCACAATGTTCATTGCAGCACTATTTACAATAGCCAGGTAATGGAAGCAACCTAAATGGCCACAGACAGACGAATGGATAAAGATGTGGTACATATATAAAATGGAATATTACTCAGCCATAAAAAGGAATGAAACTGGGTCATTTGTAGAGAAGTTGATGGATCTAGAGACTGTCATACAGAGTGAAGTAAGTCAGAAAGAGAAAAACAAATATTGTATATTAATGCCTATATGTGGAACCTAGAAAAATGCTACAGATGAACTGGTTTGCAGGGCAGAAATAGAGACACAGAGGTAGAGAACAAACGTATGGACACAAAGTGGGGGAAGCCATGGGGTGGTGGTGGTGGGATGAGTTGGGAGATTGGGATTGACCTGTATACATGTCTATGCATAAAATAGATAACTAATAATAACCTACTGTATAAAAAAATAAATAAAATTAAATTTCAAAAATTTTAAAAATAAAATGTAAATATAAAACAGAAAAAATGTTCTTCCATTCACACTGATGTATTTATAAGAATGAATTATTTCCATGCTTATATCCATAAATACATAAAAGAGGAATAAAATCTAACTTGAACCAAAAAAGAAAAAATAAAAAACTAAACCTAACAGTTATACAGAGGAAAACACTACCAAGGCACTTGCTCCATTGGTAAAAAATTCTGAAATTGGTCAGAGGTGGGGAATCATCTCCCATAGAGCCAGCAGCCCCGCCCGCCCACGCAAGGAGCGTCCTTATTGCAAAGCTGGGGGACCGTGCCCAGGCCTCTGTGAGTAAACGTGAGCTGAGCCCCAGGCCAGCTGCTGCTGAACTGTTCCCACCCTTCCCAGGTGAAACACCTGAATATGTACAAGGGCTTGAAAGCCTAGAGGAAGGGCCGTGGAGCCACACCAGCGACAGCACGCAGGCCACCTTGGTGCCTGCAGGTCAGCCAGGATGGTCCTGGCCACGGGCGCTCTTCTGGAAGCTTTCCATTGCCCTGCCTGAGATACCCCTCCTGTCCCGGCCCCCACTCCTTTTTTTCCTTCCTCACCTCAGCCCGGAGAGATATTCCAGTGGAAGTTATGGGTGACACATCCTCTTCTTTACAGGTGGCAGCCTGGCAACTCCTGCAGAAAGTCCAGCAGAGCCCCACTCACACCGGGCCACCCACAAAGCCGTGGACCCTCACACCCTCCCACCAGCACAGCCCCGAGACTGCTGACGGGGCAGAGAATATGGAGTCAGGCACAGCTGCAGGGGCTATTGCTGCCTGGAGTGCTGTTTATATTGACCTCAACCCAGGCACACCTGGGGAGGGCTTGCCGGCAGGGTCAGGCTGCCCAGGTCAGCTAATCCTCAGCCCTCGGGGAATCACATTGCAGAAAATGGACCTCGCTAAGACAGAATATTCGCCAACGAAAAGAAGCACACAATGCCATTTGCAGCACCGTAGATGAGTCTAGAGGTAATCACGTGACTTGGAGTAAGTCAGAAAGTGAAAGACACATATCATATCATATCACTTATAGGTGTTACCTATAAATTGATACCAGGGCAGATATTTCCACGGAGAAGGGCAATCACAGATTCATTAAACAAACTTATGGTTCACCAAAGGAAAGGTGTGAGGATTGAATTCATTATGATATTGGGGTTAACAGACATATACAAACACAGTAGACGTATATAATCACCAAAGACCTACGGAGTACCAAGAGAAGACTACTCAACATTCTGTCATAACGAACATGGGAAAAGGATCCCAGGAAGAACAGACATATGTATATGTGTAAAAGAACCACCTCTTGCACACCTACAACAAGCTAAACGTTGTACTCAAACTTGCTGTAATAAAAAATAAAAAATTAAATTAAAAACACGAACAAGAATTAGTGAGAAAAACTTGAGGGGCTTTCTCCTGGTACATTCCGTTCTACATTCCAATCTAGAACGCGACTTCCATTGAGGCTCTGCTGCCCTAGTAACCAGATTTGGTAAGGGAGAACTGCTGCCACCTTGTGGCCGTTTCACACAACAGCAGCTTTAATCCCAGCGCTAATGGTCAGTGGATATTCCAAATCATTACAGGCCTGTAAATGACCCCTGCCCTGAAAACCAATCCTGGGGTCATATATCGACCAAAAAATTCAAAAGACGTCCATATTTCAAAACGACAGTTTCAAGAGGCATATTTCACGCACATTAGTGTTCTGCTTCTTTTGATTTCATTCCTTCTTTGTTAAAAAAACGGGAATGGAAAAAGGCAACCCTCAGAATGGGCGAAAACTTTCACAAACGAATCAATGGACAAAGGTTTAATCTCCAATATATATGAACAGCTCATGCAGCTTAATATTAATACAACAAACAACCCAATACAAAAATGGGCAGAAGATCTAAATAGACGTTTCTTCAAAGAAGACACAGAGATGGCCAAGACGCACATGAAAAGCTGCTCAACATCACTAATTATTAGAGAAATGCAAATCAAAACTACAATGAGGTAAGACCTCACACCTGTTAGAATCGGCATCATCAGATAATCTACAAACAACAAATTCTGGGGAGGGTGTGGACAAAAGGAACCCTCTTCCGCTATTGGTGGGAATGTAAATTGATACAGTCACTATGGAGAACAGTACGGAGGTTCCTTTAAAAAACTAAAAAGAGAATTACCATAGGATCCAGCAATCCCACTTCTGGGCATATACCCAGAGAAAACCATAAATCACAGAGACACATTCACCACAATGTTCATTGCAGCACTATTTACAATAGCCAGGTAATGGAAGCAACCTAAATGCCCACAGACAGACGAATGGATAAAGATGTGGTTCATATATAAAATGGAATATTACTCAGCCATAAAAAGGAATGAAACTGGGTCATTTGTAGAGAAGTTGATGGATCTAGAGACTGTCATACAGAGTGAAGTAAGTCAGAAAGAGAAAAACAAATATTGTATATTAATGCCTATATGTGGAACCTAGAAAAATGCTACAGATGAACTGGTTTGCAGGGCAGAAATAGAGACACAGAGGTAGAGAACAAACGTATGGACACAAAGTGGGGGAAGCCATGGGGTGGTGGTGGTGGGATGAGTTGGGAGATTGGGATTGACCTGTATACATGTCTATGCATAAAATAGATAACTAATAATAACCTACTGTATAAAAAAAATAAATAAAATTAAATTTCAAAAATTTTAAAAATAAAATGTAAAAATAAAACAGAAAAAATGTTCTTCCATTCACACTGATGTATTTATAAGAATGAATTATTTCCATGCTTATATCCATAAATACATAAAAGAGGAATAAAATCTAACTTGAACCAAAAAAGAAAAAATAAAACTGAACCTAACAGTTATACAGAGGAAAACACTACCAAGGCACTTGCTCCAGTGGTAAACAATTCTGAAATTGGTCAGAAGTGGGGAATCATCTCCCATAGAGCCAGCAGCCCCGCCCGCCCACGCAAGGAGCGTCCTTATTGCAAAGCTGGGGGACCGTGCCGAGGCCTCTTTGAGTAAACGTGAGCTGAGCCCCAGGCCAGCTGCTGCTGAACTGTTCCCACCCTTCCCAGGTGAAACACCTGAATATGTACAAGGGCTTGAAAGCCTAGAGGAAGGGCCGTGGAGCCACACCAGCGACAGCACGCAGGCCACCTTGGTGCCTGCAGGTCAGCCAGGATGGTCCTGGCCACGGGCGCTCTTCTGGAAGCTTTCCATTGCCCTGCCTGAGATACCCCTCCTGTCCCGGCCCCCACTCCTTTTTTTCCTTCCTCACCTCAGCCCGGAGAGATATTCCAGTGGAAGTTATGGGTGACACATCCTCTTCTTTACAGGTGGCAGCCTGGCAACTCCTGCAGAAAGTCCAGCAGAGCCCCACTCACACCGGGCCACCCACAAAGCCGTGGACCCTCACACCCTCCCACCAGCACAGCCCCGAGACTGCTGACGGGGCAGAGAATATGGAGTCAGGCACAGCTGCAGGGGCTATTGCTGCCTGGAGTGCTGTTTATATTGACCTCAACCCAGGCACACCTGGGGAGGGCTTGCCGGCAGGGTCAGGCTGCCCAGGTCAGCTAATCCTCAGCCCTCGGGGAATCACATTGCAGAAAATGGACCTCGCTAAGACAGAATATTTGCCAAGGAAAAGAAGCACACAATGCCATTTGCAGCACCGTAGATGAGTCTAGAGGTAATCACGTGACTTGGAGTAAGTCAGAAAGTGAAAGACACATATCATATCATATCACTTATAGGTGTTACCTATAAATTGATACCAGGGCAGATATTTCCACGGAGAAGGGCAATCACAGATTCATTAAACAAACTTATGGTTCACCAAAGGAAAGGTGTGAGGATTGAATTCATTATGATATTGGGGTTAACAGACATATACAAACACAGTAGACGTATATAATCACCAAAGACCTACGGAGTACCAAGAGAAGACTACTCAACATTCTGTCATAACGAACATGGGAAAAGGATCCCAGGAAGAACAGACATATGTATATGTGTAAAAGAACCACCTCTTGCACACCTACAACAAGCTAAACGTTGTACTCAAACTTGCTGTAATAAAAAATAAAAAATTAAATTAAAAACACGAACAAGAATTAGTGAGAAAAACTTGAGGGGCTTTCTCCTGGTACATTCCGTTCTACATTCCAATCTAGAACGCGACTTCCATTGAGGCTCTGCTGCCCTAGTAACCAGATTTGGTAAGGGAGAACTGCTGCCACCTTGTGGCCGTTTCACACAACAGCAGCTTTAATCCCAGCGCTAATGGTCAGTGGATATTCCAAATCATTACAGGCCTGTAAATGACCCCTGCCCTGAAAACCAATCCTGGGGTCATTTATCGACCAAAAAATTCAAAAGACGTCCATATTTCAAAACGACAGTTTCAAGAGGCATATTTCACGCACATTAGTGTTCTGCTTCTTTTGATTTCTTTCTTTCTTTGTTAAAAAAACGGGAATGGAAAAAGGCAACCCTCAGAATGGGCGAAAACTTTCACAAACGAATCAATGGACAAAGGTTTAATCTCCAATATATATAAACAGCTCATGCAGCTTAATATCAATAAAACAAACAACCCAATACAAAAATGGGCAGAAGATCTAAATAGACGTTTCTTCAAAGAAGACACAGAGATGGCCAAGACGCACATGAAAAGCTGCTCAACATCACTAATTATTAGAGAAATGCAAATCAAAACTACAATGAGGTAAGACCTCACACCTGTTAGAATCGGCATCATCAGATAATCTACAAACAACAAATTCTGGGGAGGGTGTGGACAAAAGGAACCCTCTTCCGCTCTTGGTGGGAATGTAAATTGATACAGTCACTATGGAGAACAGTATGGAGGTTCCCTTAAAAAACTAAAAAGAGAATTACCATAGGATCCAGCAATCCCACTTCTGGGCATATACCCAGAGAAAATCATAAATCACAAAGACACATTCACCACAATGTTCATTGCAGCACTATTTACAATAGCCAGGTAATGGAAGCAACCTAAATGGCCACAGACAGACGAATGGATAAAGATGTGGTACATATATAAAATGGAATATTACTCAGCCATAAAAAGGAATGAAACTGGGTCATTTGTAGAGAAGTTGATGGATCTAGAGACTGTCATACAGAGTGAAGTAAGTCAGAAAGAGAAAAACAAATATTGTATATTAATGCCTATATGTGGAACCTAGAAAAATGCTACAGATGAACTGGTTTGCAGGGCAGAAATAGAGACACAGAGGTAGAGAACAAACGTATGGACACAAAGTGGGGGAAGCCATGGGGTGGTGGTGGTGGGATGAGTTGGGAGATTGGGATTGACCTGTATACATGTCTATGCATAAAATAGATAACTAATAATAACCTACTGTATAAAAAAAATAAATAAAATTAAATTTCAAAAATTTTAAAAATAAAATGTAAAAATAAAACAGAAAAAATGTTCTTCCATTCACACTGATGTATTTATAAGAATGAATTATTTCCATGCTTATATCCATAAATACATAAAAGAGGAATAAAATCTAACTTGAAGCAAAAAAGAAAAAATAAAACTAAACCTAACAGTTATACAGAGGAAAACACTACCAAGGCACTTGCTCCAGTGGTAAACAATTCTGAAATTGGTCAGAGGTGGGGAATCATCTCCCATAGAGCCAGCAGCCCCGCCCGCCCACGCAAGGAGCGTCCTTATTGCAAAGCTGGGGGACCGTGCCGAGGCCTCTGTGAGTAAACGTGAGCTGAGCCCCAGGCCAGCTGCTGCTGAACTGTTCCCACCCTTCCCAGGTGAAACACCTGAATATGTACAAGGGCTTGAAAGCCTAGAGGAAGGGCCGTGGAGCCACACCAGCGACAGCACGCAGGCCACCTTGGTGCCTGCAGGTCAGCCAGGATGGTCCTGGCCACGGGCGCTCTTCTGGAAGCTTTCCATTGCCCTGCCTGAGATACCCCTCCTGTCCCGGCCCCCACTCCTTTTTTTCCTTCCTCACCTCAGCCCGGAGAGATATTCCAGTGGAAGTTATGGGTGACACATCCTCTTCTTTACAGGTGGCAGCCTGGCAACTCCTGCAGAAAGTCCAGCAGAGCCCCACTCACACCGGGCCACCCACAAAGCCGTGGACCCTCACACCCTCCCACCAGCACAGCCCCGAGGCTGCTGACGGGGCAGAGAATATGGAGTCAGGCACAGCTGCAGGGGCTATTGCTGCCTGGAGTGCTGTTTATATTGACCTCAAACCAGGCACACCTGGGGAGGGCTTGCCGGCAGGGTCAGGCTGCCCAGGTCAGCTAATCCTCAGCCCTCAGGGAATCACATTGCAGAAAATGGACCTCGCTAAGACAGAATATTCGCCAAGGAAAAGAAGCACACAATGCCATTTGCAGCACCGTAGATGAGTCTAGAGGTAATCACGTGACTTGGAGTAAGTCAGAAAGTGAAAGACACATATCATATCATATCACTTATAGGTGTTACCTATAAATTGATACCAGGGCAGATATTTCCACAGAGAAGGGCAATCACAGATTCATTAAACAAACTTATGGTTCACCAAAGGAAAGGTGTGAGGATTGAATTCATTACGATATTGGGGTTAACGGAAATATACAAACACAGTAGACATATATAATCACCAAAGACCTACGGAGTACCAAGAGAAGACTACTCAACATTCTGTCATAACGTACATGCGAAAAGGATCCCAGGAAGAACAGACATATGTATATGTGTAAAAGAGCAACCTCTTGCACACCTACAACAAGCTAAACGTTGTACTCAAAGTTGCTGTAATAAAAAATAAAAAATTAAATTAAAAACACGAACAAGAATTAGTGAGAAAAACTTGAGGGGCTTTCTCCTGGTACATTCCGTTCTACATTCCAATCTAGAACGCGACTTCCATTGAGGCTCTGCTGCCCTAGTAACCAGATTTGGTAAGGGAGAACTGCTGCCACCTTGTGGCCGTTTCACACAACAGCAGCTTTAATCCCAGCGCTAATGGTCAGTGGATATTCCAAATCATTACAGGCCTGTAAATGACCCCTGCCCTGAAAACCAATCCTGGGGTCATTTATCGACCAAAAAATTCAAAAGACGTCCATATTTCAAAACGACAGTTTCAAGAGGCATATTTCACGCACATTAGTGTTCTGCTTCTTTTGATTTCATTCCTTCTTTGTTAAAAAAACGGGAATGGAAAAAGGCAACCCTCAGAATGGGCGAAAACTTTCACAAACGAATCAATGGACAAAGGTTTAATCTCCAATATATATGAACAGCTCATGCAGCTTAATATTAATACAACAAACAACCCAATACAAAAATGGGCAGAAGATCTAAATAGACGTTTCTTCAAAGAAGACACAGAGATGGCCAAGACGCACATGAAAAGCTGCTCAACATCACTAATTATTAGAGAAATGCAAATCAAAACTACAATGAGGTAAGACCTCACACCTGTTAGAATCGGCATCATCAGATAATCTACAAACAACAAATTCTGGGGAGGGTGTGGACAAAAGGAACCCTCTTCCGCTATTGGTGGGAATGTAAATTGATACAGTCACTATGGAGAACAGTATGGAGGTTCCTTTAAAAAACTAAAAAGAGAATTACCATAGGATCCAGCAATCCCACTTCTGGGCATATACCCAGAGAAAACCATAAATCACAGAGACACATTCACCACAATGTTCATTGCAGCACTATTTACAATAGCCAGGTAATGGAAGCAACCTAAATGCCCACAGACAGACGAATGGATAAAGATGTGGTTCATATATAAAATGGAATATTACTCAGCCATAAAAAGGAATGAAACTGGGTCATTTGTAGAGAAGTTGATGGATCTAGAGACTGTCATACAGAGTGAAGTAAGTCAGAAAGAGAAAAACAAATATTGTATATTAATGCCTATATGTGGAACCTAGAAAAATGCTACAGATGAACTGGTTTGCAGGGCAGAAATAGAGACACAGAGGTAGAGAACAAACGTATGGACACAAAGTGGGGGAAGCCATGGGGTGGTGGTGGTGGGATGAGTTGGGAGATTGGGATTGACCTGTATACATGTCTATGCATAAAATAGATAACTAATAATAACCTACTGTATAAAAAAATAAATAAAATTAAATTTCAAAAATTTTAAAAATAAAATGTAAAAATAAAACAGAAAAAATGTTCTTCCATTCACACTGATGTATTTATAAGAATGAATTATTTCCATGCTTATATCCATAAATACATAAAAGAGGAATAAAATCTAACTTGAACCAAAAAAGAAAAAATAAAACTGAACATAACAGTTATACAGAGGAAAACACTACCAAGGCACTTGCTCCAGTGGTAAACAATTCTGAAATTGGTCAGAAGTGGGGAATCATCTCCCATAGAGCCAGCAGCCCCGCCCGCCCACGCAAGGAGCGTCCTTATTGCAAAGCTGGGGGACCGTGCCGAGGCCTCTGTGAGTAAACGTGAGCTGAGCCCCAGGCCAGCTGCTGCTGAACTGTTCCCACCCTTCCCAGGTGAAACACCTGAATATGTACAAGGGCTTGAAAGCCTAGAGGAAGGGCCGTGGAGCCACACCAGCGACAGCACGCAGGCCACCTTGGTGCCTGCAGGTCAGCCAGGATGGTCCTGGCCACGGGCGCTCTTCTGGAAGCTTTCCATTGCCCTGCCTGAGATACCCCTCCTGTCCCGGCCCCCACTCCTTTTTTTCCTTCCTCACCTCAGCCCGGAGAGATATTCCAGTGGAAGTTATGGGTGACACATCCTCTTCTTTACAGGTGGCAGCCTGGCAACTCCTGCAGAAAGTCCAGCAGAGCCCCACTCACACCGGGCCACCCACAAAGCCGTGGACCCTCACACCCTCCCACCAGCACAGCCCCGAGACTGCTGACGGGGCAGAGAATATGGAGTCAGGCACAGCTGCAGGGGCTATTGCTGCCTGGAGTGCTGTTTATATTGACCTCAACCCAGGCACACCTGGGGAGGGCTTGCCGGCAGGGTCAGGCTGCCCAGGTCAGCTAATCCTCAGCCCTCGGGGAATCACATTGCAGAAAATGGACCTCGCTAAGACAGAATATTCGCCAACGAAAAGAAGCACACAATGCCATTTGCAGCACCGTAGATGAGTCTAGAGGTAATCACGTGACTTGGAGTAAGTCAGAAAGTGAAAGACACATATCATATCATATCACTTATAGGTGTTACCTATAAATTGATACCAGGGCAGATATTTCCACGGAGAAGGGCAATCACAGATTCATTAAACAAACTTATGGTTCACCAAAGGAAAGGTGTGAGGATTGAATTCATTATGATATTGGGGTTAACAGACATATACAAACACAGTAGACGTATATAATCACCAAAGACCTACGGAGTACCAAGAGAAGACTACTCAACATTCTGTCATAACGAACATGGGAAAAGGATCCCAGGAAGAACAGACATATGTATATGTGTAAAAGAACCACCTCTTGCACACCTACAACAAGCTAAACGTTGTACTCAAACTTGCTGTAATAAAAAATAAAAAATTAAATTAAAAACACGAACAAGAATTAGTGAGAAAAACTTGAGGGGCTTTCTCCTGGTACATTCCGTTCTACATTCCAATCTAGAACGCGACTTCCATTGAGGCTCTGCTGCCCTAGTAACCAGATTTGGTAAGGGAGAACTGCTGCCACCTTGTGGCCGTTTCACACAACAGCAGCTTTAATCCCAGCGCTAAAGGTCAGTGGATATTCCAAATCATTACAGGCCTGTAAATGACCCCTGCCCTGAAAACCAATCCTGGGGTCATTTATCGACCAAAAAATTCAAAAGACGTCCATATTTCAAAACGACAGTTTCAAGAGGCATATTTCACGCACATTAGTGTTCTGCTTCTTTTGATTTCTTTCTTTCTTTGTTAAAAAAACGGGAATGGAAAAAGGCAACCCTCAGAATGGGCGAAAACTTTCACAAACGAATCAATGGACAAAGGTTTAATCTCCAATATATATAAACAGCTCATGCAGCTTAATATCAATAAAACAAACAACCCAATACAAAAATGGGCAGAAGATCTAAATAGACGTTTCTTCAAAGAAGACACAGAGATGGCCAAGACGCACATGAAAAGCTGCTCAACATCACTAATTATTAGAGAAATGCAAATCAAAACTACAATGAGGTAAGACCTCACACCTGTTAGAATCGGCATCATCAGATAATCTACAAACAACAAATTCTGGGGAGGGTGTGGACAAAAGGAACCCTCTTCCGCTCTTGGTGGGAATGTAAATTGATACAGTCACTATGGAGAACAGTATGGAGGTTCCCTTAAAAAACTAAAAAGAGAATTACCATAGGATCCAGCAATCCCACTTCTGGGCATATACCCAGAGAAAATCATAAATCACAAAGACACATTCACCACAATGTTCATTGCAGCACTATTTACAATAGCCAGGTAATGGAAGCAACCTAAATGGCCACAGACAGACGAATGGATAAAGATGTGGTACATATATAAAATGGAATATTACTCAGCCATAAAAAGGAATGAAACTGGGTCATTTGTAGAGAAGTTGATGGATCTAGAGACTGTCATACAGAGTGAAGTAAGTCAGAAAGAGAAAAACAAATATTGTATATTAATGCCTATATGTGGAACCTAGAAAAATGCTACAGATGAACTGGTTTGCAGGGCAGAAATAGAGACACAGAGGTAGAGAACAAACGTATGGACACAAAGTGGGGGAAGCCATGGGGTGGTGGTGGTGGGATGAGTTGGGAGATTGGGATTGACCTGTATACATGTCTATGCATAAAATTGATAACTAATAATAACCTACTGTATAAAAAAATAAATAAAATTAAATTTCAAAAATTTTAAAAATAAAATGTAAATATAGGGCCTCCCTGGTGGCGCAGTGGTTGAGAGTCCGCCTGCCGATGCAGGGGATACGGGTTCGTGCCCCGGTCTGGGAGGATCCCATATGCCGCGGAGCGTCTGGGCCCGTGAGCCATGGCCGCTGGGCCTGCGCATCCGGAGCCTGTGCTCCGCAACGGGAGAGGCCGCAACAGTGAGAGGCCCGCATACCGCAAAAAAAGAAAAAAAAAAAAAAAAAAAAAAGTAAATATAAAACAGAAAAAATGTTCTTCCATTCACACTGATGTATTTATAAGAATGAATTATTTCCATGCTTATATCCATAAATACATAAAAGAGGAATAAAATCTAACTTGAACCAAAAAAGAAAAAATAAAAAACTAAACCTAACAGTTATACAGAGGAAAACACTACCAAGGCACTTGCTCCATTGGTAAACAATTCTGAAATTGGTCAGAGGTGGGGAATCATCTCCCATAGAGCCAGCAGCCCCGCCCGCCCACGCAAGGAGCGTCCTTATTGCAAAGCTGGGGGACCGTGCCCAGGCCTCTGTGAGTAAACGTGAGCTGAGCCCCAGGCCAGCTGCTGCTGAACTGTTCCCACCCTTCCCAGGTGAAACACCTGAATATGTACAAGGGCTTGAAAGCCTAGAGGAAGGGCCGTGGAGCCACACCAGCGACAGCACGCAGGCCACCTTGGTGCCTGCAGGTCAGCCAGGATGGTCCTGGCCACGGGCGCTCTTCTGGAAGCTTTCCATTGCCCTGCCTGAGATACCCCTCCTGTCCCGGCCCCCACTCCTTTTTTTCCTTCCTCACCTCAGCCCGGAGAGATATTCCAGTGGAAGTTATGGGTGACACATCCTCTTCTTTACAGGTGGCAGCCTGGCAACTCCTGCAGAAAGTCCAGCAGAGCCCCACTCACACCGGGCCACCCACAAAGCCGTGGACCCTCACACCCTCCCACCAGCACAGCCCCGAGACTGCTGACGGGGCAGAGAATATGGAGTCAGGCACAGCTGCAGGGGCTATTGCTGCCTGGAGTGCTGTTTATATTGACCTCAACCCAGGCACACCTGGGGAGGGCTTGCCGGCAGGGTCAGGCTGCCCAGGTCAGCTAATCCTCAGCCCTCGGGGAATCACATTGCAGAAAATGGACCTCGCTAAGACAGAATATTCGCCAACGAAAAGAAGCACACAATGCCATTTGCAGCACCGTAGATGAGTCTAGAGGTAATCACGTGACTTGGAGTAAGTCAGAAAGTGAAAGACACATATCATATCATATCACTTATAGGTGTTACCTATAAATTGATACCAGGGCAGATATTTCCACGGAGAAGGGCAATCACAGATTCATTAAACAAACTTATGGTTCACCAAAGGAAAGGTGTGAGGATTGAATTCATTATGATATTGGGGTTAACAGACATATACAAACACAGTAGACGTATATAATCACCAAAGACCTACGGAGTACCAAGAGAAGACTACTCAACATTCTGTCATAACGAACATGGGAAAAGGATCCCAGGAAGAACAGACATATGTATATGTGTAAAAGAACCACCTCTTGCACACCTACAACAAGCTAAACGTTGTACTCAAACTTGCTGTAATAAAAAATAAAAAATTAAATTAAAAACACGAACAAGAATTAGTGAGAAAAACTTGAGGGGCTTTCTCCTGGTACATTCCGTTCTACATTCCAATCTAGAACGCGACTTCCATTGAGGCTCTGCTGCCCTAGTAACCAGATTTGGTAAGGGAGAACTGCTGCCACCTTGTGGCCGTTTCACACAACAGCAGCTTTAATCCCAGCGCTAAAGGTCAGTGGATATTCCAAATCATTACAGGCCTGTAAATGACCCCTGCCCTGAAAACCAATCCTGGGGTCATTTATCGACCAAAAAATTCAAAAGACGTCCATATTTCAAAACGACAGTTTCAAGAGGCATATTTCACGCACATTAGTGTTCTGCTTCTTTTGATTTCTTTCTTTCTTTGTTAAAAAAACGGGAATGGAAAAAGGCAACCCTCAGAATGGGCGAAAACTTTCACAAACGAATCAATGGACAAAGGTTTAATCTCCAATATATATAAACAGCTCATGCAGCTTAATATCAATAAAACAAACAACCCAATACAAAAATGGGCAGAAGATCTAAATAGACGTTTCTTCAAAGAAGACACAGAGATGGCCAAGACGCACATGAAAAGCTGCTCAACATCACTAATTATTAGAGAAATGCAAATCAAAACTACAATGAGGTAAGACCTCACACCTGTTAGAATCGGCATCATCAGATAATCTACAAACAACAAATTCTGGGGAGGGTGTGGACAAAAGGAACCCTCTTCCGCTCTTGGTGGGAATGTAAATTGATACAGTCACTATGGAGAACAGTATGGAGGTTCCCTTAAAAAACTAAAAAGAGAATTACCATAGGATCCAGCAATCCCACTTCTGGGCATATACCCAGAGAAAATCATAAATCACAAAGACACATTCACCACAATGTTCATTGCAGCACTATTTACAATAGCCAGGTAATGGAAGCAACCTAAATGGCCACAGACAGACGAATGGATAAAGATGTGGTACATATATAAAATGGAATATTACTCAGCCATAAAAAGGAATGAAACTGGGTCATTTGTAGAGAAGTTGATGGATCTAGAGACTGTCATACAGAGTGAAGTAAGTCAGAAAGAGAAAAACAAATATTGTATATTAATGCCTATATGTGGAACCTAGAAAAATGCTACAGATGAACTGGTTTGCAGGGCAGAAATAGAGACACAGAGGTAGAGAACAAACGTATGGACACAAAGTGGGGGAAGCCATGGGGTGGTGGTGGTGGGATGAGTTGGGAGATTGGGATTGACCTGTATACATGTCTATGCATAAAATTGATAACTAATAATAACCTACTGTATAAAAAAATAAATAAAATTAAATTTCAAAAATTTTAAAAATAAAATGTAAATATAGGGCCTCCCTGGTGGCGCAGTGGTTGAGAGTCCGCCTGCCGATGCAGGGGATACGGGTTCGTGCCCCGGTCTGGGAGGATCCCATATGCCGCGGAGCGTCTGGGCCCGTGAGCCATGGCCGCTGGGCCTGCGCATCCGGAGCCTGTGCTCCGCAACGGGAGAGGCCGCAACAGTGAGAGGCCCGCATACCGCAAAAAAAGAAAAAAAAAAAAAAAAAAAAAAAAAAAAAAAAAAAAGTAAATATAAAACAGAAAAAATGTTCTTCCATTCACACTGATGTATTTATAAGAATGAATTATTTCCATGCTTATATCCATAAATACATAAAAGAGGAATAAAATCTAACTTGAACCAAAAAAGAAAAAATAAAAAACTAAACCTAACAGTTATACAGAGGAAAACACTACCAAGGCACTTGCTCCATTGGTAAACAATTCTGAAATTGGTCAGAGGTGGGGAATCATCTCCCATAGAGCCAGCAGCCCCGCCCGCCCACGCAAGGAGCGTCCTTATTGCAAAGCTGGGGGACCGTGCCCAGGCCTCTGTGAGTAAACGTGAGCTGAGCCCCAGGCCAGCTGCTGCTGAACTGTTCCCACCCTTCCCAGGTGAAACACCTGAATATGTACAAGGGCTTGAAAGCCTAGAGGAAGGGCCGTGGAGCCACACCAGCGACAGCACGCAGGCCACCTTGGTGCCTGCAGGTCAGCCAGGATGGTCCTGGCCACGGGCGCTCTTCTGGAAGCTTTCCATTGCCCTGCCTGAGATACCCCTCCTGTCCCGGCCCCCACTCCTTTTTTTCCTTCCTCACCTCAGCCCGGAGAGATATTCCAGTGGAAGTTATGGGTGACACATCCTCTTCTTTACAGGTGGCAGCCTGGCAACTCCTGCAGAAAGTCCAGCAGAGCCCCACTCACACCGGGCCACCCACAAAGCCGTGGACCCTCACACCCTCCCACCAGCACAGCCCCGAGACTGCTGACGGGGCAGAGAATATGGAGTCAGGCACAGCTGCAGGGGCTATTGCTGCCTGGAGTGCTGTTTATATTGACCTCAACCCAGGCACACCTGGGGAGGGCTTGCCGGCAGGGTCAGGCTGCCCAGGTCAGCTAATCCTCAGCCCTCGGGGAATCACATTGCAGAAAATGGACCTCGCTAAGACAGAATATTCGCCAACGAAAAGAAGCACACAATGCCATTTGCAGCACCGTAGATGAGTCTAGAGGTAATCACGTGACTTGGAGTAAGTCAGAAAGTGAAAGACACATATCATATCATATCACTTATAGGTGTTACCTATAAATTGATACCAGGGCAGATATTTCCACGGAGAAGGGCAATCACAGATTCATTAAACAAACTTATGGTTCACCAAAGGAAAGGTGTGAGGATTGAATTCATTATGATATTGGGGTTAACAGACATATACAAACACAGTAGACGTATATAATCACCAAAGACCTACGGAGTACCAAGAGAAGACTACTCAACATTCTGTCATAACGAACATGGGAAAAGGATCCCAGGAAGAACAGACATATGTATATGTGTAAAAGAACCACCTCTTGCACACCTACAAAAAGCTAAACGTTGTACTCAAACTTGCTGTAATAAAAAATAAAAAATTAAATTAAAAACACGAACAAGAATTAGTGAGAAAAACTTGAGGGGCTTTCTCCTGGTACATTCCGTTCTACATTCCAATCTAGAACGCGACTTCCATTGAGGCTCTGCTGCCCTAGTAACCAGATTTGGTAAGGGAGAACTGCTGCCACCTTGTGGCCGTTTCACACAACAGCAGCTTTAATCCCAGCGCTAATGGTCAGTGGATATTCCAAATCATTACAGGCCTGTAAATGACCCCTGCCCTGAAAACCAATCCTGGGGTCATATATCGACCAAAAAATTCAAAAGACGTCCATATTTCAAAACGACAGTTTCAAGAGGCATATTTCACGCACATTAGTGTTCTGCTTCTTTTGATTTCATTCCTTCTTTGTTAAAAAAACGGGAATGGAAAAAGGCAACCCTCAGAATGGGCGAAAACTTTCACAAACGAATCAATGGACAAAGGTTTAATCTCCAATATATATGAACAGCTCATGCAGCTTAATATTAATACAACAAACAACCCAATACAAAAATGGGCAGAAGATCTAAATAGACGTTTCTTCAAAGAAGACACAGAGATGGCCAAGACGCACATGAAAAGCTGCTCAACATCACTAATTATTAGAGAAATGCAAATCAAAACTACAATGAGGTAAGACCTCACACCTGTTAGAATCGGCATCATCAGATAATCTACAAACAACAAATTCTGGGGAGGGTGTGGACAAAAGGAACCCTCTTCCGCTATTGGTGGGAATGTAAATTGATACAGTCACTATGGAGAACAGTATGGAAGTTCCTTTAAAAAACTAAAAAGAGAATTACCATAGGATCCAGCAATCCCACTTCTGGGCATATACCCAGAGAAAACCATAAATCACAGAGACACATTCACCACAATGTTCATTGCAGCACTATTTACAATAGCCAGGTAATGGAAGCAACCTAAATGCCCACAGACAGACGAATGGATAAAGATGTGGTTCATATATAAAATGGAATATTACTCAGCCATAAAAAGGAATGAAACTGGGTCATTTGTAGAGAAGTTGATGGATCTAGAGACTGTCATACAGAGTGAAGTAAGTCAGAAAGAGAAAAACAAATATTGTATATTAATGCCTATATGTGGAACCTAGAAAAATGCTACAGATGAACTGGTTTGCAGGGCAGAAATAGAGACACAGAGGTAGAGAACAAACGTATGGACACAAAGTGGGGGAAGCCATGGGGTGGTGGTGGTGGGATGAGTTGGGAGATTGGGATTGACCTGTATACATGTCTATGCATAAAATAGATAACTAATAATAACCTACTGTATAAAAAAAATAAATAAAATTAAATTTCAAAAATTTTAAAAATAAAATGTAAAAATAAAACAGAAAAAATGTTCTTCCATTCACACTGATGTATTTATAAGAATGAATTATTTCCATGCTTATATCCATAAATACATAAAAGAGGAATAAAATCTAACTTGAACCAAAAAAGAAAAAATAAAACTGAACCTAACATTTATACAGAGGAAAACACTACCAAGGCACTTGCTCCAGTGGTAAACAATTCTGAAATTGGTCAGAAGTGGGGAATCATCTCCCATAGAGCCAGCAGCCCCGCCCGCCCACGCAAGGAGCGTCCTTATTGCAAAGCTGGGGGACCGTGCCGAGGCCTCTGTGAGTAAACGTGAGCTGAGCCCCAGGCCAGCTGCTGCTGAACTGTTCCCACCCTTCCCAGGTGAAACACCTGAATATGTACAAGGGCTTGAAAGCCTAGAGGAAGGGCCGTGGAGCCACACCAGCGACAGCACGCAGGCCACCTTGGTGCCTGCAGGTCAGCCAGGATGGTCCTGGCCACGGGCGCTCTTCTGGAAGCTTTCCATTGCCCTGCCTGAGATACCCCTCCTGTCCCGGCCCCCACTCCTTTTTTTCCTTCCTCACCTCAGCCCGGAGAGATATTCCAGTGGAAGTTATGGGTGACACATCCTCTTCTTTACAGGTGGCAGCCTGGCAACTCCTGCAGAAAGTCCAGCAGAGCCCCACTCACACCGGGCCACCCACAAAGCCGTGGACCCTCACACCCTCCCACCAGCACAGCCCCGAGACTGCTGACGGGGCAGAGAATATGGAGTCAGGCACAGCTGCAGGGGCTATTGCTGCCTGGAGTGCTGTTTATATTGACCTCAACCCAGGCACACCTGGGGAGGGCTTGCCGGCAGGGTCAGGCTGCCCAGGTCAGCTAATCCTCAGCCCTCGGGGAATCACATTGCAGAAAATGGACCTCGCTAAGACAGAATATTCGCCAACGAAAAGAAGCACACAATGCCATTTGCAGCACCGTAGATGAGTCTAGAGGTAATCACGTGACTTGGAGTAAGTCAGAAAGTGAAAGACACATATCATATCATATCACTTATAGGTGTTACCTATAAATTGATACCAGGGCAGATATTTCCACGGAGAAGGGCAATCACAGATTCATTAAACAAACTTATGGTTCACCAAAGGAAAGGTGTGAGGATTGAATTCATTATGATATTGGGGTTAACAGACATATACAAACACAGTAGACGTATATAATCACCAAAGACCTACGGAGTACCAAGAGAAGACTACTCAACATTCTGTCATAACGAACATGGGAAAAGGATCCCAGGAAGAACAGACATATGTATATGTGTAAAAGAACCACCTCTTGCACACCTACAACAAGCTAAACGTTGTACTCAAACTTGCTGTAATAAAAAATAAAAAATTAAATTAAAAACACGAACAAGAATTAGTGAGAAAAACTTGAGGGGCTTTCTCCTGGTACATTCCGTTCTACATTCCAATCTAGAACGCGACTTCCATTGAGGCTCTGCTGCCCTAGTAACCAGATTTGGTAAGGGAGAACTGCTGCCACCTTGTGGCCGTTTCACACAACAGCAGCTTTAATCCCAGCGCTAATGGTCAGTGGATATTCCAAATCATTACAGGCCTGTAAATGACCCCTGCCCTGAAAACCAATCCTGGGGTCATTTATCGACCAAAAAATTCAAAAGACGTCCATATTTCAAAACGACAGTTTCAAGAGGCATATTTCACGCACATTAGTGTTCTGCTTCTTTTGATTTCTTTCTTTCTTTGTTAAAAAAACGGGAATGGAAAAAGGCAACCCTCAGAATGGGCGAAAACTTTCACAAACGAATCAATGGACAAAGGTTTAATCTCCAATATATATAAACAGCTCATGCAGCTTAATATCAATAAAACAAACAACCCAATACAAAAATGGGCAGAAGATCTAAATAGACGTTTCTTCAAAGAAGACACAGAGATGGCCAAGACGCACATGAAAAGCTGCTCAACATCACTAATTATTAGAGAAATGCAAATCAAAACTACAATGAGGTAAGACCTCACACCTGTTAGAATCGGCATCATCAGATAATCTACAAACAACAAATTCTGGGGAGGGTGTGGACAAAAGGAACCCTCTTCCGCTCTTGGTGGGAATGTAAATTGATACAGTCACTATGGAGAACAGTATGGAGGTTCCCTTAAAAAACTAAAAAGAGAATTACCATAGGATCCAGCAATCCCACTTCTGGGCATATACCCAGAGAAAATCATAAATCACAAAGACACATTCACCACAATGTTCATTGCAGCACTATTTACAATAGCCAGGTAATGGAAGCAACCTAAATGGCCACAGACAGACGAATGGATAAAGATGTGGTACATATATAAAATGGAATATTACTCAGCCATAAAAAGGAATGAAACTGGGTCATTTGTAGAGAAGTTGATGGATCTAGAGACTGTCATACAGAGTGAAGTAAGTCAGAAAGAGAAAAACAAATATTGTATATTAATGCCTATATGTGGAACCTAGAAAAATGCTACAGATGAACTGGTTTGCAGGGCAGAAATAGAGACACAGAGGTAGAGAACAAACGTATGGACACAAAGTGGGGGAAGCCATGGGGTGGTGGTGGTGGGATGAGTTGGGAGATTGGGATTGACCTGTATACATGTCTATGCATAAAATAGATAACTAATAATAACCTACTGTATAAAAAAATAAATAAAATTAAATTTCAAAAATTTTAAAAAGAAAATGTAAATATAAAACAGAAAAAATGTTCTTCCATTCACACTGATGTATTTATAAGAATGAATTATTTCCATGCTTATATCCATAAATACATAAAAGAGGAATAAAATCTAACTTGAACCAAAAAAGAAAAAATAAAAAACTAAACCTAACAGTTATACAGAGGAAAACACTACCAAGGCACTTGCTCCATTGGTAAAAAATTCTGAAATTGGTCAGAGGTGGGGAATCATCTCCCATAGAGCCAGCAGCCCCGCCCGCCCACGCAAGGAGCGTCCTTATTGCAAAGCTGGGGGACCGTGCCCAGGCCTCTGTGAGTAAACGTGAGCTGAGCCCCAGGCCAGCTGCTGCTGAACTGTTCCCACCCTTCCCAGGTGAAACACCTGAATATGTACAAGGGCTTGAAAGCCTAGAGGAAGGGCCGTGGAGCCACACCAGCGACAGCACGCAGGCCACCTTGGTGCCTGCAGGTCAGCCAGGATGGTCCTGGCCACGGGCGCTCTTCTGGAAGCTTTCCATTGCCCTGCCTGAGATACCCCTCCTGTCCCGGCCCCCACTCCTTTTTTTCCTTCCTCACCTCAGCCCGGAGAGATATTCCAGTGGAAGTTATGGGTGACACATCCTCTTCTTTACAGGTGGCAGCCTGGCAACTCCTGCAGAAAGTCCAGCAGAGCCCCACTCACACCGGGCCACCCACAAAGCCGTGGACCCTCACACCCTCCCACCAGCACAGCCCCGAGACTGCTGACGGGGCAGAGAATATGGAGTCAGGCACAGCTGCAGGGGCTATTGCTGCCTGGAGTGCTGTTTATATTGACCTCAACCCAGGCACACCTGGGGAGGGCTTGCCGGCAGGGTCAGGCTGCCCAGGTCAGCTAATCCTCAGCCCTCGGGGAATCACATTGCAGAAAATGGACCTCGCTAAGACAGAATATTCGCCAACGAAAAGAAGCACACAATGCCATTTGCAGCACCGTAGATGAGTCTAGAGGTAATCACGTGACTTGGAGTAAGTCAGAAAGTGAAAGACACATATCATATCATATCACTTATAGGTGTTACCTATAAATTGATACCAGGGCAGATATTTCCACGGAGAAGGGCAATCACAGATTCAGTAAACAAACTTATGGTTCACCAAAGGAAAGGTGTGAGGATTGAATTCATTATGATATTGGGGTTAACAGACATATACAAACACAGTAGACGTATATAATCACCAAAGACCTACGGAGTACCAAGAGAAGACTACTCAACATTCTGTCATAACGAACATGGGAAAAGGATCCCAGGAAGAACAGACATATGTATATGTGTAAAAGAACCACCTCTTGCACACCTACAACAAGCTAAACGTTGTACTCAAACTTGCTGTAATAAAAAATAAAAAATTAAATTAAAAACACGAACAAGAATTAGTGAGAAAAACTTGAGGGGCTTTCTCCTGGTACATTCCGTTCTACATTCCAATCTAGAACGCGACTTCCATTGAGGCTCTGCTGCCCTAGTAACCAGATTTGGTAAGGGAGAACTGCTGCCACCTTGTGGCCGTTTCACACAACAGCAGCTTTAATCCCAGCGCTAATGGTCAGTGGATATTCCAAATCATTACAGGCCTGTAAATGACCCCTGCCCTGAAAACCAATCCTGGGGTCATTTATCGACCAAAAAATTCAAAAGACGTCCATATTTCAAAACGACAGTTTCAAGAGGCATATTTCACGCACATTAGTGTTCTGCTTCTTTTGATTTCTTTCTTTCTTTGTTAAAAAAACGGGAATGGAAAAAGGCAACCCTCAGAATGGGCGAAAACTTTCACAAACGAATCAATGGACAAAGGTTTAATCTCCAATATATATAAACAGCTCATGCAGCTTAATATCAATAAAACAAACAACCCAATACAAAAATGGGCAGAAGATCTAAATAGACGTTTCTTCAAAGAAGACACAGAGATGGCCAAGACGCACATGAAAAGCTGCTCAACATCACTAATTATTAGAGAAATGCAAATCAAAACTACAATGAGGTAAGACCTCACACCTGTTAGAATCGGCATCATCAGATAATCTACAAACAACAAATTCTGGGGAGGGTGTGGACAAAAGGAACCCTCTTCCGCTCTTGGTGGGAATGTAAATTGATACAGTCACTATGGAGAACAGTATGGAGGTTCCCTTAAAAAACTAAAAAGAGAATTACCATAGGATCCAGCAATCCCACTTCTGGGCATATACCCAGAGAAAATCATAAATCACAAAGACACATTCACCACAATGTTCATTGCAGCACTATTTACAATAGCCAGGTAATGGAAGCAACCTAAATGGCCACAGACAGACGAATGGATAAAGATGTGGTACATATATAAAATGGAATATTACTCAGCCATAAAAAGGAATGAAACTGAGTCATTTGTAGAGAAGTTGATGGATCTAGAGACTGTCATACAGAGTGAAGTAAGTCAGAAAGAGAAAAACAAATATTGTATATTAATGCCTATATGTGGAACCTAGAAAAATGCTACAGATGAACTGGTTTGCAGGGCAGAAATAGAGACACAGAGGTAGAGAACAAACGTATGGACACAAAGTGGGGGAAGCCATGGGGTGGTGGTGGTGGGATGAGTTGGGAGATTGGGATTGACCTGTATACATGTCTATGCATAAAATAGATAACTAATAATAACCTACTGTATAAAAAAATAAATAAAATTAAATTTCAAAAATTTTAAAAATAAAATGTAAATATAAAACAGAAAAAATGTTCTTCCATTCACACTGATGTATTTATAAGAATGAATTATTTCCATGCTTATATCCATAAATACATAAAAGAGGAATAAAATCTAACTTGAACCAAAAAAGAAAAAATAAAAAACTAAACCTAACAGTTACACAGAGGAAAACACTACCAAGGCACTTGCTCCATTGGTAAAAAATTCTGAAATTGGTCAGAGGTGGGGAATCATCTCCCATAGAGCCAGCAGCCCCGCCCGCCCACGCAAGGAGCGTCCTTATTGCAAAGCTGGGGGACCGTGCCCAGGCCTCTGTGAGTAAACGTGAGCTGAGCCCCAGGCCAGCTGCTGCTGAACTGTTCCCACCCTTCCCAGGTGAAACACCTGAATATGTACAAGGGCTTGAAAGCCTAGAGGAAGGGCCGTGGAGCCACACCAGCGACAGCACGCAGGCCACCTTGGTGCCTGCAGGTCAGCCAGGATGGTCCTGGCCACGGGCGCTCTTCTGGAAGCTTTCCATTGCCCTGCCTGAGATACCCCTCCTGTCCCGGCCCCCACTCCTTTTTTTCCTTCCTCACCTCAGCCCGGAGAGATATTCCAGTGGAAGTTATGGGTGACACATCCTCTTCTTTACAGGTGGCAGCCTGGCAACTCCTGCAGAAAGTCCAGCAGAGCCCCACTCACACCGGGCCACCCACAAAGCCGTGGACCCTCACACCCTCCCACCAGCACAGCCCCGAGACTGCTGACGGGGCAGAGAATATGGAGTCAGGCACAGCTGCAGGGGCTATTGCTGCCTGGAGTGCTGTTTATATTGACCTCAACCCAGGCACACCTGGGGAGGGCTTGCCGGCAGGGTCAGGCTGCCCAGGTCAGCTAATCCTCAGCCCTCGGGGAATCACATTGCAGAAAATGGACCTCGCTAAGACAGAATATTCGCCAACGAAAAGAAGCACACAATGCCATTTGCAGCACCGTAGATGAGTCTAGAGGTAATCACGTGACTTGGAGTAAGTCAGAAAGTGAAAGACACATATCATATCATATCACTTATAGGTGTTACCTATAAATTGATACCAGGGCAGATATTTCCACGGAGAAGGGCAATCACAGATTCATTAAACAAACTTATGGTTCACCAAAGGAAAGGTGTGAGGATTGAATTCATTATGATATTGGGGTTAACAGACATATACAAACACAGTAGACGTATATAATCACCAAAGACCTACGGAGTACCAAGAGAAGACTACTCAACATTCTGTCATAACGAACATGGGAAAAGGATCCCAGGAAGAACAGACATATGTATATGTGTAAAAGAACCACCTCTTGCACACCTACAACAAGCTAAACGTTGTACTCAAACTTGCTGTAATAAAAAATAAAAAATTAAATTAAAAACACGAACAAGAATTAGTGAGAAAAACTTGAGGGGCTTTCTCCTGGTACATTCCGTTCTACATTCCAATCTAGAACGCGACTTCCATTGAGGCTCTGCTGCCCTAGTAACCAGATTTGGTAAGGGAGAACTGCTGCCACCTTGTGGCCGTTTCACACAACAGCAGCTTTAATCCCAGCGCTAATGGTCAGTGGATATTCCAAATCATTACAGGCCTGTAAATGACCCCTGCCCTGAAAACCAATCCTGGGGTCATTTATCGACCAAAAAATTCAAAAGACGTCCATATTTCAAAACGACAGTTTCAAGAGGCATATTTCACGCACATTAGTGTTCTGCTTCTTTTGATTTCTTTCTTTCTTTGTTAAAAAAACGGGAATGGAAAAAGGCAACCCTCAGAATGGGCGAAAACTTTCACAAACGAATCAATGGACAAAGGTTTAATCTCCAATATATATAAACAGCTCATGCAGCTTAATATCAATAAAACAAACAACCCAATACAAAAATGGGCAGAAGATCTAAATAGACGTTTCTTCAAAGAAGACACAGAGATGGCCAAGACGCACATGAAAAGCTGCTCAACATCACTAATTATTAGAGAAATGCAAATCAAAACTACAATGAGGTAAGACCTCACACCTGTTAGAATCGGCATCATCAGATAATCTACAAACAACAAATTCTGGGGAGGGTGTGGACAAAAGGAACCCTTTTCCGCTCTTGGTGGGAATGTAAATTGATACAGTCACTATGGAGAACAGTATGGAGGTTCCTTTAAAAAACTAAAAAGAGAATTACCATAGGATCCAGCAATCCCACTTCTGGGCATATACCCAGAGAAAACCATAAATCACAGAGACACATTCACCACAATGTTCATTGCAGCACTATTTACAATAGCCAGGTAATGGAAGCAACCTAAATGCCCACAGACAGACGAATGGATAAAGATGTGGTTCATATATAAAATGGAATATTACTCAGCCATAAAAAGGAATGAAACTGGGTCATTTGTAGAGAAGTTGATGGATCTAGAGACTGTCATACAGAGTGAAGTAAGTCAGAAAGAGAAAAACAAATATTGTATATTAATGCCTATATGTGGAACCTAGAAAAATGCTACAGATGAACTGGTTTGCAGGGCAGAAATAGAGACACAGAGGTAGAGAACAAACGTATGGACACAAAGTGGGGGAAGCCACGGGGTGGTGGTGGTGGGATGAGTTGGGAGATTGGGATTGACCTGTATACATGTCTATGCATAAAATAGATAACTAATAATAACCTACTGTATAAAAAAAATAAATAAAATTAAATTTCAAAAATTTTAAAAATAAAATGTAAAAATAAAACAGAAAAAATGTTCTTCCATTCACACTGATGTATTTATAAGAATGAATTATTTCCATGCTTATATCCATAAATACATAAAAGAGGAATAAAATCTAACTTGAACCAAAAAAGAAAAAATAAAGCTGAACCTAACAGTTATACAGAGGAAAACTCTACCAAGGCACTTGCTCCAGTGGTAAACAATTCTGAAATTGGTCAGAGGTGGGGAATCATCTCCCATAGAGCCAGCAGCCCCGCCCGCCCACGCAAGGAGCATCCTTATTGCAAAGCTGGGGGACCGTGCCCAGGCTTCTGTGAGTAAACGTGAGCTGAGCCCCAGGCCAGCTGCTGCTGAACTGTTCCCACCCTTCCCAGGTGAAACACCTGAATATGTACAAGGGCTTGAAAGCCTAGATGAAGGGCCGTGGAGCCACACCAGCGACAGCACGCAGGCCACCTTGGTGCCTGCAGGTCAGCCAGGATGGTCCTGGCCACGGGCGCTCTTCTGGAAGCTTTCCATTGCCCTGCCTGAGATACCCCTCCTGTCCCGGCCCCCACTCCTTTTTTTCCTTCCTCACCTCAGCCCGGAGAGATATTCCAGTGGAAGTTATGGGTGACACATCCTCTTTTTTACAGGTGGCAGCCTGGCAACTCCTGCAGAAAGTCCAGCAGAGCCCCACTCACACCGGGCCACCCACAAAGCCGTGGACCCTCACACCCTCCCACCAGCACAGCCCCGAGACTGCTGACGGGGCAGAGAATATGGAGTCAGGCACAGCTGCAGGGGCTATTGCTGCCTGGAGTGCTGTTTATATTGACCTCAACCCAGGCACACCTGGGGAGGGCTTGCCGGCAGGGTCAGGCTGCCCAGGTCAGCTAATCCTCAGCCCTCGGGGAATCACATTGCAGAAAATGGACCTCGCTAAGACAGAATATTCGCCAACGAAAAGAAGCACACAATGCCATTTGCAGCACCGTCGATGAGTCTAGAGGTAATCACGTGACTTGGAGTAAGTCAGAAAGTGAAAGACACATATCATATCATATCACTTATAGGTGTTACCTATAAATTGATACCAGGGCAGATATTTCCACGGAGAAGGGCAATCACAGATTCATTAAACAAACTTATGGTTCACCAAAGGAAAGGTGTGAGGATTGAATTCATTATGATATTGGGGTTAACAGACATATACAAACACAGTAGACGTATATAATCACCAAAGACCTACGGAGTACCAAGAGAAGACTACTCAACATTCTGTCATAACGAACATGGGAAAAGGATCCCAGGAAGAACAGACATATGTATATGTGTAAAAGAACCACCTCTTGCACACCTACAACAAGCTAAACGTTGTACTCAAACTTGCTGTAATAAAAAATAAAAAATTAAATTAAAAACACGAACAAGAATTAGTGAGAAAAACTTGAGGGGCTTTCTCCTGGTACATTCCGTTCTACATTCCAATCTAGAACGCGACTTCCATTGAGGCTCTGCTGCCCTAGTAACCAGATTTGGTAAGGGAGAACTGCTGCCACCTTGTGGCCGTTTCACACAACAGCAGCTTTAATCCCAGCGCTAATGGTCAGTGGATATTCCAAATCATTACAGGCCTGTAAATGACCCCTGCCCTGAAAACCAATCCTGGGGTCATTTATCGACCAAAAAATTCAAAAGACGTCCATATTTCAAAACGACAGTTTCAAGAGGCATATTTCACGCACATTAGTGTTCTGCTTCTTTGGATTTCTTTCTTTCTTTGTTAAAAAAACGGGAATGGAAAAAGGCAACCCTCAGAATGGGCGAAAACTTTCACAAACGAATCAATGGACAAAGGTTTAATCTCCAATATATATAAACAGCTCATGCAGCTTAATATCAATAAAACAAACAACCCAATACAAAAATGGGCAGAAGATCTAAATAGACGTTTCTTCAAAGAAGACACAGAGATGGCCAAGACGCACATGAAAAGCTGCTCAACATCACTAATTATTAGAGAAATGCAAATCAAAACTACAATGAGGTAAGACCTCACACCTGTTAGAATCGGCATCATCAGATAATCTACAAACAACAAATTCTGGGGAGGGTGTGGACAAAAGGAACCCTCTTCCGCTCTTGGTGGGAATGTAAATGGATACAGTCACTATGGAGAACAGTATGGAGGTTCCTTTAAAAAACTAAAGAGAGAATTATCATAGGATCCAGCAATCCCACTTCTGGGCATATACCCAGAGAAAACCATAAATCACAGAGACACATTCACCACAATGTTCATTGCAGCACTATTTACAATAGCCAGGTAATGGAAGCAACCTAAATGGCCACAGACAGACGAATGGATAAAGATGTGGTACATATATAAAATGGAATATTACTCAGCCATAAAAAGGAATGAAACTGGGTCATTTGTAGAGAAGTTGATGGATCTAGAGACTGTCATACAGAGTGAAGTAAGTCAGAAAGAGAAAAACAAATATTGTATATTAATGCCTATATGTGGAACCTAGAAAAATGCTACAGATGAACTGGTTTGCAGGGCAGAAATAGAGACACAGAGGTAGAGAACAAACGTATGGACACAAAGTGGGGGAAGCCATGGGGTGGTGGTGGTGGGATGAGTTGGGAGATTGGGATTGACCTGTATACATGTCTATGCATAAAATAGATAACTAATAATAACCTACTGTATAAATAAATAAATAATATTAAATTTCAAAATTTTTAAAAATAAAATGTATAAATAAAACAGAAAAAAAGTTCTTCCATTCACACTGATGTATTTATAAGAATGAATTATTTCCATGCTTATATCTATAAATACATAAAAGAGGAAGAAAATCTAACTTGAACCAAAAAAGAAAAAAAAAAAAACTGAACCTAATAGTTATACAGAGGAAAACACTACCAAGGCACTTGCTACAGTGGTAAACAATTATGAAATTGGTCAGAGGTGGGGAATAATCTCCCATAGAGCCAGCAGCCGCACCCGCCCACGCAAGGAGCGTCCTTATTGCAAAGCTGGGGGACCGTGCCGAGGCCTCTGTGAGTAAACGTGAGCTGAGCCCCAGGCCAGCTGCTGCTGAACTGTTCCCACCCTTCCCAGGTGAAACACCTGAATATGTACAAGGGCTTGAAAGCCTAGAGGAAGGGCCATGGAGCCACACCAGCGACAGCACGCAGGCCACCTTGGTGCCTGCAGGTCAGCCAGGATGGTCCTGGCCACGGGTGCTCTTCTGGAAGCTTTCCATTGCCCTGCCTGAGATACCCCTCCTGTCCCGGCCCCCACTCCTTTTTTTCCTTCCTCACCTCAGCCAGGAGAGATATTCCAGTGGAAGTTATGGGTGACACATCCTCTTCTTTACAGGTGGCAGCCTGGCAACTCCTGCAGAAAGTCCAGCAGAGCCCCACTCACACCGGCCCACCCACAAAGCCGTGGACCCTCACACCCTCCCACCAGCACAGCCCCGAGACTGCTGACGGGGCAGAGAATATGGAGTCAGGCACAGCTGCAGGGGCTATTGCTGCCTGGAGTGCTGTTTATATTGACCTCAACCCAGGCACACCTGGGGAGGGCTTGCCGGCAGGGTCAGGCTGCCCAGGTCAGCTAATCCTCAGCCCTCAGGGAATCACATTGCAGAAAATGGACCTCGCTAAGACAGAATATTCGCCAAGGAAAAGAAGCACACAATGCCATTTGCAGCACCGTCGATGAGTCTAGAGGTAATCACGTGACTTGGAGTAAGTCAGAAAGTGATAGACACATATCATATCATATCACTTATAGGTGTTACCTATAAATTGATACCAGGGCAGATATTTCCACGGAGAAGGGCAATCACAGATTCATTAAACAAACTTATGGTTCACCAAAGGAAAGGTGTGAGGATTGAATTCATTACGATATTGGGGTTAACAGACATATACAAACACAGTAGACATATATAATCCCCAAAGACCTACGGAGTACCAAGAGAAGACTACTCAACATTCTGTCATAACGAACATGGGAAAAGGATCCCAGGAAGAATAGACATATGTATATGTGTAAAAGAACCACAACTTGCACACCTACAACAAGCTAAACGTTGTACTCAAACTTGCTGTAATAAAAAATAAAAAAAATAAATTAAAAACACGAACAAGAAGTAGTGAGACAAACTTGAGGGGCTTTCTCCTGGCACATTCCGTTCTACATTCCAATCTAGAACGCGACTTCCATTGAGGCTCTGCTGCCCTAGTAACCAGATTTGGTAAGGGAGAACTGCTGCCACCTTGTGGCCGTTTCACACAACAGCAGCTTTAATCCCAGCGCTAATGGTCAGTGGATATTCCAAATCATTACAGGCCTGTAAATGACACCTGCCCTGAAAACAAATCCTGGGGTCATATATCGACCAAAAAATTCAAAAGACGTCCATATTTCAAAACGACAGTTTCAAGAGGCATATTTCACGCACATTAGTGTTCTGCTTCTTTGGATTTCTTTCTTTCTTTGTTAAAAAAACGGGAATGGAATAAGGCAACCCTCAGAATGGGCGAAAACTTTCACAAACGAATCAATGGACAAAGGTTTAATCTCCAATATATATAAACAGCTCATGCAGCTTAATATTAATACAACAAACAACCCAATACAAAAATGGGCAGAAGATCTAAATAGACGTTTCTTCAAAGAAGACACATAGATGGCCAAGACGCACATGAAAAGCTGCTCAACATCACTAATTATTAGAGAAATGCAAATCAAAACTACAATGAGGTAAGACCTCACACCTGTTAGAATCGGCATCATCAGATAATCTACAAACAACAAATTCTGGGGAGGTGTGGACAACAGGAACCCTCTTCCGCTATTGGTGGGAATGTAAATGGATACAGTCACTATGGAGAACAGTATGGAGGTTCCTTTAAAAAACTAAAAAGAGAATTACCATAGGATCCAGCAATCCCACTTCTGGGCATATACCCAGAGAAAACCATAAATCACAGAGACACATTCACCACAATGTTCATTGCAGCACTATTTACAATAGCCAGGTAATGGAAGCAACCTAAATGCCCACAGACAGACGAATGGATAAAGATGTGGTACATATATAAAATGGAATATTACTCAGCCATAAAAAGGAATGAAACTGAGTCATTTGTAGAGAAGTTGATGGATCTAGAGACTGTCATACAGAGTGAAGTAAGTCAGAAAGAGAAAAACAAATATTGTATATTAATGCCTATATGTGGAACCTAGAAAAATGGTACAGATGAACTGGTTTGCAGGGCAGAAATAGAGACACAGAGGTAGAGAACAAACGTATGGACACAAAGTGGGGGAAGCCATGGGGTGGTGGTGGTGGGATGAGTTGGGAGATTGGGATTGACCTGTATACATGTATATGCATAAAATAGATAACTAATAATAACCTAGTGTATAAAAAAATAAATAAAATTAAATTTCAAAATTTTTAAAAATAAAATGTAAAAATAAAACAGAAAAAAAGTTCTTCCATTCACACTGATGTATTTATAAGAATGAATTATTTCCATGCTTATATCTATAAATACATAAAAGAGGAATAAAATCTAACTTGAACCAAAAAAGAAAAAAAAAAAACTGAACCTAACAGTTATACAGAGGAAAACACTACCAAGGCACTTGCTCCAGTGGTAAACAATTCTGAAATTGGTCAGAGGTGGGGAATCATCTCCCATAGAGCCAGCAGCCCCGCCCGCCCACGCAAGGAGCGTCCTTATTGCAAAGCTGGGGGACCATGCCGAGGCCTCTGTGAGTAAACGTGAGCTGAGCCCCAGGCCAGCTGCTGCTGAACTGTTCCCACCCTTCCCAGGTGAAACACCTGAATATGTACAAGGGCTTGAAAGCCTAGAGGAAGGGCCATGGAGCCACACCAGGGACAGCACGCAGGCCACCTTGGTGCCTGCAGGTCAGCCAGGATGGTCCTGGCCACGGGCGCTCTTCTGGAAGCTTTCCATTGCCCTGCCTGTGATACCCCTCCTGTCCCGTCCCCCACTCCTTTTTTTCCTTCCTCACCTCAGCCCGGAGAGATATTCCAGTGGAAGTTATGGGTGACACATCCTCTTCTTTACAGGTGGCAGCCTGGCAACTCCTGCAGAAAGTCCAGCAGAGCCCCACTCACACCGGGCCACCCACAAAGCCGTGGACCCTCACACCCTCCCACCAGCACAGCCCCGAGACTGCTGACGGGGCAGAGAATATGGAGTCAGGCACAGATGCAGGGGCTATTGCTGCCTGGAGTGCTGTTTATATTGACCTCAACCCAGGCACACCTGGGGAGGGCTTGCCGGCAGGGTCAGGCTGCCCAGGTCAGCTAATCCTCAGCCCTCAGGGAATCACATTGCAGAAAATGGACCTCGCTAAGACAGAATATTTGCCAAGGAAAAGAAGCACACAATGCCATTTGCAGCACCGTCGATGAGTCTAGAGGTAATCACGTGACTTGGAGTAAGTCAGAAAGTGAAAGACACATATCATATCATATCACTTATAGGTGATACCTATAAATTGATACCAGGGCAGATATTTCCACGGAGAAGGGCAATCACAGATTCATTAAACAAACTTATGGTTCACCAAAGGAAAGGTGTGAGGATTGAATTCATTACGATATTGGGGTTAATAGACATATACAAACACAGTAGACATATATAATCACCAAAGACCTACGGAGTACCAAGAGAAGACTACTGAACATTCTGTCATAACGAACATGGGAAAAGGATCCCAGGAAGAACAGACATATGTATATGTGTAAAAGAACCACCTCTTGCACACCTACAACAAGGTAAACGTTGTACTCAAACTTGCTGTAATAAAAAATAAAAAAATTAAATTAAAAACACGAACAAGAAGTAGTGAGACAAACTTGAGGGGCTTTCTCCTGGCACATTCCGTTCTAAATTCCAATCTAGAACGCGACTTCCATTGAGGCTCTGCTGCCCTAGTAACCAGATTTGGTAAGGGAGAACTGCTGCCACCTTGTGGCCGTTTCACACAACAGCAGCTTTAATCCCAGCGCTAATGGTCAGTGGATATTCCAAATCATTACAGGCCTGTAAATGACACCTGCCCTGAAAACAAATCCTGGGGTCATATATCGACCAAAAAATTCAAAAGACGTCCATATTTCAAAACGACAGTTTCAAGAGGCATATTTCAGGCACATTAGTGTTCTGATTCTTTTGCTTTCTTTCTTTCTTTGTTAAAAATACGGGAATGGGTCCTCCCTGGTGGCGCAGTGGTTGAGAGTCCGCCTGCCGATGCAGGGGATACGGGTTCGTGCCCTGGTCTGGGAGGATCCCATATGCCGCAGAGCGGCTGGGCCCGTGAGCCATGGCCGCTGAGCCTGCGCATCCGGAGCCTGTGCTCCGCAACGGGAGAGGCCACAACAGTGAGAGGACCGCATACCGCAAAAAGAAAAAAAAAATACGGGAATGGAGAAAGGTAACCCTCAGAATGGGCGAAAACGTTCACAAACGAATCAATGGACAAAGGTTTAATCTCCAATATATATAAACAGCTCATGCAGCTTAATATTAATACAACAAACAACCCAATACAAAAATGGGCAGAAGATCTAAATAGACGTTTCTTCAAAGAAGACACAGAGATGGCCAAGACGCACATGAAAAGCTGCTCAACATCACTAATTATTAGAGAAATGCAAATCAAAACTACAATGAGGTAAGACCTCACACCTGTTAGAATCGGCATCATCAGATACTCTACAAACAACAAATTCTGGGGAGGGTGTGGACAAAAGGAACCCTCTTCCGCTATTGGTGGGAATGTAAATTGATACAGTCACTATGGAGAACAGTATGGAGGTTCCTTTAAAAAACTAAAAAGAGAATTACCATAGGATCCAGCAATCCCACTTCTGGGCATATACCCAGAGAAAACCATAAATCACAGAGACACCTTCACCACAATGTTCATTGCAGCACTATTTACAATAGCCAGGTAATGGAAGCAACCTAAATGGCCACAGACAGACGAATGGATAAAGATGTGGTACATATATAAAATGGAATATTACTCAGCCATAAAAAGGAATGAAACTGAGTCATTTGTAGAGAAGTTGATGGATCTAGAGACTGTCATACAGAGTGAAGTAAGTCAGAAAGAGAAAAACAAATATTGTATATTAATGCCTATATGTGGAACCTAGAAAAATGGTACAGATGAACTGGTTTGCAGGGCAGAAATAGAGACACAGAGGTAGAGAACAAACGTATGGACACAAAGTGGGGGAAGCCATGGGGTGGTGGTGGTGGGATGAGTTGGGAGATTGGGATTGACCTGTATACATGTATAAGCATAAAATAGATAACTAATAATAACCTAGTGTATAAAAAAATAAATAAAATTAAATTTCAATATTTTTAAAAATAAAATGTAAAAATAAAACAGAAAAAAAGTTCTTCCATTCACACTGATGTATTTATAAGAATGAATTATTTCCATGCTTATATCTATAAATACATAAAAGAGGAATAAAATCTAACTTGAACCAAAAAAGAAAAAAAAAAACTGAACCTAACAGTTAAACAGAGGAAAACACTACCAAGGCACTTGCTCCAGTTGTAAACAATTCTGAAATTGGTCAGAGGTGGGGAATCATCTCCCATACAGCCAGCAGCCCCGCCCGCCCACGCAAGGAGCGTCCTTATTGCAAAGCTGGGGGACCGTGCCGAGGCCTCTGTGAGTAAACGTGAGCTGAGCCCCAGGCCAGCTGCTGCTGAACTGTTCCCACCCTTCCCAGGTGAAACACCTGAATATGTACAAGGGCTTGAAAGCCTAGAGGAAGGGCCGTGGAGCCACACCAGCGAAAGCTCGCAGGCCAACTTGGAGCCTGCAGGTCAGCCAGGATGGTCCTGGCCACGGGCGCTCTTCTGGAAGCTTTCCATTGCCCTGCCTGAGATACCCCTCCTGTCCCGGCCCCCACTTCTTTTTTTCCTTCCTCACCTCTGCCCAGAGAGATACTCCAGTGGAAGTTATGGGTGACACATCCTCTTCTTTACAGGTGGCAGCCTGGCAACTCCTGCAGAAAGTCCAGCAGAGCCCCACTCACACCGGGCCACCCACAAAGCAGTGGACCCTCACACCCTCCCACCAGCACAGCCCCGAGACTGCTGACGGGGCAGAGAATATGGAGTCAGGCACAGATGCAGGGGCTATTGCTGCCTGGAGTGCTGTTTATATTGACCTCAAACCAGGCACACCTGGGGAGGGCTTGCCGGCAGGGTCAGGCTGCCCAGGTCAGCTAATCCTCAGCCCTCAGGGAATCACATTGCAGAAAATGGACCTCGCAATGACAGAATATTCGCCAAGGAAAAGAAGCACACAATGCCATTTGCAGCACCGTAGATGAGTCTAGAGGTAATCACGTGACTTGGAGTAAGTCAGAAAGTGAAAGACACATATCATATCATATCACTTATAGGTGTTACCTATAAATTGATACCAGGGCAGATATTTCCACGGAGAAGGGCAATCACAGATTCATTAAACTAACTTATGGTTCACCAAAGGAAAGGTGTGAGGATTGAATTCATTATGATATTGGGGTTAACAGACATATACAAACACAGTAGACGTATATAATCACCAAAGACCTACGGAGTACCAAGAGAAGACTACTCAACATTCTGTCATAACGAACATGGGAAAAGGATCCCAGGAAGAACAGACATATGTATATGTGTAAAAGAACCACCTCTTGCACACCTACAACAAGGTAAACGTTGTACTCAAACTTGCTGTAATAAAAAATAAAAAAATTAAATTAAAAACACGAACAAGAAGTAGTGAGACAAACTAGAGGGGCTTTCTCCTGGCACATTCCGTTCTAAATTCCAATCTAGAACGGGACTTCCATTGAGGCTCTGCTGCCCTAGTAACCAGATTTGGTAAGGGAGAACTGCTGCCACCTTGTGGCCGTTTCACACAACAGCAGCTTTAATCCCAGCGCTAAAGGTCAGTGGATATTCCAAATCATTACAGGCCTGTAAATGACACCTGCCCTGAAAACAAATCCTGGGGTCATATATCGACCAAAAAATTCAAAAGACGTCCATATTTCAAAACGACAGTATCAAGAGGCATATTTCACGCACATTAGTGTTCTGATTCTTTTGCTTTCTTTCTTTCTTTGTTAAAAATACGGGAATGGATGGAAAAAGGTAACCCTCAGAAGGGGCGAAAACGTTCACAAACGAATCAACGGACAAAGGTTTAATCTCCAATATATATATACAGCTCATGCAGCTTAATATTAATACAACAAACAACCCAATACTAAAATGGGCAGAAGATCTAAATAGACGTTTCTTCAAAGAAGACACAGAGATGGCCAAGACGCACATGAAAAGCTGCTCAACATCACTAATTATTAGAGAAATGCAAATCAAAACTACAATGAGGTAAGACCTCACACCTGTTAGAATCGGCATCATCAGATAATCTACAAACAACAAATTCTGGGGAGGGTGTGGACAAAAGGAACCCTCTTCCGCTATTGGTGGGAATGTAAATTGATACAGTCACTATGGAGAACAGTATGGAGGTTCCTTTAAAAAACTAAAAAGAGAATTACCATAGGATCCAGCAATCCCACTTCTGGGCATATACCCAGAGAAAACCATAAATCACAGAGACACATTCACCACAATGTTCATTGCAGCACTATTTACAATAGCCAGGTAATGAAAGCAACCTAAATGCCCACAGAGAGACGAATGGATAAAGATGTGGTACATATATAAAATGGAATATTACTCAGCCATAAAAAGGAATGAACCTGGGTCATTTGTAGAGAAGTTGATGGATCTAGAGACTGTCATACAGAGTGAAGTAAGTCAGAAAGCGAAAAACAAATATTGTATATTAATGCCTATATGTGGAACCTAGAAAAATGCTACAGATGAACTGGTTTGCAGGGCAGAAATAGAGACACACAGGTAGAGAACAAACGTATCGACACAAAGTGGGGGAAGCCATGGGGCGGTGGTGGTGGGATGAGTTGGGAGATTGGGATTGACCTGTATACATGTCTATGCATAAAATAGATAACTAATAATAACCTACTGTATAAAAAAATAAATAAAATTAAATTTCAAAAATTTTAAAAATAAAATGTAAAATTAAAACAGAAAAAATGTTCTTCCATTCACACTGATGTATTTATAAGAATGAATTATTTCCATGCTTATATCCATAAATACATAAAAGAGGAATAAAATCTAACTTGAACCAAAAAAGATAAAAAAAACTGAACCTAACAGTTATACAGAGGAAAACACTACCAAGGCACTTGCTCCAGTGGTAAACAATTCTGAAATTGGTCAGAGGTGGGGAATCATCACCCATAGAGCCAGCAGCCCCGCCCGCCCACGCAAGGAGCGTCCTTATTGCAAAGCTGGGGGACCGTGCCGAGGCCTCTGTGAGTAAACGTGAGCTGAGCCCCAGGCCAGCTGCTGCTGAACTGTTCCCACCCTTCCCAGGTGAAACACCTGAATATGTACAAGGGCATGAAAGCCTAGAGGAAGGACCGTGGTGCCACACCAGCGACAGCACGCAGGCCACGTTGGTGCCTGCAGGTCAGCCAGGATGGTCCTGGCCACGGGCGCTCTTCTGGAAGCTTTCCATTGCCCTGCCTGAGATACCCCTCCTGTCCCGGCCCCCACTCCTTTTTTTCCTTCTCACCTCAGCCCGGAGAGATATTCCAGTGGAAGTTATGGGTGACACATCCTCTTCTTTACAGGTGGCAGCCTGGCAACTCCTGCAGAAAGTCCAGCAGAGCCCCACTCACACCGGGCCACCCACAAAGCCGTGGACCCTCACACCCTCCCACCAGCACAGCCCCGAGACTGCTGACGGGGCAGAGAATATGGAGTCAGGCACAGCTGCAGGGGCTATTGCTGCCTGGAGTGCTGTTTATATTGACCTCAACCCAGGCACACCTGGGGAGGGCTTGCCGGCAGGGTCAGGCTGCCCAGGTCAGCTAATCCTCAGCCCTCGGGGAATCACATTGCAGAAAATGGACCTCGCTAAGACAGAATATTCGCCAATGAAAAGAAGCACACAATGCCATTTGCAGCACCGTAGATGAGTCTAGAGGTAATCACGTGACTTGGAGTAAGTCAGAAAGTGAAAGACACATATCATATCATATCACTTATAGGTGTTACCTATAAATTGATACCAGGGCAGATATTTCCTCGGAGAAGGGCAATCACAGATTCATTAAACAAACTTATGGTTCACCAAAGGAAAGGTGTGAGGATTGAATTCATTATGATATTGGGGTTAACAGACATATACAAACACAGTAGACGCATATAATCACCAAAGACCTACGGAGTACCAAGAGAAGACTACTCAACATTCTGTCATAACGTACATGAGAAAAGGATCCCAGGAAGAACAGACATATGTATATGTGTAAAAGAACCACCTCTTGCACACCTACAACAAGCTAAACGTTGTACTCAAACTTGCTGTAATAAAAAATAAAAAATTAAATTAAAAACACGAACAAGAAGTAGTGAGACAAACTTGAGGGGCTTTCTCCTGGCACATTCTGTTCTAAATTCCAATCTAGAATGCGACTTCCATTGAGGCTCTGCTGCCCTAGTAACCAGATTGGGTAAGGGAGAACTGCTGCCACCTTGTGGCCGTTTCACACAACAGCAGCTTTAATCCCAGCGCTAATGGTCAGTGGATATTCCAAATCATTACAGGCCTGTAAATGACACCTGCCCTGAAAACAAATCCTGGGGTCATATATCGACCAAAAAATTCAAAAGACGTCCATATTTCAAAACGACAGTTTCAAGAGGCATATTTCACGCACATTAGTGTTCTGCTTCTTTTGCTTTCTTTCTTTCTTTGTTAAAAAAACGGGAATGGAAAAAGGTAACCCTCAGAAGGGGCGAAAACGTTCACAAACGAATCAATGGACAAAGGTTTAATCTGCAATATATATATACAGCTCATGCAGCTTAATATTAATACAACAAACAACCCAATACAAAAATGGGCAGAAGATCTAAATAGACGTTTCTTCAAAGAATACACAGAGATGGCCAAGACGCACATGAAAAGCTGCTCAACATCACTAATTATTAGAGAAATGCAAATCAAAACTACAATGAGGTAAGACCTCACACCTGTTAGAATCGGCATCATCAGATAATCTACAAAGAACAAATTCTGGGGAGGGTGTGGACAAAAGGAACCCTCTTCCGCTATTGGTGGGAATGTAAATTGATACAGTCACTATGGAGAACAGTATGGAGGTTCCTTTAAAAAACTAAAAAGAGAATTACCATAGGATCCAGCAATCCCACTTCTGGGCATATACCCAGAGAAAACCAAAAATCACAAAGACACATTCACCACAATGTTCATTGCAGCACTATTTACAATAGCCAGGTAATGGAAGCAACCTAAATGCCCACAGACAGACGAATGGATAAAGATGTGGTACATATATAAAATGGAATATTACTCAGCCATAAAAAGGAATGAAACTGGGTTATTTGTAGAGAAGTTGATGGATCTAGAGACTGTCATACAGAGTGAAGTAAGTCAGAAAGAGAAAAACAAATATTGTATATTAATGCCTATATGTGGAACCTAGAAAAATGCTACAGATGAACTGGTTTGCAGGGCAGAAATAGAGACACAGAGGTAGAGAACAAACGTATGGACACAAAGTGTGGGAAGCCATGGGGTGGTGGTGGTGGGATGAGTTGCCAGATTGCGATTGACCTGTATACATGTCTATGCATAAAATAGATAACTAATAATAACCTAGTTTATAAAAAAATAAATAAAATTAAATTTCAAAATTTTTAAAAATAAAATGTAAAAATAAAACAGAAAAAATGTTCTTCCATTCACACTGATGTATTTATAAGAATGAATTATTTCCATGCTTATATCTATAAATACATAAAAGAGGAATAAAATCTAACTTGAACCAAAAAAGAAAAAAAAAACTGAACCTAACAGTTATACAGAGGAAAACACTACCAAGGCACTTGCTCCAGTGGTAAACAATTCTGAAATTGGTCAGAGGTGGGGAATCATCTCCCATACAGCCAGCAGCCCCACCCGCCCACGCAAAGAGCGTCCTTATTGCAAAGCTGGGGGACCGTGCCGAGGCCTCTGTGAGTAAACGTGAGCTGAGCCCCAGGCCAGCCGCTGCTGAACTGTTCCCACCCTTCCCAGGTGAAACACCTGAATATGTACAAGGGCTTGAAAGCCTAGAGGAAGGGCCTTGGAGCCACACCAGCGAAAGCACGCAGGCCAACTTGGTGCCTGCAGGTCAGCCAGGATGGTCCTGGCCACGGGCGCTCTTCTGGAAGCTTTCCATTGCCCTGCCTGAGATACCCCTCCTGTCCCGGCCCCCACTCCATTTTTTCCTTACTCACCTCAGCCCGGAGAGATACTCCAGTGGAAGTTATGGGTGACACATCCTCTTCTTTACAGGTGGCAGCCTGGCAACTACTGCAGAAAGTCCAGCAGAGCCCCACTCACACTGGGACACCCACAAAGCCGTGGACCCTCGCACCCTCCCACCAGCACAGCCCCGAGACTGCTGACGGGGCAGAGAATATGGAGTCAGGCACAGCTGCAGGGGCTACTGCTGCCTGGAGTGCTGTTTATATTGACGTCAACCCAGGCACACCTGGGGAGGGCTTGCCGGCAGGGTCAGGCTGCCCAGGTCAGCTAATCCTCAGCCCTCAGGGAATCACATTGCAGAAAATGGACCTCGCTAAGACAGAATATTAGCCAAGGAAAAAAAGCACACAATGCCATTTGCAGCACCGTAGATGAGTCTAGAGGTAATCACGTGACTTGGAGTAAGTCAGAAAGTGAAAGACACATATCATATCATATCAGTTATAGGTGTTACCTATAAATTGATACCAGGGCAGATATTTCCACGGAGAAGGGCAATCACAGATTCATTAAACAAACTTATGGTTCACCAACGGAAAGGTGTGAGGATTGAATTCATTATGATATTGGGGTTAACAGACATATACAAACACAGTAGACGTATATAATCACCAAAGACCTACGGAGTACCAAGAGAAGACTACTCAACATTCTGTCATAACGAACATGGGAAAAGGATCCCAGGAAGAACAGACATATGTATATGTGTAAAAGAACCACCTCTTGCACACCTACAACAAGCTAAACGTTGTACTCAAACTTGCTGTAATAAAAAATAAAAAATTAAATTAAAAACACGAACAAGAATTAGTGAGAAAAACTTGAGGGGCTTTCTCCTGGTACATTCCGTTCTACATTCCAATCTAGAACGCGACTTCCATTGAGGCTCTGCTGCCCTAGTAACCAGATTTGGTAAGGGAGAACTGCTGCCACCTTGTGGCCGTTTCACACAACAGCAGCTTTAATCCCAGCGCTAATGGTCAGTGGATATTCCAAATCATTACAGGCCTGTAAATGACCCCTGCCCTGAAAACCAATCCTGGGGTCATTTATCGACCAAAAAATTCAAAAGACGTCCATATTTCAAAACGACAGTTTCAAGAGGCATATTTCACGCACATTAGTGTTCTGCTTCTTTTGATTTCTTTCTTTCTTTGTTAAAAAAACGGGAATGGAAAAAGGCAACCCTCAGAATGGGCGAAAACTTTCACAAACGAATCAATGGACAAAGGTTTAATCTCCAATATATATAAACAGCTCATGCAGCTTAATATCAATAAAACAAACAACCCAATACAAAAATGGGCAGAAGATCTAAATAGACGTTTCTTCAAAGAAGACACAGAGATGGCCAAGACGCACATGAAAAGCTGCTCAACATCACTAATTATTAGAGAAATGCAAATCAAAACTACAATGAGGTAAGACCTCACACCTGTTAGAATCGGCATCATCAGATAATCTACAAACAACAAATTCTGGGGAGGGTGTGGACAAAAGGAACCCTCTTCCGCTCTTGGTGGGAATGTAAATTGATACAGTCACTATGGAGAACAGTATGGAGGTTCCCTTAAAAAACTAAAAAGAGAATTACCATAGGATCCAGCAATCCCACTTCTGGGCATATACCCAGAGAAAATCATAAATCACAAAGACACATTCACCACAATGTTCATTGCAGCACTATTTACAATAGCCAGGTAATGGAAGCAACCTAAATGGCCACAGACAGACGAATGGATAAAGATGTGGTTCATATATAAAATGGAATATTACTCAGCCATAAAAAGGAATGAAACTGGGTCATTTGTAGAGAAGTTGATGGATCTAGAGACTGTCATACAGAGTGAAGTAAGTCAGAAAGAGAAAAACAAATATTGTATATTAATGCCTATATGTGGAACCTAGAAAAATGCTACAGATGAACTGGTTTGCAGGGCAGAAATAGAGACACAGAGGTAGAGAACAAACGTATGGACACAAAGTGGGGGAAGCCATGGGGTGGTGGTGGTGGGATGAGTTGGGAGATTGGGATTGACCTGTATACATGTCTATGCATAAAATAGATAACTAATAATAACCTACTGTATAAAAAAATAAATAAAATTAAATTTCAAAAATTTTAAAAATAAAATGTAAATATAAAACAGAAAAAATGTTCTTCCATTCACACTGATGTATTTATAAGAATGAATTATTTCCATGCTTATATCCATAAATACATAAAAGAGGAATAAAATCTAACTTGAACCAAAAAAGAAAAAATAAAAAACTAAACCTAACAGTTACACAGAGGAAAACACTACCAAGGCACTTGCTCCATTGGTAAAAAATTCTGAAATTGGTCAGAGGTGGGGAATCATCTCCCATAGAGCCAGCAGCCCGGCCCGCCCACGCAAGGAGCGTCCTTATTGCAAAGCTGGGGGACCGTGCCCAGGCCTCTGTGAGTAAACGTGAGCTGAGCCCCAGGCCAGCTGCTGCTGAACTGTTCCCACCCTTCCCAGGTGAAACACCTGAATATGTACAAGGGCTTGAAAGCCTAGAGGAAGGGCCGTGGAGCCACACCAGCGACAGCACGCAGGCCACCTTGGTGCCTGCAGGTCAGCCAGGATGGTCCTGGCCACGGGCGCTCTTCTGGAAGCTTTCCATTGCCCTGCCTGAGATACCCCTCCTGTCCCGGCCCCCACTCCTTTTTTTCCTTCCTCACCTCAGCCCGGAGAGATATTCCAGTGGAAGTTATGGGTGACACATCCTCTTCTTTACAGGTGGCAGCCTGGCAACTCCTGCAGAAAGTCCAGCAGAGCCCCACTCACACCGGGCCACCCACAAAGCCGTGGACCCTCACACCCTCCCACCAGCACAGCCCCGAGACTGCTGACGGGGCAGAGAATATGGAGTCAGGCACAGCTGCAGGGGCTATTGCTGCCTGGAGTGCTGTTTATATTGACCTCAACCCAGGCACACCTGGGGAGGGCTTGCCGGCAGGGTCAGGCTGCCCAGGTCAGCTAATCCTCAGCCCTCGGGGAATCACATTGCAGAAAATGGACCTCGCTAAGACAGAATATTCGCCAACGAAAAGAAGCACACAATGCCATTTGCAGCACCGTAGATGAGTCTAGAGGTAATCACGTGACTTGGAGTAAGTCAGAAAGTGAAAGACACATATCATATCATATCACTTATAGGTGTTACCTATAAATTGATACCAGGGCAGATATTTCCACGGAGAAGGGCAATCACAGATTCATTAAACAAACTTATGGTTCACCAAAGGAAAGGTGTGAGGATTGAATTCATTATGATATTGGGGTTAACAGACATATACAAACACAGTAGACGTATATAATCACCAAAGACCTACGGAGTACCAAGAGAAGACTACTCAACATTCTGTCATAACGAACATGGGAAAAGGATCCCAGGAAGAACAGACATATGTATATGTGTAAAAGAACCACCTCTTGCACACCTACAACAAGCTAAACGTTGTACTCAAACTTGCTGTAATAAAAAATAAAAAATTAAATTAAAAACACGAACAAGAATTAGTGAGAAAAACTTGAGGGGCTTTCTCCTGGTACATTCCGTTCTACATTCCAATCTAGAACGCGACTTCCATTGAGGCTCTGCTGCCCTAGTAACCAGATTTGGTAAGGGAGAACTGCTGCCACCTTGTGGCCGTTTCACACAACAGCAGCTTTAATCCCAGCGCTAATGGTCAGTGGATATTCCAAATCATTACAGGCCTGTAAATGACCCCTGCCCTGAAAACCAATCCTGGGGTCATTTATCGACCAAAAAATTCAAAAGACGTCCATATTTCAAAACGACAGTTTCAAGAGGCATATTTCACGCACATTAGTGTTCTGCTTCTTTTGATTTCTTTCTTTCTTTGTTAAAAAAACGGGAATGGAAAAAGGCAACCCTCAGAATGGGCGAAAACTTTCACAAACGAATCAATGGACAAAGGTTTAATCTCCAATATATATAAACAGCTCATGCAGCTTAATATCAATAAAACAAACAACCCAATACAAAAATGGGCAGAAGATCTAAATAGACGTTTCTTCAAAGAAGACACAGAGATGGCCAAGACGCACATGAAAAGCTGCTCAACATCACTAATTATTAGAGAAATGCAAATCAAAACTACAATGAGGTAAGACCTCACACCTGTTAGAATCGGCATCATCAGATAATCTACAAACAACAAATTCTGGGGAGGGTGTGGACAAAAGGAACCCTCTTCCGCTCTTGGTGGGAATGTAAATTGATACAGTCACTATGGAGAACAGTATGGAGGTTCCCTTAAAAAACTAAAAAGAGAATTACCATAGGATCCAGCAATCCCACTTCTGGGCATATACCCAGAGAAAATCATAAATCACAAAGACACATTCACCACAATGTTCATTGCAGCACTATTTACAATAGCCAGGTAATGGAAGCAACCTAAATGGCCACAGACAGACGAATGGATAAAGATGTGGTACATATATAAAATGGAATATTACTCAGCCATAAAAAGGAATGAAACTGGGTCATTTGTAGAGAAGTTGATGGATCTAGAGACTGTCATACAGAGTGAAGTAAGTCAGAAAGAGAAAAACAAATATTGTATATTAATGCCTATATGTGGAACCTAGAAAAATGCTACAGATGAACTGGTTTGCAGGGCAGAAATAGAGACACAGAGGTAGAGAACAAACGTATGGACACAAAGTGGGGGAAGCCATGGGGTGGTGGTGGTGGGATGAGTTGGGAGATTGGGATTGACCTGTATACATGTCTATGCATAAAATAGATAACTAATAATAACCTACTGTATAAAAAAATAAATAAAATTAAATTTCAAAAATTTTAAAACTAAAATGTAAATATAAAACAGAAAAAATGTTCTTCCATTCACACTGATGTATTTATAAGAATGAATTATTTCCATGCTTATATCCATAAATACATAAAAGAGGAATAAAATCTAACTTGAACAAAAAAAGAAAAAATAAAAAACTAAACCTAACAGTTACACAGAGGAAAACACTACCAAGGCACTTGCTCCATTGGTAAAAAATTCTGAAATTGGTCAGAGGTGGGGAATCATCTCCCATAGAGCCAGCAGCCCCGCCCGCCCACGCAAGGAGCGTCCTTATTGCAAAGCTGGGGGACCGTGCCCAGGCCTCTGTGAGTAAACGTGAGCTGAGCCCCAGGCCAGCTGCTGCTGAACTGTTCCCACCCTTCCCAGGTGAAACACCTGAATATGTACAAGGGCTTGAAAGCCTAGAGGAAGGGCCGTGGAGCCACACCAGCGACAGCACGCAGGCCACCTTGGTGCCTGCAGGTCAGCCAGGATGGTCCTGGCCACGGGCGCTCTTCTGGAACCTTTCCATTGCCCTGCCTGAGATACCCCTCCTGTCCCGGCCCCCACTCCTTTTTTTCCTTCCTCACCTCAGCCCGGAGAGATATTCCAGTGGAAGTTATGGGTGACACATCCTCTTCTTTACAGGTGGCAGCCTGGCAACTCCTGCAGAAAGTCCAGCAGAGCCCCACTCACACCGGGCCACCCACAAAGCCGTGGACCCTCACACCCTCCCACCAGCACAGCCCCGAGACTGCTGACGGGGCAGAGAATATGGAGTCAGGTACAGCTGCAGGGGCTATTGCTGCCTGGAGTGCTGTTTATATTGACCTCAACCCAGGCACACCTGGGGAGGGCTTGCCGGCAGGGTCAGGCTGCCCAGGTCAGCTAATCCTCAGCCCTCGGGGAATCACATTGCAGAAAATGGACCTCGCTAAGACAGAATATTCGCCAACGAAAAGAAGCACACAATGCCATTTGCAGCACCGTAGATGAGTCTAGAGGTAATCACGTGACTTGGAGTAAGTCAGAAAGTGAAAGACACATATCATATCATATCACTTATAGGTGTTACCTATAAATTGATACCAGGGCAGATATTTCCACAGAGAAGGGCAATCACAGATTCATTAAACAAACTTATGGTTCACCAAAGGAAAGGTGTGAGGATTGAATTCATTATGATATTGGGGTTAACAGACATATACAAACACAGTAGACGTATATAATCACCAAAGACCTACGGAGTACCAAGAGAAGACTACTCAACATTCTGTCATAACGAACATGGGAAAAGGATCCCAGGAAGAACAGACATATGTATATGTGTAAAAGAACCACCTCTTGCACACCTACAACAAGCTAAACGTTGTACTCAAACTTGCTGTAATAAAAAATAAAAAATTAAATTAAAAACACGAACAAGAATTAGTGAGAAAAACTTGAGGGGCTTTCTCCTGGTACATTCCGTTCTACATTCCAATCTAGAACGCGACTTCCATTGAGGCTCTGCTGCCCTAGTAACCAGATTTGGTAAGGGAGAACTGCTGCCACCTTGTGGCCGTTTCACACAACAGCAGCTTTAATCCCAGCGCTAATGGTCAGTGGATATTCCAAATCATTACAGGCCTGTAAATGACCCCTGCCCTGAAAACCAATCCTGGGGTCATTTATCGACCAAAAAATTCAAAAGACGTCCATATTTCAAAACGACAGTTTCAAGAGGCATATTTCACGCACATTAGTGTTCTGCTTCTTTTGATTTCATTCCTTCTTTGTTAAAAAAACGGGAATGGAAAAAGGCAACCCTCAGAATGGGCGAAAACTTTCACAAACGAATCAATGGACAAAGGTTTAATCTCCAATATATATGAACAGCTCATGCAGCTTAATATTAATAAAACAAACAACCCAATACAAAAATGGGCAGAAGATCTAAATAGACGTTTCTTCAAAGAAGACACAGAGATGGCCAAGACGCACATGAAAAGCTGCTCAACATCACTAATTATTAGAGAAATGCAAATCAAAACTACAATGAGGTAAGACCTCACACCTGTTAGAATCGGCATCATCAGATAATCTACAAACAACAAATTCTGGGGAGGGTGTGGACAAAAGGAACCCTCTTCCGCTATTGGTGGGAATGTAAATTGATACAGTCACTATGGAGAACAGTATGGAGGTTCTTTTAAAAAACTAAAAAGAGAATTACCATAGGATCCAGCAATCCCACTTCTGGGCATATACCCAGAGAAAACCATAAATCACAGAGACACATTCACCACAATGTTCATTGCAGCACTATTTACAATAGCCAGGTAATGGAAGCAACCTAAATGCCCACAGACAGACGAATGGATAAAGATGTGGTACATATATAAAATGGAATATTACTCAGCCATAAAAAGGAATGAAACTGGGTCATTTGTAGAGAAGTTGATGGATCTAGAGACTGTCATACAGAGTGAAGTAAGTCAGAAAGAGAAAAACAAATATTGTATATTAATGCCTATATGTGGAACCTAGAAAAATGCTACAGATGAACTGGTTTGCAGGGCAGAAATAGAGACACAGAGGTAGAGAACAAACGTATGGACACAAAGTGGGGGAAGCCATGGGGTGGTGGTGGTGGGATGAGTTGGGAGATTGGGATTGACCTGTATACATGTCTATGCATAAAATAGATAACTAATAATAACCTACTGTATAAAAAAATAAATAAAATTAAATTTCAAAAATTTTAAAAATAAAATGTAAATATAAAACAGAAAAAATGTTCTTCCATTCACACTGATGTATTTATAAGAATGAATTATTTCCATGCTTATATCCATAAATACATAAAAGAGGAATAAAATCTAACTTGAACCAAAAAAGAAAAAATAAAAAACTAAACCTAACAGTTACACAGAGGAAAACACTACCAAGGCACTTGCTCCATTGGTAAAAAATTCTGAAATTGGTCAGAGGTGGGGAATCATCTCCCATAGAGCCAGCAGCCCCGCCCGCCCACGCAAGGAGCGTCCTTATTGCAAAGCTGGGGGACCGTGCCCAGGCCTCTGTGAGTAAACGTGAGCTGAGCCCCAGGCCAGCTGCTGCTGAACTGTTCCCACCCTTCCCAGGTGAAACACCTGAATATGTACAAGGGCTTGAAAGCCTAGAGGAAGGGCCGTGGAGCCACACCAGCGACAGCACGCAGGCCACCTTGGTGCCTGCAGGTCAGCCAGGATGGTCCTGGCCACGGGCGCTCTTCTGGAAGCTTTCCATTGCCCTGCCTGAGATACCCCTCCTGTCCCGGCCCCCACTCCTTTTTTTCCTTCCTCACCTCAGCCCGGAGAGATATTCCAGTGGAAGTTATGGGTGACACATCCTCTTCTTTACAGGTGGCAGCCTGGCAACTCCTGCAGAAAGTCCAGCAGAGCCCCACTCACACCGGGCCACCCACAAAGCCGTGGACCCTCACACCCTCCCACCAGCACAGCCCCGAGACTGCTGACGGGGCAGAGAATATGGAGTCAGGCACAGCTGCAGGGGCTATTGCTGCCTGGAGTGCTGTTTATATTGACCTCAACCCAGGCACACCTGGGGAGGGCTTGCCGGCAGGGTCAGGCTGCCCAGGTCAGCTAATCCTCAGCCCTCGGGGAATCACATTGCAGAAAATGGACCTCGCTAAGACAGAATATTCGCCAACGAAAAGAAGCACACAATGCCATTTGCAGCACCGTAGATGAGTCTAGAGGTAATCACGTGACTTGGAGTAAGTCAGAAAGTGAAAGACACATATCATATCATATCACTTATAGGTGTTACCTATAAATTGATACCAGGGCAGATATTTCCACGGAGAAGGGCAATCACAGATTCATTAAACAAACTTATGGTTCACCAAAGGAAAGGTGTGAGGATTGAATTCATTATGATATTGGGGTTAACAGACATATACAAACACAGTAGACGTATATAATCACCAAAGACCTACGGAGTACCAAGAGAAGACTACTCAACATTCTGTCATAACGAACATGGGAAAAGGATCCCAGGAAGAACAGACATATGTATATGTGTAAAAGAACCACCTCTTGCACACCTACAACAAGCTAAACGTTGTACTCAAACTTGCTGTAATAAAAAATAAAAAATTAAATTAAAAACACGAACAAGAATTAGTGAGAAAAACTTGAGGGGCTTTCTCCTGGTACATTCCGTTCTACATTCCAATCTAGAACGCGACTTCCATTGAGGCTCTGCTGCCCTAGTAACCAGATTTGGTAAGGGAGAACTGCTGCCACCTTGTGGCCGTTTCACACAACAGCAGCTTTAATCCCAGCGCTAATGGTCAGTGGATATTCCAAATCATTACAGGCCTGTAAATGACCCCTGCCCTGAAAACCAATCCTGGGGTCATTTATCGACCAAAAAATTCAAAAGACGTCCGTATTTCAAAACGACAGTTTCAAGAGGCATATTTCACGCACATTAGTGTTCTGCTTCTTTTGATTTCTTTCTTTCTTTGTTAAAAAAACGGGAATGGAAAAAGGCAACCCTCAGAATGGGCGAAAACTTTCACAAACGAATCAATGGACAAAGGTTTAATCTCCAATATATATAAACAGCTCATGCAGCTTAATATTAATAAAACAAACAACCCAATACAAAAATGGGCAGAAGATCTAAATAGACGTTTCTTCAAAGAAGACACAGAGATGGCCAAGACGCACATGAAAAGCTGCTCAACATCACTAATTATTAGAGAAATGCAAATCAAAACTACAATGAGGTAAGACCTCACACCTGTTAGAATCGGCATCATCAGATAATCTACAAACAACAAATTCTGGGGAGGGTGTGGACAAAAGGAACCCTCTTCCGCTCTTGGTGGGAATGTAAATTGATACAGTCACTATGGAGAACAGTATGGAGGTTCCCTTAAAAAACTAAAAAGAGAATTACCATAGGATCCAGCAATCCCACTTCTGGGCATATACCCAGAGAAAATCATAAATCACAAAGACACATTCACCACAATGTTCATTGCAGCACTATTTACAATAGCCAGGTAATGGAAGCAACCTAAATGGCCACAGACAGACGAATGGATAAAGATGTGGTACATATATAAAATGGAATATTACTCAGCCATAAAAAGGAATGAAACTGGGTCATTTGTAGAGAAGTTGATGGATCTAGAGACTGTCATACAGAGTGAAGTAAGTCAGAAAGAGAAAAACAAATATTGTATATTAATGCCTATATGTGGAACCTAGAAAAATGCTACAGATGAACTGGTTTGCAGGGCAGAAATAGAGACACAGAGGTAGAGAACAAACGTATGGACACAAAGTGGGGGAAGCCATGGGGTGGTGGTGGTGGGATGAGTTGGGAGATTGGGATTGACCTGTATACATGTCTATGCATAAAATAGATAACTAATAATAACCTACTGTATAAAAAAATAAATAAAATTAAATTTCAAAAATTTTAAAACTAAAATGTAAATATAAAACAGAAAAAATGTTCTTCCATTCACACTGATGTATTTATAAGAATGAATTATTTCCATGCTTATATCCATAAATACATAAAAGAGGAATAAAATCTAACTTGAACCAAAAAAGAAAAAATAAAAAACTAAACCTAACAGTTACACAGAGGAAAACACTACCAAGGCACTTGCTCCATTGGTAAAAAATTCTGAAATTGGTCAGAGGTGGGGAATCATCTCCCATAGAGCCAGCAGCCCCGCCCGCCCACGCAAGGAGCGTCCTTATTGCAAAGCTGGGGGACCGTGCCCAGGCCTCTGTGAGTAAACGTGAGCTGAGCCCCAGGCCAGCTGCTGCTGAACTGTTCCCACCCTTCCCAGGTGAAACACCTGAATATGTACAAGGGCTTGAAAGCCTAGAGGAAGGGCCGTGGAGCCACACCAGCGACAGCACGCAGGCCACCTTGGTGCCTGCAGGTCAGCCAGGATGGTCCTGGCCACGGGCGCTCTTCTGGAAGCTTTCCATTGCCCTGCCTGAGATACCCCTCCTGTCCCGGCCCCCACTCCTTTTTTTCCTTCCTCACCTCAGCCCGGAGAGATATTCCAGTGGAAGTTATGGGTGACACATCCTCTTCTTTACAGGTGGCAGCCTGGCAACTCCTGCAGAAAGTCCAGCAGAGCCCCACTCACACCGGGCCACCCACAAAGCCGTGGACCCTCACACCCTCCCACCAGCACAGCCCCGAGACTGCTGACGGGGCAGAGAATATGGAGTCAGGCACAGCTGCAGGGGCTATTGCTGCCTGGAGTGCTGTTTATATTGACCTCAACCCAGGCACACCTGGGGAGGGCTTGCCGGCAGGGTCAGGCTGCCCAGGTCAGCTAATCCTCAGCCCTCGGGGAATCACATTGCAGAAAATGGACCTCGCTAAGACAGAATATTCGCCAACGAAAAGAAGCACACAATGCCATTTGCAGCACCGTAGATGAGTCTAGAGGTAATCACGTGACTTGGAGTAAGTCAGAAAGTGAAAGACACATATCATATCATATCACTTATAGGTGTTACCTATAAATTGATACCAGGGCAGATATTTCCACGGAGAAGGGCAATCACAGATTCATTAAACAAACTTATGGTTCACCAAAGGAAAGGTGTGAGGATTGAATTCATTATGATATTGGGGTTAACAGACATATACAAACACAGTAGACGTATATAATCACCAAAGACCTACGGAGTACCAAGAGAAGACTACTCAACATTCTGTCATAACGAACATGGGAAAAGGATCCCAGGAAGAACAGACATATGTATATGTGTAAAAGAACCACCTCTTGCACACCTACAACAAGCTAAACGTTGTACTCAAACTTGCTGTAATAAAAAATAAAAAATTAAATTAAAAACACGAACAAGAATTAGTGAGAAAAACTTGAGGGGCTTTCTCCTGGTACATTCCGTTCTACATTCCAATCTAGAACGCGACTTCCATTGAGGCTCTGCTGCCCTAGTAACCAGATTTGGTAAGGGAGAACTGCTGCCACCTTGTGGCCGTTTCACACAACAGCAGCTTTAATCCCAGCGCTAATGGTCAGTGGATATTCCAAATCATTACAGGCCTGTAAATGACCCCTGCCCTGAAAACCAATCCTGGGGTCATTTATCGACCAAAAAATTCAAAAGACGTCCATATTTCAAAACGACAGTTTCAAGAGGCATATTTCACGCACATTAGTGTTCTGCTTCTTTTGATTTCATTCCTTCTTTGTTAAAAAAACGGGAATGGAAAAAGGCAACCCTCAGAATGGGCGAAAACTTTCACAAACGAATCAATGGACAAAGGTTTAATCTCCAATATATATGAACAGCTCATGCAGCTTAATATTAATAAAACAAACAACCCAATACAAAAATGGGCAGAAGATCTAAATAGACGTTTCTTCAAAGAAGACACAGAGATGGCCAAGACGCACATGAAAAGCTGCTCAACATCACTAATTATTAGAGAAATGCAAATCAAAACTACAATGAGGTAAGACCTCACACCTGTTAGAATCGGCATCATCAGATAATCTACAAACAACGAATTCTGGGGAGGGTGTGGACAAAAGGAACCCTCTTCCGCTATTGGTGGGAATGTAAATTGATACAGTCACTATGGAGAACAGTATGGAGGTTCTTTTAAAAAACTAAAAAGAGAATTACCATAGGATCCAGCAATCCCACTTCTGGGCATATACCCAGAGAAAACCATAAATCACAGAGACACATTCACCACAATGTTCATTGCAGCACTATTTACAATAGCCAGGTAATGGAAGCAACCTAAATGCCCACAGACAGACGAATGGATAAAGATGTGGTACATATATAAAATGGAATATTACTCAGCCATAAAAAGGAATGAAACTGGGTCATTTGTAGAGAAGTTGATGGATCTAGAGACTGTCATACAGAGTGAAGTAAGTCAGAAAGAGAAAAACAAATATTGTATATTAATGCCTATATGTGGAACCTAGAAAAATGCTACAGATGAACTGGTTTGCAGGGCAGAAATAGAGACACAGAGGTAGAGAACAAACGTATGGACACAAAGTGGGGGAAGCCATGGGGTGGTGGTGGTGGGATGAGTTGGGAGATTGGGATTGACCTGTATACATGTCTATGCATAAAATAGATAACTAATAATAACCTACTGTATAAAAAAATAAATAAAATTAAATTTCAAAAATTTTAAAAATAAAATGTAAATATAAAACAGAAAAAATGTTCTTCCATTCACACTGATGTATTTATAAGAATGAATTATTTCCATGCTTATATCCATAAATACATAAAAGAGGAATAAAATCTAACTTGAACCAAAAAAGAAAAAATAAAAAACTAAACCTAACAGTTACACAGAGGAAAACACTACCAAGGCACTTGCTCCATTGGTAAAAAATTCTGAAATTGGTCAGAGGTGGGGAATCATCTCCCATAGAGCCAGCAGCCCCGCCCGCCCACGCAAGGAGCGTCCTTATTGCAAAGCTGGGGGACCGTGCCCAGGCCTCTGTGAGTAAACGTGAGCTGAGCCCCAGGCCAGCTGCTGCTGAACTGTTCCCACCCTTCCCAGGTGAAACACCTGAATATGTACAAGGGCTTGAAAGCCTAGAGGAAGGGCCGTGGAGCCACACCAGCGACAGCACGCAGGCCACCTTGGTGCCTGCAGGTCAGCCAGGATGGTCCTGGCCACGGGCGCTCTTCTGGAAGCTTTCCATTGCCCTGCCTGAGATACCCCTCCTGTCCCGGCCCCCACTCCTTTTTTTCCTTCCTCACCTCAGCCCGGAGAGATATTCCAGTGGAAGTTATGGGTGACACATCCTCTTCTTTACAGGTGGCAGCCTGGCAACTCCTGCAGAAAGTCCAGCAGAGCCCCACTCACACCGGGCCACCCACAAAGCCGTGGACCCTCACACCCTCCCACCAGCACAGCCCCGAGACTGCTGACGGGGCAGAGAATATGGAGTCAGGCACAGCTGCAGGGGCTATTGCTGCCTGGAGTGCTGTTTATATTGACCTCAACCCAGGCACACCTGGGGAGGGCTTGCCGGCAGGGTCAGGCTGCCCAGGTCAGCTAATCCTCAGCCCTCGGGGAATCACATTGCAGAAAATGGACCTCGCTAAGACAGAATATTCGCCAACGAAAAGAAGCACACAATGCCATTTGCAGCACCGTAGATGAGTCTAGAGGTAATCACGTGACTTGGAGTAAGTCAGAAAGTGAAAGACACATATCATATCATATCACTTATAGGTGTTACCTATAAATTGATACCAGGGCAGATATTTCCACGGAGAAGGGCAATCACAGATTCATTAAACAAACTTATGGTTCACCAAAGGAAAGGTGTGAGGATTGAATTCATTATGATATTGGGGTTAACAGACATATACAAACACAGTAGACGTATATAATCACCAAAGACCTACGGAGTACCAAGAGAAGACTACTCAACATTCTGTCATAACGAACATGGGAAAAGGATCCCAGGAAGAACAGACATATGTATATGTGTAAAAGAACCACCTCTTGCACACCTACAACAAGCTAAACGTTGTACTCAAACTTGCTGTAATAAAAAATAAAAAATTAAATTAAAAACACGAACAAGAATTAGTGAGAAAAACTTGAGGGGCTTTCTCCTGGTACATTCCGTTCTACATTCCAATCTAGAACGCGACTTCCATTGAGGCTCTGCTGCCCTAGTAACCAGATTTGGTAAGGGAGAACTGCTGCCACCTTGTGGCCGTTTCACACAACAGCAGCTTTAATCCCAGCGCTAATGGTCAGTGGATATTCCAAATCATTACAGGCCTGTAAATGACCCCTGCCCTGAAAACCAATCCTGGGGTCATTTATCGACCAAAAAATTCAAAAGACGTCCATATTTCAAAACGACAGTTTCAAGAGGCATATTTCACGCACATTAGTGTTCTGCTTCTTTTGATTTCATTCCTTCTTTGTTAAAAAAACGGGAATGGAAAAAGGCAACCCTCAGAATGGGCGAAAACTTTCACAAACGAATCAATGGACAAAGGTTTAATCTCCAATATATATGAACAGCTCATGCAGCTTAATATTAATACAACAAACAACCCAATACAAAAATGGGCAGAAGATCTAAATAGACGTTTCTTCAAAGAAGACACAGAGATGGCCAAGACGCACATGAAAAGCTGCTCAACATCACTAATTATTAGAGAAATGCAAATCAAAACTACAATGAGGTAAGACCTCACACCTGTTAGAATCGGCATCATCAGATAATCTACAAACAACAAATTCTGGGGAGGGTGTGGACAAAAGGAACCCTCTTCCGCTATTGGTGGGAATGTAAATTGATACAGTCACTATGGAGAACAGTATGGAGGTTCTTTTAAAAAACTAAAAAGAGAATTACCATAGGATCCAGCAATCCCACTTCTGGGCATATACCCAGAGAAAACCATAAATCACAGAGACACATTCACCACAATGTTCATTGCAGCACTATTTACAATAGCCAGGTAATGGAAGCAACCTAAATGCCCACAGACAGACGAATGGATAAAGATGTGGTACATATATAAAATGGAATATTACTCAGCCATAAAAAGGAATGAAACTGGGTCATTTGTAGAGAAGTTGATGGATCTAGAGACTGTCATACAGAGTGAAGTAAGTCAGAAAGAGAAAAACAAATATTGTATATTAATGCCTATATGTGGAACCTAGAAAAATGCTACAGATGAACTGGTTTGCAGGGCAGAAATAGAGACACAGAGGTAGAGAACAAACGTATGGACACAAAGTGGGGGAAGCCATGGGGTGGTGGTGGTGGGATGAGTTGGGAGATTGGGATTGACCTGTATACATGTCTATGCATAAAATAGATAACTAATAATAACCTACTGTATAAAAAAATAAATAAAATTAAATTTCAAAAATTTTAAAAATAAAATGTAAATATAAAACAGAAAAAATGTTCTTCCATTCACACTGATGTATTTATAAGAATGAATTATTTCCATGCTTATATCCATAAATACATAAAAGAGGAATAAAATCTAACTTGAACCAAAAAAGAAAAAATAAAACTGAACCTAACAGTTATACAGAGGAAAACACTACCAAGGCACTTGCTCCAGTGGTAAACAATTCTGAAATTGGTCAGAGGTGGGGAATCATCTCCCATAGAGCCAGCAGCCCCGCCCGCCCACGCAAGGAGCATCCTTATTGCAAAGCTGGGGGACCGTGCCGAGGCCTCTGTGAGTAAACGTGAGCTGAGCCCCAGGCCAGCTGCTGCTGAACTGTTCCCACCCTTCCCAGGTGAAACACCTGAATATGTACAAGGGCTTGAAAGCCTAGAGGAAGGGCCGTGGAGCCACACCAGCGACAGCACGCAGGCCACCTTGGTGCCTGCAGGTCAGCCAGGATGGTCCTGGCCACGGGCGCTCTTCTGGAAGCTTTCCATTGCCCTGCCTGAGATACCCCTCCTGTCCCGGCCCCCACTCCTTTTTTTCCTTCCTCACCTCAGCCCGGAGAGATATTCCAGTGGAAGTTATGGGTGACACATCCTCTTCTTTACAGGTGGCAGCCTGGCAACTCCTGCAGAAAGTCCAGCAGAGCCCCACTCACACCGGGCCACCCACAAAGCCGTGGACCCTCACACCCTCCCACCAGCACAGCCCCGAGACTGCTGACGGGGCAGAGAATATGGAGTCAGGCACAGCTGCAGGGGCTATTGCTGCCTGGAGTGCTGTTTATATTGACCTCAACCCAGGCACACCTGGGGAGGGCTTGCCGGCAGGGTCAGGCTGCCCAGGTCAGCTAATCCTCAGCCCTCGGGGAATCACATTGCAGAAAATGGACCTCGCTAAGACAGAATATTCGCCAACGAAAAGAAGCACACAATGCCATTTGCAGCACCGTAGATGAGTCTAGAGGTAATCACGTGACTTGGAGTAAGTCAGAAAGTGAAAGACACATATCATATCATATCACTTATAGGTGTTACCTATAAATTGATACCAGGGCAGATATTTCCACGGAGAAGGGCAATCACAGATTCATTAAACAAACTTATGGTTCACCAAAGGAAAGGTGTGAGGATTGAATTCATTATGATATTGGGGTTAACAGACATATACAAACACAGTAGACGTATATAATCACCAAAGACCTACGGAGTACCAAGAGAAGACTACTCAACATTCTGTCATAACGAACATGGGAAAAGGATCCCAGGAAGAACAGACATATGTATATGTGTAAAAGAACGACCTCTTGCACACCTACAACAAGCTAAACGTTGTACTCAAAGTTGCTGTAATAAAAAATAAAAAATTAAATTAAAAACACGAACAAGAATTAGTGAGAAAAACTTGAGGGGCTTTCTCCTGGTACATTCCGTTCTACATTCCAATCTAGAACGCGACTTCCATTGAGGCTCTGCTGCCCTAGTAACCAGATTTGGTAAGGGAGAACTGCTGCCACCTTGTGGCCGTTTCACACAACAGCAGCTTTAATCCCAGCGCTAATGGTCAGTGGATATTCCAAATCATTACAGGCCTGTAAATGACCCCTGCCCTGAAAACCAATCCTGGGGTCATTTATCGACCAAAAAATTCAAAAGACGTCCATATTTCAAAACGACAGTTTCAAGAGGCATATTTCACGCACATTAGTGTTCTGCTTCTTTTGATTTCATTCCTTCTTTGTTAAAAAAACGGGAATGGAAAAAGGCAACCCTCAGAATGGGCGAAAACTTTCACAAACGAATCAATGGACAAAGGTTTAATCTCCAATATATATGAACAGCTCATGCAGCTTAATATTAATACAACAAACAACCCAATACAAAAATGGGCAGAAGATCTAAATAGACGTTTCTTCAAAGAAGACACAGAGATGGCCAAGACGCACATGAAAAGCTGCTCAACATCACTAATTATTAGAGAAATGCAAATCAAAACTACAATGAGGTAAGACCTCACACCTGTTAGAATCGGCATCATCAGATAATCTACAAACAACAAATTCTGGGGAGGGTGTGGACAAAAGGAACCCTCTTCCGCTCTTGGTGGGAATGTAAATTGATACAGTCACTATGGAGAACAGTATGGAGGTTCCTTTAAAAAACTAAAAAGAGAATTACCATAGGATCCAGCAATCCCACTTCTGGGCATATACCCAGAGAAAACCATAAATCACAGAGACACATTCACCACAATGTTCATTGCAGCACTATTTACAATAGCCAGGTAATGGAAGCAACCTAAATGGCCACAGACAGACGAATGGATAAAGATGTGGTTCATATATAAAATGGAATATTACTCAGCCATAAAAAGGAATGAAACTGGGTCATTTGTAGAGAAGTTGATGGATCTAGAGACTGTCATACAGAGTGAAGTAAGTCAGAAAGAGAAAAACAAATATTGTATATTAATGCCTATATGTGGAACCTAGAAAAATGCTACAGATGAACTGGTTTGCAGGGCAGAAATAGAGACACAGAGGTAGAGAACAAACGTATGGACACAAAGTGGGGGAAGCCATGGGGTGGTGGTGGTGGGATGAGTTGGGAGATTGGGATTGACCTGTATACATGTCTATGCATAAAATAGATAACTAATAATAACCTACTGTATAAAAAAATAAATAAAATTAAATTTCAAAAATTTTAAAAATAAAATGTAAATATAAAACAGAAAAAATGTTCTTCCATTCACACTGATGTATTTATAAGAATGAATTATTTCCATGCTTATATCCATAAATACATAAAAGAGGAATAAAATCTAACTTGAACCAAAAAAGAAAAAATAAAAAACTAAACCTAACAGTTATACAGAGGAAAACACTACCAAGGCACTTGCTCCATTGGTAAAAAATTCTGAAATTGGTCAGAGGTGGGGAATCATCTCCCATAGAGCCAGCAGCCCCGCCCGCCCACGCAAGGAGCGTCCTTATTGCAAAGCTGGGGGACCGTGCCCAGGCCTCTGTGAGTAAACGTGAGCTGAGCCCCAGGCCAGCTGCTGCTGAACTGTTCCCACCCTTCCCAGGTGAAACACCTGAATATGTACAAGGGCTTGAAAGCCTAGAGGAAGGGCCGTGGAGCCACACCAGCGACAGCACGCAGGCCACCTTGGTGCCTGCAGGTCAGCCAGGATGGTCCTGGCCACGGGCGCTCTTCTGGAAGCTTTCCATTGCCCTGCCTGAGATACCCCTCCTGTCCCGGCCCCCACTCCTTTTTTTCCTTCCTCACCTCAGCCCGGAGAGATATTCCAGTGGAAGTTATGGGTGACACATCCTCTTCTTTACAGGTGGCAGCCTGGCAACTCCTGCAGAAAGTCCAGCAGAGCCCCACTCACACCGGGCCACCCACAAAGCCGTGGACCCTCACACCCTCCCACCAGCACAGCCCCGAGACTGCTGACGGGGCAGAGAATATGGAGTCAGGCACAGCTGCAGGGGCTATTGCTGCCTGGAGTGCTGTTTATATTGACCTCAACCCAGGCACACCTGGGGAGGGCTTGCCGGCAGGGTCAGGCTGCCCAGGTCAGCTAATCCTCAGCCCTCGGGGAATCACATTGCAGAAAATGGACCTCGCTAAGACAGAATATTCGCCAACGAAAAGAAGCACACAATGCCATTTGCAGCACCGTAGATGAGTCTAGAGGTAATCACGTGACTTGGAGTAAGTCAGAAAGTGAAAGACACATATCATATCATATCACTTATAGGTGTTACCTATAAATTGATACCAGGGCAGATATTTCCACGGAGAAGGGCAATCACAGATTCATTAAACAAACTTATGGTTCACCAAAGGAAAGGTGTGAGGATTGAATTCATTATGATATTGGGGTTAACAGACATATACAAACACAGTAGACGTATATAATCACCAAAGACTTACGGAGTACCAAGAGAAGACTACTCAACATTCTGTCATAACGAACATGGGAAAAGGATCCCAGGAAGAACAGACATATGTATATGTGTAAAAGAACCACCTCTTGCACACCTACAACAAGCTAAACGTTGTACTCAAACTTGCTGTAATAAAAAATAAAAAATTAAATTAAAAACACGAACAAGAATTAGTGAGAAAAACTTGAGGGGCTTTCTCCTGGTACATTCCGTTCTACATTCCAATCTAGAACGCGACTTCCATTGAGGCTCTGCTGCCCTAGTAACCAGATTTGGTAAGGGAGAACTGCTGCCACCTTGTGACCGTTTCACACAAGAGCAGCTTTAATCCCAGCGCTAATGGTCAGTGGATATTCCAAATCATTACAGGCCTGTAAATGACCCCTGCCCTGAAAACCAATCCTGGGGTCATTTATCGACCAAAAAATTCAAAAGACGTCCATATTTCAAAACGACAGTTTCAAGAGGCATATTTCACGCACATTAGTGTTCTGCTTCTTTTGATTTCATTCCTTCTTTGTTAAAAAAACGGGAATGGAAAAAGGCAACCCTCAGAATGGGCGAAAACTTTCACAAACGAATCAATGGACAAAGGTTTAATCTCCAATATATATGAACAGCTCATGCAGCTTAATATTAATACAACAAACAACCCAATACAAAAATGGGCAGAAGATCTAAATAGACGTTTCTTCAAAGAAGACACAGAGATGGCCAAGACGCACATGAAAAGCTGCTCAACATCACTAATTATTAGAGAAATGCAAATCAAAACTACAATGAGGTAAGACCTCACACCTGTTAGAATCGGCATCATCAGATAATCTACAAAGAACAAATTCTGGGGAGGGTGTGGACAAAAGGAACCCTCTTCCGCTATTGGTGGGAATGTAAATTGATACAGTCACTATGGAGAACAGTATGGAGGTTCCTTTAAAAAACTAAAAAGAGAATTACCATAGGATCCAGCAATCCCACTTCTGGGCATATACCCAGAGAAAACCATAAATCACAGAGACACATTCACCACAATGTTCATTGCAGCACTATTTACAATAGCCAGGTAATGGAAGCAACCTAAATGGCCACAGACAGACGAATGGATAAAGATGTGGTTCATATATAAAATGGAATATTACTCAGCCATAAAAAGGAATGAAACTGGGTCATTTGTAGAGAAGTTGATGGATCTAGAGACTGTCATACAGAGTGAAGTAAGTCAGAAAGAGAAAAACAAATATTGTATATTAATGCCTATATGTGGAACCTAGAAAAATGCTACAGATGAACTGGTTTGCAGGGCAGAAATAGAGACACAGAGGTAGAGAACAAACGTATGGACACAAAGTGGGGGAAGCCACGGGGTGGTGGTGGTGGGATGAGTTGGGAGATTGGGATTGACCTGTATACATGTCTATGCATAAAATAGATAACTAATAATAACCTACTGTATAAAAAAAATAAATAAAATTAAATTTCAAAAATTTTAAAAATAAAATGTAAAAATAAAACAGAAAAAATGTTCTTCCATTCACACTGATGTATTTATAAGAATGAATTATTTCCATGCTTATATCCATAAATACATAAAAGAGGAATAAAATCTAACTTGAACCAAAAAAGAAAAAATAAAGCTGAACCTAACAGTTATACAGAGGAAAACTCTACCAAGGCACTTGCTCCAGTGGTAAACAATTCTGAAATTGGTCAGAGGTGGGGAATCATCTCCCATAGAGCCAGCAGCCCCGCCCGCCCACGCAAGGAGCATCCTTATTGCAAAGCTGGGGGACCGTGCCGAGGCCTCTGTGAGTAAACGTGAGCTGAGCCCCAGGCCAGCTGCTGCTGAACTGTTCCCACCCTTCCCAGGTGAAACACCTGAATATGTACAAGGGCTTGAAAGCCTAGAGGAAGGGCCGTGGAGCCACACCAGCGACAGCACGCAGGCCACCTTGGTGCCTGCAGGTCAGCCAGGATGGTCCTGGCCACGGGCGCTCTTCTGGAAGCTTTCCATTGCCCTGCCTGAGATACCCCTCCTGTCCCGGCCCCCACTCCTTTTTTTCCTTCCTCACCTCAGCCCGGAGAGATATTCCAGTGGAAGTTATGGGTGACACATCCTCTTCTTTACAGGTGGCAGCCTGGCAACTCCTGCAGAAAGTCCAGCAGAGCCCCACTCACACCGGGCCACCCACAAAGCCGTGGACCCTCACACCCTCCCACCAGCACAGCCCCGAGACTGCTGACGGGGCAGAGAATATGGAGTCAGGCACAGCTGCAGGGGCTATTGCTGCCTGGAGTGCTGTTTATATTGACCTCAACCCAGGCACACCTGGGGAGGGCTTGCCGGCAGGGTCAGGCTGCCCAGGTCAGCTAATCCTCAGCCCTCGGGGAATCACATTGCAGAAAATGGACCTCGCTAAGACAGAATATTCGCCAACGAAAAGAAGCACACAATGCCATTTGCAGCACCGTAGATGAGTCTAGAGGTAATCACGTGACTTGGAGTAAGTCAGAAAGTGAAAGACACATATCATATCATATCACTTATAGGTGTTACCTATAAATTGATACCAGGGCAGATATTTCCACGGAGAAGGGCAATCACAGATTCATTAAACAAACTTATGGTTCACCAAAGGAAAGGTGTGAGGATTGAATTCATTATGATATTGGGGTTAACAGACATATACAAACACAGTAGACGTATATAATCACCAAAGACCTACGGAGTACCAAGAGAAGACTACTCAACATTCTGTCATAACGAACATGGGAAAAGGATCCCAGGAAGAACAGACATATGTATATGTGTAAAAGAACCACCTCTTGCACACCTACAACAAGCTAAACGTTGTACTCAAACTTGCTGTAATAAAAAATAAAAAATTAAATTAAAAACACGAACAAGAATTAGTGAGAAAAACTTGAGGGGCTTTCTCCTGGTACATTCCGTTCTACATTCCAATCTAGAACGCGACTTCCATTGAGGCTCTGCTGCCCTAGTAACCAGATTTGGTAAGGGAGAACTGCTGCCACCTTGTGGCCGTTTCACACAACAGCAGCTTTAATCCCAGCGCTAATGGTCAGTGGATATTCCAAATCATTACAGGCCTGTAAATGACCCCTGCCCTGAAAACCAATCCTGGGGTCATTTATCGACCAAAAAATTCAAAAGACGTCCATATTTCAAAACGACAGTTTCAAGAGGCATATTTCACGCACATTAGTGTTCTGCTTCTTTTGATTTCTTTCTTTCTTTGTTAAAAAAACGGGAATGGAAAAAGGCAACCCTCAGAATGGGCGAAAACTTTCACAAACGAATCAATGGACAAAGGTTTAATCTCCAATATATATAAACAGCTCATGCAGCTTAATATCAATAAAACAAACAACCCAATACAAAAATGGGCAGAAGATCTAAATAGACGTTTCTTCAAAGAAGACACAGAGATGGCCAAGACGCACATGAAAAGCTGCTCAACATCACTAATTATTAGAGAAATGCAAATCAAAACTACAATGAGGTAAGACCTCACACCTGTTAGAATCGGCATCATCAGATAATCTACAAACAACAAATTCTGGGGAGGGTGTGGACAAAAGGAACCCTCTTCCGCTCTTGGTGGGAATGTAAATGGATACAGTCACTATGGAGAACAGTATGGAGGTTCCTTTAAAAAACTAAAGAGAGAATTATCATAGGATCCAGCAATCCCACTTCTGGGCATATACCCAGAGAAAACCATAAATCACAGAGACATATTCACCACAATGTTCATTGCAGCACTATTTACAATAGCCAGGTAATGGAAGCAACCTAAATGCCCACAGACAGACGAATGGATAAAGATGTGGTACATATATAAAATGGAATATTACTCAGCCATAAAAAGGAATGAAACTGGGTCATTTGTAGAGAAGTTGATGGATCTAGAGACTGTCATACAGAGTGAAGTAAGTCAGAAAGAGAAAAACAAATATTGTATATTAATGCCTATATGTGGAACCTAGAAAAATGCTACAGATGAACTGGTTTGCAGGGCAGAAATAGAGACACAGAGGTAGAGAACAAACGTATGGACACAAAGTGGGGGAAGCCATGGGGTGGTGGTGGTGGGATGAGTTGGGAGATTGGGATTGACCTGTATACATGTCTATGCATAAAATAGATAACTAATAATAACCTACTGTATAAATAAATAAATAATATTAAATTTCAAAATTTTTAAAAATAAAATGTATAAATAAAACAGAAAAAAAGTTCTTCCATTCACACTGATGTATTTATAAGAATGAATTATTTCCATGCTTATATCTATAAATACATAAAAGAGGAATAAAATCTAACTTGAACCAAAAAAGAAAAAAAAAAAACTGAACCTAATAGTTATACAGAGGAAAACACTACCAAGGCACTTGCTACAGTGGTAAACAATTATGAAATTGGTCAGAGGTGGGGAATAATCTCCCATAGAGCCAGCAGCCGCACCCGCCCACGCAAGGAGCGTCCTTATTGCAAAGCTGGGGGACCGTGCCGAGGCCTCTGTGAGTAAACGTGAGATGAGCCCCAGGCCAGCTGCTGCTGAACTGTTCCCACCCTTCCCAGGTGAAACACCTGAATATGTACAAGGGCTTGAAAGCCTAGAGGAAGGGCCATGGAGCCACACCAGCGACAGCACGCAGGCCACCTTGGTGCCTGCAGGTCAGCCAGGATGGTCCTGGCCACGGGTGCTCTTCTGGAAGCTTTCCATTGCCCTGCCTGAGATACCCCTCCTGTCCCGGCCCCCACTCCTTTTTTTCCTTCCTCACCTCAGCCCGGAGAGATATTCCAGTGGAAGTTATGGGTGACACATCCTCTTCTTTACAGGTGGCAGCCTGGCAACTCCTGCAGAAAGTCCAGCAGAGCCCCACTCACACCGGGCCACCCACAAAGCCGTGGACCCTCACACCCTCCCACCAGCACAGCCCCGAGACTGCTGACGGGGCAGAGAATATGGAGTCAGGCACAGCTGCAGGGGCTATTGCTGCCTGGAGTGCTGTTTATATTGACCTCAACCCAGGCACACCTGGGGAGGGCTTGCCGGCAGGGTCAGGCTGCCCAGGTCAGCTAATCCTCAGCCCTCAGGGAATCACATTGCAGAAAATGGACCTCGCTAAGACAGAATATTCGCCAAGGAAAAGAAGCACACAATGCCATTTGCAGCACCGTAGATGAGTCTAGAGGTAATCACGTGACTTGGAGTAAGTCAGAAAGTGAAAGACACATCTCATATCATATCACTTATAGGTGTTACCTATAAATTGATACCAGGGCAGATATTTCCACGGAGAAGGGCAATCACAGATTCATTAAACAAACTTATGGTTCACCAAAGGAAAGGTGTGAGGATTGAATTCATTACGATATTGGGGTTAACAGACATATACAAACACAGTAGACATATATAATCACCAAAGACCTACGGAGTACCAAGAGAAGACTACTCAACATTCTGTCATAACGAACATTGGAAAAGGATCCCAGGAAGAATAGACATATGTATATGTGTAAAAGAACCACAACTTGCACACCTACAACAAGCTAAACGTTGTACTCAAACTTGCTGTAATAAAAAATAAAAAATTAAATTAAAAACACGAACAAGAAGTAGTGAGACAAACTTGAGGGGCTTTCTCCTGGCACATTCCGTTCTACATTCCAATCTAGAACGCGACTTCCATTGAGGCTCTGCTGCCCTAGTAACCAGATTTGGTAAGGGAGAACTGCTGCCACCTTGTGGCCGTTTCACACAACAGCAGCTTTAATCCCAGCGCTAATGGTCAGTGGATATTCCAAATCATTACAGGCCTGTAAATGACCCCTGCCCTGAAAACCAATCCTGGGGTCATTTATCGACCAAAAAATTCAAAAGACGTCCATATTTCAAAACGACAGTTTCAAGAGGCATATTTCACGCACATTAGTGTTCTGCTTCTTTTGATTTCATTCCTTCTTTGTTAAAAAAACGGGAATGGAAAAAGGCAACCCTCAGAATGGGCGAAAACTTTCACAAACGAATCAATGGACAAAGGTTTAATCTCCAATATATATGAACAGCTCATGCAGCTTAATATTAATACAACAAACAACCCAATACAAAAATGGGCAGAAGATCTAAATAGACGTTTCTTCAAAGAAGACACAGAGATGGCCAAGACGCACATGAAAAGCTGCTCAACATCACTAATTATTAGAGAAATGCAAATCAAAACTACAATGAGGTAAGACCTCACACCTGTTAGAATCGGCATCATCAGATAATCTACAAAGAACAAATTCTGGGGAGGGTGTGGACAAAAGGAACCCTCTTCCGCTATTGGTGGGAATGTAAATTGATACAGTCACTATGGAGAACAGTATGGAGGTTCCTTTAAAAAACTAAAAAGAGAATTACCATAGGATCCAGCAATCCCACTTCTGGGCATATACCCAGAGAAAACCATAAATCACAGAGACACATTCACCACAATGTTCATTGCAGCACTATTTACAATAGCCAGGTAATGGAAGCAACCTAAATGGCCACAGACAGACGAATGGATAAAGATGTGGTTCATATATAAAATGGAATATTACTCAGCCATAAAAAGGAATGAAACTGGGTCATTTGTAGAGAAGTTGATGGATCTAGAGACTGTCATACAGAGTGAAGTAAGTCAGAAAGAGAAAAACAAATATTGTATATTAATGCCTATATGTGGAACCTAGAAAAATGCTACAGATGAACTGGTTTGCAGGGCAGAAATAGAGACACAGAGGTAGAGAACAAACGTATGGACACAAAGTGGGGGAAGCCACGGGGTGGTGGTGGTGGGATGAGTTGGGAGATTGGGATTGACCTGTATACATGTCTATGCATAAAATAGATAACTAATAATAACCTACTGTATAAAAAAAATAAATAAAATTAAATTTCAAAAATTTTAAAAATAAAATGTAAAAATAAAACAGAAAAAATGTTCTTCCATTCACACTGATGTATTTATAAGAATGAATTATTTCCATGCTTATATCCATAAATACATAAAAGAGGAATAAAATCTAACTTGAACCAAAAAAGAAAAAATAAAGCTGAACCTAACAGTTATACAGAGGAAAACTCTACCAAGGCACTTGCTCCAGTGGTAAACAATTCTGAAATTGGTCAGAGGTGGGGAATCATCTCCCATAGAGCCAGCAGCCCCGCCCGCCCACGCAAGGAGCATCCTTATTGCAAAGCTGGGGGACCGTGCCGAGGCCTCTGTGAGTAAACGTGAGCTGAGCCCCAGGCCAGCTGCTGCTGAACTGTTCCCACCCTTCCCAGGTGAAACACCTGAATATGTACAAGGGCTTGAAAGCCTAGAGGAAGGGCCGTGGAGCCACACCAGCGACAGCACGCAGGCCACCTTGGTGCCTGCAGGTCAGCCAGGATGGTCCTGGCCACGGGCGCTCTTCTGGAAGCTTTCCATTGCCCTGCCTGAGATACCCCTCCTGTCCCGGCCCCCACTCCTTTTTTTCCTTCCTCACCTCAGCCCGGAGAGATATTCCAGTGGAAGTTATGGGTGACACATCCTCTTCTTTACAGGTGGCAGCCTGGCAACTCCTGCAGAAAGTCCAGCAGAGCCCCACTCACACCGGGCCACCCACAAAGCCGTGGACCCTCACACCCTCCCACCAGCACAGCCCCGAGACTGCTGACGGGGCAGAGAATATGGAGTCAGGCACAGCTGCAGGGGCTATTGCTGCCTGGAGTGCTGTTTATATTGACCTCAACCCAGGCACACCTGGGGAGGGCTTGCCGGCAGGGTCAGGCTGCCCAGGTCAGCTAATCCTCAGCCCTCGGGGAATCACATTGCAGAAAATGGACCTCGCTAAGACAGAATATTCGCCAACGAAAAGAAGCACACAATGCCATTTGCAGCACCGTAGATGAGTCTAGAGGTAATCACGTGACTTGGAGTAAGTCAGAAAGTGAAAGACACATATCATATCATATCACTTATAGGTGTTACCTATAAATTGATACCAGGGCAGATATTTCCACGGAGAAGGGCAATCACAGATTCATTAAACAAACTTATGGTTCACCAAAGGAAAGGTGTGAGGATTGAATTCATTATGATATTGGGGTTAACAGACATATACAAACACAGTAGACGTATATAATCACCAAAGACCTACGGAGTACCAAGAGAAGACTACTCAACATTCTGTCATAACGAACATGGGAAAAGGATCCCAGGAAGAACAGACATATGTATATGTGTAAAAGAACCACCTCTTGCACACCTACAACAAGCTAAACGTTGTACTCAAAGTTGCTGTAATAAAAAATAAAAAATTAAATTAAAAACACGAACAAGAATTAGTGAGAAAAACTTGAGGGGCTTTCTCCTGGTACATTCCGTTCTACATTCCAATCTAGAACGCGACTTCCATTGAGGCTCTGCTGCCCTAGTAACCAGATTTGGTAAGGGAGAACTGCTGCCACCTTGTGGCCGTTTCACACAACAGCAGCTTTAATCCCAGCGCTAATGGTCAGTGGATATTCCAAATCATTACAGGCCTGTAAATGACCCCTGCCCTGAAAACCAATCCTGGGGTCATTTATCGACCAAAAAATTCAAAAGACGTCCATATTTCAAAACGACAGTTTCAAGAGGCATATTTCACGCACATTAGTGTTCTGCTTCTTTTGATTTCTTTCTTTCTTTGTTAAAAAAACGGGAATGGAAAAAGGCAACCCTCAGAATGGGCGAAAACTTTCACAAACGAATCAATGGACAAAGGTTTAATCTCCAATATATATAAACAGCTCATGCAGCTTAATATCAATAAAACAAACAACCCAATACAAAAATGGGCAGAAGATCTAAATAGACGTTTCTTCAAAGAAGACACAGAGATGGCCAAGACGCACATGAAAAGCTGCTCAACATCACTAATTATTAGAGAAATGCAAATCAAAACTACAATGAGGTAAGACCTCACACCTGTTAGAATCGGCATCATCAGATAATCTACAAACAACAAATTCTGGGGAGGGTGTGGACAAAAGGAACCCTCTTCCGCTCTTGGTGGGAATGTAAATGGATACAGTCACTATGGAGAACAGTATGGAGGTTCCTTTAAAAAACTAAAGAGAGAATTATCATAGGATCCAGCAATCCCACTTCTGGGCATATACCCAGAGAAAACCATAAATCACAGAGACATATTCACCACAATGTTCATTGCAGCACTATTTACAATAGCCAGGTAATGGAAGCAACCTAAATGCCCACAGACAGACGAATGGATAAAGATGTGGTACATATATAAAATGGAATATTACTCAGCCATAAAAAGGAATGAAACTGGGTCATTTGTAGAGAAGTTGATGGATCTAGAGACTGTCATACAGAGTGAAGTAAGTCAGAAAGAGAAAAACAAATATTGTATATTAATGCCTATATGTGGAACCTAGAAAAATGCTACAGATGAACTGGTTTGCAGGGCAGAAATAGAGACACAGAGGTAGAGAACAAACGTATGGACACAAAGTGGGGGAAGCCATGGGGTGGTGGTGGTGGGATGAGTTGGGAGATTGGGATTGACCTGTATACATGTCTATGCATAAAATAGATAACTAATAATAACCTACTGTATAAATAAATAAATAATATTAAATTTCAAAATTTTTAAAAATAAAATGTATAAATAAAACAGAAAAAAAGTTCTTCCATTCACACTGATGTATTTATAAGAATGAATTATTTCCATGCTTATATCTATAAATACATAAAAGAGGAATAAAATCTAACTTGAACCAAAAAAGAAAAAAAAAAAACTGAACCTAATAGTTATACAGAGGAAAACACTACCAAGGCACTTGCTACAGTGGTAAACAATTATGAAATTGGTCAGAGGTGGGGAATAATCTCCCATAGAGTCAGCAGCCGCACCCGCCCACGCAAGGAGCGTCCTTATTGCAAAGCTGGGGGACCGTGCCGAGGCCTCTGTGAGTAAACGTGAGCTGAGCCCCAGGCCAGCTGCTGCTGAACTGTTCCCACCCTTCCCAGGTGAAACACCTGAATATGTACAAGGGCTTGAAAGCCTAGAGGAAGGGCCATGGAGCCACACCAGCGACAGCACGCAGGCCACCTTGGTGCCTGCAGGTCAGCCAGGATGGTCCTGGCCACGGGTGCTCTTCTGGAAGCTTTCCATTGCCCTGCCTGAGATACCCCTCCTGTCCCGGCCCCCACTCCTTTTTTTCCTTCCTCACCTCAGCCAGGAGAGATATTCCAGTGGAAGTTATGGGTGACACATCCTCTTCTTTACAGGTGGCAGCCTGGCAACTCCTGCAGAAAGTCCAGCAGAGCCCCACTCACACCGGGCCACCCACAAAGCCGTGGACCCTCACACCCTCCCACCAGCACAGCCCCGAGACTGCTGACGGGGCAGAGAATATGGAGTCAGGCACAGCTGCAGGGGCTATTGCTGCCTGGAGTGCTGTTTATATTGACCTCAACCCAGGCACACCTGGGGAGGGCTTGCCGGCAGGGTCAGGCTGCCCAGGTCAGCTAATCCTCAGCCCTCAGGGAATCACATTGCAGAAAATGGACCTCGCTAAGACAGAATATTCGCCAAGGAAAAGAAGCACACAATGCCATTTGCAGCACCGTAGATGAGTCTAGAGGTAATCACGTGACTTGGAGTAAGTCAGAAAGTGAAAGACACATCTCATATCATATCACTTATAGGTGTTACCTATAAATTGATACCAGGGCAGATATTTCCACGGAGAAGGGCAATCACAGATTCATTAAACAAACTTATGGTTCACCAAAGGAAAGGTGTGAGGATTGAATTCATTACGATATTGGGGTTAACAGACATATACAAACACAGTAGACATATATAATCACCAAAGACCTACGGAGTACCAAGAGAAGACTACTCAACATTCTGTCATAACGAACATTGGAAAAGGATCCCAGGAAGAATAGACATATGTATATGTGTAAAAGAACCACAACTTGCACACCTACAACAAGCTAAACGTTGTACTCAAACTTGCTGTAATAAAAAATAAAAAAATAAATTAAAAACACGAACAAGAAGTAGTGAGACAAACTTGAGGGGCTTTCTCCTGGCACATTCCGTTCTACATTCCAATCTAGAACGCGACTTCCATTGAGGCTCTGCTGCCCTAGTAACCAGATTTGGTAAGGGAGAACTGCTGCCACCTTGTGGCCGTTTCACACAACAGCAGCTTTAATCCCAGCGCTAATGGTCAGTGGATATTCCAAATCATTACAGGCCTGTAAATGACCCCTGCCCTGAAAACCAATCCTGGGGTCATTTATCGACCAAAAAATTCAAAAGACGTCCATATTTCAAAACGACAGTTTCAAGAGGCATATTTCACGCACATTAGTGTTCTGCTTCTTTTGATTTCATTCCTTCTTTGTTAAAAAAACGGGAATGGAAAAAGGCAACCCTCAGAATGGGCGAAAACTTTCACAAACGAATCAATGGACAAAGGTTTAATCTCCAATATATATGAACAGCTCATGCAGCTTAATATTAATACAACAAACAACCCAATACAAAAATGGGCAGAAGATCTAAATAGACGTTTCTTCAAAGAAGACACAGAGATGGCCAAGACGCACATGAAAAGCTGCTCAACATCACTAATTATTAGAGAAATGCAAATCAAAACTACAATGAGGTAAGACCTCACACCTGTTAGAATCGGCATCATCAGATAATCTACAAAGAACAAATTCTGGGGAGGGTGTGGACAAAAGGAACCCTCTTCCGCTATTGGTGGGAATGTAAATTGATACAGTCACTATGGAGAACAGTATGGAGGTTCCTTTAAAAAACTAAAAAGAGAATTACCATAGGATCCAGCAATCCCACTTCTGGGCATATACCCAGAGAAAACCATAAATCACAGAGACACATTCACCACAATGTTCATTGCAGCACTATTTACAATAGCCAGGTAATGGAAGCAACCTAAATGGCCACAGACAGACGAATGGATAAAGATGTGGTTCATATATAAAATGGAATATTACTCAGCCATAAAAAGGAATGAAACTGGGTCATTTGTAGAGAAGTTGATGGATCTAGAGACTGTCATACAGAGTGAAGTAAGTCAGAAAGAGAAAAACAAATATTGTATATTAATGCCTATATGTGGAACCTAGAAAAATGCTACAGATGAACTGGTTTGCAGGGCAGAAATAGAGACACAGAGGTAGAGAACAAACGTATGGACACAAAGTGGGGGAAGCCACGGGGTGGTGGTGGTGGGATGAGTTGGGAGATTGGGATTGACCTGTATACATGTCTATGCATAAAATAGATAACTAATAATAACCTACTGTATAAAAAAAATAAATAAAATTAAATTTCAAAAATTTTAAAAATAAAATGTAAAAATAAAACAGAAAAAATGTTCTTCCATTCACACTGATGTATTTATAAGAATGAATTATTTCCATGCTTATATCCATAAATACATAAAAGAGGAATAAAATCTAACTTGAACCAAAAAAGAAAAAATAAAGCTGAACCTAACAGTTATACAGAGGAAAACTCTACCAAGGCACTTGCTCCAGTGGTAAACAATTCTGAAATTGGTCAGAGGTGGGGAATCATCTCCCATAGAGCCAGCAGCCCCGCCCGCCCACGCAAGGAGCATCCTTATTGCAAAGCTGGGGGACCGTGCCGAGGCCTCTGTGAGTAAACGTGAGCTGAGCCCCAGGCCAGCTGCTGCTGAACTGTTCCCACCCTTCCCAGGTGAAACACCTGAATATGTACAAGGGCTTGAAAGCCTAGAGGAAGGGCCGTGGAGCCACACCAGCGACAGCACGCAGGCCACCTTGGTGCCTGCAGGTCAGCCAGGATGGTCCTGGCCACGGGCGCTCTTCTGGAAGCTTTCCATTGCCCTGCCTGAGATACCCCTCCTGTCCCGGCCCCCACTCCTTTTTTTCCTTCCTCACCTCAGCCCGGAGAGATATTCCAGTGGAAGTTATGGGTGACACATCCTCTTCTTTACAGGTGGCAGCCTGGCAACTCCTGCAGAAAGTCCAGCAGAGCCCCACTCACACCGGGCCACCCACAAAGCCGTGGACCCTCACACCCTCCCACCAGCACAGCCCCGAGACTGCTGACGGGGCAGAGAATATGGAGTCAGGCACAGCTGCAGGGGCTATTGCTGCCTGGAGTGCTGTTTATATTGACCTCAACCCAGGCACACCTGGGGAGGGCTTGCCGGCAGGGTCAGGCTGCCCAGGTCAGCTAATCCTCAGCCCTCGGGGAATCACATTGCAGAAAATGGACCTCGCTAAGACAGAATATTCGCCAAGGAAAAGAAGCACACAATGCCATTTGCAGCACCGTAGATGAGTCTAGAGGTAATCACGTGACTTGGAGTAAGTCAGAAAGTGAAAGACACATATCATATCATATCACTTATAGGTGTTACCTATAAATTGATACCAGGGCAGATATTTCCACGGAGAAGGGCAATCACAGATTCATTAAACAAACTTATGGTTCACCAAAGGAAAGGTGTGAGGATTGAATTCATTATGATATTGGGGTTAACAGACATATACAAACACAGTAGACGTATATAATCACCAAAGACCTACGGAGTACCAAGAGAAGACTACTCAACATTCTGTCATAACGAACATGGGAAAAGGATCCCAGGAAGAACAGACATATGTATATGTGTAAAAGAACCACCTCTTGCACACCTACAACAAGCTAAACGTTGTACTCAAACTTGCTGTAATAAAAAATAAAAAATTAAATTAAAAACACGAACAAGAATTAGTGAGAAAAACTTGAGGGGCTTTCTCCTGGTACATTCCGTTCTACATTCCAATCTAGAACGCGACTTCCATTGAGGCTCTGCTGCCCTAGTAACCAGATTTGGTAAGGGAGAACTGCTGCCACCTTGTGGCCGTTTCACACAACAGCAGCTTTAATCCCAGCGCTAATGGTCAGTGGATATTCCAAATCATTACAGGCCTGTAAATGACCCCTGCCCTGAAAACCAATCCTGGGGTCATTTATCGACCAAAAAATTCAAAAGACGTCCATATTTCAAAACGACAGTTTCAAGAGGCATATTTCACGCACATTAGTGTTCTGCTTCTTTTGATTTCTTTCTTTCTTTGTTAAAAAAACGGGAATGGAAAAAGGCAACCCTCAGAATGGGCGAAAACTTTCACAAACGAATCAATGGACAAAGGTTTAATCTCCAATATATATAAACAGCTCATGCAGCTTAATATCAATAAAACAAACAACCCAATACAAAAATGGGCAGAAGATCTAAATAGACGTTTCTTCAAAGAAGACACAGAGATGGCCAAGACGCACATGAAAAGCTGCTCAACATCACTAATTATTAGAGAAATGCAAATCAAAACTACAATGAGGTAAGACCTCACACCTGTTAGAATCGGCATCATCAGATAATCTACAAACAACAAATTCTGGGGAGGGTGTGGACAAAAGGAACCCTCTTCCGCTCTTGGTGGGAATGTAAATGGATACAGTCACTATGGAGAACAGTATGGAGGTTCCTTTAAAAAACTAAAGAGAGAATTATCATAGGATCCAGCAATCCCACTTCTGGGCATATACCCAGAGAAAACCATAAATCACAGAGACATATTCACCACAATGTTCATTGCAGCACTATTTACAATAGCCAGGAAATGGAAGCAACCTAAATGCCCACAGACAGACGAATGGATAAAGATGTGGTACATATATAAAATGGAATATTACTCAGCCATAAAAAGGAATGAAACTGGGTCATTTGTAGAGAAGTTGATGGATCTAGAGACTGTCATACAGAGTGAAGTAAGTCAGAAAGAGAAAAACAAATATTGTATATTAATGCCTATATGTGGAACCTAGAAAAATGCTACAGATGAACTGGTTTGCAGGGCAGAAATAGAGACACAGAGGTAGAGAACAAACGTATGGACACAAAGTGGGGGAAGCCATGGGGTGGTGGTGGTGGGATGAGTTGGGAGATTGGGATTGACCTGTATACATGTCTATGCATAAAATAGATAACTAATAATAACCTACTGTATAAATAAATAAATAATATTAAATTTCAAAATTTTTAAAAATAAAATGTATAAATAAAACAAAAAAAGTTCTTCCATTCACACTGATGTATTTATAAGAATGAATTATTTCCATGCTTATATCTATAAATACATAAAAGAGGAATAAAATCTAACTTGAACCAAAAAAGAAAAAAAAAAAACTGAACCTAATAGTTATACAGAGGAAAACACTACCAAGGCACTTGCTACAGTGGTAAACAATTATGAAATTGGTCAGAGGTGGGGAATAATCTCCCATAGAGCCAGCAGCCGCACCCGCCCACGCAAGGAGCGTCCTTATTGCAAAGCTGGGGGACCGTGCCGAGGCCTCTGTGAGTAAACGTGAGCTGAGCCCCAGGCCAGCTGCTGCTGAACTGTTCCCACCCTTCCCAGGTGAAACACCTGAATATGTACAAGGGCTTGAAAGCCTAGAGGAAGGGCCATGGAGCCACACCAGCGACAGCACGCAGGCCACCTTGGTGCCTGCAGGTCAGCCAGGATGGTCCTGGCCACGGGTGCTCTTCTGGAAGCTTTCCATTGCCCTGCCTGAGATACCCCTCCTGTCCCGGCCCCCACTCCTTTTTTTCCTTCCTCACCTCAGCCAGGAGAGATATTCCAGTGGAAGTTATGGGTGACACATCCTCTTCTTTACAGGTGGCAGCCTGGCAACTCCTGCAGAAAGTCCAGCAGAGCCCCACTCACACCGGGCCACCCACAAAGCCGTGGACCCTCACACCCTCCCACCAGCACAGCCCCGAGACTGCTGACGGGGCAGAGAATATGGAGTCAGGCACAGCTGCAGGGGCTATTGCTGCCTGGAGTGCTGTTTATATTGACCTCAACCCAGGCACACCTGGGGAGGGCTTGCCGGCAGGGTCAGGCTGCCCAGGTCAGCTAATCCTCAGCCCTCAGGGAATCACATTGCAGAAAATGGACCTCGCTAAGACAGAATATTCGCCAAGGAAAAGAAGCACACAATGCCATTTGCAGCACCGTCGATGAGTCTAGAGGTAATCACGTGACTTGGAGTAAGTCAGAAAGTGATAGACACATATCATATCATATCACTTATAGGTGTTACCTATAAATTGATACCAGGGCAGATATTTCCACGGAGAAGGGCAATCACAGATTCATTAAACAAACTTATGGTTCACCAAAGGAAAGGTGTGAGGATTGAATTCATTACGATATTGGGGTTAACAGACATATACAAACACAGTAGACATATATAATCACCAAAGACCTACGGAGTACCAAGAGAAGACTACTCAACATTCTGTCATAACGAACATGGGAAAATGATCCCAGGAAGAATAGACATATGTATATGTGTAAAAGAACCACAACTTGCACACCTACAACAAGCTAAACGTTGTACTCAAACTTGCTGTAATAAAAAATAAAAAAATAAATTAAAAACACGAACAAGAAGTAGTGAGACAAACTTGAGGGGCTTTCTCCTGGCACATTCCGTTCTACATTCCAATCTAGAACGCGACTTCCATTGAGGCTCTGCTGCCCTAGTAACCAGATTTGGTAAGGGAGAACTGCTGCCACCTTGTGGCCGTTTCACACAACAGCAGCTTTAATCCCAGCGCTAATGGTCAGTGGATATTCCAAATCATTACAGGCCTGTAAATGACACCTGCCCTGAAAACAAATCCTGGGGTCATATATCGACCAAAAAATTCAAAAGACGTCCATATTTCAAAACGACAGTTTCAAGAGGCATATTTCACGCACATTAGTGTTCTGCTTCTTTGGATTTCTTTCTTTCTTTGTTAAAAAAACGGGAATGGAATAAGGCAACCCTCAGAATGGGCGAAAACTTTCACAAACGAATCAATGGACAAAGGTTTAATCTCCAATATATATAAACAGCTCATGCAGCTTAATATTAATACAACAAACAACCCAATACAAAAATGGGCAGAAGATCTAAATAGACGTTTCTTCAAAGAAGACACATAGATGGCCAAGACGCACATGAAAACCTGCTCAACATCACTAATTATTAGAGAAATGCAAATCAAAACTACAATGAGGTAAGACCTCACACCTGTTAGAATCGGCATCAAAAGATAATCTACAAACAACAAATTCTGGGGAGGGTGTAGACAAAAGGAAGCCTCTTCCGCTATTGGTGGGAATGTAAATGGATACAGTCACTATGGAGAACAGTATGGAGGTTCCTTTAAAAAAGTAAAGAGAGAATTATCATAGGATCCAGCAATCCCACTTCTGGGCATATACCCAGAGAAAACCATAAATCACAGAGACACATTCACCACAATGTTCATTGCAGCACTATTTACAATAGCCAGGTAATGGAAGCAACCTAAATGCCCACAGACAGACGAATGGATAAAGATGTGGTACATATATAAAATGGAATATTACTCAGCCATAAAAAGGAATGAAACTGGGTCATTTGTAGAGAAGTTGATGGATCTAGAGACTGTCATACAGAGTGAAGTAAGTCAGAAAGAGAAAAACAAATATTGTATATTAATGCCTATATGTGGAACCTAGAAAAATGCTACAGATGAACTGGTTTGCAGGGCAGAAATAGAGACACAGACGTAGAGAACAAACGTATGGACACAAAGTGGGGGAAGCCATGGGGTGGTGGTGGTGGGATGAGTTGGGAGATTGGGATTGACCTGTATACATGTCTATGCATAAAATAGATAACTAATAATAACCTACTGTATAAATAAATAAATAATATTAAATTACAAAATTTTTAAAAATAAAATGTATAAATAAAACAGAAAAAAAGTTCTTCCATTCACACTGATGTATTTATAAGAATGAATTATTTCCATGCTTATATCTATAAATACATAAAAGAGGAATAAAATCTAACTTGAACCAAAAAAGAAAAAAAAAAACTGAACCTAATAGTTATACAGAGGAAAACACTACCAAGGCACTTGCTACAGTGGTAAACAATTATGAAATTGGTCAGAGGTGGGGAATAATCTCCCATAGAGCCAGCAGCCGCACCCGCCCACGCAAGGAGCGTCCTTATTGCAAAGCTGGGGGACCGTGCCGAGGCCTCTGTGAGTAAACGTGAGCTGAGCCCCAGGCCAGCTGCTGCTGAACTGTTCCCACCCTTCCCAGGTGAAACACCTGAATATGTACAAGGGCTTGAAAGCCTAGAGGAAGGGCCATGGAGCCACACCAGCGACAGCACGCAGGCCACCTTGTTGCCTGCAGGTCAGCCAGGATGGTCCTAGCCACGGGTGCTCTTCTGGAAGCTTTCCATTGCCCTGCCTGAGATACCCCTCCTGTCCCGGCCCCCACTCCTTTTTTTCCTTCCTCACCTCAGCCCGGAGAGATATTCCAGTGGAAGTTATGGGTGACACATCCTCTTCTTTACAGGTGGCAGCCTGGCAACTCCTGCAGAAAGTCCAGCAGAGCCCCACTCACACCGGGCCACTCACAAAGCCGTGGACCCTCACACCCTCCCACCAGCACAGCCCCGAGACTGCTGACGGGGCAGAGAATATGGAGTCAGGCACAGCTGCAGGGGCTATTGCTTCCTGGAGTGCTGTTTATATTGACCTCAACCCAGGCACACCTGGGGAGGGCTTGCCGGCAGGGTCAGGCTGCCCAGGTCAGCTAATCCTCAGCCCTCAGGGAATCACATTGCAGAAAATGGACCTCGCTAAGACAGAATATTCGCCAAGGAAAAGAAGCACACAATGCCATTTGCAGCACCGTCGATGAGTCTAGAGGTAATCACGTGACTTGGAGTAAGTCAGAAAGTGATAGACACATATCATATCATATCACTTATAGGTGTTACCTATAAATTGATACCAGGGCAGATATTTCCACGGAGAAGGGCAATCACAGATTCATTAAACAAACTTATGGTTCACCAAAGGAAAGGTGTGAGGATTGAATTCATTACGATATTGGGGTTAACAGACATATACAAACACAGTAGACATATATAATCACCAAAGACCTACGGAGTACCAAGAGAAGACTACTCAACATTCTGTCATAACGAACATGGGAAAAGGATCCCAGGAAGAATAGACATATGTATATGTGTAAAAGAACCACAACTTGCACACCTACAACAAGCTAAACGTTGTACTCAAACTTGCTGTAATAAAAAATAAAAAAATAAATTAAAAACACGAACAAGAAGTAGTGAGACAAACTTGAGGGGCTTTCTCCTGGCACATTCCGTTCTACATTCCAATCTAGAACGCGACTTCCATTGAGGCTCTGCTGCCCTAGTAACCAGATTTGGTAAGGGAGAACTGCTGCCACCTTGTGGCCGTTTCACACAACAGCAGCTTTAATCCCAGCGCTAATGGTCAGTGGATATTCCAAATCATTACAGGCCTGTAAATGACACCTGCCCTGAAAACAAATCCTGGGGTCATATATCGACCAAAAAATTCAAAAGACGTCCATATTTCAAAACGACAGTTTCAAGAGGCATAGTTCACGCACATTAGTGTTCTGCTTCTTTGGATTTCTTTCTTTCTTTGTTAAAAAAACGGGAATGGAATAAGGCAACCCTCAGAATGGGCGAAAACTTTCACAAACGAATCAATGGACAAAGGTTTAATCTCCAATATATATAAACAGCTCATGCAGCTTAATATTAATACAACAAACAACCCAATACAAAAATGGGCAGAAGATCTAAATAGACGTTTCTTCAAAGAAGACACATAGATGGCCAAGACGCACATGAAAAGCTGCTCAACATCACTAATTATTAGAGAAATGCAAATCAAAACTACAATGAGGTAAGACCTCACACCTGTTAGAATCGGCATCATCAGATAATCTACAAACAACAAATTCTGGGGAGGTGTGGACAACAGGAACCCTCTTCCGCTATTGGTGGGAATGTAAATGGATACAGTCACTATGGAGAACAGTATGGAGGTTCCTTTAAAAAACTAAAAAGAGAATTACCATAGGATCCAGCAATCCCACTTCTGGGCATATACCCAGAGAAAACCATAAATCACAGAGACACATTCACCACAATGTTCATTGCAGCACTATTTACAATAGCCAGGTAATGGAAGCAACCTAAATGCCCACAGACAGACGAATGGATAAAGATGTGGTACATATATAAAATGGAATATTACTCAGCCATAAAAAGGAATGAAACTGAGTCATTTGTAGAGAAGTTGATGGATCTAGAGACTGTCATACAGAGTGAAGTAAGTCAGAAAGAGAAAAACAAATATTGTATATTAATGCCTATATGTGGAACCTAGAAAAATGGTACAGATGAACTGGTTTGCAGAGCAGAAATAGAGACACAGAGGTAGAGAACAAACGTATGGACACAAAGTGGGGGAAGCCATGGGGTGGTGGTGGTGGGATGAGTTGGGAGATTGGGATTGACCTGTATACATGTATATGCATAAAATAGATAACTAATAATAACCTAGTGTATAAAAAAATAAATAAAATTAAATTTCAAAATTTTTAAAAATAAAATGTAAAAATAAAACAGAAAAAAAGTTCTTCCATTCACACTGATGTACTTATAAGAATGAATTATTTCCATGCTTATATCTATAAATACATAAAAGAGGAATAAAATCTAACTTGAACCAAAAAAGAAAAAAAAAAAACTGAACCTAACAGTTATACAGAGGAAAACACTACCAAGGCACTTGCTCCAGTGGTAAACAATTCTGAAATTGGTCAGAGGTGGGGAATCATCTCCCATAGAGCCAGCAGCCCCGCCCGCCCACGCAAGGAGCGTCCTTATTGCAAAGCTGGGGGACCATGCCGAGGCCTCTGTGAGTAAACGTGAGCTGAGCCCCAGGCCAGCTGCTGCTGAACTGTTCCCACCCTTCCCAGGTGAAACACCTGAATATGTACAAGGGCTTGAAAGCCTAGAGGAAGGGCCGTGGAGCCACACCAGGGACAGCACGCAGGCCACCTTGGTGCCTGCAGGTCAGCCAGGATGGTCCTGGCCACGGGCGCTCTTCTGGAAGCTTTCCATTGCCCTGCCTGTGATACCCCTCCTGTCCCGGCCCCCACTCCTTTTTTTCCTTCCTCACCTCAGCCCGGAGAGATATTCCAGTGGAAGTTATGGGTGACACATCCTCTTCTTTACAGGTGGCAGCCTGGCAACTCCTGCAGAAAGTCCAGCAGAGCCCCACTCACACCGGGCCACCCACAAAGCCGTGGACCCTCACACCCTCCCACCAGCACAGCCCCGAGACTGCTGACGGGGCAGAGAATATGGAGTCAGGCACAGATGCAGGGGCTATTGCTGCCTGGAGTGCTGTTTATATTGACCTCAACCCAGGCACACCTGGGGAGGGCTTGCCGGCAGGGTCAGGCTGCCCAGGTCAGCTAATCCTCAGCCCTCAGGGAATCACATTGCAGAAAATGGACCTCGCTAAGACAGAATATTCGCCAAGGAAAAGAAGCACACAATGCCATTTGCAGCACCGTAGATGAGTCTAGAGGTAATCACGTGACTTGGAGTAAGTCAGAAAGTGAAAGACACATATCATATCATATCACTTATAGGTGATACCTATAAATTGATACCAGGGCAGATATTTCCAAGGAGAAGTGCAATCACAGATTCATTAAACAAACTTATGGTTCACCAGAGGAAAGGTGTGAGGATTGAATTCATTACGATATTGGGGTTAATAGACATATACAAACACAGTAGACATATATAATCACCAAAGACCTACGGAGTACCAAGAGAAGACTACTGAACATTCTGTCATAACGAACATGGGAAAAGGATCCCAGGAAGAACAGACATATGTATATGTGTAAAAGAACCACCTCTTGCACACCTACAACAAGGTAAACGTTGTACTCAAACTTGCTGTAATAAAAAATAAAAAAATTAAATTAAAAACACGAACAAGAAGTAGTGAGACAAACTTGAGGGGCTTTCTCCTGGCACATTCCGTTCTAAATTCCAATCTAGAACGCGACTTCCATTGAGGCTCTGCTGCCCTAGTAACCAGATTTGGTAAGGGAGAACTGCTGCCACCTTGTGGCCGTTTCACACAACAGCAGCTTTAATCCCAGCGCTAATGGTCAGTGGATATTCCAAATCATTACAGGCCTGTAAATGACACCTGCCCTGAAAACAAATCCTGGGGTCATATATCGACCAAAAAATTCAAAAGACGTCCATATTTCAAAACGACAGTTTCAAGAGGCATATTTCAGGCACATTAGTGTTCTGATTCTTTTGCTTTCTTTCTTTCTTTGTTAAAAATACGGGAATGGGTCCTCCCTGGTGGCGCAGTGGTTGAGAGTCCGCCTGCCGATGCAGGGGATACGGGTTCGTGCCCTGGTCTGGGAGGATCCCATATGCCGCAGAGCGGCTGGGCCCGTGAGCCATGGCCGCTGAGCCTGCGCATCCGGAGCCTGTGCTCCGCAACGGGAGAGGCCACAACAGTGAGAGGCCCGCATACCGCAAAAAGAAAAAAAAAAATACGGGAATGGAGAAAGGTAACCCTCAGAATGGGCGAAAACGTTCACAAACGAATCAATGGACAAAGGTTTAATCTCCAATATATATAAACAGCTCATGCAGCTTAATATTAATACAACAAACAACCCAATACAAAAATGGGCAGAAGATCTAAATAGACGTTTCTTCAAAGAAGACACAGAGATGGCCAAGACGCACATGAAAAGCTGCTCAACATCACTAATTATTAGAGAAATGCAAATCAAAACTACAATGAGGTAAGACCTCACACCTGTTAGAATCGGCATCATCAGATACTCTACAAACAACAAATTCTGGGGAGGGTGTGGACAAAAGGAACCCTCTTCCGCTATTGGTGGGAATGTAAATTGATACAGTCACTATCGAGAACAGTATGGAGGTTCCTTTAAAAAACTAAAAAGAGAATTACCATAGGATCCAGCAATCCCACTTCTGGGCATATACCCAGAGAAAACCATAAATCACAGAGACACATTCACCACAATGTTCATTGCAGCACTATTTACAATAGCCAGGTAATGGAAGCAACCTAAATGCCCACAGACAGACGAATGGATAAAGATGTGGTACATATATAAAATGGAATATTACTCAGCCATAAAAAGGAATGAAACTGAGTCATTTGTAGAGAAGTTGATGGATCTAGAGACTGTCATACAGAGTGAAGTAAGTCAGAAAGAGAAAAACAAATATTGTATATTAATGCCTATATGTGGAACCTAGAAAAATGGTACAGATGAACTGGTTTGCAGGGCAGAAATAGAGACACAGAGGTAGAGAACAAACGTATGGACACAAAGTGGGGGAAGCCATGGGGTGGTGGTGGTGGGATGAGTTGGGAGATTTGGATTGACCTGTATACATGTATAAGCATAAATAGATAACTAATAATAACCTAGTGTATAAAAAAATAAATAAAATTAAATTTCAAAATTTTTAAAAATAAAATGTAAAAATAAAACAGAAAAAAAGTTCTTCCATTCACACTGATGTATTTATAAGAATGAATTATTTCCATGCTTATATCTATAAATACATAAAAGAGGAATAAAATCTAACTTGAACCAAAAAAGAAAAAAAAAAACTGAACCTAACAGTTAAACAGAGGAAAACACTACCAAGGCACTTGCTCCAGTTGTAAACAATTCTGAAATTGGTCAGAGGTGGGGAATCATCTCCCATACAGCCAGCAGCCCCGCCCGCCCACGCAAGGAGCGTCCTTATTGCAAAGCTGGGGGACCGTGCCGAGGCCTCTGTGAGTAAACGTGAGCTGAGCCCCAGGCCAGCTGCTGCTGAACTGTTCCCACCCTTCCCAGGTGAAACACCTGAATATGTACAAGGGCTTGAAAGCCTAGAGGAAGGGCCGTGGAGCCACACCAGCGAAAGCTCGCAGGCCAACTTGGAGCCTGCAGGTCAGCCAGGATGGTCCTGGCCACGGGCGCTCTTCTGGAAGCTTTCCATTGCCCTGCCTGAGATACCCCTCCTGTCCCGGCCCCCACTTCTTTTTTTCCTTCCTCACCTCTGCCCAGAGAGATACTCCAGTGGAAGTTATGGGTGACACATCCTCTTCTTTACAGGTGGCAGCCTGGCAACTCCTGCAGAAAGTCCAGCAGAGCCCCACTCACACCGGGCCACCCACAAAGCAGTGGACCCTCACACCCTCCCACCAGCACAGCCCCGAGACTGCTGACGGGGCAGAGAATATGGAGTCAGGCACAGATGCAGGGGCTATTGCTGCCTGGAGTGCTGTTTATATTGACCTCAACCCAGGCACACCTGGGGAGGGCTTGCCGGCAGGGTCAGGCTGCCCAGGTCAGCTAATCCTCAGCCCTCAGGGAATCACATTGCAGAAAATGGACCTCGCAATGACAGAATATTCGCCAAGGAAAAGAAGCACACAATGCCATTTGCAGCACCGTAGATGAGTCTAGAGGTAATCACGTGACTTGGAGTAAGTCAGAAAGTGAAAGACACATATCATATCATATCACTTATAGGTGTTACCTATAAATTGATACCAGGGCAGATATTTCCACGGAGAAGGGCAATCACAGATTCATTAAACAAACTTATGGTTCACCAAAGGAAAGGTGTGAGTATTGAATTCATTATGATATTGGGGTTAACAGACATATACAAACACAGTAGACGTATATAATCACCAAAGACCTACGGAGAACCAAGAGAAGACTACTCAACATTCTGTCATAACGAACATGGGAAAAGGATCCCAGGAAGAACAGACATATGTATATGTGTAAAAGAACCACCTCTTGCACACCTACAACAAGGTAAACGTTGTACTCAAACTTGCTGTAATAAAAAATAAAAAAATTAAATTAAAAACACGAACAAGAAGTAGTGAGACAAACTTGAGGGGCTTTCTCCTGGCACATTCCGTTCTAAATTCCAATCTAGAACGCGACTTCCATTGAGGCTCTGCTGCCCTAGTAACCAGATTTGGTAAGGGAGAACTGCTGCCACCTTGTGGCCGTTTCACACAACAGCAGCTTTAATCCCAGCGCTAATGGTCAGTGGATATTCCAAATCATTACAGGCCTGTAAATGACACCTGCCCTGAAAACAAATCCTGGGGTCATATATCGACCAAAAAATTCAAAAGACGTCCATATTTCAAAACGACAGTTTCAAGAGGCATATTTCAGGCACATTAGTGTTCTGATTCTTTTGCTTTCTTTCTTTCTTTGTTAAAAATACGGGAATGGGTCCTCCCTGGTGGCGCAGTGGTTGAGAGTCCGCCTGCCGATGCAGGGGATACGGGTTCGTGCCCTGGTCTGGGAGGATCCCATATGCCGCAGAGCGGCTGGGCCCGTGAGCCATGGCCGCTGAGCCTGCGCATCCGGAGCCTGTGCTCCGCAACGGGAGAGGCCACAACAGTGAGAGGCCCGCATACCGCAAAAAGAAAAAAAAAAATACGGGAATGGAGAAAGGTAACCCTCAGAATGGGCGAAAACGTTCACAAACGAATCAATGGACAAAGGTTTAATCTCCAATATATATAAACAGCTCATGCAGCTTAATATTAATACAACAAACAACCCAATACAAAAATGGGCAGAAGATCTAAATAGACGTTTCTTCAAAGAAGACACAGAGATGGCCAAGACGCACATGAAAAGCTGCTCAACATCACTAATTATTAGAGAAATGCAAATCAAAACTACAATGAGGTAAGACCTCACACCTGTTAGAATCGGCATCATCAGATACTCTACAAACAACAAATTCTGGGGAGGGTGTGGACAAAAGGAACCCTCTTCCGCTATTGGTGGGAATGTAAATTGATACAGTCACTATGGAGAACAGTATGGAGGTTCCTTTAAAAAACTAAAAAGAGAATTACCATAGGATCCAGCAATCCCACTTCTGGGCATATACCCAGAGAAAACCATAAATCACAGAGACACATTCACCACAATGTTCATTGCAGCACTATTTACAATAGCCAGGTAATGGAAGCAACCTAAATGCCCACAGACAGACGAATGGATAAAGATGTGGTACATATATAAAATGGAATATTACTCAGCCATAAAAAGGAATGAAACTGAGTCATTTGTAGAGAAGTTGATGGATCTAGAGACTGTCATACAGAGTGAAGTAAGTCAGAAAGAGAAAAACAAATATTGTATATTAATGCCTATATGTGGAACCTAGAAAAATGGTACAGATGAACTGGTTTGCAGGGCAGAAATAGAGACACAGAGGTAGAGAACAAACGTATGGACACAAAGTGGGGGAAGCCATGGGGTGGTGGTGGTGGGATGAGTTGGGAGATTGGGATTGACCTGTATACATGTATAAGCATAAATAGATAACTAATAATAACCTAGTGTATAAAAAAATAAATAAAATTAAATTTCAAAATTTTTAAAAATAAAATGTAAAAATAAAACAGAAAAAAAGTTCTTCCATTCACACTGATGTATTTATAAGAATGAATTATTTCCATGCTTATATCTATAAATACATAAAAGAGGAATAAAATCTAACTTGAACCAAAAAAGAAAAAAAAAAACTGAACCTAACAGTTAAACAGAGGAAAACACTACCAAGGCACTTGCTCCAGTTGTAAACAATTCTGAAATTGGTCAGAGGTGGGGAATCATCTCCCATACAGCCAGCAGCCCCGCCCGCCCACGCAAGGAGCGTCCTTATTGCAAAGCTGGGGGACCGTGCCGAGGCCTCTGTGAGTAAACGTGAGCTGAGCCCCAGGCTAGCTGCTGCTGAACTGTTCCCACCCTTCCCAGGTGAAACACCTGAATATGTACAAGGGCTTGAAAGCCTAGAGGAAGGGCCGTGGAGCCACACCAGCGAAAGCTCGCAGGCCAACTTGGAGCCTGCAGGTCAGCCAGGATGGTCCTGGCCACGGGCGCTCTTCTGGAAGCTTTCCATTGCCCTGCCTGAGATACCCCTCCTGTCCCGGCCCCCACTTCTTTTTTTCCTTCCTCACCTCTGCCCAGAGAGATACTCCAGTGGAAGTTATGGGTGACACATCCTCTTCTTTACAGGTGGCAGCCTGGCAACTCCTGCAGAAAGTCCAGCAGAGCCCCACTCACACCGGGCCACCCACAAAGCAGTGGACCCTCACACCCTCCCACCAGCACAGCCCCGAGACTGCTGACGGGGCAGAGAATATGGAGTCAGGCACAGATGCAGGGGCTATTGCTGCCTGGAGTGCTGTTTATATTGACCTCAACCCAGGCACACCTGGGGAGGGCTTGCCGGCAGGGTCAGGCTGCCCAGGTCAGCTAATCCTCAGCCCTCAGGGAATCACATTGCAGAAAATGGACCTCGCAATGACAGAATATTCGCCAAGGAAAAGAAGCACACAATGCCATTTGCAGCACCGTAGATGAGTCTAGAGGTAATCACGTGACTTGGAGTAAGTCAGAAAGTGAAAGACACATATCATATCATATCACTTATAGGTGTTACCTATAAATTGATACCAGGGCAGATATTTCCACGGAGAAGGGCAATCACAGATTCATTAAACAAACTTATGGTTCACCAAAGGAAAGGTGTGAGGATTGAATTCATTATGATATTGGGGTTAACAGACATATACAAACACAGTAGACGTATATAATCACCAAAGACCTACGGAGAACCAAGAGAAGACTACTCAACATTCTGTCATAACGAACATGGGAAAAGGATCCCAGGAAGAACAGACATATGTATATGTGTAAAAGAACCACCTCTTGCACACCTACAACAAGGTAAACGTTGTACTCAAACTTGCTGTAATAAAAAATAAAAAAATTAAATTAAAAACACGAACAAGAAGTAGTGAGACAAACTAGAGGGGCTTTCTCCTGGCACATTCCGTTCTAAATTCCAATCTAGAACGGGACTTCCATTGAGGCTCTGCTGCCCTAGTAACCAGATTTGGTAAGGGAGAACTGCTGCCACCTTGTGGCCGTTTCACACAACAGCAGCTTTAATCCCAGCGCTAATGGTCAGTGGATATTCCAAATCATTACAGGCCTGTAAATGACACCTGCCCTGAAAACAAATCCTGGGGTCATATATCGACCAAAAAATTCAAAAGACGTCCATATTTCAAAACGACAGTATCAAGAGGCATATTTCACGCACATTAGTGTTCTGATTCTTTTGCTTTCTTTCTTTCTTTGTTAAAAATACGGGAATGGATGGAAAAAGGTAACCCTCAGAAGGGGCGAAAACGTTCACAAACGAATCAACGGACAAAGGTTTAATCTCCAATATATATATACAGCTCATGCAGCTTAATATTAATACAACAAACAACCCAATACTAAAATGGGCAGAAGATCTAAATAGACGTTTCTTCAAAGAAGACACAGAGATGGCCAAGACGCACATGAAAAGCTGCTCAACATCACTAATTATTAGAGAAATGCAAATCAAAACTACAATGAGGTAAGACCTCACACCTGTTAGAATCGGCATCATCAGATAATCTACAAACAACAAATTCTGGGGAGGGTGTGGACAAAAGGAACCCTCTTCCGCTATTGGTGGGAATGTAAATTGATACTGTCACTATGGAGAACTGAATGGAGGTTCCTTTAAAAAACTAAAAACAGAATTACCATAGGATCCAGCAATCCCACTTCTGGGCATATACCCAGAGAAAACCATAAATCACAGAGACACATTCACCACAATGTTCATTGCAGCACTATTTACAATAGCCAGGTAATGAAAGCAACCTAAATGCCCACAGAGAGACGAATGGATAAAGATGTGGTACATATATAAAATGGAATATTACTCAGCCATAAAAAGGAATGAACCTGGGTCATTTGTAGAGAAGTTGATGGATCTAGAGACTGTCATACAGAGTGAAGTAAGTCAGAAAGCGAAAAACAAATATTGTATATTAATGCCTATATGTGGAACCTAGAAAAATGCTACAGATGAACTGGTTTGCAGGGCAGAAATAGAGACACACAGGTAGAGAACAAACGTATCGACACAAAGTGGGGGAAGCCATGGGGCGGTGGTGGTGGGATGAGTTGGGAGATTGGGATTGACCTGTATACATGTCTATGCATAAAATAGATAACTAATAATAACCTACTGTATAAAAAAAAATAAATAAAATTAAATTTCAAAAATTTTAAAAATAAAATGTAAAATTAAAACAGAAAAAATGTTCTTCCATTCACACTGATGTATTTATAAGAATGAATTATTTCCATGCTTATATCCATAAATACATAAAGAGGAATAAAATCTAACTTGAACCAAAAAAGATAAAAAAAACTGAACCTAACAGTTATACAGAGGAAAACACTACCAAGGCACTTGCTCCAGTGGTAAACAATTTTGAAATTGGTCAGAGGTGGGGAATCATCACCCATAGAGCCAGCAGCCCCGCCCGCCCACGCAAGGAGCGTCCTTATTGCAAAGCTGGGGGACCGTGCCGAGGCCTCTGTGAGTAAACGTGAGCTGAGCCCCAGGCCAGCTGCTGCTGAACTGTTCCCACCCTTCCCAGGTGAAACACCTGAATATGTACAAGGGCATGAAAGCCTAGAGGAAGGACCGTGGTGCCACACCAGCGACAGCACGCAGGCCACGTTGGTGCCTGCAGGTCAGCCAGGATGGTCCTGGCCACGGGCGCTCTTCTGGAAGCTTTCCATTGCCCTGCCTGAGATACCCCTCCTGTCCCGGCCCCCACTCCTTTTTTTCCTTCTCACCTCAGCCCGGAGAGATATTCCAGTGGAAGTTATGGGTGACACATCCTCTTCTTTACAGGTGGCAGCCTGGCAACTCCTGCAGAAAGTCCAGCAGAGCCCCACTCACACCGGGCCACCCACAAAGCCGTGGACCCTCACACCCTCCCACCAGCACAGCCCCGAGACTGCTGACGGGGCAGAGAATATGGAGTCAGGCACAGCTGCAGGGGCTATTGCTGCCTGGAGTGCTGTTTATATTGACCTCAACCCAGGCACACCTGGGGAGGGCTTGCCGGCAGGGTCAGGCTGCCCAGGTCAGCTAATCCTCAGCCCTCGGGGAATCACATTGCAGAAAATGGACCTCGCTAAGACAGAATATTCGCCAACGAAAAGAAGCACACAATGCCATTTGCAGCACCGTAGATGAGTCTAGAGGTAATCACGTGACTTGGAGTAAGTCAGAAAGTGAAAGACACATATCATATCATATCACTTATAGGTATTACCTATAAATTGATACCAGGGCAGATATTTCCTCGGAGAAGGGCAATCACAGATTCATTAAACAAACTTATGGTTCACCAAAGGAAAGGTGTGAGGATTGAATTCATTATGATATTGGGGTTAACAGACATATACAAACACATTAGACGCATATAATCACCAAAGACCTACGGAGTACCAAGAGAAGACTACTCAACATTCTGTCATAACGTACATGAGAAAAGGATCCCAGGAAGAACAGACATATGTATATGTGTAAAAGAACCACCTCTTGCACACCTACAACAAGCTAAACGTTGTACTCAAACTTGCTGTAATAAAAAATAAAAAATTAAATTAAAAACACGAACAAGAAGTAGTGAGACAAACTTGAGGGGCTTTCTCCTGGCACATTCCGTTCTAAATTCCAATCTAGAACGCGACTTCCATTGAGGCTCTGCTGCCCTAGTAACCAGATTTGGTAAGGGAGAACTGCTGCCACCTTGTGGCCGTTTCACACAACAGCAGCTTTAATCCCAGCGCTAATGGTCAGTGGATATTCCAAATCATTACAGGCCTGTAAATGACCCCTGCCCTGAAAACCAATCCTGGGGTCATTTATCGACCAAAAAATTCAAAGACGTCCATATTTCAAAACGACAGTTTCAAGAGGCATATTTCACGCACATTAGTGTTCTGCTTTTTGATTTCATTCCTTCTTTGTTAAAAAAACGGGAATGGAAAAAGGCAACCCTCAGAATGGGCGAAAACTTTCACAAACGAATCAATGGACAAAGGTTTAATCTCCAATATATATGAACAGCTCATGCAGCTTAATATTAATACAACAAACAACCCAATACAAAAATGGGCAGAAGATCTAAATAGACGTTTCTTCAAAGAAGACACAGAGATGGCCAAGACGCACATGAAAAGCTGCTCAACATCACTAATTATTAGAGAAATGCAAATCAAAACTACAATGAGGTAAGACCTCACACCTGTTAGAATCGGCATCATCAGATAATCTACAAACAACAAATTCTGGGGAGGGTGTGGACAAAAGGAACCCTCTTCCGCTATTGGTGGGAATGTAAATTGATACAGTCACTATGGAGAACAGTATGGAGGTTCCTTTAAAAAACTAAAAAGAGAATTACCATAGGATCCAGCAATCCCACTTCTGGGCATATACCCAGAGAAAACCATAAATCACAGAGACACATTCCCCACAATGTTCATTGCAGCACTATTTACAATAGCCAGGTAATGGAAGCAACCTAAATGCCCACAGACAGACGAATGGATAAAGATGTGGTTCATATATAAAATCGAATATTACTCAGCCATAAAAAGGAATGAAACTGGGTCATTTGTAGAGAAGTTGATGGATCTAGAGACTGTCATACAGAGTGAAGTAAGTCAGAAAGAGAAAAACAAATATTGTATATTAATGCCTATATGTGGAACCTAGAAAAATGCTACAGATGAACTGGTTTGCAGGGCAGAAATAGAGACACAGAGGTAGAGAACAAACGTATGGACACAAAGTGGGGGAAGCCACGGGGTGGTGGTGGTGGGATGAGTTGGGAGATTGGGATTGACCTGTATACATGTCTATGCATAAAATAGATAACTAATAATAACCTACTGTATAAAAAAAATAAATAAAATTAAATTTCAAAAATTTTAAAAATAAAATGTAAAAATAAAACAGAAAAAATGTTCTTCCATTCACACTGATGTATTTATAAGAATGAATTATTTCCATGCTTATATCCATAAATACATAAAAGAGGAATAAAATCTAACTTGAACCAAAAAAGAAAAAATAAAACTGAACCTAACAGTTATACAGAGGAAAACACTACCAAGGCACTTGCTCCAGTGGTAAACAATTCTGAAATTGGTCAGAGGTGGGGAATCATCTCCCATAGAGCCAGCAGCCCCGCCCGCCCACGCAAGGAGTGTCCTTATTGCAAAGCTGGGGGACCGTGCCGTGGCCTCTGTGAGTAAACGTGAGCTGAGCCCCAGGCCAGCTGCTGCTGAACTGTTCCCACCCTTCCCAGGTGAAACACCTGAATATGTACAAGGGCTTGAAAGCCTAGAGGAAGGGCCGTGGAGCCACACCAGCGACAGCACGCAGGCCACCTTGGTGCCTGCAGGTCAGCCAGGATGGTCCTGGCCACGGGCGCTCTTCTGGAAGCTTTCCATTGCCCTGCCTGAGATACCCCTCCTGTCCCGGCCCCCACTCCTTTTTTTCCTTCCTCACCTCAGCCCGGAGAGATATTCCAGTGGAAGTTATGGGTGACACATCCTCTTCTTTACAGGTGGCAGCCTGGCAACTCCTGCAGAAAGTCCATCAGAGCCCCACTCACACCGGGCGACCCACAAAGCCGTGGACCCTCACACCCTCCCACCAGCACAGCCCCGAGACTGCTGACGGGGCAGAGAATATGGAGTCAGGCACAGCTGCAGGGGCTATTGCTGCCTGGAGTGCTGTTTATATTGACCTCAACCCAGGCACACCTGGGGAGGGCTTGGCGGCAGGGTCAGGCTGCCCAGGTCAGCTAATCCTCAGCCCTTGGGGAATCACATTGCAGAAAATGGACCTCGCTAAGACAGAATATTCGCCAACGAAAAGAAGCACACAATGCCATTTGCAGCACCGTAGATGAGTCTAGATGTAATCACGTGACTTGGAGTAAGTCAGAAAGTGAAAGACACATATCATATCATATCACTTATAGGTGTTACCTATAAATTGATACCAGGGCAGATATTTCCACGGAGAAGGGCAATCACAGATTCATTAAACAAACTTATGGTTCACCAAAGGAAAGGTGTGAGGATTGAATTCATTATGATATTGGGGTTAACAGACATATACAAACACAGTAGACGTATATAATCACCAAAGACCTACGGAGTACCAAGAGAAGACTACTCAACATTCTGTCATAACAAACATGGGAAAAGGATCCCAGGAAGAACAGACATATGTATATGTGTAAAAGAACCACCTCTTGCACAGCTACAACAAGCTAAACGTTGTACTCAAACTTGCTGTAATAAAAAATAAAAAATTAAATTAAAAACACGAACAAGAATTAGTGAGAAAAACTTGAGGGGCTTTCTCCTGGTACATTCCGTTCTACATTCCAATCTAGAACGCGACTTCCATTGAGGCTATGCTGCCCTAGTAACCAGATTTGGTAAGGGAGAACTGCTGCCACCTTGTGGCCGTTTCACACAACAGCAGGTTTAATCCCAGCGCTAATGGTCAGTGGATATTCCAAATCATTACAGGCCTGTAAATGACACCTGCCCTGAAAACAAATCCTGGGGTCATATATCGACCAAAAAATTCAAAAGACGTCCATATTTCAAAACGACAAAAAAAAAAAAAAAGACAGTTTCAAGAGGCATATTTCACGCACATTAGTGTTCTGCTTCTTTTGATTTCTTTCTTTCTTTGTTAAAAAAACGGGAATGGAAAAAGGCAACCCTCAGAATGGGCGAAAACTTTCACAAACGAATCAATGGACAAAGGTTTAATCTCCAATATATATAAACAGCTCATGCAGCTTAATATTAATAAAACAAACAACCCAATACAAAAATGGGCAGAAGATCTAAATAGACGTTTCTTCAAAGAAGACACAGAGATGGCCAAGACACACATGAAAAGCTGCTCAACATCACTAATTATTAGAGAAATGCAAATCAAAACTACAATGAGGTAAGACCTCACACCTGTTAGAATCGTCATCATCAGATAATCTACAAACAACAAATTCTGGGGAGGGTGTGGACAAAAGGAACCCTCTACCGCTCTTGGTGGGAATGTAAATTGATACAGTCACTATGGAGAACAGTATGGAGGTTCCCTTAAAAAACTAAAAAGAGAATTACCATAGGATCCAGCAATCCCACTTCTGGGAATATACCCAGAGAAAATCATAAATCACAAAGACACATTCACCACAATGTTCATTGCAGCACTATTTACAATAGCCAGGTAATGGAAGAAACCTAAATGGCCACAGACAGACGAATGGATAAAGATGTGGTACATATATATAATGGAATATTACTCAGCCATAAAAAGGAATGAAACTGGGTCATTTGTAGAGAAGTTGATGGATCTAGAGACTGTCATACAGAGTGAAGTAAGTCAGAAAGAGAAAAACAAATATTGTATATTAATGCCTATATGTGGAACCTAGAAAAATGCTACAGATGAACTGGTTTGCAGGGCAGAAATAGAGACACAGAGGTAGAGAACAAACGTATGGACACAAAGTGGGGGAAGCCATGGGGTGGTGGTGGTGGGATGAGTTGGGAGATTGGGATTGACCTGTATACATGTCTATGCATAAAATAGATAACTAATAATAACCTACTGTATAAAAAAAATAAATAAAATTAAATTTCAAAAATTTTAAAAATAAAATGTAAAAATAAAACAGAAAATATGTTCTTCCATTCACACTGATGTATTTATAAGAATGAATTATTTCCATGCTTATATCCATAAATACATAAAAGAGGAATAAAATCTAACTTGAACCAGAAAAGCAAAAAAAAAAACTAAACCTAACAGTTATACAGAGGAAAACACTACCAAGGCACTTGCTCCAGTGGTAAACAATTCTGAAATTGGTCAGAGGTGGGGAATCATGTCCCATAGAGCCAGCAGCCCCGCCCGCCCACGCAAGGAGCGTCCTTATTGCAAAGCTGGGGGACCGTGCCGAGGCCTCTGTGAGTAAACGTGAGCTGAGCCCCAGGCCAGCTGCTGCTGAACTGTTCCCACCCTTCCCAGGTGAAACACCTGAATATGTACAAGGGCTTGAAAGCCTAGAGGAAGGGCCGTGGAGCCACACCAGCGACAGCACGCAGGCCACCTTGGTGCCTGCAGGTCAGCCAGGATGGTCCTGGCCACGGGCGCTCTTCTGGAAGCTTTCCATTGCCCTGCCTGAGATACCCCTCCTGTCCCGGCCCCCACTCCTTTTTTTCCTTCCTCACCTCAGCCCGGAGAGATATTCCAGTGGAAGTTATGGGTGACACATCCTCTTCTTTACAGGTGGCAGCCTGGCAACTCCTGCAGAAAGTCCAGCAGAGCCCCACTCACACCGGGCCACCCACAAAGCCGTGGACCCTCACACCCTCCCACCAGCACAGCCCCGAGACTGCTGACGGGGCAGAGAATATGGAGTCAGGCACAGCTGCAGGGGCTATTGCTGCCTGGAGTGCTGTTTATATTGACCTCAACCCAGGCACACCTGGGGAGGGCTTGCCGGCAGGGTCAGGCTGCCCAGGTCAGCTAATCCTCAGCCCTCGGGGAATCACATTGCAGAAAATGGACCTCGCTAAGACAGAATATTCGCCAAGGAAAAGAAGCACACAATGCCATTTGCAGCACCGTAGATGAGTCTAGAGGTAATCACGTGACTTGGAGTAAGTCAGAAAGTGAAAGACACATATCATATCATATCACTTATAGGTGTTACCTATAAATTGATACCAGGGCAGATATTTCCACGGAGAAGGGCAATCACAGATTCATTAAACAAACTTATGGTTCACCAAAGGAAAGGTGTGAGGATTGAATTCATTATGATATTGGGGTTAACAGACATATACAAACACAGTAGACGTATATAATCACCAAAGACCTACGGAGTACCAAGAGAAGACTACTCAACATTCTGTCATAACGAACATGGGAAAAGGATCCCAGGAAGAACAGACATATGTATATGTGTAAAAGAACCACCTCTTGCACACCTACAACAAGCTAAACGTTGTACTCAAACTTGCTGTAATAAAAAATAAAAAATTAAATTAAAAACACGAACAAGAATTAGTGAGAAAAACTTGAGGGGCTTTCTCCTGGTACATTCCGTTCTACATTCCAATCTAGAACGCGACTTCCATTGAGGCTCTGCTGCCCTAGTAACCAGATTTGGTAAGGGAGAACGGCTGCCACCTTGTGGCCGTTTCACACAACAGCAGCTTTAATCCCAGCGCTAATGGTCAGTGGATATTCCAAATCATTACAGGCCTGTAAATGACCCCTGCCCTGAAAACCAATCCTGGGGTCATTTATCGACCAAAAAATTCAAAACACGTCCATATTTCAAAACGACAGTTTCAAGAGGCATATTTCACGCACATTAGTGTTCTGCTTCTTTTGATTTCATTCCTTCTTTGTTAAAAAAACGGGAATGGAAAAAGGCAACCCTCAGAATGGGCGAAAACTTTCACAAACGAATCAATGGACAAAGGTTAAATCTCCAATATATATGAACAGCTCATGCAGCTTAATATTAATACAACAAACAACCCAATACAAAAATGGGCAGAAGATCTAAATAGACGTTTCTTCAAAGAAGACACACAGATGGCCAAGACGCACATGAAAAGCTGCTCAACATCACTAATTATTAGAGAAATGCAAATCAAAACTACAATGAGGTAAGACCTCACACCTGTTAGAATCGGCATCATCAGATAATCTACAAGCAACAAATTCTGGGGAGGGTGTGGACAAAAGGAACCCTCTTCCGCTCTTGGTGGGAATGTAAATTGATACAGTCACTATGGAGAACAGTATGGAGGTTTCCTTAAAAAACTAAAAAGAGAATTACCATAGGATCCAGCAATCCCACTTCTGGGCATATACCCAGAGAAAACCATAAATCACAAAGACACATTCACCACAATGTTCATTGCAGCACTATTTACAATAGCCAGGTAATGGAAGCAACCTAAATGCCCACAGACAGACGAATGGATAAAGATGTGGTACATATATAAAATGGAATATTACTCAGCCATAAAAAGGAATGAAACTGGGTCATTTGTAGAGAAGTTGATGGATCTAGAGACTGTCATACAGAGTGAAGTAAGTCAGAAAGAGAAAAACAAATATTGTATATTAATGCCTATATGTGGAACCTAGAAAAATGCTACAGATGAACTGGTTTGCAGGGCAGAAATAGAGACACAGAGGTAGAGAACAAACGTATGGACACAAAGTGGGGGAAGCCATGGGGTTGTGGTGTTGGGATGAGTAGGGAGATTGGGATTGACCTGTATACATGTCTATGCATAAAATAGATAACTAAGAATAACCTACTGTATAAAAAAAATAAATAAAATTAAATTTCAAAAATTTTAAAAATAAAATGTAAAAATAAAACAGAAAATATGTTCTTCCATTCACACTGATGTATTTATAAGAATGAATTATTTCCATGCTTATATCCATAAATACATAAAAGAGGAATAAAATCTAACTTGAACCAAAAAAGCAAAAAAAAAACTAAACCTAACAGTTATACAGAGGAAAACACTACCAAGGCACTTGCTCCAGTGGTAAACAATTCTGAAATTGGTCAGAGGTGGGGAATCATCTCCCATAGAGCCAGCAGCCCCGCCCGCCCACGCAAGGAGCGTCCTTATTGCAAAGCTGGGGGACCGTGCCGAGGCCTCTGTGAGTAAACGTGAGCTGAGCCCCAGGCCAGCTGCTGCTGAACTGTTCCCACCCTTCCCAGGTGAAACACCTGAATATGTACAAGGGCTTGAAAGCCTAGAGGAAGGGCCGTGGAGCCACACCAGGGACAGCACGCAGGCCACCTTGGTGCCTGCAGGTCAGCCAGGATGGTCCTGGCCACGGGCGCTCTTCTGGAAGCTTTCCATTGCCCTGCCTGAGATACCCCTCCTGTCCCGGCCCCCACTCCTTTTTTTCCTTCCTCACCTCAGCCCGGAGAGATATTCCAGTGGAAGTTATGGGTGACACATCCTCTTCTTTACAGGTGGCAGCCTGGCAACTCCTGCAGAAAGTCCAGCAGAGCCCCACTCACACCGGGCCACCCACAAAGCCGTGGACCCTCACACCCTCCCACCAGCACAGCCCCGAGGCTGCTGACGGGACAGAGAATATGGAGTCAGGCACAGCTGCAGGGGCTATTGCTGCCTGGAGTGCTGTTTATATTGACCTCAAACCAGGCACACCTGGGGAGGGCTTGCCGGCAGGGTCAGGCTGCCCAGGTCAGCTAATCCTCAGCCCTCAGGGAATCACATTGCAGAAAATGGACCTCGCTAAGACAGAATATTCGCCAACGAAAAGAAGCACACAATGCCATTTGCAGCACCGTAGATGAGTCTAGAGGTAATCACGTGACTTGGAGTAAGTCAGAAAGTGAAAGACACATATCATATCATATCACTTATAGGTGTTACCTATAAATTGATACCAGGGCAGATATTTCCACAGAGAAGGGCAATCACAGATTCATTAAACAAACTTATGGTTCAACAAAGGAAAGGTGTGAGGATTGAATTCATTACGATATTGGGGTTAACAGAAATATACAAACACAGTAGACATATATAATCACCAAAGACCTACGGAGTACCAAGAGAAGACTACGCAACATTCTGTCATAACGTACATGGGAAAAGGATCCCAGGAAGAACAGACATATGTATATGTGTAAAAGAGCAACCTCTTGCACACCTACAACAAGCTAAACGTTGTACTCAAAGTTGCTGTAATAAAAAATAAAAAGTTAAATTAAAAACACGAACAAGAATTAGTGAGAAAAACTTGAGGGGCTTTCTCCTGGCACATTCCGTTCTACATTCCAATCTAGAACGCGACTTCCATTGAGGCTCTGCTGCCCTAGTAACCAGATTTGGTAAGGGAGAACTGCTGCCACCTTGTGGCCGTTTCACACAACAGCAGCTTTAATCCCAGCGCTAATGGTCAGTGGATATTCCAAATCATTACAAGCCTGTAAATGACCCCTGCCCTGAAAACCAATCCTGGGGTCATTTATCGACCAAAAAATTCAAAAGACGTCCATATTTCAAAACGACAGTTTCAAGAGGCATATTTCACGCACATTAGTGTTCTGCTTCTTTTGATTTCATTCCTTCTTTGTTAAAAAAACGGGAATGGAAAAAGGCAACCCTCAGAATGGGCGAAAACTATCACAAACGAATCAATGGACAAAGGTTTAATCTCCAATATATATGAACAGCTCATGCAGCTTAATATTAATACAACAACCCAATACAAAAATGGGCAGAAGATCTAAATAGACGTTTCTTCAAAGAAGACACAGAGATGGCCAAGACGCACATGAAAACCTGCTCAACATCACTAATTATTAGAGAAATGCAAATCAAAACTACAATGAGGTAAGACCTCACACCTGTTAGAATCGGCATCATCAGATAATCTACAAACAACAAATTCTGGGGAGGGTGTGGACAAAAGGAACCCTCTTCCGCTATTGGTGGGAATGTAAATTGATACAGTCACTATGGAGAACAGTATGGAGGTTCCTTTAAAAAACTAAAAAGAGAAGTACCATAGGATCCAGCAATCCCACTTCTGGGCATATACCCAGAGAAAACCATAAATCACAGAGACACATTCACCACAATGTTCATTGCAGCACTATTTACAATAGCCAGGTAATGGAAGCAACCTAAATGCCCACAGACAGACGAATGGATAAAGATGTGGTACATATATAAAATGGAATATTACTCAGCCATAAAAAGGAATGAAACTGGGTCATTTGTAGAGAAGTTGATGGATCTAGAGACTGTCATACAGAGTGAAGTAAGTCAGAAAGAGAAAAACAAATATTGTATATTAATGCCTATATGTGGAACCTAGAAAAATGCTACAGATGAACTGGTTTGCAGGGCAGAAATAGAGACACAGAGGTAGAGAACAAACGTATGGACACAAAGTGGGGGAAGCCATGGGGTGGTGGTGGTGGGATGAGTTGGGAGATTGGGATTGACCTGTATACATGTCTATGCATAAAATAGATAACTAATAATAACCTACTGTATAAAAAAATAAATAAAATTAAATTTCAAAAATTTTAAAAATAAAATGTAAAAATAAAACAGAAAAAATGTTCTTCCATTCACACTGATGTATTTATAAGAATGAATTATTTCCATGCTTATATCCATAAATACATAAAAGAGGAATAAAATCTAACTTGAACCAAAAAAGAAAAAATAAAACTGAACCTAACAGTTATACAGAGGAAAACACTACCAAGGCACTTGCTCCAGTGGTAAACAATTCTGAAATTGGTCAGAGGTGGGGAATCATCTCCCATAGAGCCAGCAGCCCCGCCCGCCCACGCAAGGAGCGTCCTTATTGCAAAGCTGGGGGACCGTGCCGAGGCCTCTGTGAGTAAACGTGAGCTGAGCCCCAGGCCAGCTGCTGCTGAACTGTTCCCACCCTTCCCAGGTGAAACACCTGAATATGTACAAGGGCTTGAAAGCCTAGAGGAAGGGCCGTGGAGCCACACCAGCGACAGCACGCAGGCCACCTTGGTGCCTGCAGGTCAGCCAGGATGGTCCTGGCCACGGGCGCTCTTCTGGAAGCTTTCCATTGCCCTGCCTGAGATACCCCTCCTGTCCCGGCCCCCACTCCTTTTTTTCCTTCCTCACCTCAGCCCGGAGAGATATTCCAGTGGAAGTTATGGGTGACACATCCTCTTCTTTACAGGTGGCAGCCTGGCAACTCCTGCAGAAAGTCCAGCAGAGCCCCACTCACACCGGGCCACCCACAAAGCCGTGGACCCTCACACCCTCCCACCAGCACAGCCCCGAGACTGCTGACGGGGCAGAGAATATGGAGTCAGGCACAGCTGCAGGGGCTATTGCTGCCTGGAGTGCTGTTTATATTGACCTCAACCCAGGCACACCTGGGGAGGGCTTGCCGGCAGGGTCAGGCTGCCCAGGTCAGCTAATCCTCAGCCCTCGGGGAATCACATTGCAGAAAATGGACCTCGCTAAGACAGAATATTCGCCAACGAAAAGAAGCACACAATGCCATTTGCAGCACCGTAGATGAGTCTAGAGGTAATCACGTGACTTGGAGTAAGTCAGAAAGTGAAAGACACATATCATATCATATCACTTATAGGTGTTACCTATAAATTGATACCAGGGCAGATATTTCCACGGAGAAGGGCAATCACAGATTCATTAAACAAACTTATGGTTCACCAAAGGAAAGGTGTGAGGATTGAATTCATTATGATATTGGGGTTAACAGACATATACAAACACAGTAGACGTATATAATCACCAAAGACCTACGGAGTACCAAGAGAAGACTACTCAACATTCTGTCATAACGAACATGGGAAAAGGATCCCAGGAAGAACAGACATATGTATATGTGTAAAAGAACCACCTCTTGCACACCTACAACAAGCTAAACGTTGTACTCAAACTTGCTGTAATAAAAAATAAAAAATTAAATTAAAAACACGAACAAGAATTAGTGAGAAAAACTTGAGGGGCTTTCTCCTGGTACATTCCGTTCTACATTCCAATCTAGAACGCGACTTCCATTGAGGCTCTGCTGCCCTAGTAACCAGATTTGGTAAGGGAGAACTGCTGCCACCTTGTGGCCGTTTCACACAACAGCAGCTTTAATCCCAGCGCTAATGGTCAGTGGATATTCCAAATCATTACATGCCTGTAAATGACCCCTGCCCTGAAAACCAATCCTGGGGTCATTTATCGACCAAAAAATTCAAAAGACGTCCATATTTCAAAACGACAGTTTCAAGAGGCATATTTCACGCACATTAGTGTTCTGCTTCTTTTGATTTCATTCCTTCTTTGTTAAAAAAACGGGAATGGAAAAAGGCAACCCTCAGAATGGGCGAAAACTTTCACAAACGAATCAATGGACAAAGGTTAAATCTCCAATATATATGAACAGCTCATGCAGCTTAATATTAATACAACAACCCAATACAAAAATGGGCAGAAGATCTAAATAGACGTTTCTTCAAAGAAGACACAGAGATGGCCAAGACGCACATGAAAACCTGCTCAACATCACTAATTATTAGAGAAATGCAAATCAAAACTACAATGAGGTAAGACCTCACACCTGTTAGAATCGGCATCATCAGATAATCTACAAACAACAAATTCTGGGGAGGGTGTGGACAAAAGGAACCCTCTTCCGCTATTGGTGGGAATGTAAATTGATACAGTCACTATGGAGAACAGTATGGAGGTTCCTTTAAAAAACTAAAAAGAGAATTACCATAGGATCCAGCAATCCCACTTCTGGGCATATACCCAGAGAAAACCGTAAATCACAGAGACACATTCCCCACAATGTTCATTGCAGCACTATTTACAATAGCCAGGTAATGGAAGCAACCTAAATGCCCACAGACAGACGAATGGATAAAGATGTGGTTCATATATAAAATGGAATATTACTCAGCCATAAAAAGGAATGAAACTGGGTCATTTGTAGAGAAGTTGATGGATCTAGAGACTGTCATACAGAGTGAAGTAAGTCAGAAAGAGAAAAACAAATATTGTATATTAATGCCTATATGTGGAACCTAGAAAAATGCTACAGATGAACTGGTTTGCAGGGCAGAAATAGAGACACAGAGGTAGAGAACAAACGTATGGACACAAAGTGGGGGAAGCCACGGGGTGGTGGTGGTGGGATGAGTTGGGAGATTGGGATTGACCTGTATACATGTCTATGCATAAAATAGATAACTAATAATAACCTACTGTATAAAAAAAATAAATAAAATTAAATTTCAAAAATTTTAAAAATAAAATGTAAAAATAAAACAGAAAAAATGTTCTTCCATTCACACTGATGTATTTATAAGAATGAATTATTTCCATGCTTATATCCATAAATACATAAAAGAGGAATAAAATCTAACTTGAACCAAAAAAGAAAAAATAAAACTGAACCTAACAGTTATACAGAGGAAAACACTACCAAGGCACTTGCTCCAGTGGTAAACAATTCTGAAATTGGTCAGAGGTGGGGAATCATCTCCCATAGAGCCAGCAGCCCCGCCCGCCCACGCAAGGAGTGTCCTTATTGCAAAGCTGGGGGACCGTGCCGTGGCCTCTGTGAGTAAACGTGAGCTGAGCCCCAGGCCAGCTGCTGCTGAACTGTTCCCACCCTTCCCAGGTGAAACACCTGAATATGTACAAGGGCTTGAAAGCCTAGAGGAAGGGCCGTGGAGCCACACCAGCGACAGCACGCAGGCCACCTTGGTGCCTGCAGGTCAGCCAGGATGGTCCTGGCCACGGGCGCTCTTCTGGAAGCTTTCCATTGCCCTGCCTGAGATACCCCTCCTGTCCCGGCCCCCACTCCTTTTTTTCCTTCCTCACCTCAGCCCGGAGAGATATTCCAGTGGAAGTTATGGGTGACACATCCTCTTCTTTACAGGTGGCAGCCTGGCAACTCCTGCAGAAAGTCCATCAGAGCCCCACTCACACCGGGCGACCCACAAAGCCGTGGACCCTCACACCCTCCCACCAGCACAGCCCCGAGACTGCTGACGGGGCAGAGAATATGGAGTCAGGCACAGCTGCAGGGGCTATTGCTGCCTGGAGTGCTGTTTATATTGACTTCAACCCAGGCACACCTGGGGAGGGCTTGCCGGCAGGGTCAGGCTGCCCAGGTCAGCTAATCCTCAGCCCTTGGGGAATCACATTGCAGAAAATGGACCTCGCTAAGACAGAATATTCGCCAACGAAAAGAAGCACACAATGCCATTTGCAGCACCGTAGATGAGTCTAGATGTAATCACGTGACTTGGAGTAAGTCAGAAAGTGAAAGACACATATCATATCATATCACTTATAGGTGTTACCTATAAATTGATACCAGGGCAGATATTTCCACGGAGAAGGGCAATCACAGATTCATTAAACAAACTTATGGTTCACCAAAGGAAAGGTGTGAGGATTGAATTCATTATGATATTGGGGTTAACAGACATATACAAACACAGTAGACGTATATAATCACCAAAGACCTACGGAGTACCAAGAGAAGACTACTCAACATTCTGTCATAACAAACATGGGAAAAGGATCCCAGGAAGAACAGACATATGTATATGTGTAAAAGAACCACCTCTTGCACACCTACAACAAGCTAAACGTTGTACTCAAACTTGCTGTAATAAAAAATAAAAAATTAAATTAAAAACACGAACAAGAATTAGTGAGAAAAACTTGAGGGGCTTTCTCCTGGTACATTCCGTTCTACATTCCAATCTAGAACGCGACTTCCATTGAGGCTCTGCTGCCCTAGTAACCAGATTTGGTAAGGGAGAACGGCTGCCACCTTGTGGCCGTTTCACACAACAGCAGCTTTAATCCCAGCGCTAATGGTCAGTGGATATTCCAAATCATTACAGGCCTGTAAATGACCCCTGCCCTGAAAACCAATCCTGGGGTCATTTATCGACCAAAAAATTCAAAACACGTCCATATTTCAAAACGACAGTTTCAAGAGGCATATTTCACGCACATTAGTGTTCTGCTTCTTTTGATTTCATTCCTTCTTTGTTAAAAAAACGGGAATGGAAAAAGGCAACCCTCAGAATGGGCGAAAACTTTCACAAACGAATCAATGGACAAAGGTTAAATCTCCAATATATATGAACAGCTCATGCAGCTTAATATTAATACAACAAACAACCCAATACAAAAATGGGCAGAAGATCTAAATAGACGTTTCTTCAAAGAAGACACACAGATGGCCAAGACGCACATGAAAAGCTGCTCAACATCACTAATTATTAGAGAAATGCAAATCAAAACTACAATGAGGTAAGACCTCACACCTGTTAGAATCGTCATCATCAGATAATCTACAAACAACAAATTCTGGGGAGGGTGTGGACAAAAGGAACCCTCTACCGCTCTTGGTGGGAATGTAAATTGATACAGTCACTATGGAGAACAGTATGGAGGTTCCCTTAAAAAACTAAAAAGAGAATTACCATAGGATCCAGCAATCCCACTTCTGGGAATATACCCAGAGAAAATCATAAATCACAAAGACACATTCACCACAATGTTCATTGCAGCACTATTTACAATAGCCAGGTAATGGAAGCAACCTAAATGGCCACAGACAGACGAATGGATAAAGATGTGGTACATATATATAATGGAATATTACTCAGCCATAAAAAGGAATGAAACTGGGTCATTTGTAGAGAAGTTGATGGATCTAGAGACTGTCATACAGAGTGAAGTAAGTCAGAAAGAGAAAAACAAATATTGTATATTAATGCCTATATGTGGAACCTAGAAAAATGCTACAGATGAACTGGTTTGCAGGGCAGAAATAGAGACACAGAGGTAGAGAACAAACGTATGGACACAAAGTGGGGGAAGCCATGGGGTGGTGGTGGTGGGATGAGTTGGGAGATTGGGATTGACCTGTATACATGTCTATGCATAAAATAGATAACTAATAATAACCTACTGTATAAAAAAAATAAATAAAATTAAATTTCAAAATTTTTAAAAATAAAATGTAAAAATAAAACAGAAAATATGTTCTTCCATTCACACTGATGTATTTATAAGAATGAATTATTTCCATGCTTATATCCATAAATACATAAAAGAGGAATAAAATCTAACTTGAACCAGAAAAGCAAAAAAAAAAAACTAAACCTAACAGTTATACAGAGGAAAACACTACCAAGGCACTTGCTCCAGTGGTAAACAATTCTGAAATTGGTCAGAGGTGGGGAATCATGTCCCATAGAGCCAGCAGCCCCGCCCGCCCACGCAAGGAGCGTCCTTATTGCAAAGCTGGGGGACCGTGCCGAGGCCTCTGTGAGTAAACGTGAGCTGAGCCCCAGGCCAGCTGCTGCTGAACTGTTCCCACCCTTCCCAGGTGAAACACCTGAATATGTACAAGGGCTTGAAAGCCTAGAGGAAGGGCCGTGGAGCCACACCAGCGACAGCACGCAGGCCACCTTGGTGCCTGCAGGTCAGCCAGGATGGTCCTGGCCACGGGCGCTCTTCTGGAAGCTTTCCATTGCCCTGCCTGAGATACCCCTCCTGTCCCGGCCCCCACTCCTTTTTTTCCTTCCTCACCTCAGCCCGGAGAGATATTCCAGTGGAAGTTATGGGTGACACATCCTCTTCTTTACAGGTGGCAGCCTGGCAACTCCTGCAGAAAGTCCAGCAGAGCCCCACTCACACCGGGCCACCCACAAAGCCGTGGACCCTCACACCCTCCCACCAGCACAGCCCCGAGACTGCTGACGGGGCAGAGAATATGGAGTCAGGCACAGCTGCAGGGGCTATTGCTGCCTGGAGTGCTGTTTATATTGACCTCAACCCAGGCACACCAGGGGAGGGCTTGCCGGCAGGGTCAGGCTGCCCAGGTCAGCTAATCCTCAGCCCTCGGGGAATCACATTGCAGAAAATGGACCTCGCTAAGACAGAATATTCGCCAACGAAAAGAAGCACACAATGCCATTTGCAGCACCGTAGATGAGTCTAGAGGTAATCACGTGACTTGGAGTAAGTCAGAAAGTGAAAGACACATATCATATCATATCACTTATAGGTGTTACCTATAAATTGATACCAGGGCAGATATTTCCACGGAGAAGGGCAATCACAGATTCATTAAACAAACTTATGGTTCACCAAAGGAAAGGTGTGAGGATTGAATTCATTATGATATTGGGGTTAACAGACATATACAAACACAGTAGACGTATATAATCACCAAAGACCTACGGAGTACCAAGAGAAGACTACTCAACATTCTGTCATAACGAACATGGGAAAAGGATCCCAGGAAGAACAGACATATGTATATGTGTAAAAGAACCACCTCTTGCACACCTACAACAAGCTAAACGTTGTACTCAAAGTTGCTGTAATAAAAAATAAAAAATTAAATTAAAAACACGAACAAGAATTAGTGAGAAAAACTTGAGGGGCTTTCTCCTGGTACATTCCGTTCTACATTCCAATCTAGAACGCGACTTCCATTGAGGCTATGCTGCCCTAGTAACCAGATTTGGTAAGGGAGAACTGCTGCCACCTTGTGGCCGTTTCACCCAACAGCAGGTTTAATCCCAGCGCTAATGGTCAGTGGATATTCCAAATCATTACAGGCCTGTAAATGACACCTGCCCTGAAAACAAATCCTGGGGTCATATATCGACCAAAAAATTCAAAAGACGTCCATATTTCAAAACGACAAAAAAAAAAAAAAAAAGACAGTTTCAAGAGGCATATTTCACGCACATTAGTGTTCTGCTTCTTTTGATTTCTTTCTTTCTTTGTTAAAAAAACGGGAATGGAAAAAGGCAACCCTCAGAATGGGCGAAAACTTTCACAAACGAATCAATGGACAAAGGTTTAATCTCCAATATATATAAACAGCTCATGCAGCTTAATATTAATAAAACAAACAACCCAATACAAAAATGGGCAGAAGATCTAAATAGACGTTTCTTCAAAGAAGACACAGAGATGGCCAAGACACACATGAAAAGCTGCTCAACATCACTAATTATTAGAGAAATGCAAATCAAAACTACAATGAGGTAAGACCTCACACCTGTTAGAATCGTCATCATCAGATAATCTACAAACAACAAATTCTGGGGAGGGTGTGGACAAAAGGAACCCTCTACCGCTCTTGGTGGGAATGTAAATTGATACAGTCACTATGGAGAACAGTATGGAGGTTCCCTTAAAAAACTAAAAAGAGAATTACCATAGGATCCAGCAATCCCACTTCTGGGAATATACCCAGAGAAAATCATAAATCACAAAGACACATTCACCACAATGTTCATTGCAGCACTATTTACAATAGCCAGGTAATGGAAGCAACCTAAATGGCCACAGACAGACGAATGGATAAAGATGTGGTACATATATATAATGGAATATTACTCAGCCATAAAAAGGAATGAAACTGGGTCATTTGTAGAGAAGTTGATGGATCTAGAGACTGTCATACAGAGTGAAGTAAGTCAGAAAGAGAAAAACAAATATTGTATATTAATGCCTATATGTGGAACCTAGAAAAATGCTACAGATGAACTGGTTTGCAGGGCAGAAATAGAGACACAGAGGTAGAGAACAAACGTATGGACACAAAGTGGGGGAAGCCATGGGGTGGTGGTGGTGGGATGAGTTGGGAGATTGGGATTGACCTGTATACATGTCTATGCATAAAATAGATAACTAATAATAACCTACTGTATAAAAAAAATAAATAAAATTAAATTTCAAAATTTTTAAAAATAAAATGTAAAAATAAAACAGAAAATATGTTCTTCCATTCACACTGATGTATTTATAAGAATGAATTATTTCCATGCTTATATCCATAAATACATAAAAGAGGAATAAAATCTAACTTGAACCAGAAAAGCAAAAAAAAAAAAACTAAACCTAACAGTTATACAGAGGAAAACACTACCAAGGCACTTGCTCCAGTGGTAAACAATTCTGAAATTGGTCAGAGGTGGGGAATCTTGTCCCATAGAGCCAGCAGCCCCGCCCGCCCACGCAAGGAGCGTCCTTATTGCAAAGCTGGGGGACCGTGCCGAGGCCTCTGTGAGTAAACGTGAGCTGAGCCCCAGGCCAGCTGCTGCTGAACTGTTCCCACCCTTCCCAGGTGAAACACCTGAATATGTACAAGGGCTTGAAAGCCTAGAGGAAGGGCCGTGGAGCCACACCAGCGACAGCACGCAGGCCACCTTGGTGCCTGCAGGTCAGCCAGGATGGTCCTGGCCACGGGCGCTCTTCTGGAAGCTTTCCATTGCCCTGCCTGAGATACCCCTCCTGTCCCGGCCCCCACTCCTTTTTTTCCTTCCTCACCTCAGCCCGGAGAGATATTCCAGTGGAAGTTATGGGTGACACATCCTCTTCTTTACAGGTGGCAGCCTGGCAACTCCTGCAGAAAGTCCAGCAGAGCCCCACTCACACCGGGCCACCCACAAAGCCGTGGACCCTCACACCCTCCCACCAGCACAGCCCCGAGACTGCTGACGGGGCAGAGAATATGGAGTCAGGCACAGCTGCAGGGGCTATTGCTGCCTGGAGTGCTGTTTATATTGACCTCAACCCAGGCACACCAGGGGAGGGCTTGCCGGCAGGGTCAGGCTGCCCAGGTCAGCTAATCCTCAGCCCTCGGGGAATCACATTGCAGAAAATGGACCTCGCTAAGACAGAATATTCGCCAACGAAAAGAAGCACACAATGCCATTTGCAGCACCGTAGATGAGTCTAGAGGTAATCACGTGACTTGGAGTAAGTCAGAAAGTGAAAGACACATATCATATCATATCACTTATAGGTGTTACCTATAAATTGATACCAGGGCAGATATTTCCACGGAGAAGGGCAATCACAGATTCATTAAACAAACTTATGGTTCACCAAAGGAAAGGTGTGAGGATTGAATTCATTATGATATTGGGGTTAACAGACATATACAAACACAGTAGACGTATATAATCACCAAAGACCTACGGAGTACCAAGAGAAGACTACTCAACATTCTGTCATAACGAACATGGGAAAAGGATCCCAGGAAGAACAGACATATGTATATGTGTAAAAGAACCACCTCTTGCACACCTACAACAAGCTAAACGTTGTACTCAAAGTTGCTGTAATAAAAAATAAAAAATTAAATTAAAAACACGAACAAGAATTAGTGAGAAAAACTTGAGGGGCTTTCTCCTGGTACATTCCGTTCTACATTCCAATCTAGAACGCGACTTCCATTGAGGCTCTGCTGCCCTAGTAACCAGATTTGGTAAGGGAGAACTGCTGCCACCTTGTGGCCGTTTCACACAACAGCAGCTTTAATCCCAGCGCTAATGGTCAGTGGATATTCCAAATCATTACAGGCCTGTAAATGACCCCTGCCCTGAAAACCAATCCTGGGGTCATTTATCGACCAAAAAATTCAAAGACGTCCATATTTCAAAACGACAGTTTCAAGAGGCATATTTCACGCACATTAGTGTTCTGCTTTTTGATTTCATTCCTTCTTTGTTAAAAAAACGGGAATGGAAAAAGGCAACCCTCAGAATGGGCGAAAACTTTCACAAACGAATCAATGGACAAAGGTTTAATCTCCAATATATATGAACAGCTCATGCAGCTTAATATTAATACAACAAACAACCCAATACAAAAATGGGCAGAAGATCTAAATAGACGTTTCTTCAAAGAAGACACAGAGATGGCCAAGACGCACATGAAAAGCTGCTCAACATCACTAATTATTAGAGAAATGCAAATCAAAACTACAATGAGGTAAGACCTCACACCTGTTAGAATCGGCATCATCAGATAATCTACAAACAACAAATTCTGGGGAGGGTGTGGACAAAAGGAACCCTCTTCCGCTATTGGTGGGAATGTAAATTGATACAGTCACTATGGAGAACAGTATGGAGGTTCCTTTAAAAAACTAAAAAGAGAATTACCATAGGATCCAGCAATCCCACTTCTGGGCATATACCCAGAGAAAACCATAAATCACAGAGACACATTCCCCACAATGTTCATTGCAGCACTATTTACAATAGCCAGGTAATGGAAGCAACCTAAATGCCCACAGACAGACGAATGGATAAAGATGTGGTTCATATATAAAATGGAATATTACTCAGCCATAAAAAGGAATGAAACTGGGTCATTTGTAGAGAAGTTGATGGATCTAGAGACTGTCATACAGAGTGAAGTAAGTCAGAAAGAGAAAAACAAATATTGTATATTAATGCCTATATGTGGAACCTAGAAAAATGCTACAGATGAACTGGTTTGCAGGGCAGAAATAGAGACACAGAGGTAGAGAACAAACGTATGGACACAAAGTGGGGGAAGCCACGGGGTGGTGGTGGTGGGATGAGTTGGGAGATTGGGATTGACCTGTATACATGTCTATGCATAAAATAGATAACTAATAATAACCTACTATATAAAAAAAATAAATAAAATTAAATTTCAAAAATTTTAAAAATAAAATGTAAAAATAAAACAGAAAAAATGTTCTTCCATTCACACTGATGTATTTATAAGAATGAATTATTTCCATGCTTATATCCATAAATACATAAAAGAGGAATAAAATCTAACTTGAACCAAAAAAGAAAAAATAAAACTGAACCTAACAGTTATACAGAGGAAAACACTACCAAGGCACTTGCTCCAGTGGTAAACAATTCTGAAATTGGTCAGAGGTGGGGAATCATCTCCCATAGAGCCAGCAGCCCCGCCCGCCCACGCAAGGAGTGTCCTTATTGCAAAGCTGGGGGACCGTGCCGAGGCCTCTGTGAGTAAACGTGAGCTGAGCCCCAGGCCAGCTGCTGCTGAACTGTTCCCACCCTTCCCAGGTGAAACACCTGAATATGTACAAGGGCTTGAAAGCCTAGAGGAAGGGCCGTGGAGCCACACCAGCGACAGCACGCAGGCCACCTTGGTGCCTGCAGGTCAGCCAGGATGGTCCTGGCCACGGGCGCTCTTCTGGAAGCTTTCCATTGCCCTGCCTGAGATACCCCTCCTGTCCCGGCCCCCACTCCTTTTTTTCCTTCCTCACCTCAGCCCGGAGAGATATTCCAGTGGAAGTTATGGGTGACACATCCTCTTCTTTACAGGTGGCAGCCTGGCAACTCCTGCAGAAAGTCCATCAGAGCCCCACTCACACCGGGCGACCCACAAAGCCGTGGACCCTCACACCCTCCCACCAGCACAGCCCCGAGACTGCTGACGGGGCAGAGAATATGGAGTCAGGCACAGCTGCAGGGGCTATTGCTGCCTGGAGTGCTGTTTATATTGACCTCAACCCAGGCACACCTGGGGAGGGCTTGCCGGCAGGGTCAGGCTGCCCAGGTCAGCTAATCCTCAGCCCTTGGGGAATCACATTGCAGAAAATGGACCTCGCTAAGACAGAATATTCGCCAACGAAAAGAAGCACACAATGCCATTTGCAGCACCGTAGATGAGTCTAGATGTAATCACGTGACTTGGAGTAAGTCAGAAAGTGAAAGACACATATCATATCATATCACTTATAGGTGTTACCTATAAATTGATACCAGGGCAGATATTTCCACGGAGAAGGGCAATCACAGATTCATTAAACAAACTTATGGTTCACCAAAGGAAAGGTGTGAGGATTGAATTCATTATGATATTGGGGTTAACAGACATATACAAACACAGTAGACGTATATAATCACCAAAGACCTACGGAGTACCAAGAGAAGACTACTCAACATTCTGTCATAACAAACATGGGAAAAGGATCCCAGGAAGAACAGACATATGTATATGTGTAAAAGAACCACCTCTTGCACACCTACAACAAGCTAAACGTTGTACTCAAACTTGCTGTAATAAAAAATAAAAAATTAAATTAAAAACACGAACAAGAATTAGTGAGAAAAACTTGAGGGGCTTTCTCCTGGTACATTCCGTTCTACATTCCAATCTAGAACGCGACTTCCATTGAGGCTATGCTGCCCTAGTAACAAGATTTGGTAAGGGAGAACTGCTGCCACCTTGTGGCCGTTTCACACAACAGCAGGTTTAATCCCAGCGCTAATGGTCAGTGGATATTCCAAATCATTACAGGCCTGTAAATGACACCTGCCCTGAAAACAAATCCTGGGGTCATATATCGACCAAAAAATTCAAAAGACGTCCATATTTCAAAACGACAAAAAAAAAAAAAAAGACAGTTTCAAGAGGCATATTTCACGCACATTAGTGTTCTGCTTCTTTTGATTTCTTTCTTTCTTTGTTAAAAAAACGGGAATGGAAAAAGGCAACCCTCAGAATGGGCGAAAACTTTCACAAACGAATCAATGGACAAAGGTTTAATCTCCAATATATATAAACAGCTCATGCAGCTTAATATTAATAAAACAAACAACCCAATACAAAAATGGGCAGAAGATCTAAATAGACGTTTCTTCAAAGAAGACACAGAGATGGCCAAGACACACATGAAAAGCTGCTCAACATCACTAATTATTAGAGAAATGCAAATCAAAACTACAATGAGGTAAGACCTCACACCTGTTAGAATCGTCATCATCAGATAATCTACAAACAACAAATTCTGGGGAGGGTGTGGACAAAAGGAACCCTCTACCGCTCTTGGTGGGAATGTAAATTGATACAGTCACTATGGAGAACAGTATGGAGGTTCCCTTAAAAAACTAAAAAGAGAATTACCATAGGATCCAGCAATCCCACTTCTGGGAATATACCCAGAGAAAATCATAAATCACAAAGACACATTCACCACAATGTTCATTGCAGCACTATTTACAATAGCCAGGTAATGGAAGCAACCTAAATGGCCACAGACAGATGAATGGATAAAGATGTGGTACATATATATAATGGAATATTACTCAGCCATAAAAAGGAATGAAACTGGGTCATTTGTAGAGAAGTTGATGGATCTAGAGACTGTCATACAGAGTGAAGTAAGTCAGAAAGAGAAAAACAAATATTGTATATTAATGCCTATATGTGGAACCTAGAAAAATGCTACAGATGAACTGGTTTGCAGGGCAGAAATAGAGACACAGAGGTAGAGAACAAACGTATGGACACAAAGTGGGGGAAGCCATGGGGTGGTGGTGGTGGGATGAGTTGGGAGATTGGGATTGACCTGTATACATGTCTATGCATAAAATAGATAACTAATAATAACCTACTGTATAAAAAAAATAAATAAAATTAAATTTCAAAAATTTTAAAAATAAAATGTAAAAATAAAACAGAAAATATGTTCTTCCATTCACACTGATGTATTTATAAGAATGAATTATTTCCATGCTTATATCCATAAATACATAAAAGAGGAATAAAATCTAACTTGAACCAGAAAAGCAAAAAAAAAAACTAAACCTAACAGTTATACAGAGGAAAACACTACCAAGGCACTTGCTCCAGTGGTAAACAATTCTGAAATTGGTCAGAGGTGGGGAATCATGTCCCATAGAGCCAGCAGCCCCGCCCGCCCACGCAAGGAGCGTCCTTATTGCAAAGCTGGGGGACCGTGCCGAGGCCTCTGTGAGTAAACGTGAGCTGAGCCCCAGGCCAGCTGCTGCTGAACTGTTCCCACCCTTCCCAGGTGAAACACCTGAATATGTACAAGGGCTTGAAAGCCTAGAGGAAGGGCCGTGGAGCCACACCAGCGACAGCACGCAGGCCACCTTGGTGCCTGCAGGTCAGCCAGGATGGTCCTGGCCACGGGCGCTCTTCTGGAAGCTTTCCATTGCCCTGCCTGAGATACCCCTCCTGTCCCGGCCCCCACTCCTTTTTTTCCTTCCTCACCTCAGCCCGGAGAGATATTCCAGTGGAAGTTATGGGTGACACATCCTCTTCTTTACAGGTGGCAGCCTGGCAACTCCTGCAGAAAGTCCAGCAGAGCCCCACTCACACCGGGCCACCCACAAAGCCGTGGACCCTCACACCCTCCCACCAGCACAGCCCCGAGACTGCTGACGGGGCAGAGAATATGGAGTCAGGCACAGCTGCAGGGGCTATTGCTGCCTGGAGTGCTGTTTATATTGACCTCAACCCAGGCACACCTGGGGAGGGCTTGCCGGCAGGGTCAGGCTGCCCAGGTCAGCTAATCCTCAGCCCTCGGGGAATCACATTGCAGAAAATGGACCTCGCTAAGACAGAATATTCGCCAAGGAAAAGAAGCACACAATGCCATTTGCAGCACCGTAGATGAGTCTAGAGGTAATCACGTGACTTGGAGTAAGTCAGAAAGTGAAAGACACATATCATATCATATCACTTATAGGTGTTACCTATAAATTGATACCAGGGCAGATATTTCCACGGAGAAGGGCAATCACAGATTCATTAAACAAACTTATGGTTCACCAAAGGAAAGGTGTGAGGATTGAATTCATTATGATATTGGGGTTAACAGACATATACAAACACAGTAGACGTATATAATCACCAAAGACCTACGGAGTACCAAGAGAAGACTACTCAACATTCTGTCATAACGAACATGGGAAAAGGATCCCAGGAAGAACAGACATATGTATATGTGTAAAAGAACCACCTCTTGCACACCTACAAAAAGCTAAACGTTGTACTCAAACTTGCTGTAATAAAAAATAAAAAATTAAATTAAAAACACGAACAAGAATTAGTGAGAAAAACTTGAGGGGCTTTCTCCTGGTACATTCCGTTCTACATTCCAATCTAGAACGCGACTTCCATTGAGGCTCTGCTGCCCTAGTAACCAGATTTGGTAAGGGAGAACGGCTGCCACCTTGTGGCCGTTTCACACAACAGCAGCTTTAATCCCAGCGCTAATGGTCAGTGGATATTCCAAATCATTACAGGCCTGTAAATGACCCCTGCCCTGAAAACCAATCCTGGGGTCATTTATCGACCAAAAAATTCAAAACACGTCCATATTTCAAAACGACAGTTTCAAGAGGCATATTTCACGCACATTAGTGTTCTGCTTCTTTTGATTTCATTCCTTCTTTGTTAAAAAAACGGGAATGGAAAAAGGCAACCCTCAGAATGGGCGAAAACTTTCACAAACGAATCAATGGACAAAGGTTAAATCTCCAATATATATGAACAGCTCATGCAGCTTAATATTAATACAACAAACAACCCAATACAAAAATGGGCAGAAGATCTAAATAGACGTTTCTTCAAAGAAGACACACAGATGGCCAAGACGCACATGAAAAGCTGCTCAACATCACTAATTATTAGAGAAATGCAAATCAAAACTACAATGAGGTAAGACCTCACACCTGTTAGAATCGGCATCATCAGATAATCTACAAGCAACAAATTCTGGGGAGGGTGTGGACAAAAGGAACCCTCTTCCGCTCTTGGTGGGAATGTAAATTGATACAGTCACTATGGAGAACAGTATGGAGGTTTCCTTAAAAAACTAAAAAGAGAATTACCATAGGATCCAGCAATCCCACTTCTGGGCATATACCCAGAGAAAACCATAAATCACAAAGACACATTCACCACAATGTTCATTGCAGCACTATTTACAATAGCCAGGTAATGGAAGCAACCTAAATGCCCACAGACAGACGAATGGATAAAGATGTGGTACATATATAAAATGGAATATTACTCAGCCATAAAAAGGAATGAAACTGGGTCATTTGTAGAGAAGTTGATGGATCTAGAGACTGTCATACAGAGTGAAGTAAGTCAGAAAGAGAAAAACAAATATTGTATATTAATGCCTATATGTGGAACCTAGAAAAATGCTACAGATGAACTGGTTTGCAGGGCAGAAATAGAGACACAGAGGTAGAGAACAAACGTATGGACACAAAGTGGGGGAAGCCATGGGGTTGAGGTGTTGGGATGAGTAGGGAGATTGGGATTGACCTGTATACATGTCTATGCATAAAATAGATAACTAAGAATAACCTACTGTATAAAAAAAATAAATAAAATTAAATTTCAAAAATTTTAAAAATAAAATGTAAAAATAAAACAGAAAATATGTTCTTCCATTCACACTGATGTATTTATAAGAATGAATTATTTCCATGCTTATATCCATAAATACATAAAAGAGGAATAAAATCTAACTTGAACCAAAAAAGCAAAAAAAAAACTAAACCTAACAGTTATACAGAGGAAAACACTACCAAGGCACTTGCTCCAGTGGTAAACAATTCTGAAATTGGTCAGAGGTGGGGAATCATCTCCCATAGAGCCAGCAGCCCCGCCCGCCCACGCAAGGAGCGTCCTTATTGCAAAGCTGGGGGACCGTGCCGAGGCCTCTGTGAGTAAACGTGAGCTGAGCCCCAGGCCAGCTGCTGCTGAACTGTTCCCACCCTTCCCAGGTGAAACACCTGAATATGTACAAGGGCTTGAAAGCCTAGAGGAAGGGCCGTGGAGCCACACCAGGGACAGCACGCAGGCCACCTTGGTGCCTGCAGGTCAGCCAGGATGGTCCTGGCCACGGGCGCTCTTCTGGAAGCTTTCCATTGCCCTGCCTGAGATACCCCTCCTGTCCCGGCCCCCACTCCTTTTTTTCCTTCCTCACCTCAGCCCGGAGAGATATTCCAGTGGAAGTTATGGGTGACACATCCTCTTCTTTACAGGTGGCAGCCTGGCAACTCCTGCAGAAAGTCCAGCAGAGCCCCACTCACACCGGGCCACCCACAAAGCCGTGGACCCTCACACCCTCCCACCAGCACAGCCCCGAGGCTGCTGACGGGACAGAGAATATGGAGTCAGGCACAGCTGCAGGGGCTATTGCTGCCTGGAGTGCTGTTTATATTGACCTCAAACCAGGCACACCTGGGGAGGGCTTGCCGGCAGGGTCAGGCTGCCCAGGTCAGCTAATCCTCAGCCCTCAGGGAATCACATTGCAGAAAATGGACCTCGCTAAGACAGAATATTCGCCAACGAAAAGAAGCACACAATGCCATTTGCAGCACCGTAGATGAGTCTAGAGGTAATCACGTGACTTGGAGTAAGTCAGAAAGTGAAAGACACATATCATATCATATCACTTATAGGTGTTACCTATAAATTGATACCAGGGCAGATATTTCCACAGAGAAGGGCAATCACAGATTCATTAAACAAACTTATGGTTCAACAAAGGAAAGGTGTGAGGATTGAATTCATTACGATATTGGGGTTAACAGAAATATACAAACACAGTAGACATATATAATCACCAAAGACCTACGGAGTACCAAGAGAAGACTACGCAACATTCCGTCATAACGTACATGGGAAAAGGATCCCAGGAAGAACAGACATATGTATATGTGTAAAAGAGCAACCTCTTGCACACCTACAACAAGCTAAACGTTGTACTCAAAGTTGCTGTAATAAAAAATAAAAAGTTAAATTAAAAACACGAACAAGAATTAGTGAGAAAAACTTGAGGGGCTTTCTCCTGGCACATTCCGTTCTACATTCCAATCTAGAACGCGACTTCCATTGAGGCTCTGCTGCCCTAGTAACCAGATTTGGTAAGGGAGAACTGCTGCCACCTTGTGGCCGTTTCACACAACAGCAGCTTTAATCCCAGCGCTAATGGTCAGTGGATATTCCAAATCATTACAAGCCTGTAAATGACCCCTGCCCTGAAAACCAATCCTGGGGTCATTTATCGACCAAAAAATTCAAAAGACGTCCATATTTCAAAACGACAGTTTCAAGAGGCATATTTCACGCACATTAGTGTTCTGCTTCTTTTGATTTCATTCCTTCTTTGTTAAAAAAACGGGAATGGAAAAAGGCAACCCTCAGAATGGGCGAAAACTATCACAAACGAATCAATGGACAAAGGTTTAATCTCCAATATATATGAACAGCTCATGCAGCTTAATATTAATACAACAACCCAATACAAAAATGGGCAGAAGATCTAAATAGACGTTTCTTCAAAGAAGACACAGAGATGGCCAAGACGCACATGAAAACCTGCTCAACATCACTAATTATTAGAGAAATGCAAATCAAAACTACAATGAGGTAAGACCTCACACCTGTTAGAATCGGCATCATCAGATAATCTACAAACAACAAATTCTGGGGAGGGTGTGGACAAAAGGAACCCTCTTCCGCTATTGGTGGGAATGTAAATTGATACAGTCACTATGGAGAACAGTATGGAGGTTCCTTTAAAAAACTAAAAAGAGAATTACCATAGGATCCAGCAATCCCACTTCTGGGCATATACCCAGAGAAAACCATAAATCACAGAGACACATTCACCACAATGTTCATTGCAGCACTATTTACAATAGCCAGGTAATGGAAGCAACCTAAATGCCCACAGACAGACGAATGGATAAAGATGTGGTACATATATAAAATGGAATATTACTCAGCCATAAAAAGGAATGAAACTGGGTCATTTGTAGAGAAGTTGATGGATCTAGAGACTGTCATACAGAGTGAAGTAAGTCAGAAAGAGAAAAACAAATATTGTATATTAATGCCTATATGTGGAACCTAGAAAAATGCTACAGATGAACTGGTTTGCAGGGCAGAAATAGAGACACAGAGGTAGAGAACAAACGTATGGACACAAAGTGGGGGAAGCCATGGGGTGGTGGTGGTGGGATGAGTTGGGAGATTGGGATTGACCTGTATACATGTCTATGCATAAAATAGATAACTAATAATAACCTACTGTATAAAAAAATAAATAAAATTAAATTTCAAAAATTTTAAAAATAAAATGTAAAAATAAAACAGAAAAAATGTTCTTCCATTCACACTGATGTATTTATAAGAATGAATTATTTCCATGCTTATATCCATAAATACATAAAAGAGGAATAAAATCTAACTTGAACCAAAAAAGAAAAAATAAAACTGAACCTAACAGTTATACAGAGGAAAACACTACCAAGGCACTTGCTCCAGTGGTAAACAATTCTGAAATTGGTCAGAGGTGGGGAATCATCTCCCATAGAGCCAGCAGCCCCGCCCGCCCACGCAAGGAGCGTCCTTATTGCAAAGCTGGGGGACCGTGCCGAGGCCTCTGTGAGTAAACGTGAGCTGAGCCCCAGGCCAGCTGCTGCTGAACTGTTCCCACCCTTCCCAGGTGAAACACCTGAATATGTACAAGGGCTTGAAAGCCTAGAGGAAGGGCCGTGGAGCCACACCAGCGACAGCACGCAGGCCACCTTGGTGCCTGCAGGTCAGCCAGGATGGTCCTGGCCACGGGCGCTCTTCTGGAAGCTTTCCATTGCCCTGCCTGAGATACCCCTCCTGTCCCGGCCCCCACTCCTTTTTTTCCTTCCTCACCTCAGCCCGGAGAGATATTCCAGTGGAAGTTATGGGTGACACATCCTCTTCTTTACAGGTGGCAGCCTGGCAACTCCTGCAGAAAGTCCAGCAGAGCCCCACTCACACCGGGCCACCCACAAAGCCGTGGACCCTCACACCCTCCCACCAGCACAGCCCCGAGACTGCTGACGGGGCAGAGAATATGGAGTCAGGCACAGCTGCAGGGGCTATTGCTGCCTGGAGTGCTGTTTATATTGACCTCAACCCAGGCACACCTGGGGAGGGCTTGCCGGCAGGGTCAGGCTGCCCAGGTCAGCTAATCCTCAGCCCTCGGGGAATCACATTGCAGAAAATGGACCTCGCTAAGACAGAATATTCGCCAACGAAAAGAAGCACACAATGCCATTTGCAGCACCGTAGATGAGTCTAGAGGTAATCACGTGACTTGGAGTAAGTCAGAAAGTGAAAGACACATATCATATCATATCACTTATAGGTGTTACCTATAAATTGATACCAGGGCAGATATTTCCACGGAGAAGGGCAATCACAGATTCATTAAACAAACTTATGGTTCACCAAAGGAAAGGTGTGAGGATTGAATTCATTATGATATTGGGGTTAACAGACATATACAAACACAGTAGACGTATATAATCACCAAAGACCTACGGAGTACCAAGAGAAGACTACTCAACATTCTGTCATAACGAACATGGGAAAAGGATCCCAGGAAGAACAGACATATGTATATGTGTAAAAGAACCACCTCTTGCACACCTACAACAAGCTAAACGTTGTACTCAAACTTGCTGTAATAAAAAATAAAAAATTAAATTAAAAACACGAACAAGAATTAGTGAGAAAAACTTGAGGGGCTTTCTCCTGGTACATTCCGTTCTACATTCCAATCTAGAACGCGACTTCCATTGAGGCTCTGCTGCCCTAGTAACCAGATTTGGTAAGGGAGAACTGCTGCCACCTTGTGGCCGTTTCACACAACAGCAGCTTTAATCCCAGCGCTAATGGTCAGTGGATATTCCAAATCATTACAGGCCTGTAAATGACCCCTGCCCTGAAAACCAATCCTGGGGTCATTTATCGACCAAAAAATTCAAAAGACGTCCATATTTCAAAACGACAGTTTCAAGAGGCATATTTCACGCACATTAGTGTTCTGCTTCTTTTGATTTCATTCCTTCTTTGTTAAAAAAACGGGAATGGAAAAAGGCAACCCTCAGAATGGGCGAAAACTTTCACAAACGAATCAATGGACAAAGGTTAAATCTCCAATATATATGAACAGCTCATGCAGCTTAATATTAATACAACAACCCAATACAAAAATGGGCAGAAGATCTAAATAGACGTTTCTTCAAAGAAGACACAGAGATGGCCAAGACGCACATGAAAACCTGCTCAACATCACTAATTATTAGAGAAATGCAAATCAAAACTACAATGAGGTAAGACCTCACACCTGTTAGAATCGGCATCATCAGATAATCTACAAACAACAAATTCTGGGGAGGGTGTGGACAAAAGGAACCCTCTTCCGCTATTGGTGGGAATGTAAATTGATACAGTCACTATGGAGAACAGTATGGAGGTTCCTTTAAAAAACTAAAAAGAGAATTACCATAGGATCCAGCAATCCCACTTCTGGGCATATACCCAGAGAAAACCATAAATCACAGAGACACATTCACCACAATGTTCATTGCAGCACTATTTACAATAGCCAGGTAATGGAAGCAACCTAAATGCCCACAGACAGACGAATGGATAAAGATGTGGTACATATATAAAATGGAATATTACTCAGCCATAAAAAGGAATGAAACTGGGTCATTTGTAGAGAAGTTGATGGATCTAGAGACTGTCATACAGAGTGAAGTCAGTCAGAAAGAGAAAAACAAATATTGTATATTAATGCCTATATGTGGAACCTAGAAAAATGCTACAGATGAACTGGTTTGCAGGGCAGAAATAGAGACACAGAGGTAGAGAACAAACGTATGGACACAAAGTGGGGGAAGCCATGGGGTGGTGGTGGTGGGATGAGTTGGGAGATTGGGATTGACCTGTATACATGTCTATGCATAAAATAGATAACTAATAATAACCTACTGTATAAAAAAATAAATAAAATTAAATTTCAAAAATTTTAAAAATAAAATGTAAAAATAAAACAGAAAAAATGTTCTTCCATTCACACTGATGTATTTATAAGAATGAATTATTTCCATGCTTATATCCATAAATACATAAAAGAGGAATAAAATCTAACTTGAACCAAAAAAGAAAAAATAAAACTGAACCTAACAGTTATACAGAGGAAAACACTACCAAGGCACTTGCTCCAGTGGTAAACAATTCTGAAATTGGTCAGAGGTGGGGAATCATCTCCCATAGAGCCAGCAGCCCCGCCCGCCCACGCAAGGAGCGTCCTTATTGCAAAGCTGGGGGACCGTGCCGAGGCCTCTGTGAGTAAACGTGAGCTGAGCCCCAGGCCAGCTGCTGCTGAACTGTTCCCACCCTTCCCAGGTGAAACACCTGAATATGTACAAGGGCTTGAAAGCCTAGAGGAAGGGCCGTGGAGCCACACCAGCGACAGCACGCAGGCCACCTTGGTGCCTGCAGGTCAGCCAGGATGGTCCTGGCCACGGGCGCTCTTCTGGAAGCTTTCCATTGCCCTGCCTGAGATACCCCTCCTGTCCCGGCCCCCACTCCTTTTTTTCCTTCCTCACCTCAGCCCGGAGAGATATTCCAGTGGAAGTTATGGGTGACACATCCTCTTCTTTACAGGTGGCAGCCTGGCAACTCCTGCAGAAAGTCCAGCAGAGCCCCACTCACACCGGGCCACCCACAAAGCCGTGGACCCTCACACCCTCCCACCAGCACAGCCCCGAGACTGCTGACGGGGCAGAGAATATGGAGTCAGGCACAGCTGCAGGGGCTATTGCTGCCTGGAGTGCTGTTTATATTGACCTCAACCCAGGCACACCTGGGGAGGGCTTGCCGGCAGGGTCAGGCTGCCCAGGTCAGCTAATCCTCAGCCCTCGGGGAATCACATTGCAGAAAATGGACCTCGCTAAGACAGAATATTCGCCAACGAAAAGAAGCACACAATGCCATTTGCAGCACCGTAGATGAGTCTAGAGGTAATCACGTGACTTGGAGTAAGTCAGAAAGTGAAAGACACATATCATATCATATCACTTATAGGTGTTACCTATAAATTGATACCAGGGCAGATATTTCCACGGAGAAGGGCAATCACAGATTCATTAAACAAACTTATGGTTCACCAAAGGAAAGGTGTGAGGATTGAATTCATTATGATATTGGGGTTAACAGACATATACAAACACAGTAGACGTATATAATCACCAAAGACCTACGGAGTACCAAGAGAAGACTACTCAACATTCTGTCATAACGAACATGGGAAAAGGATCCCAGGAAGAACAGACATATGTATATGTGTAAAAGAACCACCTCTTGCACACCTACAACAAGCTAAACGTTGTACTCAAACTTGCTGTAATAAAAAATAAAAAATTAAATTAAAAACACGAACAAGAATTAGTGAGAAAAACTTGAGGGGCTTTCTCCTGGTACATTCCGTTCTACATTCCAATCTAGAACGCGACTTCCATTGAGGCTCTGCTGCCCTAGTAACCAGATTTGGTAAGGGAGAACTGCTGCCACCTTGTGGCCGTTTCACACAACAGCAGCTTTAATCCCAGCGCTAATGGTCAGTGGATATTCCAAATCATTACAGGCCTGTAAATGACCCCTGCCCTGAAAACCAATCCTGGGGTCATTTATCGACCAAAAAATTCAAAAGACGTCCATATTTCAAAACGACAGTTTCAAGAGGCATATTTCACGCACATTAGTGTTCTGCTTCTTTTGATTTCATTCCTTCTTTGTTAAAAAAACGGGAATGGAAAAAGGCAACCCTCAGAATGGGCGAAAACTTTCACAAACGAATCAATGGACAAAGGTTAAATCTCCAATATATATGAACAGCTCATGCAGCTTAATATTAATACAACAACCCAATACAAAAATGGGCAGAAGATCTAAATAGACGTTTCTTCAAAGAAGACACAGAGATGGCCAAGACGCACATGAAAACCTGCTCAACATCACTAATTATTAGAGAAATGCAAATCAAAACTACAATGAGGTAAGACCTCACACCTGTTAGAATCGGCATCATCAGATAATCTACAAACAACAAATTCTGGGGAGGGTGTGGACAAAAGGAACCCTCTTCCGCTATTGGTGGGAATGTAAATTGATACAGTCACTATGGAGAACAGTATGGAGGTTCCTTTAAAAAACTAAAAAGAGAATTACCATAGGATCCAGCAATCCCACTTCTGGGCATATACCCAGAGAAAACCATAAATCACAGAGACACATTCACCACAATGTTCATTGCAGCACTATTTACAATAGCCAGGTAATGGAAGCAACCTAAATGCCCACAGACAGACGAATGGATAAAGATGTGGTACATATATAAAATGGAATATTACTCAGCCATAAAAAGGAATGAAACTGGGTCATTTGTAGAGAAGTTGATGGATCTAGAGACTGTCATACAGAGTGAAGTCAGTCAGAAAGAGAAAAACAAATATTGTATATTAATGCCTATATGTGGAACCTAGAAAAATGCTACAGATGAACTGGTTTGCAGGGCAGAAATAGAGACACAGAGGTAGAGAACAAACGTATGGACACAAAGTGGGGGAAGCCATGGGGTGGTGGTGGTGGGATGAGTTGGGAGATTGGGATTGACCTGTATACATGTCTATGCATAAAATAGATAACTAATAATAACCTACTGTATAAAAAAAATAAATAAAATTAAATTTCAAAAATTTTAAAAATAAAATGTAAAAATAAAACAGAAAAAATGTTCTTCCATTCACACTGATGTATTTATAAGAATGAATTATTTCCATGCTTATATCCATAAATACATAAAAGAGGAATAAAATCTAACTTGAACCAAAAAAGAAAAAATAAAACTGAACCTAACAGTTATACAGAGGAAAACACTACCAAGGCACTTGCTCCAGTGGTAAACAATTCTGAAATTGGTCAGAGGTGGGGAATCATCTCCCATAGAGCCAGCAGCCCCGCCCGCCCACGCAAGGAGCGTCCTTATTGCAAAGCTGGGGGACCGTGCCGAGGCCTCTGTGAGTAAACGTGAGCTGAGCCCCAGGCCAGCTGCTGCTGAACTGTTCCCACCCTTCCCAGGTGAAACACCTGAATATGTACAAGGGCTTGAAAGCCTAGAGGAAGGGCCGTGGAGCCACACCAGCGACAGCACGCAGGCCACCTTGGTGCCTGCAGGTCAGCCAGGATGGTCCTGGCCACGGGCGCTCTTCTGGAAGCTTTCCATTGCCCTGCCTGAGATACCCCTCCTGTCCCGGCCCCCACTCCTTTTTTTCCTTCCTCACCTCAGCCCGGAGAGATATTCCAGTGGAAGTTATGGGTGACACATCCTCTTCTTTACAGGTGGCAGCCTGGCAACTCCTGCAGAAAGTCCAGCAGAGCCCCACTCACACCGGGCCACCCACAAAGCCGTGGACCCTCACACCCTCCCACCAGCACAGCCCCGAGACTGCTGACGGGGCAGAGAATATGGAGTCAGGCACAGCTGCAGGGGCTATTGCTGCCTGGAGTGCTGTTTATATTGACCTCAACCCAGGCACACCTGGGGAGGGCTTGCCGGCAGGGTCAGGCTGCCCAGGTCAGCTAATCCTCAGCCCTCGGGGAATCACATTGCAGAAAATGGACCTCGCTAAGACAGAATATTCGCCAACGAAAAGAAGCACACAATGCCATTTGCAGCACCGTAGATGAGTCTAGAGGTAATCACGTGACTTGGAGTAAGTCAGAAAGTGAAAGACACATATCATATCATATCACTTATAGGTGTTACCTATAAATTGATACCAGGGCAGATATTTCCACGGAGAAGGGCAATCACAGATTCATTAAACAAACTTATGGTTCACCAAAGGAAAGGTGTGAGGATTGAATTCATTATGATATTGGGGTTAACAGACATATACAAACACAGTAGACGTATATAATCACCAAAGACCTACGGAGTACCAAGAGAAGACTACTCAACATTCTGTCATAACGAACATGGGAAAAGGATCCCAGGAAGAACAGACATATGTATATGTGTAAAAGAACCACCTCTTGCACACCTACAACAAGCTAAACGTTGTACTCAAACTTGCTGTAATAAAAAATAAAAAATTAAATTAAAAACACGAACAAGAATTAGTGAGAAAAACTTGAGGGGCTTTCTCCTGGTACATTCCGTTCTACATTCCAATCTAGAACGCGACTTCCATTGAGGCTCTGCTGCCCTAGTAACCAGATTTGGTAAGGGAGAACTGCTGCCACCTTGTGGCCGTTTCACACAACAGCAGCTTTAATCCCAGCGCTAATGGTCAGTGGATATTCCAAATCATTACAGGCCTGTAAATGACCCCTGCCCTGAAAACCAATCCTGGGGTCATTTATCGACCAAAAAATTCAAAAGACGTCCATATTTCAAAACGACAGTTTCAAGAGGCATATTTCACGCACATTAGTGTTCTGCTTCTTTTGATTTCATTCCTTCTTTGTTAAAAAAACGGGAATGGAAAAAGGCAACCCTCAGAATGGGCGAAAACTTTCACAAACGAATCAATGGACAAAGGTTAAATCTCCAATATATATGAACAGCTCATGCAGCTTAATATTAATACAACAAACAACCCAATACAAAAATGGGCAGAAGATCTAAATAGACGTTTCTTCAAAGAAGACACACAGATGGCCAAGACGCACATGAAAAGCTGCTCAACATCACTAATTATTAGAGAAATGCAAATCAAAACTACAATGAGGTAAGACCTCACACCTGTTAGAATCGGCATCATCAGATAATCTACAAGCAACAAATTCTGGGGAGGGTGTGGACAAAAGGAACCCTCTTCCGCTCTTGGTGGGAATGTAAATTGATACAGTCACTATGGAGAACAGTATGGAGGTTTCCTTAAAAAAACTAAAAAGAGAATTACCATAGGATCCAGCAATCCCACTTCTGGGCATATACCCAGAGAAAACCATAAATCACAAAGACACATTCACCACAATGTTCATTGCAGCACTATTTACAATAGCCAGGTAATGGAAGCAACCTAAATGCCCACAGACAGACGAATGGATAAAGATGTGGTACATATATAAAATGGAATATTACTCAGCCATAAAAAGGAATGAAACTGGGTCATTTGTAGAGAAGTTGATGGATCTAGAGACTGTCATACAGAGTGAAGTAAGTCAGAAAGAGAAAAACAAATATTGTATATTAATGCCTATATGTGGAACCTAGAAAAATGCTACAGATGAACTGGTTTGCAGGGCAGAAATAGAGACACAGAGGTAGAGAACAAACGTATGGACACAAAGTGGGGGAAGCCATGGGGTTGTGGTGGTGGGATGAGTAGGGAGATTGGGATTGACCTGTATACATGTCTATGCATAAAATAGATAACTAAGAATAACCTACTGTATAAAAAAAATAAATAAAATTAAATTTCAAAAATTTTAAAAATAAAATGTAAAAATAAAACAGAAAATATGTTCTTCCATTCACACTGATGTATTTATAAGAATGAATTATTTCCATGCTTATATCCATAAATACATAAAAGAGGAATAAAATCTAACTTGAACCAAAAAAGCAAAAAAAAAACTAAACCTAACAGTTATACAGAGGAAAACACTACCAAGGCACTTGCTCCAGTGGTAAACAATTCTGAAATTGGTCAAAGGTGGGGAATCATCTCCCATAGAGCCAGCAGCCCCGCCCGCCCACGCAAGGAGCGTCCTTATTGCAAAGCTGGGGGACCGTGCCGAGGCCTCTGTGAGTAAACGTGAGCTGAGCCCCAGGCCAGCTGCTGCTGAACTGTTCCCACCCTTCCCAGGTGAAACACCTGAATATGTACAAGGGCTTGAAAGCCTAGAGGAAGGGCCGTGGAGCCACACCAGCGACAGCACGCAGGCCACCTTGGTGCCTGCAGGTCAGCCAGGATGGTCCTGGCCACGGGCGCTCTTCTGGAAGCTTTCCATTGCCCTGCCTGAGATACCCCTCCTGTCCCGGCCCCCACTCCTTTTTTTCCTTCCTCACCTCAGCCCGGAGAGATATTCCAGTGGAAGTTATGGGTGACACATCCTCTTCTTTACAGGTGGCAGCCTGGCAACTCCTGCAGAAAGTCCAGCAGAGCCCCACTCACACCGGGCCACCCACAAAGCCGTGGACCCTCACACCCTCCCACCAGCACAGCCCCGAGGCTGCTGACGGGGCAGAGTATATGGAGTCAGGCACAGCTGCAGGGGCTATTGCTGCCTGGAGTGCTGTTTATATTGACCTCAAACCAGGCACACCTGGGGAGGGCTTGCCGGCAGGGTCAGGCTGCCCAGGTCAGCTAATCCTCAGCCCGCAGGGAATCACATTGCAGAAAATGGACCTCGCTAAGACAGAATATTCGCCAACGAAAAGAAGCACACAATGCCATTTGCAGCACCGTAGATGAGTCTAGAGGTAATCACGTGACTTGGAGTAAGTCAGAAAGTGAAAGACACATATCATATCATATCACTTATAGGTGTTACCTATAAATTGATACCAGGGCAGATATTTCCACGGAGAAGGGCAATCACAGATTCATTAAACAAACTTATGGTTCACCAAAGGTAAGATGTGAGGATTGAATTCATTACGATATTGGGGTTAACAGACATATACAAACACAGTAGACATATATAATCACCAAAGACCTACGGAGTACCAAGAGAAGACTACTCAACATTCTGTCATAACGAACATGGGAAAAGGATCCCAGGAAGTACAGACATATGTATATGTGTAAAAGAGCAACCTCTTGCACACCTACAACAAGCTAAACGTTGTACTCAAAGTTGCTGTAATAAAAAATAAAAAATTAAATTAAAAACAAGAACAAGAATTAGTGAGAAAAACTTGAGGGGCTTTCTCCTGGTACATTCCGTTCTACATTCCAATCTAGAACGCGACTTCCATTGAGGCTCTGCTGCCCTAGTAACCAGATTTGGTAAGGGAGAACTGCTGCCACCTTGTGGCCGTTTCACACAACAGCAGCTTTAATCCCAGCGCTAATGGTCAGTGGATATTCCAAATCATTACAGGCCTGTAAATGACCCCTGCCCTGAAAACCAATCCTGGGGTCATTTATCGACCAAAAAATTCAAAAGACGTCCATATTTCAAAACGACAGTTTCAAGAGGCATATTTCACGCACATTAGTGTTCTGCTTCTTTTGATTTCATTCCTTCTTTGTTAAAAAAACGGGAATGGAAAAAGGCAACCCTCAGAATGGGCGAAAACTTTCACAAACGAATCAATGGACAAAGGTTTAATCTCCAATATATATGAACAGCTCATGCAGCTTAATATTAATACAACAAACAACCCAATACAAAAATGGGCAGAAGATCTAAATAGACGTTTCTTCAAAGAAGACACAGAGATGGCCAAGACGCACAGGAAAAGCTGCTCAACATCACTAATTATTAGAGAAATGCAAATCAAAACTACAATGAGGTAAGACCTCACACCTGTTAGAATCGGCATCATCAGATAATCTACAAACAACAAATTCTGGGGAGGGTGTGGACAAAAGGAACCCTCTTCCGCTATTGGTGGGAATGTAAATTGATACAGTCACTATGGAGAACAGTATGGAGGTTCCTTTAAAAAACTAAAAAGAGAATTACCATAGGATCCAGCAATCCCACTTCTGGGCATATACCCAGAGAAAACCATAAATCACAGAGACACATTCCCCACAATGTTCATTGCAGCACTATTTACAATAGCCAGGTAATGGAAGCAACCTAAATGCCCACAGACAGACGAATGGATAAAGATGTGGTTCATATATAAAATCGAATATTACTCAGCCATAAAAAGGAATGAAACTGGGTCATTTGTAGAGAAGTTGATGGATCTAGAGACTGTCATACAGAGTGAAGTAAGTCAGAAAGAGAAAAACAAATATTGTATATTAATGCCTATATGTGGAACCTAGAAAAATGCTACAGATGAACTGGTTTGCAGGGCAGAAATAGAGACACAGAGGTAGAGAACAAACGTATGGACACAAAGTGGGGGAAGCCACGGGGTGGTGGTGGTGGGATGAGTTGGGAGATTGGGATTGACCTGTATACATGTCTATGCATAAAATAGATAACTAATAATAACCTACTGTATAAAAAAAATAAATAAAATTAAATTTCAAAAATTTTAAAAATAAAATGTAAAAATAAAACAGAAAAAATGTTCTTCCATTCACACTGGTGTATTTATAAGAATGAATTATTTCCATGCTTATATCCATAAATACATAAAAGAGGAATAAAATCTAACTTGAACCAAAAAAGAAAAAATAAAACTGAACCTAACAGTTATACAGAGGAAAACACTACCAAGGCACTTGCTCCAGTGGTAAACAATTCTGAAATTGGTCAGAGGTGGGGAATCATGTCCCATAGAGCCAGCAGCCCCGCCCGCCCACGCAAGGAGCGTCCTTATTGCAAAGCTGGGGGACCGTGCCGAGGCCTCTGTGAGTAAACGTGAGCTGAGCCCCAGGCCAGCTGCTGCTGAACTGTTCCCACCCTTCCCAGGTGAAACACCTGAATATGTACAAGGGCTTGAAAGCCTAGAGGAAGGGCCGTGGAGCCACACCAGCGACAGCACGCAGGCCACCTTGGTGCCTGCAGGTCAGCCAGGATGGTCCTGGCCACGGGCGCTCTTCTGGAAGCTTTCCATTGCCCTGCCTGAGATACCCCTCCTGTCCCGGCCCCCACTCCTTTTTTTCCTTCCTCACCTCAGCCCGGAGAGATATTCCAGTGGAAGTTATGGGTGACACATCCTCTTCTTTACAGGTGGCAGCCTGGCAACTCCTGCAGAAAGTCCAGCAGAGCCCCACTCACACCGGGCCACCCACAAAGCCGTGGACCCTCACACCCTCCCACCAGCACAGCCCCGAGACTGCTGACGGGGCAGAGAATATGGAGTCAGGCACAGCTGCAGGGGCTATTGCTGCCTGGAGTGCTGTTTATATTGACCTCAACCCAGGCACACCTGGGGAGGGCTTGCCGGCAGGGTCAGGCTGCCCAGGTCAGCTAATCCTCAGCCCTCGGGGAATCACATTGCAGAAAATGGACCTCGCTAAGACAGAATATTCGCCAACGAAAAGAAGCACACAATGCCATTTGCAGCACCGTAGATGAGTCTAGAGGTAATCACGTGACTTGGAGTAAGTCAGAAAGTGAAAGACACATATCATATCATATCACTTATAGGTGTTACCTATAAATTGATACCAGGGCAGATATTTCCACGGAGAAGGGCAATCACAGATTCATTAAACAAACTTATGGTTCACCAAAGGAAAGGTGTGAGGATTGAATTCATTATGATATTGGGGTTAACAGACATATACAAACACAGTAGACGTATATAATCACCAAAGACCTACGGAGTACCAAGAGAAGACTACTCAACATTCTGTCATAACGAACATGGGAAAAGGATCCCAGGAAGAACAGACATATGTATATGTGTAAAAGAACCACCTCTTGCACACCTACAACAAGCTAAACGTTGTACTCAAACTTGCTGTAATAAAAAATAAAAAATTAAATTAAAAACACGAACAAGAATTAGTGAGAAAAACTTGAGGGGCTTTCTCCTGGTACATTCCGTTCTACATTCCAATCTAGAACGCGACTTCCATTGAGGCTCTGCTGCCCTAGTAACCAGATTTGGTAAGGGAGAACTGCTGCCACCTTGTGGCCGTTTCACACAACAGCAGCTTTAATCCCAGCGCTAATGGTCAGTGGATATTCCAAATCATTACAGGCCTGTAAATGACCCCTGCCCTGAAAACCAATCCTGGGGTCATTTATCGACCAAAAAATTCAAAAGACGTCCATATTTCAAAACGACAGTTTCAAGAGGCATATTTCACGCACATTAGTGTTCTGCTTCTTTTGATTTCTTTCTTTCTTTGTTAAAAAAACGGGAATGGAAAAAGGCAACCCTCAGAATGGGCGAAAACTTTCACAAACGAATCAATGGACAAAGGTTTAATCTCCAATATATATAAACAGCTCATGCAGCTTAATATCAATAAAACAAACAACCCAATACAAAAATGGGCAGAAGATCTAAATAGACGTTTCTTCAAAGAAGACACAGAGATGGCCAAGACGCACATGAAAAGCTGCTCAACATCACTAATTATTAGAGAAATGCAAATCAAAACTACAATGAGGTAAGACCTCACACCTGTTAGAATCGGCATCATCAGATAATCTACAAACAACAAATTCTGGGGAGGGTGTGGACAAAAGGAACCCTCTTCCGCTCTTGGTGGGAATGTAAATTGATACAGTCACTATGGAGAACAGTATGGAGGTTCCCTTAAAAAACTAAAAAGAGAATTACCATAGGATCCAGCAATCCCACTTCTGGGCATATACCCAGAGAAAATCATAAATCACAAAGACACATTCACCACAATGTTCATTGCAGCACTATTTACAATAGCCAGGTAATGGAAGCAACCTAAATGGCCACAGACAGACGAATGGATAAAGATGTGGTACATATATAAAATGGAATATTACTCAGCCATAAAAAGGAATGAAACTGGGTCATTTGTAGAGAAGTTGATGGATCTAGAGACTGTCATACAGAGTGAAGTAAGTCAGAAAGAGAAAAACAAATATTGTATATTAATGCCTATATGTGGAACCTAGAAAAATGCTACAGATGAACTGGTTTGCAGGGCAGAAATAGAGACACAGAGGTAGAGAACAAACGTATGGACACAAAGTGGGGGAAGCCATGGATTGGTGGTGGTGGGATGAGTTGGGAGATTGGGATTGACCTGTATACATGTCTATGCATAAAATAGATAACTAATAATAACCTACTGTATAAAAAAATAAATAAAATTAAATTTCAAAAATTGTAAAAATAAAATGTAAATATAAAACAGAAAAAATATTCTTCCATTCACACTGATGTATTTATAAGAATGAATTATTTCCATGCTTATATCCATAAATACATAAAAGAGGAATAAAATCTAACTTGAACCAAAAAAGAAAAAATAAAAAACTAAACCTAACAGTTATACAGAGGAAAACACTACCAAGGCACTTGCTCCATTGGTAAAAAATTCTGAAATTGGTCAGAGGTGGGGAATCATCTCCCATAGAGCCAGCAGCCCCGCCCGCCCACGCAAGGAGCGTCCTTATTGCAAAGCTGGGGGACCGTGCCGAGGCCTCTGTGAGTAAACGTGAGCTGAGCCCCAGGCCAGCTGCTGCTGAACTGTTCCCACCCTTCCCAGGTGAAACACCTGAATATGTACAAGGGCTTGAAAGCCTAGAGGAAGGGCCGTGGAGCCACACCAGCGACAGCACGCAGGCCACCTTGGTGCCTGCAGGTCAGCCAGGATGGTCCTGGCCACGGGCGCTCTTCTGGAAGCTTTCCATTGCCCTGCCTGAGATACCCCTCCTGTCCCGGCCCCCACTCCTTTTTTTCCTTCCTCACCTCAGCCCGGAGAGATATTCCAGTGGAAGTTATGGGTGACACATCCTCTTCTTTACAGGTGGCAGCCTGGCAACTCCTGCAGAAAGTCCAGCAGAGCCCCACTCACACCGGGCCACCCACAAAGCCGTGGACCCTCACACCCTCCCACCAGCACAGCCCCGAGACTGCTGACGGGGCAGAGAATATGGAGTCAGGCACAGCTGCAGGGGCTATTGCTGCCTGGAGTGCTGTTTATATTGACCTCAACCCAGGCACACCTGGGGAGGGCTTGCCGGCAGGGTCAGGCTGCCCAGGTCAGCTAATCCTCAGCCCTCGGGGAATCACATTGCAGAAAATGGACCTCGCTAAGACAGAATATTCGCCAAGGAAAAGAAGCACACAATGCCATTTGCAGCACCGTAGATGAGTCTAGAGGTAATCACGTGACTTGGAGTAAGTCAGAAAGTGAAAGACACATATCATATCATATCACTTATAGGTGTTACCTATAAATTGATACCAGGGCAGATATTTCCACGGAGAAGGGCAATCACAGATTCATTAAACAAACTTATGGTTCACCAAAGGAAAGGTGTGAGGATTGAATTCATTATGATATTGGGGTTAACAGACATATACAAACACAGTAGACGTATATAATCACCAAAGACCTACGGAGTACCAAGAGAAGACTACTCAACATTCTGTCATAACGAACATGGGAAAAGGATCCCAGGAAGAACAGACATATGTATATGTGTAAAAGAACCACCTCTTGCAAACCTACAACAAGCTAAACGTTGTACTCAAACTTGCTGTAATAAAAAATAAAAAATTAAATTAAAAACACGAACAAGAATTAGTGAGAAAAACTTGAGGGGCTTTCTCCTGGTACATTCCGTTCTACATTCCAATCTAGAACGCGACTTCCATTGAGGCTCTGCTGCCCTAGTAACCAGATTTGGTAAGGGAGAACTGCTGCCACCTTGTGGCCGTTTCACACAACAGCAGCTTTAATCCCAGCGCTAATGGTCAGTGGATATTCCAAATCATTACAGGCCTGTAAATGACCCCTGCCCTGAAAACCAATCCTGGGGTCATTTATCGACCAAAAAATTCAAAAGACGTCCATATTTCAAAACGACAGTTTCAAGAGGCATATTTCACGCACATTAGTGTTCTGCTTCTTTTGATTTCATTCCTTCTTTGTTAAAAAAACGGGAATGGAAAAAGGCAACCCTCAGAATGGGCGAAAACTTTCACAAACGAATCAATGGACAAAGGTTTAATCTCCAATATATATGAACAGCTCATGCAGCTTAATATTAATACAACAAACAACCCAATACAAAAATGGGTAGAAGATCTAAATAGACGTTTCTTCAAAGAAGACACAGAGATGGCCAAGACGCACATGAAAAGCTGCTCAACATCACTAATTATTAGAGAAATGCAAATCAAAACTACAATGAGGGCCTCCCTGGTGGCGCAGTGGTTGAGAGTCCGCCTGCCGATGCAGGGGATACGGGTTCGTGCCCCGGTCTGGGAGGATCCCATATGCCGCGGAGCGGCTGGGCCCGTGAGCCATGGCCGCTGGGCCTGCGCATCCGGAGCCTGTGCTCCGCAACGGGAGAGGCCACAACAGTGAGAGGCCCGCATAGCGCAAAAAGAAAAAAAAAAAAAAAAAAAAAAAACTACAATGAGGTAAGACCTCACACCTGTTAGAATCGGCATCATCAGATAATCTACAAACAACAAATTCTGGGGAGGGTGTGGACAAAAGGAACCCTCTTCCGCTATTGGTGGGAATGTAAATTGATACAGTCACTATGGAGAACAGTATGGAGGTTCCTTTAAAAAACTAAAAAGAGAATTACCATAGGATCCAGCAATCCCACTTCTGGGCATATACCCAGAGAAAACCATAAATCACAGAGACACATTCACCACAATGTTCATTGCAGCACTATTTACAATAGCCAGGTAATGGAAGCAACCTAAATGCCCACAGACAGACGAATGGATAAAGATGTGGTTCATATATAAAATGGAATATTACTCAGCCATAAAAAGGAATGAAACTGGGTCATTTGTAGAGAAGTTGATGGATCTAGAGACTGTCATACAGAGTGAAGTCAGTCAGAAAGAGAAAAACAAATATTGTATATTAATGCCTATATGTGGAACCTAGAAAAATGCTACAGATGAACTGGTTTGCAGGGCAGAAATAGAGACACAGAGGTAGAGAACAAACGTATGGACACAAAGTGGGGGAAGCCACGGGGTGGTGGTGGTGGGATGAGTTGGGAGATTGGGATTGACCTGTATACATGTCTATGCATAAAATAGATAACTAATAATAACCTACTGTATAAAAAAAAATAAATAAAATTAAATTTCAAAAATTTTAAAAATAAAATGTAAAAATAAAACAGAAAAAATGTTCTTCCATTCACACTGATGTATTTATAAGAATGAATTATTTCCATGCTTATATCCATAAATACATAAAAGAGGAATAAAATCTAACTTGAACCAAAAAAGAAAAAATAAAACTGAACCTAACAGTTATACAGAGGAAAACACTACCAAGGCACTTGCTCCAGTGGTAAACAATTCTGAAATTGGTCAGAGGTGGGGAATCATCTCCCATAGAGCCAGCAGCCCCGCCCGCCCACGCAAGGAGCGTCCTTATTGCAAAGCTGGGGGACCGTGCCGAGGCCTCTGTGAGTAAACGTGAGCTGAGCCCCAGGCCAGCTGCTGCTGAACTGTTCCCACCCTTCCCAGGTGAAACACCTGAATATGTACAAGGGCTTGAAAGCCTAGAGGAAGGGCCGTGGAGCCACACCAGCGACAGCACGCAGGCCACCTTGGTGCCTGCAGGTCAGCCAGGATGGTCCTGGCCACGGGCGCTCTTCTGGAAGCTTTCCATTGCCCTGCCTGAGATACCCCTCCTGTCCCGGCCCCCACTCCTTTTTTTCCTTCCTCACCTCAGCCCGGAGAGATATTCCAGTGGAAGTTATGGGTGACACATCCTCTTCTTTACAGGTGGCAGCCTGGCAACTCCTGCAGAAAGTCCAGCAGAGCCCCACTCACACCGGGCCACCCACAAAGCCGTGGACCCTCACACCCTCCCACCAGCACAGCCCCGAGACTGCTGACGGGGCAGAGAATATGGAGTCAGGCACAGCTGCAGGGGCTATTGCTGCCTGGAGTGCTGTTTATATTGACCTCAACCCAGGCACACCTGGGGAGGGCTTGCCGGCAGGGTCAGGCTGCCCAGGTCAGCTAATCCTCAGCCCTCGGGGAATCACATTGCAGAAAATGGACCTCGCTAAGACAGAATATTCGCCAAGGAAAAGAAGCACACAATGCCATTTGCAGCACCGTAGATGAGTCTAGAGGTAATCACGTGACTTCAGTAAGTCAGAAAGTGAAAGACACATATCATATCATATCACTTATAGGTGTTACCTATAAATTGATACCAGGGCAGATATTTCCACGGAGAAGGGCAATCACAGATTCATTAAACAAACTTATGGTTCACCAAAGGAAAGGTGTGAGGATTGAATTCATTACGATATTGGGGTTAACAGACATATACAAACACAGTAGACGTATATAATCACCAAAGACCTACGGAGTACCAAGAGAAGACTACTCAACATTCTGTCATAACGAACATGGGAAAAGGATCGCAGGAAGAACAGACATATGTATATGTGTAAAAGAACCACCTCTTGCACACCTACAACAAGCTAAACGTTGTACTCAAACTTGCTGTAATATAAAATAAAAAATTAAATTAAAAACACGAACAAGAATTAGTGAGAAAAACTTGAGGGGCTTTCTCCTGGTACATTCCGTTCTACATTCCAATCTAGAACGCGACTTCCATTGAGGCTCTGCTGCCCTAGTAACCAGATTTGGTAAGGGAGAACTGCTGCCACCTTGTGGCCGTTTCACACAACAGCAGCTTTAATCCCAGCGCTAATGGTCAGTGGATATTCCAAATCATTACAGGCCTGTAAATGACCCCTGCCCTGAAAACCAATCCTGGGGTCATTTATCGACCAAAAAATTCAAAAGACGTCCATATTTCAAAACGACAGTTTCAAGAGGCATATTTCACGCACATTAGTGTTCTGCTTCTTTTGATTTCATTCCTTCTTTGTTAAAAAAACGGGAATGGAAAAAGGCAACCCTCAGAATGGGCAAAAACTTTTACAAACGAATCAATGGACAAAGGTTTTTTTTTTTTTTTTTTTTTTTTTTTTCTTTTTGCGGTATGCGGGCCTCTCACTGTCGTGGCCTCTCCCGTTGCGGAGCACAGGCTCCGGACGCGCGGGCCCAGTGGCCATGGCTCACGGGCCCAGCCGCTCCGCGGCATATGGGATCCTCCCAGACAGGGGCACGAACCCGTATCCCCTGCATCCGCAGAAGGACTCTCAACCACTGCGCCATCAGGGAGGCCCTGGACAAAGGTTTAATCTCCAATATATATGAACAGCTCATGCAGCTTAATATTAATACAACAAACAACCCAATACAAAAATGGGCAGAAGATCTAAATAGACTTTTCTTCAAAGAAGACACAGAGATGGCCAAGACGCACATGAAAAGCTGCTCAACATCACTAATTATTAGAGAAATGCAAATCAAAACTACAATGAGGTAAGACCTCACACCTGTTAGAATCGGCATCATCAGATAATCTACAAACAACAAATTCTGGGGAGGGTGTGGACAAAAGGAACCCTCTTCCGCTCTTGGTGGGAATGTAAATTGATACAGTCACTATGGAGAACAGTATGGAGGTTCCTTTAAAAAACTAAAAAGAGAATTACCATAGGATCCAGCAATCCCACTTCTGGGCATATACCCAGAGAAAACCATAAATCACAGAGACACATTCCCCACAATGTTCATTGCAGCACTATTTACAATAGCCAGGTAATGGAAGCAACCTAAATGCCCACAGACAGACGAATGGATAAAGATGTGGTTCATATATAAAATGGAATATTACTCAGCCATAAAAAGGAATGAAACTGGGTCATTTGTAGAGAAGTTGATGGATCTAGAGACTGTCATACAGAGTGAAGTAAGTCAGAAAGAGAAAAACAAATATTGTATATTAATGCCTATATGTGGAACCTAGAAAAATGCTACAGATGAACTGGTTTGCAGGGCAGAAATAGAGACACAGAGGTAGAGAACAAACGTATGGACACAAAGTGGGGGAAGCCACGGGGTGGTGGTGGTGGGATGAGTTGGGAGATTGGGATTGACCTGTATACATGTCTATGCATAAAATAGATAACTAATAATAACCTACTGTATAAAAAAAATAAATAAAATTAAATTTCAAAAATTTTAAAAATAAAATGTAAAAATAAAACAGAAAAAATGTTCTTCCATTCACACTGATGTATTTATAAGAATGAATTATTTCCATGCTTATATCCATAAATACATAAAAGAGGAATAAAATCTAACTTGAACCAAAAAAGAAAAAATAAAACTGAACCTAACAGTTATACAGAGGAAAACACTACCAAGGCACTTGCTCCAGTGGTAAACAATTCTGAAATTGGTCAGAGGTGGGGAATCATCTCCCATAGAGCCAGCAGCCCCGCCCGCCCACGCAAGGATCGTCCTTATTGCAAAGCTGGGGGACCGTGCCCAGGCCTCTGTGAGTAAACGTGAGCTGAGCCCCAGGCCAGCTGCTGCTGAACTGTTCCCACCCTTCCCAGGTGAAACACCTGAATATGTACAAGGGCTTGAAAGCCTAGAGGAAGGGCCGTGGAGCCACACCAGCGACAGCACGCAGGCCACCTTGGTGCCTGCAGGTCAGCCAGGATGGTCCTGGCCACGGGCGCTCTTCTGGAAGCTTTCCATTGCCCTGCCTGAGATACCCCTCCTGTCCCGGCCCCCACTCCTTTTTTTCCTTCCTCACCTCAGCCCGGAGAGATATTCCAGTGGAAGTTATGGGTGACACATCCTCTTCTTTACAGGTGGCAGCCTGGCAACTCCTGCAGAAAGTCCAGCAGAGCCCCACTCACACCGGGCCACCCACAAAGCCGTGGACCCTCACACCCTCCCACCAGCACAGCCCCGAGACTGCTGACGGGGCAGAGAATATGGAGTCAGGCACAGCTGCAGGGGCTATTGCTGCCTGGAGTGCTGTTTATATTGACCTCAACCCAGGCACACCAGGGGAGGGCTTGCCGGCAGGGTCAGGCTGCCCAGGTCAGCTAATCCTCAGCCCTCGGGGAATCACATTGCAGAAAATGGACCTCGCTAAGACAGAATATTCGCCAAGGAAAAGAAGCACACAATGCCATTTGCAGCACCGTAGATGAGTCTAGAGGTAATCACGTGACTTGGAGTAAGTCAGAAAGTGAAAGACACATATCATATCATATCACTTATAGGTGTTACCTATAAATTGATACCAGGGCAGATATTTCCACGGAGAAGGGCAATCACAGATTCATTAAACAAACTTATGGTTCACCAAAGGAAAGGTGTGAGGATTGAATTCATTATGATATTGGGGTTAACAGACATATACAAACACAGTAGACGTATATAATCACCAAAGACCTACGGAGTACCAAGAGAAGACTACTCAACATTCTGTCATAACGAACATGGGAAAAGGATCCCAGGAAGAACAGACATATGTATATGTGTAAAAGAACCACCTCTTGCACACCTACAACAAGCTAAACGTTGTACTCAAACTTGCTGTAATAAAAAATAAAAAATTAAATTAAAAACACGAACAAGAATTAGTGAGAAAAACTTGAGGGGCTTTCTCCTGGTACATTCCGTTCTACATTCCAATCTAGAACGCGACTTCCATTGAGGCTCTGCTGCCCTAGTAACCAGATTTGGTAAGGGAGAACTGCTGCCACCTTGTGGCCGTTTCACACAACAGCAGCTTTAATCGAGCGCTAATGGTCAGTGGATATTCCAAATCATTACAGGCCTGTAAATGACCCCTGCCCTGAAAACCAATCCTGGGGTCATTTATCGACCAAAAAATTCAAAGACGTCCATATTTCAAAACGACAGTTTCAAGAGGCATATTTCACGCACATTAGTGTTCTGCTTCTTTTGATTTCTTTCTTTCTTTGTTAAAAAAACGGGAATGGAAAAAGGCAACCCTCAGAATGGGCGAAAACTTTCACAAACGAATCAATGGACAAAGGTTTAATCTCCAATATATATAAACAGCTCATGCAGCTTAATATTAATACAACAAACAACCCAATACAAAAATGGGCAGAAGATCTAAATAGACGTTTCTTCAAAGAAGACACAGAGATGGCCAAGACGCACATGAAAAGCTGCTCAACATCACTAATTATTAGAGAAATGCAAATCAAAACTACAATGAGGTAAGACCTCACACCTGTTAGAATCGGCATCATCAGATAATCTACAAACAACAAATTCTGGGGAGGGTGTGGACAAAAGGAACCCTCTTCCGCTCTTGGTGGGAATGTAAATTGATACAGTCACTATGGAGAACAGTATGGAGGTTCCCTTAAAAAACTAAAAAGAGAATTACCATAGGATCCAGCAATCCCATTTCTGGGCATATACCCAGAGAAAATCATAAATCACAGAGACACATTCACCACAATGTTCATTGCAGCACTATTTACAATAGCCAGGTAATGGAAGCAACCTAAATGGCCACAGACAGACGAATGGATAAAGATGTGTTACATATATAAAATGGAATATTACTCAGCCATAAAAAGGAATGAAACTGGGTCATTTGTAGAGAAGTTGATGGATCTAGCGACTGTCAAACAGAGTGAAGTAAGTCAGAAAGAGAAAAACAAATATTGTATATTAATGCCTATATGTGGAACCTAGAAAAATGCTACAGATGAACTGGTTTGCAGGGCAGAAATAGAGACACAGAGGTAGAGAACAAACGTATGGACACAAAGTGGGGGAAGCCATGGGGTGGTGGTGGTGGGATGAGTTGGGAGATTGGGATTGACCTGTATACATGTCTATGCATAAAATAGATAACTAATAATAACCTACTGTATAAAAAAAATAAATAAAATTAAATTTCAAAAATTTTAAAAATAAAATGTAAAAATAACACAGAAAATATGTTCTTCCATTCACACTGATGTATTTATAAGAATGAATTATTTCCATGCTTATATCCATAAATACATAAAAGAGGAATAAAATCTAACTTGAACCAAAAAAGCAAAAAAAAAAAACTAAACCTAACAGTTATACAGAGGAAAACACTACCAAGGCACTTGCTCCAGTGGTAAACAATTCTGAAATTGGTCAGAGGTGGGGAATCATCTCCCATAGAGCCAGCAGCCCCGCCCGCCCACGCAAGGAGCGTCCTTATTGCAAAGCTGGGGGACCGTGCCGAGGCCTCTGTGAGTAAACGTGAGCTGAGCCCCAGGCCAGCTGCTGCTGAACTGTTCCCACCTTTCCCAGGTGAAACACCTGAATATGTACAAGGGCTTGAAAGCCTAGAGGAAGGGCCGTGGAGCCACACCAGCGACAGCACGCAGGCCACCTTGGTGCCTGCAGGTCAGCCAGGATGGTCCTGGCCACGGGCGCTCTTCTGGAAGCTTTCCATTGCCCTGCCTGAGATACCCCTCCTGTCACGGCCCCCACTCCTTTTTTTCCTTCCTCACCTCAGCCCGGAGAGATATTCCAGTGGAAGTTATGGGTGACACATCCTCTTCTTTACAGGTGGCAGCCTGGCAACTCCTGCAGAAAGTCCAGCAGAGCCCCACTCACACCGGGCCACCCACAAAGCCGTGGACCCTCACACCCTCCCACCAGCACAGCCCCGAGACTGCTGATGGGGCAGAGAATATGGAGTCAGGCACAGCTGCAGGGGCTATTGCTGCCTGGAGTGCTGTTTATATTGACCTCAACCCAGGCACACCTGGGGAGGGCTTGCCGGCAGGGTCAGGCTGCCCAGGTCAGCTAATCCTCAGCCCTCGGGGAATCACATTGCAGAAAATGGACCTCGCTAAGACAGAATATTCGCCAAGGAAAAGAAGCACACAATGCCATTTGCAGCACCGTAGATGAGTCTAGAGGTAATCACGTGACTTGGAGTAAGTCAGAAAGTGAAAGACACATATCATATCATATCACTTATAGGTGTTACCTATAAATTGATACCAGGGCAGATATTTCCACGGAGAAGGGCAATCACAGATTCATTAAACAAACTTATGGTTCACCAAAGGAAAGGTGTGAGGATTGAATTCATTATGATATTGGGGTTAACAGACATATACAAACACAGTAGACGTATATAATCACCAAAGACCTACGGAGTACCAAGAGAAGACTACTCAACATTCTGTCATAACGAACATGGGAAAAGGATCCCAGGAAGAACAGACATATGTATATGTGTAAAAGAACCACCTCTTGCACACCTACAACAAGCTAAACGTTGTACTCAAACTTGCTGTAATAAAAAATAAAAAATTAAATTAAAAACACGAACAAGAATTAGTGAGAAAAACTTGAGGGGCTTTCTCCTGGTACATTCCGTTCTACATTCCAATCTAGAACGCGACTTCCATTGAGGCTCTGCTGCCCTAGTAACCAGATTTGGTAAGGGAGAACTGCTGCCACCTTGTGGCCGTTTCACACAACAGCAGCTTTAATCCCAGCGCTAATGGTCAGTGGATATTCCAAATCATTACAGGCCTGTAAATGACCCCTGCCCTGAAAACCAATCCTGGGGTCATTTATCGACCAAAAAATTCTAAAGACGTCCATATTTCAAAACGACAGTTTCAAGAGGCATGTTTCACGCACATTAGTGTTCTGCTTCTTTTGATTTCATTCCTTCTTTTTTAAAAAAACGGGAATGGAAAAAGGCAACCCTCAGAATGGGCGAAAACTTTCACAAACGAATCAATGGACAAAGGTTTAATCTCCAATATATATGAACAGCTCATGCAGCTTAATATTAATACAACAAACAACCCAATACAAAAATGGGCAGAAGATCTAAATAGACGTTTCTTCAAAGAAGACACAGAGATGGCCAAGACGCACATGAAAAGCTGCTCAACATCACTAATTATTAGAGAAATGCAAATCAAAACTACAATGAGGTAAGACCTCACACCTGTTAGAATCGGCATCATCAGATAATCTACAAACAACAAATTCTGGGGAGGGTGTGGACAAAAGGAACCCTCTTCCGCTATTGGTGGGAATGTAAATTGATACAGTCACTATGGAGAACAGTATGGAGGTTCCTTTAAAAAACTAAAAAGAGAATTACCATAGGATCCAGCAATCCCACTTCTGGGCATATACCCAGAGAAAACCATAAATCACAGAGACACATTCACCACAATGTTCATTGCAGCACTATTTACAATAGCCAGGTAATGGAAGCAACCTAAATGCCCACAGACAGACGAATGGATAAAGATGTGGTACATATATAAAATGGAATATTACTCAGCCATAAAAAGTAATGAAACTGGGTCATTTGTAGAGAAGTTGATGGATCTAGAGACTGTCATACAGAGTGAAGTCAGTCAGAAAGAGAAAAACAAATATTGTATATTAATGCCTATATGTGGAACCTAGAAAAATGCTACAGATGAACTGGTTTGCAGGGCAGAAATAGAGACACAGAGGTAGAGAACAAACGTATGGACACAAAGTGGGGGAAGCCATGGGGTGGTGGTGGTGGGATGAGTTGGGAGATTGGGATTGACCTGTATACATGTCTATGCATAAAATAGATAACTAATAATAACCTACTGTATAAAAAAAATAAATAAAATTAAATTTCAAAAATTTTAAAAATAAAATGTAAAAATAAAACAGAAAAAATGTTCTTCCATTCACACTGATGTATTTATAAGAATGAATTATTTCCATGCTTATATCCATAAATACATAAAAGAGGAATAAAATCTAACTTGAAGCAAAAAAGAAAAAATAAAACTGAACCTAACAGTTATACAGAGGAAAACACTACCAAGGCACTTGCTCCAGTGGTAAACAATTCTGAAATTGGTCAGAGGTGGGGAATCATCTCCCATAGAGCCAGCAGCCCCGCCCGCCCACGCAAGGAGCGTCCTTATTGCAAAGCTGGGGGACCGTGCCGAGGCCTCTGTGAGTAAACGTGAGCTGAGCCCCAGGCCAGCTGCTGCTGAACTGTTCCCACCCTTCCCAGGTGAAACACCTGAATATGTACAAGGGCTTGAAAGCCTAGAGGAAGGGCCGTGGAGCCACACCAGCGACAGCACGCAGGCCACCTTGGTGCCTGCAGGTCAGCCAGGATGGTCCTGGCCACGGGCGCTCTTCTGGAAGCTTTCCATTGCCCTGCCTGAGATACCCCTCCTGTCCCGGCCCCCACTCCTTTTTTTCCTTCCTCACCTCAGCCCGGAGAGATATTCCAGTGGAAGTTATGGGTGACACATCCTCTTCTTTACAGGTGGCAGCCTGGCAACTCCTGCAGAAAGTCCAGCAGAGCCCCACTCACACCGGGCCACCCACAAAACCGTGGACCCTCACACCCTCCCACCAGCACAGCCCCGAGACTGCTGACGGGGCAGAGAATATGGAGTCAGGCACAGCTGCAGGGGCTATTGCTGCCTGGAGTGCTGTTTATATTGACCTCAACCCAGGCACACCTGGGGAGGGCTTGCCGGCACGGTCAGGCTGCCCAGGTCAGCTAATCCTCAGCCCTCGGGGAATCACATTGCAGAAAATGGACCTCGCTAAGACAGAATATTCGCCAAGGAAAAGAAGCACACAATGCCATTTGCAGCACCGTAGATGAGTCTAGAGGTAATCACGTGACTTGGAGTAAGTCAGAAAGTGAAAGACACATATCATATCATATCACTTATAGGTGTTACCTATAAATTGATACCAGGGCAGATATTTCCATGGAGAAGGGCAATCACAGATTCATTAAACAAACTTATGGTTCACCAAAGGAAAGGTGTGAGGATTGAATTCATTATGATATTGGGGTTAACAGACATATACAAACACAGTAGACGTATATAATCACCAAAGACCTACGGAGTACCAAGAGAAGACTACTCAACATTCTGTCATAACGAACATGGGAAAAGGATCCCAGGAAGAACAGACATATGTATATATGTAAAAGAACCACCACTTGCACACCTACAACAAGCTAAACGTTGTACTCAAACTTGCTGTAATAAAAAATAAAAAATTAAATTAAAAACACGAACAAGAATTAGTGAGAAAAACTTGAGGGGCTTTCTCCTGGTACATTCCGTTCTACATTCCAATCTAGAACGCGACTTCCATTGAGGCTCTGCTGCCCTAGTAACCAGATTTGGTAAGGGAGAACTGCTGCCACCTTGTGGCCGTTTCACACAACAGCAGCTTTAATCCCAGCGCTAATGGTCAGTGGATATTCCAAATCATTACAGGCCTGTAAATGACCCCTGCCCTGAAAACCAATCCTGGGGTCATTTATCGACCAAAAAATTCAAAAGACGTCCATATTTCAAAACGACAGTTTCAAGAGGCATATTTCACGCACATTAGTGTTCTGCTTCTTTTGATTTCATTCCTTCTTTGTTAAAAAAACGGGAATGGAAAAAGGCAACCCTCAGAATGGGCGAAAACTTTCACAAACGAATCAATGGACAAAGGTTTAATCTCCAATATATATGAACAGCTCATGCAGCTTAATATTAATACAACAAACAACCCAATACAAAAATGGGCAGAAGATCTAAATAGACGTTTCTTCAAAGAAGACACAGAGATGGCCAAGACGCACATGAAAAGCTGCTCAACATCACTAATTATTAGAGAAATGCAAATCAAAACTACAATGCGGTAAGACCTCACACCTGTTAGAATCGGCATCATCAGATAATCTACAAACAACAAATTCTGGGGAGGGTGTGGACAAAAGGAACCCTCTTCCGCTATTGGTGGGAATGTAAATTGATACAGTCACTATGGAGAACAGTATGGAGGTTCCTTTAAAAAACTAAAAAGAGAATTACCATAGGATCCAGCAATCCCACTTCTGGGCATATACCCAGAGAAAACCATAAATCACAGAGACACATTCACCACAATGTTCATTGCACCACTATTTACAATAGCCAGGTAATGGAAGCAACCTAAATGCCCACAGACAGACGAATGGATAAAGATGTGGTACATATATAAAATGGAATATTACTCAGCCATAAAAAGGAATGAAACTGGGTCATTTGTAGAGAAGTTGATGGATCTAGAGACTGTCATACAGAGTGAAGTAAGTCAGAAAGAGAAAAACAAATATTGTATATTAATGCCTATATGTGGAACCTAGAAAAATGCTACAGATGAACTGGTTTGCAGGGCAGAAATAGAGACACAGAGGTAGAGAACAAACGTATGGACACAAAGTGGGGGAAGCCACGGGGTGGTGGTGGTGGGATGAGTTGGGAGATTGGGATTGACCTGTATACATGTCTATGCATAAAATAGATAACTAATAATAACCTACTGTATAAAAAAAATAAATAAAATTAAATTTCAAAAATTTTATAAATAAAATGTAAAAATAAAACAGAAAAAATGTTCTTCCATTCACACTGATGTATTTATAAGAATGAATTATTTCCATGCTTATATCCATAAATACATAAAAGAGGAATAAAATCTAACTTGAAGCAAAAAAGAAAAAATAAAACTGAACCTAACAGTTATACAGAGGAAAACACTACCAAGGCACTTGCTCTAGTGGTAAACAATTCTGAAATTGGTCAGAGGTGGGGAATCATCTCCCATAGAGCCAGCAGCCCCGCCCGCCCACGCAAGGAGCGTCCTTATTGCAAAGCTGGGGGACCATGCCGAGGCCTCTGTGAGTAAACGTGAGCTGAGCCCCAGGCCAGCTGCTGGTGAACTGTTCCCACCCTTCCCAGGTGAAACACCTGAATATGTACAAGGGCTTGAAAGCCTAGAGGAAGGGCCGTGGAGCCACACCAGCGACAGCACGCAGGCCACCTTGGTGCCTGCAGGTCAGCCAGGATGGTCCTGGCCACGGGCGCTCTTCTGGAAGCTTTCCATTGCCCTGCCTGAGATACCCCTCCTGTCCCGGCCCCCACTCCTTTTTTTCCTTCCTCACCTCAGCCCGGAGAGATATTCCAGTGGAAGTTATGGGTGACACATCCTCTTCTTTACAGGTGGCAGCCTGGCAACTCCTGCAGAAAGTCCAGCAGAGCCCCACTCACACCGGGCCACCCACAAAACCGTGGACCCTCACACCCTCCCACCAGCACAGCCCCGAGACTGCTGACGGGGCAGAGAATATGGAGTCAGGCACAGCTGCAGGGGCTATTGCTGCCTGGAGTGCTGTTTATATTGACCTCAACCCAGGCACACCTGGGGAGGGCTTGCCGGCACGGTCAGGCTGCCCAGGTCAGCTAATCCTCAGCCCTCGGGGAATCACATTGCAGAAAATGGACCTCGCTAAGACAGAATATTCGCCAAGGAAAAGAAGCACACAATGCCATTTGCAGCACCGTAGATGAGTCTAGAGGTAATCACGTGACTTGGAGTAAGTCAGAAAGTGAAAGACACATATCATATCATATCACTTATAGGTGTTACCTATAAATTGATACCAGGGCAGATATTTCCATGGAGAAGGGCAATCACAGATTCATTAAACAAACTTATGGTTCACCAAAGGAAAGGTGTGAGGATTGAATTCATTATGATATTGGGGTTAACAGACATATACAAACACAGTAGACGTATATAATCACCAAAGACCTACGGAGTACCAAGAGAAGACTACTCAACATTCTGTCATAACGAACATGGGAAAAGGATCCCAGGAAGAACAGACATATGTATATATGTAAAAGAACCACCACTTGCACACCTACAACAAGCTAAACGTTGTACTCAAACTTGCTGTAATAAAAAATAAAAAATTAAATTAAAAACACGAACAAGAATTAGTGAGAAAAACTTGAGGGGCTTTCTCCTGGTACATTCCGTTCTACATTCCAATCTAGAACGCGACTTCCATTGAGGCTCTGCTGCCCTAGTAACCAGATTTGGTAAGGGAGAACTGCTGCCACCTTGTGGCCGTTTCACACAACAGCAGCTTTAATCCCAGCGCTAATGGTCAGTGGATATTCCAAATCATTACAGGCCTGTAAATGACCCCTGCCCTGAAAACCAATCCTGGGGTCATTTATCGACCAAAAAATTCAAAAGACGTCCATATTTCAAAACGACAGTTTCAAGAGGCATATTTCACGCACATTAGTGTTCTGCTTCTTTTGATTTCATTCCTTCTTTGTTAAAAAAACGGGAATGGAAAAAGGCAACCCTCAGAATGGGCGAAAACTTTCACAAACGAATCAATGGACAAAGGTTTAATCTCCAATATATATGAACAGCTCATGCAGCTTAATATTAATACAACAAACAACCCAATACAAAAATGGGCAGAAGATCTAAATAGACGTTTCTTCAAAGAAGACACAGAGATGGCCAAGACGCACATGAAAAGCTGCTCAACATCACTAATTATTAGAGAAATGCAAATCAAAACTACAATGAGGTAAGACCTCACACCTGTTAGAATCGGCATCATCAGATAATCTACAAACAACAAATTCTGGGGAGGGTGTGGACAAAAGGAACCCTCTTCCGCTATTGGTGGGAATGTAAATTGATACAGTCACTATGGAGAACAGTATGGAGGTTCCTTTAAAAAACTAAAAAGAGAATTACCATAGGATCCAGCAATCCCACTTCTGGGCATATACCCAGAGAAAACCATAAATCACAGAGACACATTCACCACAATGTTCATTGCAGCACTATTTACAATAGCCAGGTAATGGAAGCAACCTAAATGCCCACAGACAGACGAATGGATAAAGATGTGTTACATATATAAAATGGAATATTACTCAGCCATAAAAAGGAATGAAACTGGGTCATTTGTAGAGAAGTTGATGGATCTAGAGACTGTCATACAGAGTGAAGTCAGTCAGAAAGAGAAAAACAAATATTGTATATTAATGCCTATATGTGGAACCTAGAAAAATGCTACAGATGAACTGGTTTGCAGGGCAGAAATAGAGACACAGAGGTAGAGAACAAACGTATGGACACAAAGTGGGGGAAGCCACGGGGTGGTGGTGGTGGGATGAGTTGGGAGATTGGGATTGACCTGTATACATGTCTATGCATAAAATAGATAACTAATAATAACCTACTGTATAAAAAAAATAAATAAAATTAAATTTCAAAAATTTTAAAAATAAAATGTAAAAATTAAACAGAAAAAATGTTCTTCCATTCACACTGATGTATTTATAAGAATGAATTATTTCCATGCTTATATCCATAAATACATAAAAGAGGAATAAAATCTAACTTGAAGCAAAAAAGAAAAAATAAAACTGAACCTAACAGTTATACAGAGGAAAACACTACCAAGGCACTTGCTCTAGTGGTAAACAATTCTGAAATTGGTCAGAGGTGGGGAATCATCTCCCATAGAGCCAGCAGCCCCGCCCGCCCACGCAAGGAGCGTCCTTATTGCAAAGCTGGGGGACCATGCCGAGGCCTCTGTGAGTAAACGTGAGCTGAGCCCCAGGCCAGCTGCTGGTGAACTGTTCCCACCCTTCCCAGGTGAAACACCTGAATATGTACAAGGGCTTGAAAGCCTAGAGGAAGGGCCGTGGAGCCACACCAGCGACAGCACGCAGGCCACCTTGGTGCCTGCAGGTCAGCCAGGATGGTCCTGGCCACGGGCGCTCTTCTGGAAGCTTTCCATTGCCCTGCCTGAGATACCCCTCCTGTCCCGGCCCCCACTCCTTTTTTTCCTTCCTCACCTCAGCCCGGAGAGATATTCCAGTGGAAGTTATGGGTGACACATCCTCTTCTTTACAGGTGGCAGCCTGGCAACTCCTGCAGAAAGTCCAGCAGAGCCCCACTCACACCGGGCCACCCACAAAACCGTGGACCCTCACACCCTCCCACCAGCACAGCCCCGAGACTGCTGACGGGGCAGAGAATATGGAGTCAGGCACAGCTGCAGGGGCTATTGCTGCCTGGAGTGCTGTTTATATTGACCTCAACCCAGGCACACCTGGGGAGGGCTTGCCGGCACGGTCAGGATGCCCAGGTCAGCTAATCCTCAGCCCTCGGGGAATCACATTGCAGAAAATGGACCTCGCTAAGACAGAATATTCGCCAAGGAAAAGAAGCACACAATGCCATTTGCAGCACCGTAGATGAGTCTAGAGGTAATCACGTGACTTGGAGTAAGTCAGAAAGTGAAAGACACATATCATATCATATCACTTATAGGTGTTACCTATAAATTGATACCAGGGCAGATATTTCCATGGAGAAGGGCAATCACAGATTCATTAAACAAACTTATGGTTCACCAAAGGAAAGGTGTGAGGATTGAATTCATTATGATATTGGGGTTAACAGACATATACAAACACAGTAGACGTATATAATCACCAAAGACCTACGGAGTACCAAGAGAAGACTACTCAACATTCTGTCATAACGAACATGGGAAAAGGATCCCAGGAAGAACAGACATATGTATATATGTAAAAGAACCACCACTTGCACACCTACAACAAGCTAAACGTTGTACTCAAACTTGCTGTAATAAAAAATAAAAAATTAAATTAAAAACACGAACAAGAATTAGTGAGAAAAACTTGAGGGGCTTTCTCCTGGTACATTCCGTTCTACATTCCAATCTAGAACGCGACTTCCATTGAGGCTCTGCTGCCCTAGTAACCAGATTTGGTAAGGGAGAACTGCTGCCACCTTGTGGCCGTTTCACACAACAGCAGCTTTAATCCCAGCGCTAATGGTCAGTGGATATTCCAAATCATTACAGGCCTGTAAATGACCCCTGCCCTGAAAACCAATCCTGGGGTCATTTATCGACCAAAAAATTCAAAAGACGTCCATATTTCAAAACGACAGTTTCAAGAGGCATATTTCACGCACATTAGTGTTCTGCTTCTTTTGATTTCATTCCTTCTTTGTTAAAAAAACGGGAATGGAAAAAGGCAACCCTCAGAATGGGCGAAAACTTTCACAAACGAATCAATGGACAAAGGTTTAATCTCCAATATATATGAACAGCTCATGCAGCTTAATATTAATACAACAAACAACCCAATACAAAAATGGGCAGAAGATCTAAATAGACGTTTCTTCAAAGAAGACACAGAGATGGCCAAGACGCACATGAAAAGCTGCTCAACATCACTAATTATTAGAGAAATGCAAATCAAAACTACAATGAGGTAAGACCTCACACCTGTTAGAATCGGCATCATCAGATAATCTACAAACAACAAATTCTGGGGAGGGTGTGGACAAAAGGAACCCTCTTCCGCTCTTGGTGGGAATGTAAATTGATACAGTCACTATGGAGAACAGTATGGAGGTTCCCTTAAAAAACTAAAAAGAGAATTACCATAGGATCCAGCAATCCCACTTCTGGGCATATACTCAGAGAAAATCATAAATCACAGAGACACATTCACCACAATGTTCATTGCAGCACTATTTACAATAGCCAGGTAATGGAAGCAACCTAAATGGCCACAGACAGACGAATGGATAAAGATGTGTTACATATATAAAATGGAATATTACTCAGCCATAAAAAGGAATGAAACTGGGTCATTTGTAGAGAAGTTGATGGATCTAGCGACTGTCATACAGAGTGAAGTAAGTCAGAAAGAGAAAAACAAATATTGTATATTAATGCCTATATGTGGAACCTTGAAAAATGCTACAGATGAACTGGTTTGCAGGGCAGAAATAGAGACACAGAGGTAGAGAACAAACGTATGGACACAAAGTGGGGGAAGCCATGGGGTGGTGGTGGTGGGATGAGTTGGGAGATTGGGATTGACCTGTATACATGTCTATGCATAAAATAGATAACTAATAATAACCTACTGTATAAAAAAAATAAATAAAATTAAATTTCAAAAATTTTAAAAATAAAATGTAAAAATAACACAGAAAATATGTTCTTCCATTCACACTGATGTATTTATAAGAATGAATTATTTCCATGCTTATATCCATAAATACATAAAAGAGGAATAAAATCTAACTTGAACCAAAAAAGCAAAAAAAAAAAACTAAACCTAACAGTTATACAGAGGAAAACACTACCAAGGCACTTGCTCCAGTGGTAAACAATTCTGAAATTGGTCAGAGGTGGGTAATCATCTCCCATAGAGCCAGCAGCCCCGCCCGCCCACGCAAGGAGCGTCCTTATTGCAAAGCTGGGGGACCGTGCCGAGGCCTCTGTGAGTAAACGTGAGCTGAGCCCCAGGCCAGCTGCTGCTGAACTGTTCCCACCCTTCCCAGGTGAAACACCTGAATATGTACAAGGGCTTGAAAGCCTAGAGGAAGGGCCGTGGAGCCACACCAGCGACAGCACGCAGGCCACCTTGGTGCCTGCAGGTCAGCCAGGATGGTCCTGGCCACGGGCGCTCTTCTGGAAGCTTTCCATTGCCCTGCCTGAGATACCCCTCCTGTCCCGGCCCCCACTCCTTTTTTTCCTTCCTCACCTCAGCCCGGAGAGATATTCCAGTGGAAGTTATGGGTGACACATCCTCTTCTTTACAGGTGGCAGCCTGGCAACTCCTGCAGAAAGTCCAGCAGAGCCCCACTCACACCGGGCCACCCACAAAGCCGTGGACCCTCACACCCTCCCACCAGCACAGCCCCGAGACTGCTGACGGGGCAGAAAATATGGAGTCAGGCACAGCTGCAGGGGCTATTGCTGCCTGGAGTGCTGTTTATATTGACCTCAACCCAGGCACACCTGGGGAGGGCTTGCCGGCAGGGTCAGGCTGCCCAGGTCAGCTAATCCTCAGCCCTCGGGGAATCACATTGCAGAAAATGGACCTCGCTAAGACAGAATATTCGCCAACGAAAAGAAGCACACAATGCCATTTGCAGCACCGTAGATGAGTCTAGAGGTAATCACGTGACTTGGAGTAAGTCAGAAAGTGAAAGACACATATCATATCATATCACTTATAGGTGTTACCTATAAATTGATACCAGGGCAGATATTTCCACGGAGAAGGGCAATCACAGATTCATTAAACAAACTTATGGTTCACCAAAGGAAAGGTGTGAGGATTGAATTCATTATGATATTGGGGTTAACAGACATATACAAACACAGTAGACGTATATAATCACCAAAGACCTACGGAGTACCAAGAGAAGACTACTCAACATTCTGTCATAACGAACATGGGAAAAGGATCCCAGGAAGAACAGACATATGTATATGTGTAAAAGAACCACCTCTTGCACACCTACAACAAGCTAAACGTTGTACTCAAACTTGCTGTAATAAAAAATAAAAAATTAAATTAAAAACACGAACAAGAATTAGTGAGAAAAACTTGAGGGGCTTTCTCCTGGTACATTCCGTTCTACATTCCAATCTAGAACGCGACTTCCATTGAGGCTCTGCTGCCCTAGTAACCAGATTTGGTAAGGGAGAACTGCTGCCACCTTGTGGCCGTTTCACACAACAGCAGCTTTAATCCCAGCGCTAATGGTCAGTGGATATTCCAAATCATTACAGGCCTGTAAATGACCCCTGCCCTGAAAACCAATCCTGGGGTCATTTATCGACCAAAAAATTCAAAAGACGTCCGTATTTCAAAACGACAGTTTCAAGAGGCATATTTCACGCACATTAGTGTTCTGCTTCTTTTGATTTCTTTCTTTCTTTGTTAAAAAAACGGGAATGGAAAAAGGCAACCCTCAGAATGGGCGAAAACTTTCACAAACGAATCAATGGACAAAGGTTTAATCTCCAATATATATAAACAGCTCATGCAGCTTAATATTAATAAAACAAACAACCCAATACAAAAATGGGCAGAAGATCTAAATAGACGTTTCTTCAAAGAAGACACAGAGATGGCCAAGACGCACATGAAAAGCTGCTCAACATCACTAATTATTAGAGAAATGCAAATCAAAACTACAATGAGGTAAGACCTCACACCTGTTAGAATCGGCATCATCAGATAATCTACAAACAACAAATTCTGGGGAGGGTGTGGACAAAAGGAACCCTCTTCCGCTCTTGGTGGGAATGTAAATTGATACAGTCACTATGGAGAACAGTATGGAGGTTCCCTTAAAAAACTAAAAAGAGAATTACCATAGGATCCAGCAATCCCACTTCTGGGCATATACCCAGAGAAAATCATAAATCACAAAGACACATTCACCACAATGTTCATTGCAGCACTATTTACAATAGCCAGGTAATGGAAGCAACCTAAATGGCCACAGACAGACGAATGGATAAAGATGTGGTACATATATAAAATGGAATATTACTCAGCCATAAAAAGGAATGAAACTGGGTCATTTGTAGAGAAGTTGATGGATCTAGAGACTGTCATACAGAGTGAAGTAAGTCAGAAAGAGAAAAACAAATATTGTATATTAATGCCTATATGTGGAACCTAGAAAAATGCTACAGATGAACTGGTTTGCAGGGCAGAAATAGAGACACAGAGGTAGAGAACAAACGTATGGACACAAAGTGGGGGAAGCCATGGGGTGGTGGTGGTGGGATGAGTTGGGAGATTGGGATTGACCTGTATACATGTCTATGCATAAAATAGATAACTAATAATAACCTACTGTATAAAAAAATAAATAAAATTAAATTTCAAAAATTTTAAAACTAAAATGTAAATATAAAACAGAAAAAATGTTCTTCCATTCACACTGATGTATTTATAAGAATGAATTATTTCCATGCTTATATCCATAAATACATAAAAGAGGAATAAAATCTAACTTGAACCAAAAAAGAAAAAATAAAAAACTAAACCTAACAGTTACACAGAGGAAAACACTACCAAGGCACTTGCTCCATTGGTAAAAAATTCTGAAATTGGTCAGAGGTGGGGAATCATCTCCCATAGAGCCAGCAGCCCCGCCCGCCCACGCAAGGAGCGTCCTTATTGCAAAGCTGGGGGACCGTGCCCAGGCCTCTGTGAGTAAACGTGAGCTGAGCCCCAGGCCAGCTGCTGCTGAACTGTTCCCACCCTTCCCAGGTGAAACACCTGAATATGTACAAGGGCTTGAAAGCCTAGAGGAAGGGCCGTGGAGCCACACCAGCGACAGCACGCAGGCCACCTTGGTGCCTGCAGGTCAGCCAGGATGGTCCTGGCCACGGGCGCTCTTCTGGAAGCTTTCCATTGCCCTGCCTGAGATACCCCTCCTGTCCCGGCCCCCACTCCTTTTTTTCCTTCCTCACCTCAGCCCGGAGAGATATTCCAGTGGAAGTTATGGGTGACACATCCTCTTCTTTACAGGTGGCAGCCTGGCAACTCCTGCAGAAAGTCCAGCAGAGCCCCACTCACACCGGGCCACCCACAAAGCCGTGGACCCTCACACCCTCCCACCAGCACAGCCCCGAGACTGCTGACGGGGCAGAGAATATGGAGTCAGGCACAGCTGCAGGGGCTATTGCTGCCTGGAGTGCTGTTTATATTGACCTCAACCCAGGCACACCTGGGGAGGGCTTGCCGGCAGGGTCAGGCTGCCCAGGTCAGCTAATCCTCAGCCCTCGGGGAATCACATTGCAGAAAATGGACCTCGCTAAGACAGAATATTCGCCAACGAAAAGAAGCACACAATGCCATTTGCAGCACCGTAGATGAGTCTAGAGGTAATCACGTGACTTGGAGTAAGTCAGAAAGTGAAAGACACATATCATATCATATCACTTATAGGTGTTACCTATAAATTGATACCAGGGCAGATATTTCCACGGAGAAGGGCAATCACAGATTCATTAAACAAACTTATGGTTCACCAAAGGAAAGGTGTGAGGATTGAATTCATTATGATATTGGGGTTAACAGACATATACAAACACAGTAGACGTATATAATCACCAAAGACCTACGGAGTACCAAGAGAAGACTACTCAACATTCTGTCATAACGAACATGGGAAAAGGATCCCAGGAAGAACAGACATATGTATATGTGTAAAAGAACCACCTCTTGCACACCTACAACAAGCTAAACGTTGTACTCAAACTTGCTGTAATAAAAAATAAAAAATTAAATTAAAAACACGAACAAGAATTAGTGAGAAAAACTTGAGGGGCTTTCTCCTGGTACATTCCGTTCTACATTCCAATCTAGAACGCGACTTCCATTGAGGCTCTGCTGCCCTAGTAACCAGATTTGGTAAGGGAGAACTGCTGCCACCTTGTGGCCGTTTCACACAACAGCAGCTTTAATCCCAGCGCTAATGGTCAGTGGATATTCCAAATCATTACAGGCCTGTAAATGACCCCTGCCCTGAAAACCAATCCTGGGGTCATTTATCGACCAAAAAATTCAAAAGACGTCCATATTTCAAAACGACAGTTTCAAGAGGCATATTTCACGCACATTAGTGTTCTGCTTCTTTTGATTTCATTCCTTCTTTGTTAAAAAAACGGGAATGGAAAAAGGCAACCCTCAGAATGGGCGAAAACTTTCACAAACGAATCAATGGACAAAGGTTTAATCTCCAATATATATGAACAGCTCATGCAGCTTAATATTAATAAAACAAACAACCCAATACAAAAATGGGCAGAAGATCTAAATAGACGTTTCTTCAAAGAAGACACAGAGATGGCCAAGACGCACATGAAAAGCTGCTCAACATCACTAATTATTAGAGAAATGCAAATCAAAACTACAATGAGGTAAGACCTCACACCTGTTAGAATCGGCATCATCAGATAATCTACAAACAACGAATTCTGGGGAGGGTGTGGACAAAAGGAACCCTCTTCCGCTATTGGTGGGAATGTAAATTGATACAGTCACTATGGAGAACAGTATGGAGGTTCTTTTAAAAAACTAAAAAGAGAATTACCATAGGATCCAGCAATCCCACTTCTGGGCATATACCCAGAGAAAACCATAAATCACAGAGACACATTCACCACAATGTTCATTGCAGCACTATTTACAATAGCCAGGTAATGGAAGCAACCTAAATGCCCACAGACAGACGAATGGATAAAGATGTGGTACATATATAAAATGGAATATTACTCAGCCATAAAAAGGAATGAAACTGGGTCATTTGTAGAGAAGTTGATGGATCTAGAGACTGTCATACAGAGTGAAGTAAGTCAGAAAGAGAAAAACAAATATTGTATATTAATGCCTATATGTGGAACCTAGAAAAATGCTACAGATGAACTGGTTTGCAGGGCAGAAATAGAGACACAGAGGTAGAGAACAAACGTATGGACACAAAGTGGGGGAAGCCATGGGGTGGTGGTGGTGGGATGAGTTGGGAGATTGGGATTGACCTGTATACATGTCTATGCATAAAATAGATAACTAATAATAACCTACTGTATAAAAAAATAAATAAAATTAAATTTCAAAAATTTTAAAAATAAAATGTAAATATAAAACAGAAAAAATGTTCTTCCATTCACACTGATGTATTTATAAGAATGAATTATTTCCATGCTTATATCCATAAATACATAAAAGAGGAATAAAATCTAACTTGAACCAAAAAAGAAAAAATAAAAAACTAAACCTAACAGTTACACAGAGGAAAACACTACCAAGGCACTTGCTCCATTGGTAAAAAATTCTGAAATTGGTCAGAGGTGGGGAATCATCTCCCATAGAGCCAGCAGCCCCGCCCGCCCACGCAAGGAGCGTCCTTATTGCAAAGCTGGGGGACCGTGCCCAGGCCTCTGTGAGTAAACGTGAGCTGAGCCCCAGGCCAGCTGCTGCTGAACTGTTCCCACCCTTCCCAGGTGAAACACCTGAATATGTACAAGGGCTTGAAAGCCTAGAGGAAGGGCCGTGGAGCCACACCAGCGACAGCACGCAGGCCACCTTGGTGCCTGCAGGTCAGCCAGGATGGTCCTGGCCACGGGCGCTCTTCTGGAAGCTTTCCATTGCCCTGCCTGAGATACCCCTCCTGTCCCGGCCCCCACTCCTTTTTTTCCTTCCTCACCTCAGCCCGGAGAGATATTCCAGTGGAAGTTATGGGTGACACATCCTCTTCTTTACAGGTGGCAGCCTGGCAACTCCTGCAGAAAGTCCAGCAGAGCCCCACTCACACCGGGCCACCCACAAAGCCGTGGACCCTCACACCCTCCCACCAGCACAGCCCCGAGACTGCTGACGGGGCAGAGAATATGGAGTCAGGCACAGCTGCAGGGGCTATTGCTGCCTGGAGTGCTGTTTATATTGACCTCAACCCAGGCACACCTGGGGAGGGCTTGCCGGCAGGGTCAGGCTGCCCAGGTCAGCTAATCCTCAGCCCTCGGGGAATCACATTGCAGAAAATGGACCTCGCTAAGACAGAATATTCGCCAACGAAAAGAAGCACACAATGCCATTTGCAGCACCGTAGATGAGTCTAGAGGTAATCACGTGACTTGGAGTAAGTCAGAAAGTGAAAGACACATATCATATCATATCACTTATAGGTGTTACCTATAAATTGATACCAGGGCAGATATTTCCACGGAGAAGGGCAATCACAGATTCATTAAACAAACTTATGGTTCACCAAAGGAAAGGTGTGAGGATTGAATTCATTATGATATTGGGGTTAACAGACATATACAAACACAGTAGACGTATATAATCACCAAAGACCTACGGAGTACCAAGAGAAGACTACTCAACATTCTGTCATAACGAACATGGGAAAAGGATCCCAGGAAGAACAGACATATGTATATGTGTAAAAGAACCACCTCTTGCACACCTACAACAAGCTAAACGTTGTACTCAAACTTGCTGTAATAAAAAATAAAAAATTAAATTAAAAACACGAACAAGAATTAGTGAGAAAAACTTGAGGGGCTTTCTCCTGGTACATTCCGTTCTACATTCCAATCTAGAACGCGACTTCCATTGAGGCTCTGCTGCCCTAGTAACCAGATTTGGTAAGGGAGAACTGCTGCCACCTTGTGGCCGTTTCACACAACAGCAGCTTTAATCCCAGCGCTAATGGTCAGTGGATATTCCAAATCATTACAGGCCTGTAAATGACCCCTGCCCTGAAAACCAATCCTGGGGTCATTTATCGACCAAAAAATTCAAAAGACGTCCATATTTCAAAACGACAGTTTCAAGAGGCATATTTCACGCACATTAGTGTTCTGCTTCTTTTGATTTCATTCCTTCTTTGTTAAAAAAACGGGAATGGAAAAAGGCAACCCTCAGAATGGGCGAAAACTTTCACAAACGAATCAATGGACAAAGGTTTAATCTCCAATATATATGAACAGCTCATGCAGCTTAATATTAATACAACAAACAACCCAATACAAAAATGGGCAGAAGATCTAAATAGACGTTTCTTCAAAGAAGACACAGAGATGGCCAAGACGCACATGAAAAGCTGCTCAACATCACTAATTATTAGAGAAATGCAAATCAAAACTACAATGAGGTAAGACCTCACACCTGTTAGAATCGGCATCATCAGATAATCTACAAACAACAAATTCTGGGGAGGGTGTGGACAAAAGGAACCCTCTTCCGCTATTGGTGGGAATGTAAATTGATACAGTCACTATGGAGAACAGTATGGAGGTTCTTTTAAAAAACTAAAAAGAGAATTACCATAGGATCCAGCAATCCCACTTCTGGGCATATACCCAGAGAAAACCATAAATCACAGAGACACATTCACCACAATGTTCATTGCAGCACTATTTACAATAGCCAGGTAATGGAAGCAACCTAAATGCCCACAGACAGACGAATGGATAAAGATGTGGTACATATATAAAATGGAATATTACTCAGCCATAAAAAGGAATGAAACTGGGTCATTTGTAGAGAAGTTGATGGATCTAGAGACTGTCATACAGAGTGAAGTAAGTCAGAAAGAGAAAAACAAATATTGTATATTAATGCCTATATGTGGAACCTAGAAAAATGCTACAGATGAACTGGTTTGCAGGGCAGAAATAGAGACACAGAGGTAGAGAACAAACGTATGGACACAAAGTGGGGGAAGCCATGGGGTGGTGGTGGTGGGATGAGTTGGGAGATTGGGATTGACCTGTATACATGTCTATGCATAAAATAGATAACTAATAATAACCTACTGTATAAAAAAATAAATAAAATTAAATTTCAAAAATTTTAAAAATAAAATGTAAATATAAAACAGAAAAAATGTTCTTCCATTCACACTGATGTATTTATAAGAATGAATTATTTCCATGCTTATATCCATAAATACATAAAAGAGGAATAAAATCTAACTTGAACCAAAAAAGAAAAAATAAAACTGAACCTAACAGTTATACAGAGGAAAACACTACCAAGGCACTTGCTCCAGTGGTAAACAATTCTGAAATTGGTCAGAGGTGGGGAATCATCTCCCATAGAGCCAGCAGCCCCGCCCGCCCACGCAAGGAGCATCCTTATTGCAAAGCTGGGGGACCGTGCCGAGGCCTCTGTGAGTAAACGTGAGCTGAGCCCCAGGCCAGCTGCTGCTGAACTGTTCCCACCCTTCCCAGGTGAAACACCTGAATATGTACAAGGGCTTGAAAGCCTAGAGGAAGGGCCGTGGAGCCACACCAGCGACAGCACGCAGGCCACCTTGGTGCCTGCAGGTCAGCCAGGATGGTCCTGGCCACGGGCGCTCTTCTGGAAGCTTTCCATTGCCCTGCCTGAGATACCCCTCCTGTCCCGGCCCCCACTCCTTTTTTTCCTTCCTCACCTCAGCCCGGAGAGATATTCCAGTGGAAGTTATGGGTGACACATCCTCTTCTTTACAGGTGGCAGCCTGGCAACTCCTGCAGAAAGTCCAGCAGAGCCCCACTCACACCGGGCCACCCACAAAGCCGTGGACCCTCACACCCTCCCACCAGCACAGCCCCGAGACTGCTGACGGGGCAGAGAATATGGAGTCAGGCACAGCTGCAGGGGCTATTGCTGCCTGGAGTGCTGTTTATATTGACCTCAACCCAGGCACACCTGGGGAGGGCTTGCCGGCAGGGTCAGGCTGCCCAGGTCAGCTAATCCTCAGCCCTCGGGGAATCACATTGCAGAAAATGGACCTCGCTAAGACAGAATATTCGCCAACGAAAAGAAGCACACAATGCCATTTGCAGCACCGTAGATGAGTCTAGAGGTAATCACGTGACTTGGAGTAAGTCAGAAAGTGAAAGACACATATCATATCATATCACTTATAGGTGTTACCTATAAATTGATACCAGGGCAGATATTTCCACGGAGAAGGGCAATCACAGATTCATTAAACAAACTTATGGTTCACCAAAGGAAAGGTGTGAGGATTGAATTCATTATGATATTGGGGTTAACAGACATATACAAACACAGTAGACGTATATAATCACCAAAGACCTACGGAGTACCAAGAGAAGACTACTCAACATTCTGTCATAACGAACATGGGAAAAGGATCCCAGGAAGAACAGACATATGTATATGTGTAAAAGAACGACCTCTTGCACACCTACAACAAGCTAAACGTTGTACTCAAAGTTGCTGTAATAAAAAATAAAAAATTAAATTAAAAACACGAACAAGAATTAGTGAGAAAAACTTGAGGGGCTTTCTCCTGGTACATTCCGTTCTACATTCCAATCTAGAACGCGACTTCCATTGAGGCTCTGCTGCCCTAGTAACCAGATTTGGTAAGGGAGAACTGCTGCCACCTTGTGGCCGTTTCACACAACAGCAGCTTTAATCCCAGCGCTAATGGTCAGTGGATATTCCAAATCATTACAGGCCTGTAAATGACCCCTGCCCTGAAAACCAATCCTGGGGTCATTTATCGACCAAAAAATTCAAAAGACGTCCATATTTCAAAACGACAGTTTCAAGAGGCATATTTCACGCACATTAGTGTTCTGCTTCTTTTGATTTCATTCCTTCTTTGTTAAAAAAACGGGAATGGAAAAAGGCAACCCTCAGAATGGGCGAAAACTTTCACAAACGAATCAATGGACAAAGGTTTAATCTCCAATATATATGAACAGCTCATGCAGCTTAATATTAATACAACAAACAACCCAATACAAAAATGGGCAGAAGATCTAAATAGACGTTTCTTCAAAGAAGACACAGAGATGGCCAAGACGCACATGAAAAGCTGCTCAACATCACTAATTATTAGAGAAATGCAAATCAAAACTACAATGAGGTAAGACCTCACACCTGTTAGAATCGGCATCATCAGATAATCTACAAACAACAAATTCTGGGGAGGGTGTGGACAAAAGGAACCCTCTTCCGCTCTTGGTGGGAATGTAAATTGATACAGTCACTATGGAGAACAGTATGGAGGTTCCTTTAAAAAACTAAAAAGAGAATTACCATAGGATCCAGCAATCCCACTTCTGGGCATATACCCAGAGAAAACCATAAATCACAGAGACACATTCACCACAATGTTCATTGCAGCACTATTTACAATAGCCAGGTAATGGAAGCAACCTAAATGGCCACAGACAGACGAATGGATAAAGATGTGGTTCATATATAAAATGGAATATTACTCAGCCATAAAAAGGAATGAAACTGGGTCATTTGTAGAGAAGTTGATGGATCTAGAGACTGTCATACAGAGTGAAGTAAGTCAGAAAGAGAAAAACAAATATTGTATATTAATGCCTATATGTGGAACCTAGAAAAATGCTACAGATGAACTGGTTTGCAGGGCAGAAATAGAGACACAGAGGTAGAGAACAAACGTATGGACACAAAGTGGGGGAAGCCATGGGGTGGTGGTGGTGGGATGAGTTGGGAGATTGGGATTGACCTGTATACATGTCTATGCATAAAATAGATAACTAATAATAACCTACTGTATAAAAAAATAAATAAAATTAAATTTCAAAAATTTTAAAAATAAAATGTAAATATAAAACAGAAAAAATGTTCTTCCATTCACACTGATGTATTTATAAGAATGAATTATTTCCATGCTTATATCCATAAATACATAAAAGAGGAATAAAATCTAACTTGAACCAAAAAAGAAAAAATAAAAAACTAAACCTAACAGTTATACAGAGGAAAACACTACCAAGGCACTTGCTCCATTGGTAAAAAATTCTGAAATTGGTCAGAGGTGGGGAATCATCTCCCATAGAGCCAGCAGCCCCGCCCGCCCACGCAAGGAGCGTCCTTATTGCAAAGCTGGGGGACCGTGCCCAGGCCTCTGTGAGTAAACGTGAGCTGAGCCCCAGGCCAGCTGCTGCTGAACTGTTCCCACCCTTCCCAGGTGAAACACCTGAATATGTACAAGGGCTTGAAAGCCTAGAGGAAGGGCCGTGGAGCCACACCAGCGACAGCACGCAGGCCACCTTGGTGCCTGCAGGTCAGCCAGGATGGTCCTGGCCACGGGCGCTCTTCTGGAAGCTTTCCATTGCCCTGCCTGAGATACCCCTCCTGTCCCGGCCCCCACTCCTTTTTTTCCTTCCTCACCTCAGCCCGGAGAGATATTCCAGTGGAAGTTATGGGTGACACATCCTCTTCTTTACAGGTGGCAGCCTGGCAACTCCTGCAGAAAGTCCAGCAGAGCCCCACTCACACCGGGCCACCCACAAAGCCGTGGACCCTCACACCCTCCCACCAGCACAGCCCCGAGACTGCTGACGGGGCAGAGAATATGGAGTCAGGCACAGCTGCAGGGGCTATTGCTGCCTGGAGTGCTGTTTATATTGACCTCAACCCAGGCACACCTGGGGAGGGCTTGCCGGCAGGGTCAGGCTGCCCAGGTCAGCTAATCCTCAGCCCTCGGGGAATCACATTGCAGAAAATGGACCTCGCTAAGACAGAATATTCGCCAACGAAAAGAAGCACACAATGCCATTTGCAGCACCGTAGATGAGTCTAGAGGTAATCACGTGACTTGGAGTAAGTCAGAAAGTGAAAGACACATATCATATCATATCACTTATAGGTGTTACCTATAAATTGATACCAGGGCAGATATTTCCACGGAGAAGGGCAATCACAGATTCATTAAACAAACTTATGGTTCACCAAAGGAAAGGTGTGAGGATTGAATTCATTATGATATTGGGGTTAACAGACATATACAAACACAGTAGACGTATATAATCACCAAAGACTTACGGAGTACCAAGAGAAGACTACTCAACATTCTGTCATAACGAACATGGGAAAAGGATCCCAGGAAGAACAGACATATGTATATGTGTAAAAGAACCACCTCTTGCACACCTACAACAAGCTAAACGTTGTACTCAAACTTGCTGTAATAAAAAATAAAAAATTAAATTAAAAACACGAACAAGAATTAGTGAGAAAAACTTGAGGGGCTTTCTCCTGGTACATTCCGTTCTACATTCCAATCTAGAACGCGACTTCCATTGAGGCTCTGCTGCCCTAGTAACCAGATTTGGTAAGGGAGAACTGCTGCCACCTTGTGACCGTTTCACACAAGAGCAGCTTTAATCCCAGCGCTAATGGTCAGTGGATATTCCAAATCATTACAGGCCTGTAAATGACCCCTGCCCTGAAAACCAATCCTGGGGTCATTTATCGACCAAAAAATTCAAAAGACGTCCATATTTCAAAACGACAGTTTCAAGAGGCATATTTCACGCACATTAGTGTTCTGCTTCTTTTGATTTCATTCCTTCTTTGTTAAAAAAACGGGAATGGAAAAAGGCAACCCTCAGAATGGGCGAAAACTTTCACAAACGAATCAATGGACAAAGGTTTAATCTCCAATATATATGAACAGCTCATGCAGCTTAATATTAATACAACAAACAACCCAATACAAAAATGGGCAGAAGATCTAAATAGACGTTTCTTCAAAGAAGACACAGAGATGGCCAAGACGCACATGAAAAGCTGCTCAACATCACTAATTATTAGAGAAATGCAAATCAAAACTACAATGAGGTAAGACCTCACACCTGTTAGAATCGGCATCATCAGATAATCTACAAAGAACAAATTCTGGGGAGGGTGTGGACAAAAGGAACCCTCTTCCGCTATTGGTGGGAATGTAAATTGATACAGTCACTATGGAGAACAGTATGGAGGTTCCTTTAAAAAACTAAAAAGAGAATTACCATAGGATCCAGCAATCCCACTTCTGGGCATATACCCAGAGAAAACCATAAATCACAGAGACACATTCACCACAATGTTCATTGCAGCACTATTTACAATAGCCAGGTAATGGAAGCAACCTAAATGGCCACAGACAGACGAATGGATAAAGATGTGGTTCATATATAAAATGGAATATTACTCAGCCATAAAAAGGAATGAAACTGGGTCATTTGTAGAGAAGTTGATGGATCTAGAGACTGTCATACAGAGTGAAGTAAGTCAGAAAGAGAAAAACAAATATTGTATATTAATGCCTATATGTGGAACCTAGAAAAATGCTACAGATGAACTGGTTTGCAGGGCAGAAATAGAGACACAGAGGTAGAGAACAAACGTATGGACACAAAGTGGGGGAAGCCACGGGGTGGTGGTGGTGGGATGAGTTGGGAGATTGGGATTGACCTGTATACATGTCTATGCATAAAATAGATAACTAATAATAACCTACTGTATAAAAAAAATAAATAAAATTAAATTTCAAAAATTTTAAAAATAAAATGTAAAAATAAAACAGAAAAAATGTTCTTCCATTCACACTGATGTATTTATAAGAATGAATTATTTCCATGCTTATATCCATAAATACATAAAAGAGGAATAAAATCTAACTTGAACCAAAAAAGAAAAAATAAAGCTGAACCTAACAGTTATACAGAGGAAAACTCTACCAAGGCACTTGCTCCAGTGGTAAACAATTCTGAAATTGGTCAGAGGTGGGGAATCATCTCCCATAGAGCCAGCAGCCCCGCCCGCCCACGCAAGGAGCATCCTTATTGCAAAGCTGGGGGACCGTGCCGAGGCCTCTGTGAGTAAACGTGAGCTGAGCCCCAGGCCAGCTGCTGCTGAACTGTTCCCACCCTTCCCAGGTGAAACACCTGAATATGTACAAGGGCTTGAAAGCCTAGAGGAAGGGCCGTGGAGCCACACCAGCGACAGCACGCAGGCCACCTTGGTGCCTGCAGGTCAGCCAGGATGGTCCTGGCCACGGGCGCTCTTCTGGAAGCTTTCCATTGCCCTGCCTGAGATACCCCTCCTGTCCCGGCCCCCACTCCTTTTTTTCCTTCCTCACCTCAGCCCGGAGAGATATTCCAGTGGAAGTTATGGGTGACACATCCTCTTCTTTACAGGTGGCAGCCTGGCAACTCCTGCAGAAAGTCCAGCAGAGCCCCACTCACACCGGGCCACCCACAAAGCCGTGGACCCTCACACCCTCCCACCAGCACAGCCCCGAGACTGCTGACGGGGCAGAGAATATGGAGTCAGGCACAGCTGCAGGGGCTATTGCTGCCTGGAGTGCTGTTTATATTGACCTCAACCCAGGCACACCTGGGGAGGGCTTGCCGGCAGGGTCAGGCTGCCCAGGTCAGCTAATCCTCAGCCCTCGGGGAATCACATTGCAGAAAATGGACCTCGCTAAGACAGAATATTCGCCAACGAAAAGAAGCACACAATGCCATTTGCAGCACCGTAGATGAGTCTAGAGGTAATCACGTGACTTGGAGTAAGTCAGAAAGTGAAAGACACATATCATATCATATCACTTATAGGTGTTACCTATAAATTGATACCAGGGCAGATATTTCCACGGAGAAGGGCAATCACAGATTCATTAAACAAACTTATGGTTCACCAAAGGAAAGGTGTGAGGATTGAATTCATTATGATATTGGGGTTAACAGACATATACAAACACAGTAGACGTATATAATCACCAAAGACCTACGGAGTACCAAGAGAAGACTACTCAACATTCTGTCATAACGAACATGGGAAAAGGATCCCAGGAAGAACAGACATATGTATATGTGTAAAAGAACCACCTCTTGCACACCTACAACAAGCTAAACGTTGTACTCAAACTTGCTGTAATAAAAAATAAAAAATTAAATTAAAAACACGAACAAGAATTAGTGAGAAAAACTTGAGGGGCTTTCTCCTGGTACATTCCGTTCTACATTCCAATCTAGAACGCGACTTCCATTGAGGCTCTGCTGCCCTAGTAACCAGATTTGGTAAGGGAGAACTGCTGCCACCTTGTGGCCGTTTCACACAACAGCAGCTTTAATCCCAGCGCTAATGGTCAGTGGATATTCCAAATCATTACAGGCCTGTAAATGACCCCTGCCCTGAAAACCAATCCTGGGGTCATTTATCGACCAAAAAATTCAAAAGACGTCCATATTTCAAAACGACAGTTTCAAGAGGCATATTTCACGCACATTAGTGTTCTGCTTCTTTTGATTTCTTTCTTTCTTTGTTAAAAAAACGGGAATGGAAAAAGGCAACCCTCAGAATGGGCGAAAACTTTCACAAACGAATCAATGGACAAAGGTTTAATCTCCAATATATATAAACAGCTCATGCAGCTTAATATCAATAAAACAAACAACCCAATACAAAAATGGGCAGAAGATCTAAATAGACGTTTCTTCAAAGAAGACACAGAGATGGCCAAGACGCACATGAAAAGCTGCTCAACATCACTAATTATTAGAGAAATGCAAATCAAAACTACAATGAGGTAAGACCTCACACCTGTTAGAATCGGCATCATCAGATAATCTACAAACAACAAATTCTGGGGAGGGTGTGGACAAAAGGAACCCTCTTCCGCTCTTGGTGGGAATGTAAATGGATACAGTCACTATGGAGAACAGTATGGAGGTTCCTTTAAAAAACTAAAGAGAGAATTATCATAGGATCCAGCAATCCCACTTCTGGGCATATACCCAGAGAAAACCATAAATCACAGAGACATATTCACCACAATGTTCATTGCAGCACTATTTACAATAGCCAGGTAATGGAAGCAACCTAAATGCCCACAGACAGACGAATGGATAAAGATGTGGTACATATATAAAATGGAATATTACTCAGCCATAAAAAGGAATGAAACTGGGTCATTTGTAGAGAAGTTGATGGATCTAGAGACTGTCATACAGAGTGAAGTAAGTCAGAAAGAGAAAAACAAATATTGTATATTAATGCCTATATGTGGAACCTAGAAAAATGCTACAGATGAACTGGTTTGCAGGGCAGAAATAGAGACACAGAGGTAGAGAACAAACGTATGGACACAAAGTGGGGGAAGCCATGGGGTGGTGGTGGTGGGATGAGTTGGGAGATTGGGATTGACCTGTATACATGTCTATGCATAAAATAGATAACTAATAATAACCTACTGTATAAATAAATAAATAATATTAAATTTCAAAATTTTTAAAAATAAAATGTATAAATAAAACAGAAAAAAAGTTCTTCCATTCACACTGATGTATTTATAAGAATGAATTATTTCCATGCTTATATCTATAAATACATAAAAGAGGAATAAAATCTAACTTGAACCAAAAAAGAAAAAAAAAAAACTGAACCTAATAGTTATACAGAGGAAAACACTACCAAGGCACTTGCTACAGTGGTAAACAATTATGAAATTGGTCAGAGGTGGGGAATAATCTCCCATAGAGCCAGCAGCCGCACCCGCCCACGCAAGGAGCGTCCTTATTGCAAAGCTGGGGGACCGTGCCGAGGCCTCTGTGAGTAAACGTGAGATGAGCCCCAGGCCAGCTGCTGCTGAACTGTTCCCACCCTTCCCAGGTGAAACACCTGAATATGTACAAGGGCTTGAAAGCCTAGAGGAAGGGCCATGGAGCCACACCAGCGACAGCACGCAGGCCACCTTGGTGCCTGCAGGTCAGCCAGGATGGTCCTGGCCACGGGTGCTCTTCTGGAAGCTTTCCATTGCCCTGCCTGAGATACCCCTCCTGTCCCGGCCCCCACTCCTTTTTTTCCTTCCTCACCTCAGCCCGGAGAGATATTCCAGTGGAAGTTATGGGTGACACATCCTCTTCTTTACAGGTGGCAGCCTGGCAACTCCTGCAGAAAGTCCAGCAGAGCCCCACTCACACCGGGCCACCCACAAAGCCGTGGACCCTCACACCCTCCCACCAGCACAGCCCCGAGACTGCTGACGGGGCAGAGAATATGGAGTCAGGCACAGCTGCAGGGGCTATTGCTGCCTGGAGTGCTGTTTATATTGACCTCAACCCAGGCACACCTGGGGAGGGCTTGCCGGCAGGGTCAGGCTGCCCAGGTCAGCTAATCCTCAGCCCTCAGGGAATCACATTGCAGAAAATGGACCTCGCTAAGACAGAATATTCGCCAAGGAAAAGAAGCACACAATGCCATTTGCAGCACCGTAGATGAGTCTAGAGGTAATCACGTGACTTGGAGTAAGTCAGAAAGTGAAAGACACATCTCATATCATATCACTTATAGGTGTTACCTATAAATTGATACCAGGGCAGATATTTCCACGGAGAAGGGCAATCACAGATTCATTAAACAAACTTATGGTTCACCAAAGGAAAGGTGTGAGGATTGAATTCATTACGATATTGGGGTTAACAGACATATACAAACACAGTAGACATATATAATCACCAAAGACCTACGGAGTACCAAGAGAAGACTACTCAACATTCTGTCATAACGAACATTGGAAAAGGATCCCAGGAAGAATAGACATATGTATATGTGTAAAAGAACCACAACTTGCACACCTACAACAAGCTAAACGTTGTACTCAAACTTGCTGTAATAAAAAATAAAAAATTAAATTAAAAACACGAACAAGAAGTAGTGAGACAAACTTGAGGGGCTTTCTCCTGGCACATTCCGTTCTACATTCCAATCTAGAACGCGACTTCCATTGAGGCTCTGCTGCCCTAGTAACCAGATTTGGTAAGGGAGAACTGCTGCCACCTTGTGGCCGTTTCACACAACAGCAGCTTTAATCCCAGCGCTAATGGTCAGTGGATATTCCAAATCATTACAGGCCTGTAAATGACCCCTGCCCTGAAAACCAATCCTGGGGTCATTTATCGACCAAAAAATTCAAAAGACGTCCATATTTCAAAACGACAGTTTCAAGAGGCATATTTCACGCACATTAGTGTTCTGCTTCTTTTGATTTCATTCCTTCTTTGTTAAAAAAACGGGAATGGAAAAAGGCAACCCTCAGAATGGGCGAAAACTTTCACAAACGAATCAATGGACAAAGGTTTAATCTCCAATATATATGAACAGCTCATGCAGCTTAATATTAATACAACAAACAACCCAATACAAAAATGGGCAGAAGATCTAAATAGACGTTTCTTCAAAGAAGACACAGAGATGGCCAAGACGCACATGAAAAGCTGCTCAACATCACTAATTATTAGAGAAATGCAAATCAAAACTACAATGAGGTAAGACCTCACACCTGTTAGAATCGGCATCATCAGATAATCTACAAAGAACAAATTCTGGGGAGGGTGTGGACAAAAGGAACCCTCTTCCGCTATTGGTGGGAATGTAAATTGATACAGTCACTATGGAGAACAGTATGGAGGTTCCTTTAAAAAACTAAAAAGAGAATTACCATAGGATCCAGCAATCCCACTTCTGGGCATATACCCAGAGAAAACCATAAATCACAGAGACACATTCACCACAATGTTCATTGCAGCACTATTTACAATAGCCAGGTAATGGAAGCAACCTAAATGGCCACAGACAGACGAATGGATAAAGATGTGGTTCATATATAAAATGGAATATTACTCAGCCATAAAAAGGAATGAAACTGGGTCATTTGTAGAGAAGTTGATGGATCTAGAGACTGTCATACAGAGTGAAGTAAGTCAGAAAGAGAAAAACAAATATTGTATATTAATGCCTATATGTGGAACCTAGAAAAATGCTACAGATGAACTGGTTTGCAGGGCAGAAATAGAGACACAGAGGTAGAGAACAAACGTATGGACACAAAGTGGGGGAAGCCACGGGGTGGTGGTGGTGGGATGAGTTGGGAGATTGGGATTGACCTGTATACATGTCTATGCATAAAATAGATAACTAATAATAACCTACTGTATAAAAAAAATAAATAAAATTAAATTTCAAAAATTTTAAAAATAAAATGTAAAAATAAAACAGAAAAAATGTTCTTCCATTCACACTGATGTATTTATAAGAATGAATTATTTCCATGCTTATATCCATAAATACATAAAAGAGGAATAAAATCTAACTTGAACCAAAAAAGAAAAAATAAAGCTGAACCTAACAGTTATACAGAGGAAAACTCTACCAAGGCACTTGCTCCAGTGGTAAACAATTCTGAAATTGGTCAGAGGTGGGGAATCATCTCCCATAGAGCCAGCAGCCCCGCCCGCCCACGCAAGGAGCATCCTTATTGCAAAGCTGGGGGACCGTGCCGAGGCCTCTGTGAGTAAACGTGAGCTGAGCCCCAGGCCAGCTGCTGCTGAACTGTTCCCACCCTTCCCAGGTGAAACACCTGAATATGTACAAGGGCTTGAAAGCCTAGAGGAAGGGCCGTGGAGCCACACCAGCGACAGCACGCAGGCCACCTTGGTGCCTGCAGGTCAGCCAGGATGGTCCTGGCCACGGGCGCTCTTCTGGAAGCTTTCCATTGCCCTGCCTGAGATACCCCTCCTGTCCCGGCCCCCACTCCTTTTTTTCCTTCCTCACCTCAGCCCGGAGAGATATTCCAGTGGAAGTTATGGGTGACACATCCTCTTCTTTACAGGTGGCAGCCTGGCAACTCCTGCAGAAAGTCCAGCAGAGCCCCACTCACACCGGGCCACCCACAAAGCCGTGGACCCTCACACCCTCCCACCAGCACAGCCCCGAGACTGCTGACGGGGCAGAGAATATGGAGTCAGGCACAGCTGCAGGGGCTATTGCTGCCTGGAGTGCTGTTTATATTGACCTCAACCCAGGCACACCTGGGGAGGGCTTGCCGGCAGGGTCAGGCTGCCCAGGTCAGCTAATCCTCAGCCCTCGGGGAATCACATTGCAGAAAATGGACCTCGCTAAGACAGAATATTCGCCAACGAAAAGAAGCACACAATGCCATTTGCAGCACCGTAGATGAGTCTAGAGGTAATCACGTGACTTGGAGTAAGTCAGAAAGTGAAAGACACATATCATATCATATCACTTATAGGTGTTACCTATAAATTGATACCAGGGCAGATATTTCCACGGAGAAGGGCAATCACAGATTCATTAAACAAACTTATGGTTCACCAAAGGAAAGGTGTGAGGATTGAATTCATTATGATATTGGGGTTAACAGACATATACAAACACAGTAGACGTATATAATCACCAAAGACCTACGGAGTACCAAGAGAAGACTACTCAACATTCTGTCATAACGAACATGGGAAAAGGATCCCAGGAAGAACAGACATATGTATATGTGTAAAAGAACCACCTCTTGCACACCTACAACAAGCTAAACGTTGTACTCAAAGTTGCTGTAATAAAAAATAAAAAATTAAATTAAAAACACGAACAAGAATTAGTGAGAAAAACTTGAGGGGCTTTCTCCTGGTACATTCCGTTCTACATTCCAATCTAGAACGCGACTTCCATTGAGGCTCTGCTGCCCTAGTAACCAGATTTGGTAAGGGAGAACTGCTGCCACCTTGTGGCCGTTTCACACAACAGCAGCTTTAATCCCAGCGCTAATGGTCAGTGGATATTCCAAATCATTACAGGCCTGTAAATGACCCCTGCCCTGAAAACCAATCCTGGGGTCATTTATCGACCAAAAAATTCAAAAGACGTCCATATTTCAAAACGACAGTTTCAAGAGGCATATTTCACGCACATTAGTGTTCTGCTTCTTTTGATTTCTTTCTTTCTTTGTTAAAAAAACGGGAATGGAAAAAGGCAACCCTCAGAATGGGCGAAAACTTTCACAAACGAATCAATGGACAAAGGTTTAATCTCCAATATATATAAACAGCTCATGCAGCTTAATATCAATAAAACAAACAACCCAATACAAAAATGGGCAGAAGATCTAAATAGACGTTTCTTCAAAGAAGACACAGAGATGGCCAAGACGCACATGAAAAGCTGCTCAACATCACTAATTATTAGAGAAATGCAAATCAAAACTACAATGAGGTAAGACCTCACACCTGTTAGAATCGGCATCATCAGATAATCTACAAACAACAAATTCTGGGGAGGGTGTGGACAAAAGGAACCCTCTTCCGCTCTTGGTGGGAATGTAAATGGATACAGTCACTATGGAGAACAGTATGGAGGTTCCTTTAAAAAACTAAAGAGAGAATTATCATAGGATCCAGCAATCCCACTTCTGGGCATATACCCAGAGAAAACCATAAATCACAGAGACATATTCACCACAATGTTCATTGCAGCACTATTTACAATAGCCAGGTAATGGAAGCAACCTAAATGCCCACAGACAGACGAATGGATAAAGATGTGGTACATATATAAAATGGAATATTACTCAGCCATAAAAAGGAATGAAACTGGGTCATTTGTAGAGAAGTTGATGGATCTAGAGACTGTCATACAGAGTGAAGTAAGTCAGAAAGAGAAAAACAAATATTGTATATTAATGCCTATATGTGGAACCTAGAAAAATGCTACAGATGAACTGGTTTGCAGGGCAGAAATAGAGACACAGAGGTAGAGAACAAACGTATGGACACAAAGTGGGGGAAGCCATGGGGTGGTGGTGGTGGGATGAGTTGGGAGATTGGGATTGACCTGTATACATGTCTATGCATAAAATAGATAACTAATAATAACCTACTGTATAAATAAATAAATAATATTAAATTTCAAAATTTTTAAAAATAAAATGTATAAATAAAACAGAAAAAAAGTTCTTCCATTCACACTGATGTATTTATAAGAATGAATTATTTCCATGCTTATATCTATAAATACATAAAAGAGGAATAAAATCTAACTTGAACCAAAAAAGAAAAAAAAAAAACTGAACCTAATAGTTATACAGAGGAAAACACTACCAAGGCACTTGCTACAGTGGTAAACAATTATGAAATTGGTCAGAGGTGGGGAATAATCTCCCATAGAGTCAGCAGCCGCACCCGCCCACGCAAGGAGCGTCCTTATTGCAAAGCTGGGGGACCGTGCCGAGGCCTCTGTGAGTAAACGTGAGCTGAGCCCCAGGCCAGCTGCTGCTGAACTGTTCCCACCCTTCCCAGGTGAAACACCTGAATATGTACAAGGGCTTGAAAGCCTAGAGGAAGGGCCATGGAGCCACACCAGCGACAGCACGCAGGCCACCTTGGTGCCTGCAGGTCAGCCAGGATGGTCCTGGCCACGGGTGCTCTTCTGGAAGCTTTCCATTGCCCTGCCTGAGATACCCCTCCTGTCCCGGCCCCCACTCCTTTTTTTCCTTCCTCACCTCAGCCAGGAGAGATATTCCAGTGGAAGTTATGGGTGACACATCCTCTTCTTTACAGGTGGCAGCCTGGCAACTCCTGCAGAAAGTCCAGCAGAGCCCCACTCACACCGGGCCACCCACAAAGCCGTGGACCCTCACACCCTCCCACCAGCACAGCCCCGAGACTGCTGACGGGGCAGAGAATATGGAGTCAGGCACAGCTGCAGGGGCTATTGCTGCCTGGAGTGCTGTTTATATTGACCTCAACCCAGGCACACCTGGGGAGGGCTTGCCGGCAGGGTCAGGCTGCCCAGGTCAGCTAATCCTCAGCCCTCAGGGAATCACATTGCAGAAAATGGACCTCGCTAAGACAGAATATTCGCCAAGGAAAAGAAGCACACAATGCCATTTGCAGCACCGTAGATGAGTCTAGAGGTAATCACGTGACTTGGAGTAAGTCAGAAAGTGAAAGACACATCTCATATCATATCACTTATAGGTGTTACCTATAAATTGATACCAGGGCAGATATTTCCACGGAGAAGGGCAATCACAGATTCATTAAACAAACTTATGGTTCACCAAAGGAAAGGTGTGAGGATTGAATTCATTACGATATTGGGGTTAACAGACATATACAAACACAGTAGACATATATAATCACCAAAGACCTACGGAGTACCAAGAGAAGACTACTCAACATTCTGTCATAACGAACATTGGAAAAGGATCCCAGGAAGAATAGACATATGTATATGTGTAAAAGAACCACAACTTGCACACCTACAACAAGCTAAACGTTGTACTCAAACTTGCTGTAATAAAAAATAAAAAAATAAATTAAAAACACGAACAAGAAGTAGTGAGACAAACTTGAGGGGCTTTCTCCTGGCACATTCCGTTCTACATTCCAATCTAGAACGCGACTTCCATTGAGGCTCTGCTGCCCTAGTAACCAGATTTGGTAAGGGAGAACTGCTGCCACCTTGTGGCCGTTTCACACAACAGCAGCTTTAATCCCAGCGCTAATGGTCAGTGGATATTCCAAATCATTACAGGCCTGTAAATGACCCCTGCCCTGAAAACCAATCCTGGGGTCATTTATCGACCAAAAAATTCAAAAGACGTCCATATTTCAAAACGACAGTTTCAAGAGGCATATTTCACGCACATTAGTGTTCTGCTTCTTTTGATTTCATTCCTTCTTTGTTAAAAAAACGGGAATGGAAAAAGGCAACCCTCAGAATGGGCGAAAACTTTCACAAACGAATCAATGGACAAAGGTTTAATCTCCAATATATATGAACAGCTCATGCAGCTTAATATTAATACAACAAACAACCCAATACAAAAATGGGCAGAAGATCTAAATAGACGTTTCTTCAAAGAAGACACAGAGATGGCCAAGACGCACATGAAAAGCTGCTCAACATCACTAATTATTAGAGAAATGCAAATCAAAACTACAATGAGGTAAGACCTCACACCTGTTAGAATCGGCATCATCAGATAATCTACAAAGAACAAATTCTGGGGAGGGTGTGGACAAAAGGAACCCTCTTCCGCTATTGGTGGGAATGTAAATTGATACAGTCACTATGGAGAACAGTATGGAGGTTCCTTTAAAAAACTAAAAAGAGAATTACCATAGGATCCAGCAATCCCACTTCTGGGCATATACCCAGAGAAAACCATAAATCACAGAGACACATTCACCACAATGTTCATTGCAGCACTATTTACAATAGCCAGGTAATGGAAGCAACCTAAATGGCCACAGACAGACGAATGGATAAAGATGTGGTTCATATATAAAATGGAATATTACTCAGCCATAAAAAGGAATGAAACTGGGTCATTTGTAGAGAAGTTGATGGATCTAGAGACTGTCATACAGAGTGAAGTAAGTCAGAAAGAGAAAAACAAATATTGTATATTAATGCCTATATGTGGAACCTAGAAAAATGCTACAGATGAACTGGTTTGCAGGGCAGAAATAGAGACACAGAGGTAGAGAACAAACGTATGGACACAAAGTGGGGGAAGCCACGGGGTGGTGGTGGTGGGATGAGTTGGGAGATTGGGATTGACCTGTATACATGTCTATGCATAAAATAGATAACTAATAATAACCTACTGTATAAAAAAAATAAATAAAATTAAATTTCAAAAATTTTAAAAATAAAATGTAAAAATAAAACAGAAAAAATGTTCTTCCATTCACACTGATGTATTTATAAGAATGAATTATTTCCATGCTTATATCCATAAATACATAAAAGAGGAATAAAATCTAACTTGAACCAAAAAAGAAAAAATAAAGCTGAACCTAACAGTTATACAGAGGAAAACTCTACCAAGGCACTTGCTCCAGTGGTAAACAATTCTGAAATTGGTCAGAGGTGGGGAATCATCTCCCATAGAGCCAGCAGCCCCGCCCGCCCACGCAAGGAGCATCCTTATTGCAAAGCTGGGGGACCGTGCCGAGGCCTCTGTGAGTAAACGTGAGCTGAGCCCCAGGCCAGCTGCTGCTGAACTGTTCCCACCCTTCCCAGGTGAAACACCTGAATATGTACAAGGGCTTGAAAGCCTAGAGGAAGGGCCGTGGAGCCACACCAGCGACAGCACGCAGGCCACCTTGGTGCCTGCAGGTCAGCCAGGATGGTCCTGGCCACGGGCGCTCTTCTGGAAGCTTTCCATTGCCCTGCCTGAGATACCCCTCCTGTCCCGGCCCCCACTCCTTTTTTTCCTTCCTCACCTCAGCCCGGAGAGATATTCCAGTGGAAGTTATGGGTGACACATCCTCTTCTTTACAGGTGGCAGCCTGGCAACTCCTGCAGAAAGTCCAGCAGAGCCCCACTCACACCGGGCCACCCACAAAGCCGTGGACCCTCACACCCTCCCACCAGCACAGCCCCGAGACTGCTGACGGGGCAGAGAATATGGAGTCAGGCACAGCTGCAGGGGCTATTGCTGCCTGGAGTGCTGTTTATATTGACCTCAACCCAGGCACACCTGGGGAGGGCTTGCCGGCAGGGTCAGGCTGCCCAGGTCAGCTAATCCTCAGCCCTCGGGGAATCACATTGCAGAAAATGGACCTCGCTAAGACAGAATATTCGCCAAGGAAAAGAAGCACACAATGCCATTTGCAGCACCGTAGATGAGTCTAGAGGTAATCACGTGACTTGGAGTAAGTCAGAAAGTGAAAGACACATATCATATCATATCACTTATAGGTGTTACCTATAAATTGATACCAGGGCAGATATTTCCACGGAGAAGGGCAATCACAGATTCATTAAACAAACTTATGGTTCACCAAAGGAAAGGTGTGAGGATTGAATTCATTATGATATTGGGGTTAACAGACATATACAAACACAGTAGACGTATATAATCACCAAAGACCTACGGAGTACCAAGAGAAGACTACTCAACATTCTGTCATAACGAACATGGGAAAAGGATCCCAGGAAGAACAGACATATGTATATGTGTAAAAGAACCACCTCTTGCACACCTACAACAAGCTAAACGTTGTACTCAAACTTGCTGTAATAAAAAATAAAAAATTAAATTAAAAACACGAACAAGAATTAGTGAGAAAAACTTGAGGGGCTTTCTCCTGGTACATTCCGTTCTACATTCCAATCTAGAACGCGACTTCCATTGAGGCTCTGCTGCCCTAGTAACCAGATTTGGTAAGGGAGAACTGCTGCCACCTTGTGGCCGTTTCACACAACAGCAGCTTTAATCCCAGCGCTAATGGTCAGTGGATATTCCAAATCATTACAGGCCTGTAAATGACCCCTGCCCTGAAAACCAATCCTGGGGTCATTTATCGACCAAAAAATTCAAAAGACGTCCATATTTCAAAACGACAGTTTCAAGAGGCATATTTCACGCACATTAGTGTTCTGCTTCTTTTGATTTCTTTCTTTCTTTGTTAAAAAAACGGGAATGGAAAAAGGCAACCCTCAGAATGGGCGAAAACTTTCACAAACGAATCAATGGACAAAGGTTTAATCTCCAATATATATAAACAGCTCATGCAGCTTAATATCAATAAAACAAACAACCCAATACAAAAATGGGCAGAAGATCTAAATAGACGTTTCTTCAAAGAAGACACAGAGATGGCCAAGACGCACATGAAAAGCTGCTCAACATCACTAATTATTAGAGAAATGCAAATCAAAACTACAATGAGGTAAGACCTCACACCTGTTAGAATCGGCATCATCAGATAATCTACAAACAACAAATTCTGGGGAGGGTGTGGACAAAAGGAACCCTCTTCCGCTATTGGTGGGAATGTAAATGGATACAGTCACTATGGAGAACAGTATGGAGGTTCCTTTAAAAAACTAAAAACAGAATTATAATAGGATCCAGCAATCCCACTTCTGGGCATATACCCAGAGAAAACCATAAATCACAAAGACACATTCACCACAATGTTCATTGCAGCACTATTTACAATAGCCAGGTAATGGAAGCAACCTAAATGCCCACAGACAGACGAATGGATAAAGATGTGGTACATATATAAAATGGAATATTACTCAGCCATAAAAAGGAATGAAACTGGGTCATTTGTAGAGAAGTTGATGGATCTAGAGACTGTCATACAGAGTGAAGTAAGTCAGAAAGAGAAAAACAAATATTGTATATTAATGCCTATATGTGGAACCTAGAAAAATGCTACAGATGAACTGGTTTGCAGGGCAGAAATAGAGACACAGAGGTAGAGAACAAACGTATGGACACAAAGTGGGGGAAGCCATGGGGTGGTGGTGGTGGGATGAGTTGGGAGATTGGGATTGACCTGTATACATGTCTATGCATAAAATAGATAACTAATAATAACCTACTGTATAAATAAATAAATAATATTAAATTTCAAAATTTTTAAAAATAAAATGTATAAATAAAACAAAAAAAGTTCTTCCATTCACACTGATGTATTTATAAGAATGAATTATTTCCATGCTTATATCTATAAATACATAAAAGAGGAATAAAATCTAACTTGAACCAAAAAAGAAAAAAAAAAAACTGAACCTAATAGTTATACAGAGGAAAACACTACCAAGGCACTTGCTACAGTGGTAAACAATTATGAAATTGGTCAGAGGTGGGGAATAATCTCCCATAGAGCCAGCAGCCGCACCCGCCCACGCAAGGAGCGTCCTTATTGCAAAGCTGGGGGACCGTGCCGAGGCCTCTGTGAGTAAACGTGAGCTGAGCCCCAGGCCAGCTGCTGCTGAACTGTTCCCACCCTTCCCAGGTGAAACACCTGAATATGTACAAGGGCTTGAAAGCCTAGAGGAAGGGCCATGGAGCCACACCAGCGACAGCACGCAGGCCACCTTGGTGCCTGCAGGTCAGCCAGGATGGTCCTGGCCACGGGTGCTCTTCTGGAAGCTTTCCATTGCCCTGCCTGAGATACCCCTCCTGTCCCGGCCCCCACTCCTTTTTTTCCTTCCTCACCTCAGCCAGGAGAGATATTCCAGTGGAAGTTATGGGTGACACATCCTCTTCTTTACAGGTGGCAGCCTGGCAACTCCTGCAGAAAGTCCAGCAGAGCCCCACTCACACCGGGCCACCCACAAAGCCGTGGACCCTCACACCCTCCCACCAGCACAGCCCCGAGACTGCTGACGGGGCAGAGAATATGGAGTCAGGCACAGCTGCAGGGGCTATTGCTGCCTGGAGTGCTGTTTATATTGACCTCAACCCAGGCACACCTGGGGAGGGCTTGCCGGCAGGGTCAGGCTGCCCAGGTCAGCTAATCCTCAGCCCTCAGGGAATCACATTGCAGAAAATGGACCTCGCTAAGACAGAATATTCGCCAAGGAAAAGAAGCACACAATGCCATTTGCAGCACCGTCGATGAGTCTAGAGGTAATCACGTGACTTGGAGTAAGTCAGAAAGTGATAGACACATATCATATCATATCACTTATAGGTGTTACCTATAAATTGATACCAGGGCAGATATTTCCACGGAGAAGGGCAATCACAGATTCATTAAACAAACTTATGGTTCACCAAAGGAAAGGTGTGAGGATTGAATTCATTACGATATTGGGGTTAACAGACATATACAAACACAGTAGACATATATAATCACCAAAGACCTACGGAGTACCAAGAGAAGACTACTCAACATTCTGTCATAACGAACATGGGAAAATGATCCCAGGAAGAATAGACATATGTATATGTGTAAAAGAACCACAACTTGCACACCTACAACAAGCTAAACGTTGTACTCAAACTTGCTGTAATAAAAAATAAAAAAATAAATTAAAAACACGAACAAGAAGTAGTGAGACAAACTTGAGGGGCTTTCTCCTGGCACATTCCGTTCTACATTCCAATCTAGAACGCGACTTCCATTGAGGCTCTGCTGCCCTAGTAACCAGATTTGGTAAGGGAGAACTGCTGCCACCTTGTGGCCGTTTCACACAACAGCAGCTTTAATCCCAGCGCTAATGGTCAGTGGATATTCCAAATCATTACAGGCCTGTAAATGACACCTGCCCTGAAAACAAATCCTGGGGTCATATATCGACCAAAAAATTCAAAAGACGTCCATATTTCAAAACGACAGTTTCAAGAGGCATATTTCACGCACATTAGTGTTCTGCTTCTTTGGATTTCTTTCTTTCTTTGTTAAAAAAACGGGAATGGAATAAGGCAACCCTCAGAATGGGCGAAAACTTTCACAAACGAATCAATGGACAAAGGTTTAATCTCCAATATATATAAACAGCTCATGCAGCTTAATATTAATACAACAAACAACCCAATACAAAAATGGGCAGAAGATCTAAATAGACGTTTCTTCAAAGAAGACACATAGATGGCCAAGACGCACATGAAAACCTGCTCAACATCACTAATTATTAGAGAAATGCAAATCAAAACTACAATGAGGTAAGACCTCACACCTGTTAGAATCGGCATCAAAAGATAATCTACAAACAACAAATTCTGGGGAGGGTGTAGACAAAAGGAAGCCTCTTCCGCTATTGGTGGGAATGTAAATGGATACAGTCACTATGGAGAACAGTATGGAGGTTCCTTTAAAAAAGTAAAGAGAGAATTATCATAGGATCCAGCAATCCCACTTCTGGGCATATACCCAGAGAAAACCATAAATCACAGAGACACATTCACCACAATGTTCATTGCAGCACTATTTACAATAGCCAGGTAATGGAAGCAACCTAAATGCCCACAGACAGACGAATGGATAAAGATGTGGTACATATATAAAATGGAATATTACTCAGCCATAAAAAGGAATGAAACTGGGTCATTTGTAGAGAAGTTGATGGATCTAGAGACTGTCATACAGAGTGAAGTAAGTCAGAAAGAGAAAAACAAATATTGTATATTAATGCCTATATGTGGAACCTAGAAAAATGCTACAGATGAACTGGTTTGCAGGGCAGAAATAGAGACACAGACGTAGAGAACAAACGTATGGACACAAAGTGGGGGAAGCCATGGGGTGGTGGTGGTGGGATGAGTTGGGAGATTGGGATTGACCTGTATACATGTCTATGCATAAAATAGATAACTAATAATAACCTACTGTATAAATAAATAAATAATATTAAATTACAAAATTTTTAAAAATAAAATGTATAAATAAAACAGAAAAAAAGTTCTTCCATTCACACTGATGTATTTATAAGAATGAATTATTTCCATGCTTATATCTATAAATACATAAAAGAGGAATAAAATCTAACTTGAACCAAAAAAGAAAAAAAAAAACTGAACCTAATAGTTATACAGAGGAAAACACTACCAAGGCACTTGCTACAGTGGTAAACAATTATGAAATTGGTCAGAGGTGGGGAATAATCTCCCATAGAGCCAGCAGCCGCACCCGCCCACGCAAGGAGCGTCCTTATTGCAAAGCTGGGGGACCGTGCCGAGGCCTCTGTGAGTAAACGTGAGCTGAGCCCCAGGCCAGCTGCTGCTGAACTGTTCCCACCCTTCCCAGGTGAAACACCTGAATATGTACAAGGGCTTGAAAGCCTAGAGGAAGGGCCATGGAGCCACACCAGCGACAGCACGCAGGCCACCTTGTTGCCTGCAGGTCAGCCAGGATGGTCCTAGCCACGGGTGCTCTTCTGGAAGCTTTCCATTGCCCTGCCTGAGATACCCCTCCTGTCCCGGCCCCCACTCCTTTTTTTCCTTCCTCACCTCAGCCCGGAGAGATATTCCAGTGGAAGTTATGGGTGACACATCCTCTTCTTTACAGGTGGCAGCCTGGCAACTCCTGCAGAAAGTCCAGCAGAGCCCCACTCACACCGGGCCACTCACAAAGCCGTGGACCCTCACACCCTCCCACCAGCACAGCCCCGAGACTGCTGACGGGGCAGAGAATATGGAGTCAGGCACAGCTGCAGGGGCTATTGCTTCCTGGAGTGCTGTTTATATTGACCTCAACCCAGGCACACCTGGGGAGGGCTTGCCGGCAGGGTCAGGCTGCCCAGGTCAGCTAATCCTCAGCCCTCAGGGAATCACATTGCAGAAAATGGACCTCGCTAAGACAGAATATTCGCCAAGGAAAAGAAGCACACAATGCCATTTGCAGCACCGTCGATGAGTCTAGAGGTAATCACGTGACTTGGAGTAAGTCAGAAAGTGATAGACACATATCATATCATATCACTTATAGGTGTTACCTATAAATTGATACCAGGGCAGATATTTCCACGGAGAAGGGCAATCACAGATTCATTAAACAAACTTATGGTTCACCAAAGGAAAGGTGTGAGGATTGAATTCATTACGATATTGGGGTTAACAGACATATACAAACACAGTAGACATATATAATCACCAAAGACCTACGGAGTACCAAGAGAAGACTACTCAACATTCTGTCATAACGAACATGGGAAAAGGATCCCAGGAAGAATAGACATATGTATATGTGTAAAAGAACCACAACTTGCACACCTACAACAAGCTAAACGTTGTACTCAAACTTGCTGTAATAAAAAATAAAAAAATAAATTAAAAACACGAACAAGAAGTAGTGAGACAAACTTGAGGGGCTTTCTCCTGGCACATTCCGTTCTACATTCCAATCTAGAACGCGACTTCCATTGAGGCTCTGCTGCCCTAGTAACCAGATTTGGTAAGGGAGAACTGCTGCCACCTTGTGGCCGTTTCACACAACAGCAGCTTTAATCCCAGCGCTAATGGTCAGTGGATATTCCAAATCATTACAGGCCTGTAAATGACCCCTGCCCTGAAAACAAATCCTGGGGTCATATATCGACCAAAAAATTCAAAAGACGTCCATATTTCAAAACGACAGTTTCAAGAGGCATATTTCACGCACATTAGTGTTCTGCTTCTTTGGATTTCTTTCTTTCTTTGTTAAAAAAACGGGAATGGAATAAGGCAACCCTCAGAATGGGCGAAAACTTTCACAAACGAATCAATGGACAAAGGTTTAATCTCCAATATATATAAACAGCTCATGCAGCTTAATATTAATACAACAAACAACCCAATACAAAAATGGGCAGAAGATCTAAATAGACGTTTCTTCAAAGAAGACACATAGATGGCCAAGACGCACATGAAAAGCTGCTCAACATCACTAATTATTAGAGAAATGCAAATCAAAACTACAATGAGGTAAGACCTCACACCTGTTAGAATCGGCATCATCAGATAATCTACAAACAACAAATTCTGGGGAGGTGTGGACAACAGGAACCCTCTTCCGCTATTGGTGGGAATGTAAATGGATACAGTCACTATGGAGAACAGTATGGAGGTTCCTTTAAAAAACTAAAAAGAGAATTACCATAGGATCCAGCAATCCCACTTCTGGGCATATACCCAGAGAAAACCATAAATCACAGAGACACATTCACCACAATGTTCATTGCAGCACTATTTACAATAGCCAGGTAATGGAAGCAACCTAAATGCCCACAGACAGACGAATGGATAAAGATGTGGTACATATATAAAATGGAATATTACTCAGCCATAAAAAGGAATGAAACTGAGTCATTTGTAGAGAAGTTGATGGATCTAGAGACTGTCATACAGAGTGAAGTAAGTCAGAAAGAGAAAAACAAATATTGTATATTAATGCCTATATGTGGAACCTAGAAAAATGGTACAGATGAACTGGTTTGCAGAGCAGAAATAGAGACACAGAGGTAGAGAACAAACGTATGGACACAAAGTGGGGGAAGCCATGGGGTGGTGGTGGTGGGATGAGTTGGGAGATTGGGATTGACCTGTATACATGTATATGCATAAAATAGATAACTAATAATAACCTAGTGTATAAAAAAATAAATAAAATTAAATTTCAAAATTTTTAAAAATAAAATGTAAAAATAAAACAGAAAAAAAGTTCTTCCATTCACACTGATGTACTTATAAGAATGAATTATTTCCATGCTTATATCTATAAATACATAAAAGAGGAATAAAATCTAACTTGAACCAAAAAAGAAAAAAAAAAAACTGAACCTAACAGTTATACAGAGGAAAACACTACCAAGGCACTTGCTCCAGTGGTAAACAATTCTGAAATTGGTCAGAGGTGGGGAATCATCTCCCATAGAGCCAGCAGCCCCGCCCGCCCACGCAAGGAGCGTCCTTATTGCAAAGCTGGGGGACCATGCCGAGGCCTCTGTGAGTAAACGTGAGCTGAGCCCCAGGCCAGCTGCTGCTGAACTGTTCCCACCCTTCCCAGGTGAAACACCTGAATATGTACAAGGGCTTGAAAGCCTAGAGGAAGGGCCATGGAGCCACACCAGGGACAGCACGCAGGCCACCTTGGTGCCTGCAGGTCAGCCAGGATGGTCCTGGCCACGGGCGCTCTTCTGGAAGCTTTCCATTGCCCTGCCTGTGATACCCCTCCTGTCCCGGCCCCCACTCCTTTTTTTCCTTCCTCACCTCAGCCCGGAGAGATATTCCAGTGGAAGTTATGGGTGACACATCCTCTTCTTTACAGGTGGCAGCCTGGCAACTCCTGCAGAAAGTCCAGCAGAGCCCCACTCACACCGGGCCACCCACAAAGCCGTGGACCCTCACACCCTCCCACCAGCACAGCCCCGAGACTGCTGACGGGGCAGAGAATATGGAGTCAGGCACAGATGCAGGGGCTATTGCTGCCTGGAGTGCTGTTTATATTGACCTCAACCCAGGCACACCTGGGGAGGGCTTGCCGGCAGGGTCAGGCTGCCCAGGTCAGCTAATCCTCAGCCCTCAGGGAATCACATTGCAGAAAATGGACCTCGCTAAGACAGAATATTCGCCAAGGAAAAGAAGCACACAATGCCATTTGCAGCACCGTAGATGAGTCTAGAGGTAATCACGTGACTTGGAGTAAGTCAGAAAGTGAAAGACACATATCATATCATATCACTTATAGGTGATACCTATAAATTGATACCAGGGCAGATATTTCCAAGGAGAAGTGCAATCACAGATTCATTAAACAAACTTATGGTTCACCAGAGGAAAGGTGTGAGGATTGAATTCATTACGATATTGGGGTTAATAGACATATACAAACACAGTAGACATATATAATCACCAAAGACCTACGGAGTACCAAGAGAAGACTACTGAACATTCTGTCATAACGAACATGGGAAAAGGATCCCAGGAAGAACAGACATATGTATATGTGTAAAAGAACCACCTCTTGCACACCTACAACAAGGTAAACGTTGTACTCAAACTTGCTGTAATAAAAAATAAAAAAATTAAATTAAAAACACGAACAAGAAGTAGTGAGACAAACTTGAGGGGCTTTCTCCTGGCACATTCCGTTCTAAATTCCAATCTAGAACGCGACTTCCATTGAGGCTCTGCTGCCCTAGTAACCAGATTTGGTAAGGGAGAACTGCTGCCACCTTGTGGCCGTTTCACACAACAGCAGCTTTAATCCCAGCGCTAATGGTCAGTGGATATTCCAAATCATTACAGGCCTGTAAATGACACCTGCCCTGAAAACAAATCCTGGGGTCATATATCGACCAAAAAATTCAAAAGACGTCCATATTTCAAAACGACAGTTTCAAGAGGCATATTTCAGGCACATTAGTGTTCTGATTCTTTTGCTTTCTTTCTTTCTTTGTTAAAAATACGGGAATGGGTCCTCCCTGGTGGCGCAGTGGTTGAGAGTCCGCCTGCCGATGCAGGGGATACGGGTTCGTGCCCTGGTCTGGGAGGATCCCATATGCCGCAGAGCGGCTGGGCCCGTGAGCCATGGCCGCTGAGCCTGCGCATCCGGAGCCTGTGCTCCGCAACGGGAGAGGCCACAACAGTGAGAGGCCCGCATACCGCAAAAAGAAAAAAAAAAATACGGGAATGGAGAAAGGTAACCCTCAGAATGGGCGAAAACGTTCACAAACGAATCAATGGACAAAGGTTTAATCTCCAATATATATAAACAGCTCATGCAGCTTAATATTAATACAACAAACAACCCAATACAAAAATGGGCAGAAGATCTAAATAGACGTTTCTTCAAAGAAGACACAGAGATGGCCAAGACGCACATGAAAAGCTGCTCAACATCACTAATTATTAGAGAAATGCAAATCAAAACTACAATGAGGTAAGACCTCACACCTGTTAGAATCGGCATCATCAGATACTCTACAAACAACAAATTCTGGGGAGGGTGTGGACAAAAGGAACCCTCTTCCGCTATTGGTGGGAATGTAAATTGATACAGTCACTATCGAGAACAGTATGGAGGTTCCTTTAAAAAACTAAAAAGAGAATTACCATAGGATCCAGCAATCCCACTTCTGGGCATATACCCAGAGAAAACCATAAATCACAGAGACACATTCACCACAATGTTCATTGCAGCACTATTTACAATAGCCAGGTAATGGAAGCAACCTAAATGCCCACAGACAGACGAATGGATAAAGATGTGGTACATATATAAAATGGAATATTACTCAGCCATAAAAAGGAATGAAACTGAGTCATTTGTAGAGAAGTTGATGGATCTAGAGACTGTCATACAGAGTGAAGTAAGTCAGAAAGAGAAAAACAAATATTGTATATTAATGCCTATATGTGGAACCTAGAAAAATGGTACAGATGAACTGGTTTGCAGGGCAGAAATAGAGACACAGAGGTAGAGAACAAACGTATGGACACAAAGTGGGGGAAGCCATGGGGTGGTGGTGGTGGGATGAGTTGGGAGATTTGGATTGACCTGTATACATGTATAAGCATAAATAGATAACTAATAATAACCTAGTGTATAAAAAAATAAATAAAATTAAATTTCAAAATTTTTAAAAATAAAATGTAAAAATAAAACAGAAAAAAAGTTCTTCCATTCACACTGATGTATTTATAAGAATGAATTATTTCCATGCTTATATCTATAAATACATAAAAGAGGAATAAAATCTAACTTGAACCAAAAAAGAAAAAAAAAAACTGAACCTAACAGTTAAACAGAGGAAAACACTACCAAGGCACTTGCTCCAGTTGTAAACAATTCTGAAATTGGTCAGAGGTGGGGAATCATCTCCCATACAGCCAGCAGCCCCGCCCGCCCACGCAAGGAGCGTCCTTATTGCAAAGCTGGGGGACCGTGCCGAGGCCTCTGTGAGTAAACGTGAGCTGAGCCCCAGGCCAGCTGCTGCTGAACTGTTCCCACCCTTCCCAGGTGAAACACCTGAATATGTACAAGGGCTTGAAAGCCTAGAGGAAGGGCCGTGGAGCCACACCAGCGAAAGCTCGCAGGCCAACTTGGAGCCTGCAGGGCAGCCAGGATGGTCCTGGCCACGGGCGCTCTTCTGGAAGCTTTCCATTGCCCTGCCTGAGATACCCCTCCTGTCCCGGCCCCCACTTCTTTTTTTCCTTCCTCACCTCTGCCCAGAGAGATACTCCAGTGGAAGTTATGGGTGACACATCCTCTTCTTTACAGGTGGCAGCCTGGCAACTCCTGCAGAAAGTCCAGCAGAGCCCCACTCACACCGGGCCACCCACAAAGCAGTGGACCCTCACACCCTCCCACCAGCACAGCCCCGAGACTGCTGACGGGGCAGAGAATATGGAGTCAGGCACAGATGCAGGGGCTATTGCTGCCTGGAGTGCTGTTTATATTGACCTCAACCCAGGCACACCTGGGGAGGGCTTGCCGGCAGGGTCAGGCTGCCCAGGTCAGCTAATCCTCAGCCCTCAGGGAATCACATTGCAGAAAATGGACCTCGCAATGACAGAATATTCGCCAAGGAAAAGAAGCACACAATGCCATTTGCAGCACCGTAGATGAGTCTAGAGGTAATCACGTGACTTGGAGTAAGTCAGAAAGTGAAAGACACATATCATATCATATCACTTATAGGTGTTACCTATAAATTGATACCAGGGCAGATATTTCCACGGAGAAGGGCAATCACAGATTCATTAAACAAACTTATGGTTCACCAAAGGAAAGGTGTGAGGATTGAATTCATTATGATATTGGGGTTAACAGACATATACAAACACAGTAGACGTATATAATCACCAAAGACCTACGGAGAACCAAGAGAAGACTACTCAACATTCTGTCATAACGAACATGGGAAAAGGATCCCAGGAAGAACAGACATATGTATATGTGTAAAAGAACCACCTCTTGCACACCTACAACAAGGTAAACGTTGTACTCAAACTTGCTGTAATAAAAAATAAAAAAATTAAATTAAAAACACGAACAAGAAGTAGTGAGACAAACTAGAGGGGCTTTCTCCTGGCACATTCCGTTCTAAATTCCAATCTAGAACGGGACTTCCATTGAGGCTCTGCTGCCCTAGTAACCAGATTTGGTAAGGGAGAACTGCTGCCACCTTGTGGCCGTTTCACACAACAGCAGCTTTAATCCCAGCGCTAATGGTCAGTGGATATTCCAAATCATTACAGGCCTGTAAATGACACCTGCCCTGAAAACAAATCCTGGGGTCATATATCGACCAAAAAATTCAAAAGACGTCCATATTTCAAAACGACAGTATCAAGAGGCATATTTCACGCACATTAGTGTTCTGATTCTTTTGCTTTCTTTCTTTCTTTGTTAAAAATACGGGAATGGATGGAAAAAGGTAACCCTCAGAAGGGGCGAAAACGTTCACAAACGAATCAACGGACAAAGGTTTAATCTCCAATATATATATACAGCTCATGCAGCTTAATATTAATACAACAAACAACCCAATACTAAAATGGGCAGAAGATCTAAATAGACGTTTCTTCAAAGAAGACACAGAGATGGCCAAGACGCACATGAAAAGCTGCTCAACATCACTAATTATTAGAGAAATGCAAATCAAAACTACAATGAGGTAAGACCTCACACCTGTTAGAATCGGCATCATCAGATAATCTACAAACAACAAATTCTGGGGAGGGTGTGGACAAAAGGAACCCTCTTCCGCTATTGGTGGGAATGTAAATGGATACAGTCACTATGGAGAACTGAATGGAGGTTCCTTTAAAAAACTAAAAACAGAATTACCATAGGATCCAGCAATCCCACTTCTGGGCATATACCCAGAGAAAACCATAAATCACAGAGACACATTCACCACAATGTTCATTGCAGCACTATTTACAATAGCCAGGTAATGAAAGCAACCTAAATGCCCACAGAGAGACGAATGGATAAAGATGTGGTACATATATAAAATGGAATATTACTCAGCCATAAAAAGGAATGAACCTGGGTCATTTGTAGAGAAGTTGATGGATCTAGAGACTGTCATACAGAGTGAAGTAAGTCAGAAAGCGAAAAACAAATATTGTATATTAATGCCTATATGTGGAACCTAGAAAAATGCTACAGATGAACTGGTTTGCAGGGCAGAAATAGAGACACACAGGTAGAGAACAAACGTATCGACACAAAGTGGGGGAAGCCATGGGGCGGTGGTGGTGGGATGAGTTGGGAGATTGGGATTGACCTGTATACATGTCTATGCATAAAATAGATAACTAATAATAACCTACTGTATAAAAAAAATAAATAAAATTAAATTTCAAAAATTTTAAAAATAAAATGTAAAATTAAAACAGAAAAAATGTTCTTCCATTCACACTGATGTATTTATAAGAATGAATTATTTCCATGCTTATATCCATAAATACATAAAGAGGAATAAAATCTAACTTGAACCAAAAAAGATAAAAAAAACTGAACCTAACAGTTATACAGAGGAAAACACTACCAAGGCACTTGCTCCAGTGGTAAACAATTTTGAAATTGGTCAGAGGTGGGGAATCATCACCCATAGAGCCAGCAGCCCCGCCCGCCCACGCAAGGAGCGTCCTTATTGCAAAGCTGGGGGACCGTGCCGAGGCCTCTGTGAGTAAACGTGAGCTGAGCCCCAGGCCAGCTGCTGCTGAACTGTTCCCACCCTTCCCAGGTGAAACACCTGAATATGTACAAGGGCATGAAAGCCTAGAGGAAGGACCGTGGTGCCACACCAGCGACAGCACGCAGGCCACGTTGGTGCCTGCAGGTCAGCCAGGATGGTCCTGGCCACGGGCGCTCTTCTGGAAGCTTTCCATTGCCCTGCCTGAGATACCCCTCCTGTCCCGGCCCCCACTCCTTTTTTTCCTTCTCACCTCAGCCCGGAGAGATATTCCAGTGGAAGTTATGGGTGACACATCCTCTTCTTTACAGGTGGCAGCCTGGCAACTCCTGCAGAAAGTCCAGCAGAGCCCCACTCACACCGGGCCACCCACAAAGCCGTGGACCCTCACACCCTCCCACCAGCACAGCCCCGAGACTGCTGACGGGGCAGAGAATATGGAGTCAGGCACAGCTGCAGGGGCTATTGCTGCCTGGAGTGCTGTTTATATTGACCTCAACCCAGGCACACCTGGGGAGGGCTTGCCGGCAGGGTCAGGCTGCCCAGGTCAGCTAATCCTCAGCCCTCGGGGAATCACATTGCAGAAAATGGACCTCGCTAAGACAGAATATTCGCCAACGAAAAGAAGCACACAATGCCATTTGCAGCACCGTAGATGAGTCTAGAGGTAATCACGTGACTTGGAGTAAGTCAGAAAGTGAAAGACACATATCATATCATATCACTTATAGGTATTACCTATAAATTGATACCAGGGCAGATATTTCCTCGGAGAAGGGCAATCACAGATTCATTAAACAAACTTATGGTTCACCAAAGGAAAGGTGTGAGGATTGAATTCATTATGATATTGGGGTTAACAGACATATACAAACACATTAGACGCATATAATCACCAAAGACCTACGGAGTACCAAGAGAAGACTACTCAACATTCTGTCATAACGTACATGAGAAAAGGATCCCAGGAAGAACAGACATATGTATATGTGTAAAAGAACCACCTCTTGCACACCTACAACAAGCTAAACGTTGTACTCAAACTTGCTGTAATAAAAAATAAAAAATTAAATTAAAAACACGAACAAGAAGTAGTGAGACAAACTTGAGGGGCTTTCTCCTGGCACATTCCGTTCTAAATTCCAATCTAGAACGCGACTTCCATTGAGGCTCTGCTGCCCTAGTAACCAGATTTGGTAAGGGAGAACTGCTGCCACCTTGTGGCCGTTTCACACAACAGCAGCTTTAATCCCAGCGCTAATGGTCAGTGGATATTCCAAATCATTACAGGCCTGTAAATGACCCCTGCCCTGAAAACCAATCCTGGGGTCATTTATCGACCAAAAAATTCAAAGACGTCCATATTTCAAAACGACAGTTTCAAGAGGCATATTTCACGCACATTAGTGTTCTGCTTTTTGATTTCATTCCTTCTTTGTTAAAAAAACGGGAATGGAAAAAGGCAACCCTCAGAATGGGCGAAAACTTTCACAAACGAATCAATGGACAAAGGTTTAATCTCCAATATATATGAACAGCTCATGCAGCTTAATATTAATACAACAAACAACCCAATACAAAAATGGGCAGAAGATCTAAATAGACGTTTCTTCAAAGAAGACACAGAGATGGCCAAGACGCACATGAAAAGCTGCTCAACATCACTAATTATTAGAGAAATGCAAATCAAAACTACAATGAGGTAAGACCTCACACCTGTTAGAATCGGCATCATCAGATAATCTACAAACAACAAATTCTGGGGAGGGTGTGGACAAAAGGAACCCTCTTCCGCTATTGGTGGGAATGTAAATTGATACAGTCACTATGGAGAACAGTATGGAGGTTCCTTTAAAAAACTAAAAAGAGAATTACCATAGGATCCAGCAATCCCACTTCTGGGCATATACCCAGAGAAAACCATAAATCACAGAGACACATTCCCCACAATGTTCATTGCAGCACTATTTACAATAGCCAGGTAATGGAAGCAACCTAAATGCCCACAGACAGACGAATGGATAAAGATGTGGTTCATATATAAAATCGAATATTACTCAGCCATAAAAAGGAATGAAACTGGGTCATTTGTAGAGAAGTTGATGGATCTAGAGACTGTCATACAGAGTGAAGTAAGTCAGAAAGAGAAAAACAAATATTGTATATTAATGCCTATATGTGGAACCTAGAAAAATGCTACAGATGAACTGGTTTGCAGGGCAGAAATAGAGACACAGAGGTAGAGAACAAACGTATGGACACAAAGTGGGGGAAGCCACGGGGTGGTGGTGGTGGGATGAGTTGGGAGATTGGGATTGACCTGTATACATGTCTATGCATAAAATAGATAACTAATAATAACCTACTGTATAAAAAAAATAAATAAAATTAAATTTCAAAAATTTTAAAAATAAAATGTAAAAATAAAACAGAAAAAATGTTCTTCCATTCACACTGATGTATTTATAAGAATGAATTATTTCCATGCTTATATCCATAAATACATAAAAGAGGAATAAAATCTAACTTGAACCAAAAAAGAAAAAATAAAACTGAACCTAACAGTTATACAGAGGAAAACACTACCAAGGCACTTGCTCCAGTGGTAAACAATTCTGAAATTGGTCAGAGGTGGGGAATCATCTCCCATAGAGCCAGCAGCCCCGCCCGCCCACGCAATGAGTGTCCTTATTGCAAAGCTGGGGGACCGTGCCGTGGCCTCTGTGAGTAAACGTGAGCTGAGCCCCAGGCCAGCTGCTGCTGAACTGTTCCCACCCTTCCCAGGTGAAACACCTGAATATGTACAAGGGCTTGAAAGCCTAGAGGAAGGGCCGTGGAGCCACACCAGCGACAGCACGCAGGCCACCTTGGTGCCTGCAGGTCAGCCAGGATGGTCCTGGCCACGGGCGCTCTTCTGGAAGCTTTCCATTGCCCTGCCTGAGATACCCCTCCTGTCCCGGCCCCCACTCCTTTTTTTCCTTCCTCACCTCAGCCCGGAGAGATATTCCAGTGGAAGTTATGGGTGACACATCCTCTTCTTTACAGGTGGCAGCCTGGCAACTCCTGCAGAAAGTCCATCAGAGCCCCACTCACACCGGGCGACCCACAAAGCCGTGGACCCTCACACCCTCCCACCAGCACAGCCCCGAGACTGCTGACGGGGCAGAGAATATGGAGTCAGGCACAGCTGCAGGGGCTATTGCTGCCTGGAGTGCTGTTTATATTGACCTCAACCCAGGCACACCTGGGGAGGGCTTGGCGGCAGGGTCAGGCTGCCCAGGTCAGCTAATCCTCAGCCCTTGGGGAATCACATTGCAGAAAATGGACCTCGCTAAGACAGAATATTCGCCAACGAAAAGAAGCACACAATGCCATTTGCAGCACCGTAGATGAGTCTAGATGTAATCACGTGACTTGGAGTAAGTCAGAAAGTGAAAGACACATATCATATCATATCACTTATAGGTGTTACCTATAAATTGATACCAGGGCAGATATTTCCACGGAGAAGGGCAATCACAGATTCATTAAACAAACTTATGGTTCACCAAAGGAAAGGTGTGAGGATTGAATTCATTATGATATTGGGGTTAACAGACATATACAAACACAGTAGACGTATATAATCACCAAAGACCTACGGAGTACCAAGAGAAGACTACTCAACATTCTGTCATAACAAACATGGGAAAAGGATCCCAGGAAGAACAGACATATGTATATGTGTAAAAGAACCACCTCTTGCACAGCTACAACAAGCTAAACGTTGTACTCAAACTTGCTGTAATAAAAAATAAAAAATTAAATTAAAAACACGAACAAGAATTAGTGAGAAAAACTTGAGGGGCTTTCTCCTGGTACATTCCGTTCTACATTCCAATCTAGAACGCGACTTCCATTGAGGCTATGCTGCCCTAGTAACCAGATTTGGTAAGGGAGAACTGCTGCCACCTTGTGGCCGTTTCACACAACAGCAGGTTTAATCCCAGCGCTAATGGTCAGTGGATATTCCAAATCATTACAGGCCTGTAAATGACACCTGCCCTGAAAACAAATCCTGGGGTCATATATCGACCAAAAAATTCAAAAGACGTCCATATTTCAAAACGACAAAAAAAAAAAAAAAGACAGTTTCAAGAGGCATATTTCACGCACATTAGTGTTCTGCTTCTTTTGATTTCTTTCTTTCTTTGTTAAAAAAACGGGAATGGAAAAAGGCAACCCTCAGAATGGGCGAAAACTTTCACAAACGAATCAATGGACAAAGGTTTAATCTCCAATATATATAAACAGCTCATGCAGCTTAATATTAATAAAACAAACAACCCAATACAAAAATGGGCAGAAGATCTAAATAGACGTTTCTTCAAAGAAGACACAGAGATGGCCAAGACACACATGAAAAGCTGCTCAACATCACTAATTATTAGAGAAATGCAAATCAAAACTACAATGAGGTAAGACCTCACACCTGTTAGAATCGTCATCATCAGATAATCTACAAACAACAAATTCTGGGGAGGGTGTGGACAAAAGGAACCCTCTACCGCTCTTGGTGGGAATGTAAATTGATACAGTCACTATGGAGAACAGTATGGAGGTTCCCTTAAAAAACTAAAAAGAGAATTACCATAGGATCCAGCAATCCCACTTCTGGGAATATACCCAGAGAAAATCATAAATCACAAAGACACATTCACCACAATGTTCATTGCAGCACTATTTACAATAGCCAGGTAATGGAAGAAACCTAAATGGCCACAGACAGACGAATGGATAAAGATGTGGTACATATATATAATGGAATATTACTCAGCCATAAAAAGGAATGAAACTGGGTCATTTGTAGAGAAGTTGATGGATCTAGAGACTGTCATACAGAGTGAAGTAAGTCAGAAAGAGAAAAACAAATATTGTATATTAATGCCTATATGTGGAACCTAGAAAAATGCTACAGATGAACTGGTTTGCAGGGCAGAAATAGAGACACAGAGGTAGAGAACAAACGTATGGACACAAAGTGGGGGAAGCCATGGGGTGGTGGTGGTGGGATGAGTTGGGAGATTGGGATTGACCTGTATACATGTCTATGCATAAAATAGATAACTAATAATAACCTACTGTATAAAAAAAATAAATAAAATTAAATTTCAAAAATTTTAAAAATAAAATGTAAAAATAAAACAGAAAATATGTTCTTCCATTCACACTGATGTATTTATAAGAATGAATTATTTCCATGCTTATATCCATAAATACATAAAAGAGGAATAAAATCTAACTTGAACCAGAAAAGCAAAAAAAAAAACTAAACCTAACAGTTATACAGAGGAAAACACTACCAAGGCACTTGCTCCAGTGGTAAACAATTCTGAAATTGGTCAGAGGTGGGGAATCATGTCCCATAGAGCCAGCAGCCCCGCCCGCCCACGCAAGGAGCGTCCTTATTGCAAAGCTGGGGGACCGTGCCGAGGCCTCTGTGAGTAAACGTGAGCTGAGCCCCAGGCCAGCTGCTGCTGAACTGTTCCCACCCTTCCCAGGTGAAACACCTGAATATGTACAAGGGCTTGAAAGCCTAGAGGAAGGGCCGTGGAGCCACACCAGCGACAGCACGCAGGCCACCTTGGTGCCTGCAGGTCAGCCAGGATGGTCCTGGCCACGGGCGCTCTTCTGGAAGCTTTCCATTGCCCTGCCTGAGATACCCCTCCTGTCCCGGCCCCCACTCCTTTTTTTCCTTCCTCACCTCAGCCCGGAGAGATATTCCAGTGGAAGTTATGGGTGACACATCCTCTTCTTTACAGGTGGCAGCCTGGCAACTCCTGCAGAAAGTCCAGCAGAGCCCCACTCACACCGGGCCACCCACAAAGCCGTGGACCCTCACACCCTCCCACCAGCACAGCCCCGAGACTGCTGACGGGGCAGAGAATATGGAGTCAGGCACAGCTGCAGGGGCTATTGCTGCCTGGAGTGCTGTTTATATTGACCTCAACCCAGGCACACCTGGGGAGGGCTTGCCGGCAGGGTCAGGCTGCCCAGGTCAGCTAATCCTCAGCCCTCGGGGAATCACATTGCAGAAAATGGACCTCGCTAAGACAGAATATTCGCCAAGGAAAAGAAGCACACAATGCCATTTGCAGCACCGTAGATGAGTCTAGAGGTAATCACGTGACTTGGAGTAAGTCAGAAAGTGAAAGACACATATCATATCATATCACTTATAGGTGTTACCTATAAATTGATACCAGGGCAGATATTTCCACGGAGAAGGGCAATCACAGATTCATTAAACAAACTTATGGTTCACCAAAGGAAAGGTGTGAGGATTGAATTCATTATGATATTGGGGTTAACAGACATATACAAACACAGTAGACGTATATAATCACCAAAGACCTACGGAGTACCAAGAGAAGACTACTCAACATTCTGTCATAACGAACATGGGAAAAGGATCCCAGGAAGAACAGACATATGTATATGTGTAAAAGAACCACCTCTTGCACACCTACAACAAGCTAAACGTTGTACTCAAACTTGCTGTAATAAAAAATAAAAAATTAAATTAAAAACACGAACAAGAATTAGTGAGAAAAACTTGAGGGGCTTTCTCCTGGTACATTCCGTTCTACATTCCAATCTAGAACGCGACTTCCATTGAGGCTCTGCTGCCCTAGTAACCAGATTTGGTAAGGGAGAACGGCTGCCACCTTGTGGCCGTTTCACACAACAGCAGCTTTAATCCCAGCGCTAATGGTCAGTGGATATTCCAAATCATTACAGGCCTGTAAATGACCCCTGCCCTGAAAACCAATCCTGGGGTCATTTATCGACCAAAAAATTCAAAACACGTCCATATTTCAAAACGACAGTTTCAAGAGGCATATTTCACGCACATTAGTGTTCTGCTTCTTTTGATTTCATTCCTTCTTTGTTAAAAAAACGGGAATGGAAAAAGGCAACCCTCAGAATGGGCGAAAACTTTCACAAACGAATCAATGGACAAAGGTTAAATCTCCAATATATATGAACAGCTCATGCAGCTTAATATTAATACAACAAACAACCCAATACAAAAATGGGCAGAAGATCTAAATAGACGTTTCTTCAAAGAAGACACACAGATGGCCAAGACGCACATGAAAAGCTGCTCAACATCACTAATTATTAGAGAAATGCAAATCAAAACTACAATGAGGTAAGACCTCACACCTGTTAGAATCGGCATCATCAGATAATCTACAAGCAACAAATTCTGGGGAGGGTGTGGACAAAAGGAACCCTCTTCCGCTCTTGGTGGGAATGTAAATTGATACAGTCACTATGGAGAACAGTATGGAGGTTTCCTTAAAAAACTAAAAAGAGAATTACCATAGGATCCAGCAATCCCACTTCTGGGCATATACCCAGAGAAAACCATAAATCACAAAGACACATTCACCACAATGTTCATTGCAGCACTATTTACAATAGCCAGGTAATGGAAGCAACCTAAATGCCCACAGACAGACGAATGGATAAAGATGTGGTACATATATAAAATGGAATATTACTCAGCCATAAAAAGGAATGAAACTGGGTCATTTGTAGAGAAGTTGATGGATCTAGAGACTGTCATACAGAGTGAAGTAAGTCAGAAAGAGAAAAACAAATATTGTATATTAATGCCTATATGTGGAACCTAGAAAAATGCTACAGATGAACTGGTTTGCAGGGCAGAAATAGAGACACAGAGGTAGAGAACAAACGTATGGACACAAAGTGGGGGAAGCCATGGGGTTGTGGTGTTGGGATGAGTAGGGAGATTGGGATTGACCTGTATACATGTCTATGCATAAAATAGATAACTAAGAATAACCTACTGTATAAAAAAAATAAATAAAATTAAATTTCAAAAATTTTAAAAATAAAATGTAAAAATAAAACAGAAAATATGTTCTTCCATTCACACTGATGTATTTATAAGAATGAATTATTTCCATGCTTATATCCATAAATACATAAAAGAGGAATAAAATCTAACTTGAACCAAAAAAGCAAAAAAAAAACTAAACCTAACAGTTATACAGAGGAAAACACTACCAAGGCACTTGCTCCAGTGGTAAACAATTCTGAAATTGGTCAGAGGTGGGGAATCATCTCCCATAGAGCCAGCAGCCCCGCCCGCCCACGCAAGGAGCGTCCTTATTGCAAAGCTGGGGGACCGTGCCGAGGCCTCTGTGAGTAAACGTGAGCTGAGCCCCAGGCCAGCTGCTGCTGAACTGTTCCCACCCTTCCCAGGTGAAACACCTGAATATGTACAAGGGCTTGAAAGCCTAGAGGAAGGGCCGTGGAGCCACACCAGGGACAGCACGCAGGCCACCTTGGTGCCTGCAGGTCAGCCAGGATGGTCCTGGCCACGGGCGCTCTTCTGGAAGCTTTCCATTGCCCTGCCTGAGATACCCCTCCTGTCCCGGCCCCCACTCCTTTTTTTCCTTCCTCACCTCAGCCCGGAGAGATATTCCAGTGGAAGTTATGGGTGACACATCCTCTTCTTTACAGGTGGCAGCCTGGCAACTCCTGCAGAAAGTCCAGCAGAGCCCCACTCACACCGGGCCACCCACAAAGCCGTGGACCCTCACACCCTCCCACCAGCACAGCCCCGAGGCTGCTGACGGGACAGAGAATATGGAGTCAGGCACAGCTGCAGGGGCTATTGCTGCCTGGAGTGCTGTTTATATTGACCTCAAACCAGGCACACCTGGGGAGGGCTTGCCGGCAGGGTCAGGCTGCCCAGGTCAGCTAATCCTCAGCCCTCAGGGAATCACATTGCAGAAAATGGACCTCGCTAAGACAGAATATTCGCCAACGAAAAGAAGCACACAATGCCATTTGCAGCACCGTAGATGAGTCTAGAGGTAATCACGTGACTTGGAGTAAGTCAGAAAGTGAAAGACACATATCATATCATATCACTTATAGGTGTTACCTATAAATTGATACCAGGGCAGATATTTCCACAGAGAAGGGCAATCACAGATTCATTAAACAAACTTATGGTTCAACAAAGGAAAGGTGTGAGGATTGAATTCATTACGATATTGGGGTTAACAGAAATATACAAACACAGTAGACATATATAATCACCAAAGACCTACGGAGTACCAAGAGAAGACTACGCAACATTCTGTCATAACGTACATGGGAAAAGGATCCCAGGAAGAACAGACATATGTATATGTGTAAAAGAGCAACCTCTTGCACACCTACAACAAGCTAAACGTTGTACTCAAAGTTGCTGTAATAAAAAATAAAAAGTTAAATTAAAAACACGAACAAGAATTAGTGAGAAAAACTTGAGGGGCTTTCTCCTGGCACATTCCGTTCTACATTCCAATCTAGAACGCGACTTCCATTGAGGCTCTGCTGCCCTAGTAACCAGATTTGGTAAGGGAGAACTGCTGCCACCTTGTGGCCGTTTCACACAACAGCAGCTTTAATCCCAGCGCTAATGGTCAGTGGATATTCCAAATCATTACAAGCCTGTAAATGACCCCTGCCCTGAAAACCAATCCTGGGGTCATTTATCGACCAAAAAATTCAAAAGACGTCCATATTTCAAAACGACAGTTTCAAGAGGCATATTTCACGCACATTAGTGTTCTGCTTCTTTTGATTTCATTCCTTCTTTGTTAAAAAAACGGGAATGGAAAAAGGCAACCCTCAGAATGGGCGAAAACTATCACAAACGAATCAATGGACAAAGGTTTAATCTCCAATATATATGAACAGCTCATGCAGCTTAATATTAATACAACAACCCAATACAAAAATGGGCAGAAGATCTAAATAGACGTTTCTTCAAAGAAGACACAGAGATGGCCAAGACGCACATGAAAACCTGCTCAACATCACTAATTATTAGAGAAATGCAAATCAAAACTACAATGAGGTAAGACCTCACACCTGTTAGAATCGGCATCATCAGATAATCTACAAACAACAAATTCTGGGGAGGGTGTGGACAAAAGGAACCCTCTTCCGCTATTGGTGGGAATGTAAATTGATACAGTCACTATGGAGAACAGTATGGAGGTTCCTTTAAAAAACTAAAAAGAGAAGTACCATAGGATCCAGCAATCCCACTTCTGGGCATATACCCAGAGAAAACCATAAATCACAGAGACACATTCACCACAATGTTCATTGCAGCACTATTTACAATAGCCAGGTAATGGAAGCAACCTAAATGCCCACAGACAGACGAATGGATAAAGATGTGGTACATATATAAAATGGAATATTACTCAGCCATAAAAAGGAATGAAACTGGGTCATTTGTAGAGAAGTTGATGGATCTAGAGACTGTCATACAGAGTGAAGTAAGTCAGAAAGAGAAAAACAAATATTGTATATTAATGCCTATATGTGGAACCTAGAAAAATGCTACAGATGAACTGGTTTGCAGGGCAGAAATAGAGACACAGAGGTAGAGAACAAACGTATGGACACAAAGTGGGGGAAGCCATGGGGTGGTGGTGGTGGGATGAGTTGGGAGATTGGGATTGACCTGTATACATGTCTATGCATAAAATAGATAACTAATAATAACCTACTGTATAAAAAAATAAATAAAATTAAATTTCAAAAATTTTAAAAATAAAATGTAAAAATAAAACAGAAAAAATGTTCTTCCATTCACACTGATGTATTTATAAGAATGAATTATTTCCATGCTTATATCCATAAATACATAAAAGAGGAATAAAATCTAACTTGAACCAAAAAAGAAAAAATAAAACTGAACCTAACAGTTATACAGAGGAAAACACTACCAAGGCACTTGCTCCAGTGGTAAACAATTCTGAAATTGGTCAGAGGTGGGGAATCATCTCCCATAGAGCCAGCAGCCCCGCCCGCCCACGCAAGGAGCGTCCTTATTGCAAAGCTGGGGGACCGTGCCGAGGCCTCTGTGAGTAAACGTGAGCTGAGCCCCAGGCCAGCTGCTGCTGAACTGTTCCCACCCTTCCCAGGTGAAACACCTGAATATGTACAAGGGCTTGAAAGCCTAGAGGAAGGGCCGTGGAGCCACACCAGCGACAGCACGCAGGCCACCTTGGTGCCTGCAGGTCAGCCAGGATGGTCCTGGCCACGGGCGCTCTTCTGGAAGCTTTCCATTGCCCTGCCTGAGATACCCCTCCTGTCCCGGCCCCCACTCCTTTTTTTCCTTCCTCACCTCAGCCCGGAGAGATATTCCAGTGGAAGTTATGGGTGACACATCCTCTTCTTTACAGGTGGCAGCCTGGCAACTCCTGCAGAAAGTCCAGCAGAGCCCCACTCACACCGGGCCACCCACAAAGCCGTGGACCCTCACACCCTCCCACCAGCACAGCCCCGAGACTGCTGACGGGGCAGAGAATATGGAGTCAGGCACAGCTGCAGGGGCTATTGCTGCCTGGAGTGCTGTTTATATTGACCTCAACCCAGGCACACCTGGGGAGGGCTTGCCGGCAGGGTCAGGCTGCCCAGGTCAGCTAATCCTCAGCCCTCGGGGAATCACATTGCAGAAAATGGACCTCGCTAAGACAGAATATTCGCCAACGAAAAGAAGCACACAATGCCATTTGCAGCACCGTAGATGAGTCTAGAGGTAATCACGTGACTTGGAGTAAGTCAGAAAGTGAAAGACACATATCATATCATATCACTTATAGGTGTTACCTATAAATTGATACCAGGGCAGATATTTCCACGGAGAAGGGCAATCACAGATTCATTAAACAAACTTATGGTTCACCAAAGGAAAGGTGTGAGGATTGAATTCATTATGATATTGGGGTTAACAGACATATACAAACACAGTAGACGTATATAATCACCAAAGACCTACGGAGTACCAAGAGAAGACTACTCAACATTCTGTCATAACGAACATGGGAAAAGGATCCCAGGAAGAACAGACATATGTATATGTGTAAAAGAACCACCTCTTGCACACCTACAACAAGCTAAACGTTGTACTCAAACTTGCTGTAATAAAAAATAAAAAATTAAATTAAAAACACGAACAAGAATTAGTGAGAAAAACTTGAGGGGCTTTCTCCTGGTACATTCCGTTCTACATTCCAATCTAGAACGCGACTTCCATTGAGGCTCTGCTGCCCTAGTAACCAGATTTGGTAAGGGAGAACTGCTGCCACCTTGTGGCCGTTTCACACAACAGCAGCTTTAATCCCAGCGCTAATGGTCAGTGGATATTCCAAATCATTACATGCCTGTAAATGACCCCTGCCCTGAAAACCAATCCTGGGGTCATTTATCGACCAAAAAATTCAAAAGACGTCCATATTTCAAAACGACAGTTTCAAGAGGCATATTTCACGCACATTAGTGTTCTGCTTCTTTTGATTTCATTCCTTCTTTGTTAAAAAAACGGGAATGGAAAAAGGCAACCCTCAGAATGGGCGAAAACTTTCACAAACGAATCAATGGACAAAGGTTAAATCTCCAATATATATGAACAGCTCATGCAGCTTAATATTAATACAACAACCCAATACAAAAATGGGCAGAAGATCTAAATAGACGTTTCTTCAAAGAAGACACAGAGATGGCCAAGACGCACATGAAAACCTGCTCAACATCACTAATTATTAGAGAAATGCAAATCAAAACTACAATGAGGTAAGACCTCACACCTGTTAGAATCGGCATCATCAGATAATCTACAAACAACAAATTCTGGGGAGGGTGTGGACAAAAGGAACCCTCTTCCGCTATTGGTGGGAATGTAAATTGATACAGTCACTATGGAGAACAGTATGGAGGTTCCTTTAAAAAACTAAAAAGAGAATTACCATAGGATCCAGCAATCCCACTTCTGGGCATATACCCAGAGAAAACCGTAAATCACAGAGACACATTCCCCACAATGTTCATTGCAGCACTATTTACAATAGCCAGGTAATGGAAGCAACCTAAATGCCCACAGACAGACGAATGGATAAAGATGTGGTTCATATATAAAATGGAATATTACTCAGCCATAAAAAGGAATGAAACTGGGTCATTTGTAGAGAAGTTGATGGATCTAGAGACTGTCATACAGAGTGAAGTAAGTCAGAAAGAGAAAAACAAATATTGTATATTAATGCCTATATGTGGAACCTAGAAAAATGCTACAGATGAACTGGTTTGCAGGGCAGAAATAGAGACACAGAGGTAGAGAACAAACGTATGGACACAAAGTGGGGGAAGCCACGGGGTGGTGGTGGTGGGATGAGTTGGGAGATTGGGATTGACCTGTATACATGTCTATGCATAAAATAGATAACTAATAATAACCTACTGTATAAAAAAAATAAATAAAATTAAATTTCAAAAATTTTAAAAATAAAATGTAAAAATAAAACAGAAAAAATGTTCTTCCATTCACACTGATGTATTTATAAGAATGAATTATTTCCATGCTTATATCCATAAATACATAAAAGAGGAATAAAATCTAACTTGAACCAAAAAAGAAAAAATAAAACTGAACCTAACAGTTATACAGAGGAAAACACTACCAAGGCACTTGCTCCAGTGGTAAACAATTCTGAAATTGGTCAGAGGTGGGGAATCATCTCCCATAGAGCCAGCAGCCCCGCCCGCCCACGCAAGGAGTGTCCTTATTGCAAAGCTGGGGGACCGTGCCGTGGCCTCTGTGAGTAAACGTGAGCTGAGCCCCAGGCCAGCTGCTGCTGAACTGTTCCCACCCTTCCCAGGTGAAACACCTGAATATGTACAAGGGCTTGAAAGCCTAGAGGAAGGGCCGTGGAGCCACACCAGCGACAGCACGCAGGCCACCTTGGTGCCTGCAGGTCAGCCAGGATGGTCCTGGCCACGGGCGCTCTTCTGGAAGCTTTCCATTGCCCTGCCTGAGATACCCCTCCTGTCCCGGCCCCCACTCCTTTTTTTCCTTCCTCACCTCAGCCCGGAGAGATATTCCAGTGGAAGTTATGGGTGACACATCCTCTTCTTTACAGGTGGCAGCCTGGCAACTCCTGCAGAAAGTCCATCAGAGCCCCACTCACACCGGGCGACCCACAAAGCCGTGGACCCTCACACCCTCCCACCAGCACAGCCCCGAGACTGCTGACGGGGCAGAGAATATGGAGTCAGGCACAGCTGCAGGGGCTATTGCTGCCTGGAGTGCTGTTTATATTGACTTCAACCCAGGCACACCTGGGGAGGGCTTGCCGGCAGGGTCAGGCTGCCCAGGTCAGCTAATCCTCAGCCCTTGGGGAATCACATTGCAGAAAATGGACCTCGCTAAGACAGAATATTCGCCAACGAAAAGAAGCACACAATGCCATTTGCAGCACCGTAGATGAGTCTAGATGTAATCACGTGACTTGGAGTAAGTCAGAAAGTGAAAGACACATATCATATCATATCACTTATAGGTGTTACCTATAAATTGATACCAGGGCAGATATTTCCACGGAGAAGGGCAATCACAGATTCATTAAACAAACTTATGGTTCACCAAAGGAAAGGTGTGAGGATTGAATTCATTATGATATTGGGGTTAACAGACATATACAAACACAGTAGACGTATATAATCACCAAAGACCTACGGAGTACCAAGAGAAGACTACTCAACATTCTGTCATAACAAACATGGGAAAAGGATCCCAGGAAGAACAGACATATGTATATGTGTAAAAGAACCACCTCTTGCACACCTACAACAAGCTAAACGTTGTACTCAAACTTGCTGTAATAAAAAATAAAAAATTAAATTAAAAACACGAACAAGAATTAGTGAGAAAAACTTGAGGGGCTTTCTCCTGGTACATTCCGTTCTACATTCCAATCTAGAACGCGACTTCCATTGAGGCTATGCTGCCCTAGTAACCAGATTTGGTAAGGGAGAACTGCTGCCACCTTGTGGCCGTTTCACCCAACAGCAGGTTTAATCCCAGCGCTAATGGTCAGTGGATATTCCAAATCATTACAGGCCTGTAAATGACACCTGCCCTGAAAACAAATCCTGGGGTCATATATCGACCAAAAAATTCAAAAGACGTCCATATTTCAAAACGACAAAAAAAAAAAAAAAAGACAGTTTCAAGAGGCATATTTCACGCACATTAGTGTTCTGCTTCTTTTGATTTCTTTCTTTCTTTGTTAAAAAAACGGGAATGGAAAAAGGCAACCCTCAGAATGGGCGAAAACTTTCACAAACGAATCAATGGACAAAGGTTTAATCTCCAATATATATAAACAGCTCATGCAGCTTAATATTAATAAAACAAACAACCCAATACAAAAATGGGCAGAAGATCTAAATAGACGTTTCTTCAAAGAAGACACAGAGATGGCCAAGACACACATGAAAAGCTGCTCAACATCACTAATTATTAGAGAAATGCAAATCAAAACTACAATGAGGTAAGACCTCACACCTGTTAGAATCGTCATCATCAGATAATCTACAAACAACAAATTCTGGGGAGGGTGTGGACAAAAGGAACCCTCTACCGCTCTTGGTGGGAATGTAAATTGATACAGTCACTATGGAGAACAGTATGGAGGTTCCCTTAAAAAACTAAAAAGAGAATTACCATAGGATCCAGCAATCCCACTTCTGGGAATATACCCAGAGAAAATCATAAATCACAAAGACACATTCACCACAATGTTCATTGCAGCACTATTTACAATAGCCAGGTAATGGAAGCAACCTAAATGGCCACAGACAGACGAATGGATAAAGATGTGGTACATATATATAATGGAATATTACTCAGCCATAAAAAGGAATGAAACTGGGTCATTTGTAGAGAAGTTGATGGATCTAGAGACTGTCATACAGAGTGAAGTAAGTCAGAAAGAGAAAAACAAATATTGTATATTAATGCCTATATGTGGAACCTAGAAAAATGCTACAGATGAACTGGTTTGCAGGGCAGAAATAGAGACACAGAGGTAGAGAACAAACGTATGGACACAAAGTGGGGGAAGCCATGGGGTGGTGGTGGTGGGATGAGTTGGGAGATTGGGATTGACCTGTATACATGTCTATGCATAAAATAGATAACTAATAATAACCTACTGTATAAAAAAAATAAATAAAATTAAATTTCAAAATTTTTAAAAATAAAATGTAAAAATAAAACAGAAAATATGTTCTTCCATTCACACTGATGTATTTATAAGAATGAATTATTTCCATGCTTATATCCATAAATACATAAAAGAGGAATAAAATCTAACTTGAACCAGAAAAGCAAAAAAAAAAAACTAAACCTAACAGTTATACAGAGGAAAACACTACCAAGGCACTTGCTCCAGTGGTAAACAATTCTGAAATTGGTCAGAGGTGGGGAATCATGTCCCATAGAGCCAGCAGCCCCGCCCGCCCACGCAAGGAGCGTCCTTATTGCAAAGCTGGGGGACCGTGCCGAGGCCTCTGTGAGTAAACGTGAGCTGAGCCCCAGGCCAGCTGCTGCTGAACTGTTCCCACCCTTCCCAGGTGAAACACCTGAATATGTACAAGGGCTTGAAAGCCTAGAGGAAGGGCCGTGGAGCCACACCAGCGACAGCACGCAGGCCACCTTGGTGCCTGCAGGTCAGCCAGGATGGTCCTGGCCACGGGCGCTCTTCTGGAAGCTTTCCATTGCCCTGCCTGAGATACCCCTCCTGTCCCGGCCCCCACTCCTTTTTTTCCTTCCTCACCTCAGCCCGGAGAGATATTCCAGTGGAAGTTATGGGTGACACATCCTCTTCTTTACAGGTGGCAGCCTGGCAACTCCTGCAGAAAGTCCAGCAGAGCCCCACTCACACCGGGCCACCCACAAAGCCGTGGACCCTCACACCCTCCCACCAGCACAGCCCCGAGACTGCTGACGGGGCAGAGAATATGGAGTCAGGCACAGCTGCAGGGGCTATTGCTGCCTGGAGTGCTGTTTATATTGACCTCAACCCAGGCACACCAGGGGAGGGCTTGCCGGCAGGGTCAGGCTGCCCAGGTCAGCTAATCCTCAGCCCTCGGGGAATCACATTGCAGAAAATGGACCTCGCTAAGACAGAATATTCGCCAACGAAAAGAAGCACACAATGCCATTTGCAGCACCGTAGATGAGTCTAGAGGTAATCACGTGACTTGGAGTAAGTCAGAAAGTGAAAGACACATATCATATCATATCACTTATAGGTGTTACCTATAAATTGATACCAGGGCAGATATTTCCACGGAGAAGGGCAATCACAGATTCATTAAACAAACTTATGGTTCACCAAAGGAAAGGTGTGAGGATTGAATTCATTATGATATTGGGGTTAACAGACATATACAAACACAGTAGACGTATATAATCACCAAAGACCTACGGAGTACCAAGAGAAGACTACTCAACATTCTGTCATAACGAACATGGGAAAAGGATCCCAGGAAGAACAGACATATGTATATGTGTAAAAGAACCACCTCTTGCACACCTACAACAAGCTAAACGTTGTACTCAAAGTTGCTGTAATAAAAAATAAAAAATTAAATTAAAAACACGAACAAGAATTAGTGAGAAAAACTTGAGGGGCTTTCTCCTGGTACATTCCGTTCTACATTCCAATCTAGAACGCGACTTCCATTGAGGCTATGCTGCCCTAGTAACCAGATTTGGTAAGGGAGAACTGCTGCCACCTTGTGGCCGTTTCACCCAACAGCAGGTTTAATCCCAGCGCTAATGGTCAGTGGATATTCCAAATCATTACAGGCCTGTAAATGACACCTGCCCTGAAAACAAATCCTGGGGTCATATATCGACCAAAAAATTCAAAAGACGTCCATATTTCAAAACGACAAAAAAAAAAAAAAAAAGACAGTTTCAAGAGGCATATTTCACGCACATTAGTGTTCTGCTTCTTTTGATTTCTTTCTTTCTTTGTTAAAAAAACGGGAATGGAAAAAGGCAACCCTCAGAATGGGCGAAAACTTTCACAAACGAATCAATGGACAAAGGTTTAATCTCCAATATATATAAACAGCTCATGCAGCTTAATATTAATAAAACAAACAACCCAATACAAAAATGGGCAGAAGATCTAAATAGACGTTTCTTCAAAGAAGACACAGAGATGGCCAAGACACACATGAAAAGCTGCTCAACATCACTAATTATTAGAGAAATGCAAATCAAAACTACAATGAGGTAAGACCTCACACCTGTTAGAATCGTCATCATCAGATAATCTACAAACAACAAATTCTGGGGAGGGTGTGGACAAAAGGAACCCTCTACCGCTCTTGGTGGGAATGTAAATTGATACAGTCACTATGGAGAACAGTATGGAGGTTCCCTTAAAAAACTAAAAAGAGAATTACCATAGGATCCAGCAATCCCACTTCTGGGAATATACCCAGAGAAAATCATAAATCACAAAGACACATTCACCACAATGTTCATTGCAGCACTATTTACAATAGCCAGGTAATGGAAGCAACCTAAATGGCCACAGACAGACGAATGGATAAAGATGTGTTACATATATATAATGGAATATTACTCAGCCATAAAAAGGAATGAAACTGGGTCATTTGTAGAGAAGTTGATGGATCTAGAGACTGTCATACAGAGTGAAGTAAGTCAGAAAGAGAAAAACAAATATTGTATATTAATGCCTATATGTGGAACCTAGAAAAATGCTACAGATGAACTGGTTTGCAGGGCAGAAATAGAGACACAGAGGTAGAGAACAAACGTATGGACACAAAGTGGGGGAAGCCATGGGGTGGTGGTGGTGGGATGAGTTGGGAGATTGGGATTGACCTGTATACATGTCTATGCATAAAATAGATAACTAATAATAACCTACTGTATAAAAAAAATAAATAAAATTAAATTTCAAAATTTTTAAAAATAAAATGTAAAAATAAAACAGAAAATATGTTCTTCCATTCACACTGATGTATTTATAAGAATGAATTATTTCCATGCTTATATCCATAAATACATAAAAGAGGAATAAAATCTAACTTGAACCAGAAAAGCAAAAAAAAAAAAACTAAACCTAACAGTTATACAGAGGAAAACACTACCAAGGCACTTGCTCCAGTGGTAAACAATTCTGAAATTGGTCAGAGGTGGGGAATCATGTCCCATAGAGCCAGCAGCCCCGCCCGCCCACGCAAGGAGCGTCCTTATTGCAAAGCTGGGGGACCGTGCCGAGGCCTCTGTGAGTAAACGTGAGCTGAGCCCCAGGCCAGCTGCTGCTGAACTGTTCCCACCCTTCCCAGGTGAAACACCTGAATATGTACAAGGGCTTGAAAGCCTAGAGGAAGGGCCGTGGAGCCACACCAGCGACAGCACGCAGGCCACCTTGGTGCCTGCAGGTCAGCCAGGATGGTCCTGGCCACGGGCGCTCTTCTGGAAGCTTTCCATTGCCCTGCCTGAGATACCCCTCCTGTCCCGGCCCCCACTCCTTTTTTTCCTTCCTCACCTCAGCCCGGAGAGATATTCCAGTGGAAGTTATGGGTGACACATCCTCTTCTTTACAGGTGGCAGCCTGGCAACTCCTGCAGAAAGTCCAGCAGAGCCCCACTCACACCGGGCCACCCACAAAGCCGTGGACCCTCACACCCTCCCACCAGCACAGCCCCGAGACTGCTGACGGGGCAGAGAATATGGAGTCAGGCACAGCTGCAGGGGCTATTGCTGCCTGGAGTGCTGTTTATATTGACCTCAACCCAGGCACACCAGGGGAGGGCTTGCCGGCAGGGTCAGGCTGCCCAGGTCAGCTAATCCTCAGCCCTCGGGGAATCACATTGCAGAAAATGGACCTCGCTAAGACAGAATATTCGCCAACGAAAAGAAGCACACAATGCCATTTGCAGCACCGTAGATGAGTCTAGAGGTAATCACGTGACTTGGAGTAAGTCAGAAAGTGAAAGACACATATCATATCATATCACTTATAGGTGTTACCTATAAATTGATACCAGGGCAGATATTTCCACGGAGAAGGGCAATCACAGATTCATTAAACAAACTTATGGTTCACCAAAGGAAAGGTGTGAGGATTGAATTCATTATGATATTGGGGTTAACAGACATATACAAACACAGTAGACGTATATAATCACCAAAGACCTACGGAGTACCAAGAGAAGACTACTCAACATTCTGTCATAACGAACATGGGAAAAGGATCCCAGGAAGAACAGACATATGTATATGTGTAAAAGAACCACCTCTTGCACACCTACAACAAGCTAAACGTTGTACTCAAAGTTGCTGTAATAAAAAATAAAAAATTAAATTAAAAACACGAACAAGAATTAGTGAGAAAAACTTGAGGGGCTTTCTCCTGGTACATTCCGTTCTACATTCCAATCTAGAACGCGACTTCCATTGAGGCTCTGCTGCCCTAGTAACCAGATTTGGTAAGGGAGAACTGCTGCCACCTTGTGGCCGTTTCACACAACAGCAGCTTTAATCCCAGCGCTAATGGTCAGTGGATATTCCAAATCATTACAGGCCTGTAAATGACCCCTGCCCTGAAAACCAATCCTGGGGTCATTTATCGACCAAAAAATTCAAAGACGTCCATATTTCAAAACGACAGTTTCAAGAGGCATATTTCACGCACATTAGTGTTCTGCTTTTTGATTTCATTCCTTCTTTGTTAAAAAAACGGGAATGGAAAAAGGCAACCCTCAGAATGGGCGAAAACTTTCACAAACGAATCAATGGACAAAGGTTTAATCTCCAATATATATGAACAGCTCATGCAGCTTAATATTAATACAACAAACAACCCAATACAAAAATGGGCAGAAGATCTAAATAGACGTTTCTTCAAAGAAGACACAGAGATGGCCAAGACGCACATGAAAAGCTGCTCAACATCACTAATTATTAGAGAAATGCAAATCAAAACTACAATGAGGTAAGACCTCACACCTGTTAGAATCGGCATCATCAGATAATCTACAAACAACAAATTCTGGGGAGGGTGTGGACAAAAGGAACCCTCTTCCGCTATTGGTGGGAATGTAAATTGATACAGTCACTATGGAGAACAGTATGGAGGTTCCTTTAAAAAACTAAAAAGAGAATTACCATAGGATCCAGCAATCCCACTTCTGGGCATATACCCAGAGAAAACCATAAATCACAGAGACACATTCCCCACAATGTTCATTGCAGCACTATTTACAATAGCCAGGTAATGGAAGCAACCTAAATGCCCACAGACAGACGAATGGATAAAGATGTGGTTCATATATAAAATGGAATATTACTCAGCCATAAAAAGGAATGAAACTGGGTCATTTGTAGAGAAGTTGATGGATCTAGAGACTGTCATACAGAGTGAAGTAAGTCAGAAAGAGAAAAACAAATATTGTATATTAATGCCTATATGTGGAACCTAGAAAAATGCTACAGATGAACTGGTTTGCAGGGCAGAAATAGAGACACAGAGGTAGAGAACAAACGTATGGACACAAAGTGGGGGAAGCCACGGGGTGGTGGTGGTGGGATGAGTTGGGAGATTGGGATTGACCTGTATACATGTCTATGCATAAAATAGATAACTAATAATAACCTACTATATAAAAAAAATAAATAAAATTAAATTTCAAAAATTTTAAAAATAAAATGTAAAAATAAAACAGAAAAAATGTTCTTCCATTCACACTGATGTATTTATAAGAATGAATTATTTCCATGCTTATATCCATAAATACATAAAAGAGGAATAAAATCTAACTTGAACCAAAAAAGAAAAAATAAAACTGAACCTAACAGTTATACAGAGGAAAACACTACCAAGGCACTTGCTCCAGTGGTAAACAATTCTGAAATTGGTCAGAGGTGGGGAATCATCTCCCATAGAGCCAGCAGCCCCGCCCGCCCACGCAAGGAGTGTCCTTATTGCAAAGCTGGGGGACCGTGCCGAGGCCTCTGTGAGTAAACGTGAGCTGAGCCCCAGGCCAGCTGCTGCTGAACTGTTCCCACCCTTCCCAGGTGAAACACCTGAATATGTACAAGGGCTTGAAAGCCTAGAGGAAGGGCCGTGGAGCCACACCAGCGACAGCACGCAGGCCACCTTGGTGCCTGCAGGTCAGCCAGGATGGTCCTGGCCACGGGCGCTCTTCTGGAAGCTTTCCATTGCCCTGCCTGAGATACCCCTCCTGTCCCGGCCCCCACTCCTTTTTTTCCTTCCTCACCTCAGCCCGGAGAGATATTCCAGTGGAAGTTATGGGTGACACATCCTCTTCTTTACAGGTGGCAGCCTGGCAACTCCTGCAGAAAGTCCATCAGAGCCCCACTCACACCGGGCGACCCACAAAGCCGTGGACCCTCACACCCTCCCACCAGCACAGCCCCGAGACTGCTGACGGGGCAGAGAATATGGAGTCAGGCACAGCTGCAGGGGCTATTGCTGCCTGGAGTGCTGTTTATATTGACCTCAACCCAGGCACACCTGGGGAGGGCTTGCCGGCAGGGTCAGGCTGCCCAGGTCAGCTAATCCTCAGCCCTTGGGGAATCACATTGCAGAAAATGGACCTCGCTAAGACAGAATATTCGCCAACGAAAAGAAGCACACAATGCCATTTGCAGCACCGTAGATGAGTCTAGATGTAATCACGTGACTTGGAGTAAGTCAGAAAGTGAAAGACACATATCATATCATATCACTTATAGGTGTTACCTATAAATTGATACCAGGGCAGATATTTCCACGGAGAAGGGCAATCACAGATTCATTAAACAAACTTATGGTTCACCAAAGGAAAGGTGTGAGGATTGAATTCATTATGATATTGGGGTTAACAGACATATACAAACACAGTAGACGTATATAATCACCAAAGACCTACGGAGTACCAAGAGAAGACTACTCAACATTCTGTCATAACAAACATGGGAAAAGGATCCCAGGAAGAACAGACATATGTATATGTGTAAAAGAACCACCTCTTGCACACCTACAACAAGCTAAACGTTGTACTCAAACTTGCTGTAATAAAAAATAAAAAATTAAATTAAAAACACGAACAAGAATTAGTGAGAAAAACTTGAGGGGCTTTCTCCTGGTACATTCCGTTCTACATTCCAATCTAGAACGCGACTTCCATTGAGGCTATGCTGCCCTAGTAACCAGATTTGGTAAGGGAGAACTGCTGCCACCTTGTGGCCGTTTCACACAACAGCAGGTTTAATCCCAGCGCTAATGGTCAGTGGATATTCCAAATCATTACAGGCCTGTAAATGACACCTGCCCTGAAAACAAATCCTGGGGTCATATATCGACCAAAAAATTCAAAAGACGTCCATATTTCAAAACGACAAAAAAAAAAAAAAAGACAGTTTCAAGAGGCATATTTCACGCACATTAGTGTTCTGCTTCTTTTGATTTCTTTCTTTCTTTGTTAAAAAAACGGGAATGGAAAAAGGCAACCCTCAGAATGGGCGAAAACTTTCACAAACGAATCAATGGACAAAGGTTTAATCTCCAATATATATAAACAGCTCATGCAGCTTAATATTAATAAAACAAACAACCCAATACAAAAATGGGCAGAAGATCTAAATAGACGTTTCTTCAAAGAAGACACAGAGATGGCCAAGACACACATGAAAAGCTGCTCAACATCACTAATTATTAGAGAAATGCAAATCAAAACTACAATGAGGTAAGACCTCACACCTGTTAGAATCGTCATCATCAGATAATCTACAAACAACAAATTCTGGGGAGGGTGTGGACAAAAGGAACCCTCTACCGCTCTTGGTGGGAATGTAAATTGATACAGTCACTATGGAGAACAGTATGGAGGTTCCCTTAAAAAACTAAAAAGAGAATTACCATAGGATCCAGCAATCCCACTTCTGGGAATATACCCAGAGAAAATCATAAATCACAAAGACACATTCACCACAATGTTCATTGCAGCACTATTTACAATAGCCAGGTAATGGAAGCAACCTAAATGGCCACAGACAGATGAATGGATAAAGATGTGGTACATATATATAATGGAATATTACTCAGCCATAAAAAGGAATGAAACTGGGTCATTTGTAGAGAAGTTGATGGATCTAGAGACTGTCATACAGAGTGAAGTAAGTCAGAAAGAGAAAAACAAATATTGTATATTAATGCCTATATGTGGAACCTAGAAAAATGCTACAGATGAACTGGTTTGCAGGGCAGAAATAGAGACACAGAGGTAGAGAACAAACGTATGGACACAAAGTGGGGGAAGCCATGGGGTGGTGGTGGTGGGATGAGTTGGGAGATTGGGATTGACCTGTATACATGTCTATGCATAAAATAGATAACTAATAATAACCTACTGTATAAAAAAAATAAATAAAATTAAATTTCAAAAATTTTAAAAATAAAATGTAAAAATAAAACAGAAAATATGTTCTTCCATTCACACTGATGTATTTATAAGAATGAATTATTTCCATGCTTATATCCATAAATACATAAAAGAGGAATAAAATCTAACTTGAACCAGAAAAGCAAAAAAAAAAACTAAACCTAACAGTTATACAGAGGAAAACACTACCAAGGCACTTGCTCCAGTGGTAAACAATTCTGAAATTGGTCAGAGGTGGGGAATCATGTCCCATAGAGCCAGCAGCCCCGCCCGCCCACGCAAGGAGCGTCCTTATTGCAAAGCTGGGGGACCGTGCCGAGGCCTCTGTGAGTAAACGTGAGCTGAGCCCCAGGCCAGCTGCTGCTGAACTGTTCCCACCCTTCCCAGGTGAAACACCTGAATATGTACAAGGGCTTGAAAGCCTAGAGGAAGGGCCGTGGAGCCACACCAGCGACAGCACGCAGGCCACCTTGGTGCCTGCAGGTCAGCCAGGATGGTCCTGGCCACGGGCGCTCTTCTGGAAGCTTTCCATTGCCCTGCCTGAGATACCCCTCCTGTCCCGGCCCCCACTCCTTTTTTTCCTTCCTCACCTCAGCCCGGAGAGATATTCCAGTGGAAGTTATGGGTGACACATCCTCTTCTTTACAGGTGGCAGCCTGGCAACTCCTGCAGAAAGTCCAGCAGAGCCCCACTCACACCGGGCCACCCACAAAGCCGTGGACCCTCACACCCTCCCACCAGCACAGCCCCGAGACTGCTGACGGGGCAGAGAATATGGAGTCAGGCACAGCTGCAGGGGCTATTGCTGCCTGGAGTGCTGTTTATATTGACCTCAACCCAGGCACACCTGGGGAGGGCTTGCCGGCAGGGTCAGGCTGCCCAGGTCAGCTAATCCTCAGCCCTCGGGGAATCACATTGCAGAAAATGGACCTCGCTAAGACAGAATATTCGCCAAGGAAAAGAAGCACACAATGCCATTTGCAGCACCGTAGATGAGTCTAGAGGTAATCACGTGACTTGGAGTAAGTCAGAAAGTGAAAGACACATATCATATCATATCACTTATAGGTGTTACCTATAAATTGATACCAGGGCAGATATTTCCACGGAGAAGGGCAATCACAGATTCATTAAACAAACTTATGGTTCACCAAAGGAAAGGTGTGAGGATTGAATTCATTATGATATTGGGGTTAACAGACATATACAAACACAGTAGACGTATATAATCACCAAAGACCTACGGAGTACCAAGAGAAGACTACTCAACATTCTGTCATAACGAACATGGGAAAAGGATCCCAGGAAGAACAGACATATGTATATGTGTAAAAGAACCACCTCTTGCACACCTACAAAAAGCTAAACGTTGTACTCAAACTTGCTGTAATAAAAAATAAAAAATTAAATTAAAAACACGAACAAGAATTAGTGAGAAAAACTTGAGGGGCTTTCTCCTGGTACATTCCGTTCTACATTCCAATCTAGAACGCGACTTCCATTGAGGCTCTGCTGCCCTAGTAACCAGATTTGGTAAGGGAGAACGGCTGCCACCTTGTGGCCGTTTCACACAACAGCAGCTTTAATCCCAGCGCTAATGGTCAGTGGATATTCCAAATCATTACAGGCCTGTAAATGACCCCTGCCCTGAAAACCAATCCTGGGGTCATTTATCGACCAAAAAATTCAAAACACGTCCATATTTCAAAACGACAGTTTCAAGAGGCATATTTCACGCACATTAGTGTTCTGCTTCTTTTGATTTCATTCCTTCTTTGTTAAAAAAACGGGAATGGAAAAAGGCAACCCTCAGAATGGGCGAAAACTTTCACAAACGAATCAATGGACAAAGGTTAAATCTCCAATATATATGAACAGCTCATGCAGCTTAATATTAATACAACAAACAACCCAATACAAAAATGGGCAGAAGATCTAAATAGACGTTTCTTCAAAGAAGACACACAGATGGCCAAGACGCACATGAAAAGCTGCTCAACATCACTAATTATTAGAGAAATGCAAATCAAAACTACAATGAGGTAAGACCTCACACCTGTTAGAATCGGCATCATCAGATAATCTACAAGCAACAAATTCTGGGGAGGGTGTGGACAAAAGGAACCCTCTTCCGCTCTTGGTGGGAATGTAAATTGATACAGTCACTATGGAGAACAGTATGGAGGTTTCCTTAAAAAACTAAAAAGAGAATTACCATAGGATCCAGCAATCCCACTTCTGGGCATATACCCAGAGAAAACCATAAATCACAAAGACACATTCACCACAATGTTCATTGCAGCACTATTTACAATAGCCAGGTAATGGAAGCAACCTAAATGCCCACAGACAGACGAATGGATAAAGATGTGGTACATATATAAAATGGAATATTACTCAGCCATAAAAAGGAATGAAACTGGGTCATTTGTAGAGAAGTTGATGGATCTAGAGACTGTCATACAGAGTGAAGTAAGTCAGAAAGAGAAAAACAAATATTGTATATTAATGCCTATATGTGGAACCTAGAAAAATGCTACAGATGAACTGGTTTGCAGGGCAGAAATAGAGACACAGAGGTAGAGAACAAACGTATGGACACAAAGTGGGGGAAGCCATGGGGTTGAGGTGTTGGGATGAGTAGGGAGATTGGGATTGACCTGTATACATGTCTATGCATAAAATAGATAACTAAGAATAACCTACTGTATAAAAAAAATAAATAAAATTAAATTTCAAAAATTTTAAAAATAAAATGTAAAAATAAAACAGAAAATATGTTCTTCCATTCACACTGATGTATTTATAAGAATGAATTATTTCCATGCTTATATCCATAAATACATAAAAGAGGAATAAAATCTAACTTGAACCAAAAAAGCAAAAAAAAAACTAAACCTAACAGTTATACAGAGGAAAACACTACCAAGGCACTTGCTCCAGTGGTAAACAATTCTGAAATTGGTCAGAGGTGGGGAATCATCTCCCATAGAGCCAGCAGCCCCGCCCGCCCACGCAAGGAGCGTCCTTATTGCAAAGCTGGGGGACCGTGCCGAGGCCTCTGTGAGTAAACGTGAGCTGAGCCCCAGGCCAGCTGCTGCTGAACTGTTCCCACCCTTCCCAGGTGAAACACCTGAATATGTACAAGGGCTTGAAAGCCTAGAGGAAGGGCCGTGGAGCCACACCAGGGACAGCACGCAGGCCACCTTGGTGCCTGCAGGTCAGCCAGGATGGTCCTGGCCACGGGCGCTCTTCTGGAAGCTTTCCATTGCCCTGCCTGAGATACCCCTCCTGTCCCGGCCCCCACTCCTTTTTTTCCTTCCTCACCTCAGCCCGGAGAGATATTCCAGTGGAAGTTATGGGTGACACATCCTCTTCTTTACAGGTGGCAGCCTGGCAACTCCTGCAGAAAGTCCAGCAGAGCCCCACTCACACCGGGCCACCCACAAAGCCGTGGACCCTCACACCCTCCCACCAGCACAGCCCCGAGGCTGCTGACGGGACAGAGAATATGGAGTCAGGCACAGCTGCAGGGGCTATTGCTGCCTGGAGTGCTGTTTATATTGACCTCAAACCAGGCACACCTGGGGAGGGCTTGCCGGCAGGGTCAGGCTGCCCAGGTCAGCTAATCCTCAGCCCTCAGGGAATCACATTGCAGAAAATGGACCTCGCTAAGACAGAATATTCGCCAACGAAAAGAAGCACACAATGCCATTTGCAGCACCGTAGATGAGTCTAGAGGTAATCACGTGACTTGGAGTAAGTCAGAAAGTGAAAGACACATATCATATCATATCACTTATAGGTGTTACCTATAAATTGATACCAGGGCAGATATTTCCACAGAGAAGGGCAATCACAGATTCATTAAACAAACTTATGGTTCAACAAAGGAAAGGTGTGAGGATTGAATTCATTACGATATTGGGGTTAACAGAAATATACAAACACAGTAGACATATATAATCACCAAAGACCTACGGAGTACCAAGAGAAGACTACGCAACATTCCGTCATAACGTACATGGGAAAAGGATCCCAGGAAGAACAGACATATGTATATGTGTAAAAGAGCAACCTCTTGCACACCTACAACAAGCTAAACGTTGTACTCAAAGTTGCTGTAATAAAAAATAAAAAGTTAAATTAAAAACACGAACAAGAATTAGTGAGAAAAACTTGAGGGGCTTTCTCCTGGCACATTCCGTTCTACATTCCAATCTAGAACGCGACTTCCATTGAGGCTCTGCTGCCCTAGTAACCAGATTTGGTAAGGGAGAACTGCTGCCACCTTGTGGCCGTTTCACACAACAGCAGCTTTAATCCCAGCGCTAATGGTCAGTGGATATTCCAAATCATTACAAGCCTGTAAATGACCCCTGCCCTGAAAACCAATCCTGGGGTCATTTATCGACCAAAAAATTCAAAAGACGTCCATATTTCAAAACGACAGTTTCAAGAGGCATATTTCACGCACATTAGTGTTCTGCTTCTTTTGATTTCATTCCTTCTTTGTTAAAAAAACGGGAATGGAAAAAGGCAACCCTCAGAATGGGCGAAAACTATCACAAACGAATCAATGGACAAAGGTTTAATCTCCAATATATATGAACAGCTCATGCAGCTTAATATTAATACAACAACCCAATACAAAAATGGGCAGAAGATCTAAATAGACGTTTCTTCAAAGAAGACACAGAGATGGCCAAGACGCACATGAAAACCTGCTCAACATCACTAATTATTAGAGAAATGCAAATCAAAACTACAATGAGGTAAGACCTCACACCTGTTAGAATCGGCATCATCAGATAATCTACAAACAACAAATTCTGGGGAGGGTGTGGACAAAAGGAACCCTCTTCCGCTATTGGTGGGAATGTAAATTGATACAGTCACTATGGAGAACAGTATGGAGGTTCCTTTAAAAAACTAAAAAGAGAATTACCATAGGATCCAGCAATCCCACTTCTGGGCATATACCCAGAGAAAACCATAAATCACAGAGACACATTCACCACAATGTTCATTGCAGCACTATTTACAATAGCCAGGTAATGGAAGCAACCTAAATGCCCACAGACAGACGAATGGATAAAGATGTGGTACATATATAAAATGGAATATTACTCAGCCATAAAAAGGAATGAAACTGGGTCATTTGTAGAGAAGTTGATGGATCTAGAGACTGTCATACAGAGTGAAGTAAGTCAGAAAGAGAAAAACAAATATTGTATATTAATGCCTATATGTGGAACCTAGAAAAATGCTACAGATGAACTGGTTTGCAGGGCAGAAATAGAGACACAGAGGTAGAGAACAAACGTATGGACACAAAGTGGGGGAAGCCATGGGGTGGTGGTGGTGGGATGAGTTGGGAGATTGGGATTGACCTGTATACATGTCTATGCATAAAATAGATAACTAATAATAACCTACTGTATAAAAAAATAAATAAAATTAAATTTCAAAAATTTTAAAAATAAAATGTAAAAATAAAACAGAAAAAATGTTCTTCCATTCACACTGATGTATTTATAAGAATGAATTATTTCCATGCTTATATCCATAAATACATAAAAGAGGAATAAAATCTAACTTGAACCAAAAAAGAAAAAATAAAACTGAACCTAACAGTTATACAGAGGAAAACACTACCAAGGCACTTGCTCCAGTGGTAAACAATTCTGAAATTGGTCAGAGGTGGGGAATCATCTCCCATAGAGCCAGCAGCCCCGCCCGCCCACGCAAGGAGCGTCCTTATTGCAAAGCTGGGGGACCGTGCCGAGGCCTCTGTGAGTAAACGTGAGCTGAGCCCCAGGCCAGCTGCTGCTGAACTGTTCCCACCCTTCCCAGGTGAAACACCTGAATATGTACAAGGGCTTGAAAGCCTAGAGGAAGGGCCGTGGAGCCACACCAGCGACAGCACGCAGGCCACCTTGGTGCCTGCAGGTCAGCCAGGATGGTCCTGGCCACGGGCGCTCTTCTGGAAGCTTTCCATTGCCCTGCCTGAGATACCCCTCCTGTCCCGGCCCCCACTCCTTTTTTTCCTTCCTCACCTCAGCCCGGAGAGATATTCCAGTGGAAGTTATGGGTGACACATCCTCTTCTTTACAGGTGGCAGCCTGGCAACTCCTGCAGAAAGTCCAGCAGAGCCCCACTCACACCGGGCCACCCACAAAGCCGTGGACCCTCACACCCTCCCACCAGCACAGCCCCGAGACTGCTGACGGGGCAGAGAATATGGAGTCAGGCACAGCTGCAGGGGCTATTGCTGCCTGGAGTGCTGTTTATATTGACCTCAACCCAGGCACACCTGGGGAGGGCTTGCCGGCAGGGTCAGGCTGCCCAGGTCAGCTAATCCTCAGCCCTCGGGGAATCACATTGCAGAAAATGGACCTCGCTAAGACAGAATATTCGCCAACGAAAAGAAGCACACAATGCCATTTGCAGCACCGTAGATGAGTCTAGAGGTAATCACGTGACTTGGAGTAAGTCAGAAAGTGAAAGACACATATCATATCATATCACTTATAGGTGTTACCTATAAATTGATACCAGGGCAGATATTTCCACGGAGAAGGGCAATCACAGATTCATTAAACAAACTTATGGTTCACCAAAGGAAAGGTGTGAGGATTGAATTCATTATGATATTGGGGTTAACAGACATATACAAACACAGTAGACGTATATAATCACCAAAGACCTACGGAGTACCAAGAGAAGACTACTCAACATTCTGTCATAACGAACATGGGAAAAGGATCCCAGGAAGAACAGACATATGTATATGTGTAAAAGAACCACCTCTTGCACACCTACAACAAGCTAAACGTTGTACTCAAACTTGCTGTAATAAAAAATAAAAAATTAAATTAAAAACACGAACAAGAATTAGTGAGAAAAACTTGAGGGGCTTTCTCCTGGTACATTCCGTTCTACATTCCAATCTAGAACGCGACTTCCATTGAGGCTCTGCTGCCCTAGTAACCAGATTTGGTAAGGGAGAACTGCTGCCACCTTGTGGCCGTTTCACACAACAGCAGCTTTAATCCCAGCGCTAATGGTCAGTGGATATTCCAAATCATTACAGGCCTGTAAATGACCCCTGCCCTGAAAACCAATCCTGGGGTCATTTATCGACCAAAAAATTCAAAAGACGTCCATATTTCAAAACGACAGTTTCAAGAGGCATATTTCACGCACATTAGTGTTCTGCTTCTTTTGATTTCATTCCTTCTTTGTTAAAAAAACGGGAATGGAAAAAGGCAACCCTCAGAATGGGCGAAAACTTTCACAAACGAATCAATGGACAAAGGTTAAATCTCCAATATATATGAACAGCTCATGCAGCTTAATATTAATACAACAACCCAATACAAAAATGGGCAGAAGATCTAAATAGACGTTTCTTCAAAGAAGACACAGAGATGGCCAAGACGCACATGAAAACCTGCTCAACATCACTAATTATTAGAGAAATGCAAATCAAAACTACAATGAGGTAAGACCTCACACCTGTTAGAATCGGCATCATCAGATAATCTACAAACAACAAATTCTGGGGAGGGTGTGGACAAAAGGAACCCTCTTCCGCTATTGGTGGGAATGTAAATTGATACAGTCACTATGGAGAACAGTATGGAGGTTCCTTTAAAAAACTAAAAAGAGAATTACCATAGGATCCAGCAATCCCACTTCTGGGCATATACCCAGAGAAAACCATAAATCACAGAGACACATTCCCCACAATGTTCATTGCAGCACTATTTACAATAGCCAGGTAATGGAAGCAACCTAAATGCCCACAGACAGACGAATGGATAAAGATGTGGTTCATATATAAAATGGAATATTACTCAGCCATAAAAAGGAATGAAACTGGGTCATTTGTAGAGAAGTTGATGGATCTAGAGACTGTCATACAGAGTGAAGTAAGTCAGAAAGAGAAAAACAAATATTGTATATTAATGCCTATATGTGGAACCTAGAAAAATGCTACAGATGAACTGGTTTGCAGGGCAGAAATAGAGACACAGAGGTAGAGAACAAACGTATGGACACAAAGTGGGGGAAGCCACGGGGTGGTGGTGGTGGGATGAGTTGGGAGATTGGGATTGACCTGTATACATGTCTATGCATAAAATAGATAACTAATAATAACCTACTATATAAAAAAAATAAATAAAATTAAATTTCAAAAATTTTAAAAATAAAATGTAAAAATAAAACAGAAAAAATGTTCTTCCATTCACACTGATGTATTTATAAGAATGAATTATTTCCATGCTTATATCCATAAATACATAAAAGAGGAATAAAATCTAACTTGAACCAAAAAAGAAAAAATAAAACTGAACCTAACAGTTATACAGAGGAAAACACTACCAAGGCACTTGCTCCAGTGGTAAACAATTCTGAAATTGGTCAGAGGTGGGGAATCATCTCCCATAGAGCCAGCAGCCCCGCCCGCCCACGCAAGGAGTGTCCTTATTGCAAAGCTGGGGGACCGTGCCGAGGCCTCTGTGAGTAAACGTGAGCTGAGCCCCAGGCCAGCTGCTGCTGAACTGTTCCCACCCTTCCCAGGTGAAACACCTGAATATGTACAAGGGCTTGAAAGCCTAGAGGAAGGGCCGTGGAGCCACACCAGCGACAGCACGCAGGCCACCTTGGTGCCTGCAGGTCAGCCAGGATGGTCCTGGCCACGGGCGCTCTTCTGGAAGCTTTCCATTGCCCTGCCTGAGATACCCCTCCTGTCCCGGCCCCCACTCCTTTTTTTCCTTCCTCACCTCAGCCCGGAGAGATATTCCAGTGGAAGTTATGGGTGACACATCCTCTTCTTTACAGGTGGCAGCCTGGCAACTCCTGCAGAAAGTCCATCAGAGCCCCACTCACACCGGGCGACCCACAAAGCCGTGGACCCTCACACCCTCCCACCAGCACAGCCCCGAGACTGCTGACGGGGCAGAGAATATGGAGTCAGGCACAGCTGCAGGGGCTATTGCTGCCTGGAGTGCTGTTTATATTGACCTCAACCCAGGCACACCTGGGGAGGGCTTGCCGGCAGGGTCAGGCTGCCCAGGTCAGCTAATCCTCAGCCCTTGGGGAATCACATTGCAGAAAATGGACCTCGCTAAGACAGAATATTCGCCAACGAAAAGAAGCACACAATGCCATTTGCAGCACCGTAGATGAGTCTAGATGTAATCACGTGACTTGGAGTAAGTCAGAAAGTGAAAGACACATATCATATCATATCACTTATAGGTGTTACCTATAAATTGATACCAGGGCAGATATTTCCACGGAGAAGGGCAATCACAGATTCATTAAACAAACTTATGGTTCACCAAAGGAAAGGTGTGAGGATTGAATTCATTATGATATTGGGGTTAACAGACATATACAAACACAGTAGACGTATATAATCACCAAAGACCTACGGAGTACCAAGAGAAGACTACTCAACATTCTGTCATAACAAACATGGGAAAAGGATCCCAGGAAGAACAGACATATGTATATGTGTAAAAGAACCACCTCTTGCACACCTACAACAAGCTAAACGTTGTACTCAAACTTGCTGTAATAAAAAATAAAAAATTAAATTAAAAACACGAACAAGAATTAGTGAGAAAAACTTGAGGGGCTTTCTCCTGGTACATTCCGTTCTACATTCCAATCTAGAACGCGACTTCCATTGAGGCTATGCTGCCCTAGTAACCAGATTTGGTAAGGGAGAACTGCTGCCACCTTGTGGCCGTTTCACACAACAGCAGGTTTAATCCCAGCGCTAATGGTCAGTGGATATTCCAAATCATTACAGGCCTGTAAATGACACCTGCCCTGAAAACAAATCCTGGGGTCATATATCGACCAAAAAATTCAAAAGACGTCCATATTTCAAAACGACAAAAAAAAAAAAAAAGACAGTTTCAAGAGGCATATTTCACGCACATTAGTGTTCTGCTTCTTTTGCTTTCTTTCTTTCTTTGTTAAAAAAACGGGAATGGAAAAAGGCAACCCTCAGAAGGGGCGAAAACTTTCACAAACGAATCAATGGACAAAGGTTTAATCTCCAATATATATATACAGCTCATGCAGCTTAATATTAATAAAACAAACAACCCAATACAAAAATGGGCAGAAGATCTAAATAGACGTTTCTTCAAAGAAGACACAGAGATGGCCAAGATGCACATGAAAAGCTGCTCAACATCACTAATTATTAGAGAAATGCAAATCAAAACTACAATGAGGTAAGACCTCACACCTGTTAGAATCGGCATCATCAGATAATCTACAAACAACAAATTCTGGGGAGGGTGTGGACAAAAGGAACCCTCTTCCGCTATTGGTGGGAATGTAAATGGATACAGTCACTATGGAGAACAGTATGGAGGTTCCTTTAAAAAACTAAAAACAGAATTACAATAGGATACAGCAATCCCACTTCTGGGCATATACCCAGAGAAAACCATAAATCACAAAGACACATTCACCACAATGTTCATTGCAGCACTATTTACAATAGCCAGGTAATGGAAGCAACCTAAATGCCCACAGACAGACGAATGGATAAAGATGTGGTACATATATAAAATGGAATATTACTCAGCCATAAAAAGGAATGAAACTGGGTCATTTGTAGAGAAGTTGATGGATCTAGAGACTGTCATACAGAGTGAAGTAAGTCAGAAAGAGAAAAACAAATATTGTATATTAATGCCTATATGTGGAACCTAGAAAAATGCTACAGATGAACTGGTTTGCAGGGCAGAAATAGAGACACAGAGGTAGAGAACAAACGTATGGACACAAAGTGGGGGAAGCCATGGGGTGGTGGTGGTGGGATGTGTTGGGAGATTGGGATTGACCTGTATACATGTCTATGCATAAAATAGATAACTAAAAATAACCTACTGTATAAAAAAAAAATAAAATTAAATTTCAAAAATTTTAAAAATAAAATGTAAAAATAAAACGGAAAAATGTTCTTCCATTCACACTGATGTATTTATAAGAATGAATTATTTCCATGCTTATATCCATAAATACATAAAAGAGGAATAAAATCTAACTTGAACCAAAAAAGATAAAAAAAACTGAACCTAACAGTTATACAGAGGCAAACACTACCAAGGCACTTGCTCCAGTGGTAAACAATTCTGAAATTGGTCAGAGGTGGGGAATCATCTCCCATAGAGCCAGCAGCCCCGCCCGCCCACGCAAGGAGCGTCCTTATTGCAAAGCTGGGGGACCGTGCCGAGGCCTCTGTGAGTAAACGTGAGCTGAGCCCCAGGCCAGCTGCTGCTGAACTGTTCCCACCCTTCCCAGGTGAAACACCTGAATATGTACAAGGGCATGAAAGCCTAGAGGAAGGGCCGTGGTGCCACACCAGCGACAGCACGCAGGCCACCTTGGTGCATGCAGGTCAGCCAGGATGGTCCTGGCCACGGGCGCTCTTCTGGAAGCTTTCCATTGCCCTGCCTGAGATACCCCTCCTGTCCCGGCCCCCACTCCTTTTTTTCCTTCCTCACCTCAGCCCGGAGAGATATTCCAGTGGAAGTTATGGGTGACACATCCTCTTCTTTACAGGTGGCAGCCTGGCAACTCCTGCAGAAAGTCCAGCAGAGCCCCACTCACACCGGGCCACCCACAAAGCCGTGGACCCTCACACCATCCCACCAGCACAGCCCCGAGACTGCTGACGGGGCAGAGAATATGGAGTCAGGCACAGCTGCAGGGGCTATTGCTGCCTGGAGTGCTGTTTATATTGACCTCAACCCAGGCACACCTGGGGAGGGCTTGCCGGCAGGGTCAGGCTGCCCAGGTCAGCTAATCCTCAGCCCTCAGGGAATCACGTTGCAGAAAATGGACCTCGCAATGACAGAATATTCGCCAAGGAAAAGAAGCACACAATGCCATTTGCAGCACCGTAGATGAGTCTAGAGGTAATCACGTGACTTGGAGTAAGTCAGAAAGTGAAAGACACATATCATATCATATCACTTATAGGTGTTACCTATAAATTGATACCACGGCAGATATTTCCACGGAGAAGGACAATCACAGATTCATTAAACAAACTTATGGTTCACCAAAGGAAAGGTGTGAGGATTGAATTCATTACGATATTGGGGTTAACAGACATATACAAACACAGTAGACATATATAATCACCAAAGACCTACGGAGTACCAAGAGAAGACTACTCAACATTGTGTCATAACGAACATGGGAAAAGGATCCCAGGAAGAACAGACATATGTATATGTGTAAAAGAACCACCTCTTGCACACCTACAACAAGCTAAACGTTGTACTCAAACTTGCTGTAATAAAAAATAAAAAATTAAATTAAAAACACGAACAAGAATTAGTGAGACAAACTTGAGGGGCTTTCTCCTGGCACATTCCGTTCTACATTCCAATCTAGAACGCGACTTCCATTGAGGCTCTGCTGCCCTAGTAACCAGATTTGGTAAGGGAGAACTGCTGCCACCTTGTGGCCGTTTCACACAACAGCAGCTTTAATCCCAGCGCTAATGGTCAGTGGATATTCCAAATCATTACAGGCCTGTAAATGACACCTGCCCTGAAAACAAATCCTGGGGTCATATATCGACCAAAAAATTCAAAAGACGTCCATATTTCAAAACGACAGTTTCAAGGGGCATATTTCACGCACATTAGTGTTCTGCTTCTTTTGCTTTCTTTCTTTCTTTGTTAAAAAAACGGGAATGGAAAAAGGCAACCCTCAGAAGGGGCGAAAACTTTCACAAACGAATCAATGGACAAAGGTTTAATCTCCAATATATATAAACAGCTCATGCAGCTTAATATTAATAAAACAAACAACCCAATACAAAAATGGGCAGAAGATCTAAATAGACGTTTCTTCAAAGAAGACACAGAGATGGCCAAGACGCACATGAAAAGCTGCTCAACATCACTAATTATTAGAGAAATGCAAATCAAAACTACAATGAGGTAAGACCTCACACCTGTTAGAATCGGCATCATCAGATAATCTACAAACAACAAATTCTGGGGAGGGTGTGGACAAAAGAAAGCCTCTTCCGCTATTGGTGGGAATGTAAATGGATACAGTCACTATGGAGAACAGTATGGAGGTTCCTTTAAAAAACTAAAAACAGAATTACAATAGGATACAGCAATCCCACTTCTGGGCATATACCCAGAGAAAACCATAAATCACAAAGACACATTCACCACAATGTTCATTGCAGCAGTATTTACAATAGCCAGGTAATGGAAGCAACCTAAATGCCCACAGACAGACGAATGGATAAAGATGTGGTACATATATAAAATGGAATATTACTCAGCCATAAAAAGGAATGAAAGTGGGTCATTTGTAGAGAAGTTGATGGATCTAGAGACTGTCATACAGAGTGAAGTAAGTCAGAAAGAGAAAAACAAATATTGTATATTAATGCCTATATGTGGAACCTAGAAAAATGCTACAGATGAACTGGTTTGCAGGGCAGAAATAGAGACACAGAGGTAGAGAACAAACGTATGGACACAAAGTGGGGGAAGCCATGGGGTGGTGGTGGTGGGATGAGTTGGGAGATTGGGATTGACCTGTATACATGTATATGCATAAAATAGATAACTAATAATAACCTAGTGTATAAAAAAATAAATAAAATTAAATTTCAAAATTTTTAAAAATAAAATGTAAAAATAAAACAGAAAAAAAGTTCTTCCATTCACACTGATGTATTTATAAGAATGAATTATTTCCATGCTTATATCTATAAATACATAAAAGAGGAATAAAATCTAACTTGAACCACAAAAGAAAAAAAAAAACTGAACCTAACAGTTATACAGAGGAAAACACTACCAAGGCACTTGCTCCAGTGGTAAACAATTCTGAAATTGGTCAGAGGTGGGGAATCATCTCCCATAGAGCCAGCAGCCCCGCCCGCCCAGGCAAGGAGCGTCCTTATTGCAAAGCTGGGGGACCGTGCCGAGGCCTCTGTGAGTAAACGTGAGCTGAGCCCCAGGCCAGCTGCTGCTGAACTGTTCCCACCCTTCCCAGGTGAAACACCTGAATATGTACAAGGGCATGAAAGCCTAGAGGAAGGGCCGTGGTGCCACACCAGCGACAGCACGCAGGCCACCTTGGTGCCTGCAGGTCAGCCAGGATGGTCCTGGCCACGGGCGCTCTTCTGGAAGCTTTCCATTGCCCTGCCTGAGATACCCCTCCTGTCCCGGCCCCCACTCCTTTTTTTCCTTCCTCACCTCAGCCCGGAGAGATATTCCAGTGGAAGTTATGGGTGACACATCCTCTTCTTTACAGGTGGCAGCCTGGCAACTCCTGCAGAAAGTCCAGCAGAGCCCCACTCACACCGGGCCACCCACAAATCCGTGGACCCTCACACCCTCCCACCAACACAGCCCCGAGACTGCCGACGGGGCAGAGAATATGGAGTCAGGCACAGCTGCAGGGGCTATTGCTGCCTGGAGTGCTGTTTATATTGACCTCAACCCAGGCACACCTGGGGAGGGCTTGCCGGCAGGGTCAGGCTGCCCAGGTCAGCTAATCCTCAGCCCTCAGGGAATCACATTGCAGAAAATGGACCTCGCTAAGACAGAATATTCGCCAAGGAAAAGAAGCACACAATGCCATTTGCAGCACCGTAGATGAGTCTAGAGGTAATCACGTGACTTGGAGTAAGTCAGAAAGTGAAAGACACATATCATATCATATCACTTATAGGTGTTACCTATAAATTGATACCAGGGCAGATATTTCCACGGAGAAGTGCAATCACAGATTCATTAAACAAACTTATGGTTCACCAAAGGAAAGGTGTGAGGATTGAATTCATTACGATATAGGGGTTAACAGACATATACAAACACAGTAGACATATATAATCACCAAAGACCTACGGAGTACCAAGAGAAGACTACTCAACATTCTGTCATAACGAACATAGGAAAAGGATCCCAGGAAGAACAGACATATGTATATGTGTAAAAGAACCACCTCTTGCACACCTACAACAAGCTAAACGTTGTACTCAAACTTGCTGTAATAAAAAATAAAAAATTAAATTAAAAACACGAACAAGAAGTAGTGAGAAAAACTTGAGGGGCTTTCTCCTGGTACATTCCTTTCTACATTCCAATCTAGAACGAGACTTCCATTGAGGCTCTGCTGCCCTAGTAACCAGATTTGGTAAGGGAGAACTGCTGCCACCTTGTGGCCGTTTCACACAACAGCAGCTTTAATCCCAGCGCTAATGGTCAGTGGATATTCCAAATCATTACAGGCCTGTAAATGACACCTGCCCTGAAAACAAATCCTGGGGTCATATATCGACCAAAAAATTCAAAAGACGTCCATATTTCAAAACGACAGTTTCAAGAGGCATATTTCACGCACATTAGTGTTCTGCTTCTTTTGCTTTCTTTCTTTCTTTGTTAAAAAAACGGGAATGGAAAAAGGCAACCCTCAGAAGGGGCGAAAACTTTCACGAACGAATCAATGGACAAAGGTTTAATCTCCAATATATATAAACAGCTCATGCAGCTTAATATTAATAAAACAAACAACCCAATACAAAAATGGGCAGAAGATCTAAATAGACGTTTCTTCAAAGAAGACACAGAGATGGCCAAGACACACATGAAAAGCTGCTCAACATCACTAATTATTAGAGAAATGCAAATCAAAACTACAATGAGGTAAGACCTCACACCTGTTAGAATCGGCATCATCAGATAATCTACAAACAACAAATTCTGGGGAGTGTGTGGACAAAAGGAACCCTCTTCCGCTATTGGTGGGAATGTAAATGGATACAGTCACTATGGATAACAGTATGGAGGTTCCTTTAAAAAACTAAAAACAGAATTACAATAGGATCCAGCAATCCCACTTCTGGGCATATACCCAGAGAAAACCATAAATCACAAAGACACATTCACCACAATGTTCACTGCAGCACTATTTACAATAGCCAGGTAATGGAAGCAACCTAAATGGCCACAGACAGACGAATGGATAAAGATGTGGTACATATATAAAATGGAATATTACTCAGCCATAAAAAGGAATGAAACTGGGTCATTTGTAGAGAAGTTGATGGATCTAGAGACTGTCATACAGAGTGAAGTAAGTCAGAAAGAGAAAAACAAATAATGTATATTAATGCCTATATGTGGAACCTAGAAAAATGCTACAGATGAACTGGTTTGCAGGGCAGAAATAGAGACACAGAGGTAGAGAACAAACGTATGGACACAAAGTGGGGGAAGCCATGGGGTGGTGGTGGTGGGATGTGTTGGGAGATTGGGATTGACCTGTATACATGTCTATGCATAAAATAGATAACTAAAAATAACCTACTGTATAAAAAAAAATAAAATTAAATTTCAAAAATTTTAAAAATAAAATGTAAAAATAAAACAGAAAAAATGTTCTTCCATTCACACTGATGTATTTATAAGAATGAATTATTTCCATGCTTATATCCATAAATACATAAAAGAGGAATAAAATCTAACTTGAACCAAAAAAGATAAAAAAAACTGAACCTAACAGTTATACAGAGGCAAACACTACCAAGGCACTTGCTCCAGTGGTAAACAATTCTGAAATTGGTCAGAGGTGGGGAATCATCTCCCATAGAGCCAGCAGCCCCGCCCGCCCAGGCAAGGAGCGTCCTTATTGCAAAGCTGGGGGACGGTGCTGTGGCCTCTGTGAGTAAACGTGAGCTGAGCCCCAGGCCAGCTGCTGCTGAACTGTTCCCACCCTTTCCAGGTGAAACACCTGAATATGTACAAGGGCATGAAAGCCTAGAGGAAGGGCCGTGGTGCCACACCAGCGACAGCACGCAGGCCACCTTGGTGCCTGCAGGTCAGCCAGGATGGTCCTGGCCACGGGCGCTCTTCTGGAAGCTTTCCATTGCCCTGCCTGAGATACCCCTCCTGTCCCGGCCCCCACTCCTCTTTTTCTTTCCTCACCTCAGCCCGGAGAGATATTCCAGTGGAAGTTATGGGTGACACATCCTCTTCTTTACAGGTGGCAGCCTGGCAACTCCTGCAGAAAGTCCAGCAGAGCCCCACTCACACCGGGCCACCCACAAAGCCGTGGACCCTAACACCCTCCCACCAGCACAGCCCCGAGACTGCTGACGGGGCAGAGAATATGGAGTCAGGCACAGCTGCAGGGGCTATTGCTGCCTGGAGTGCTGTTTATATTGACCTCAACCCAGGCACACCTGGGGAGGGCTTGCCGGCAGGGTCAGGCTGCCCTGGTCAGCTAATCCTCATCCCTCAGGGAATCACATTGCAGAAAATGGACCTCGCTAAGACAGAATATTCGCCAAGGAAAAGAAGCACACAATGCCATTTGCAGCACCGTAGATGAGTCTAGAGGTAATCACGTGACTTGGAGTAAGTCAGAAAGTGAAAGACACATATCATATCATATCACTTATAGGTGTTACCTATAAATTGATACCAGGGCAGATATTTCCACGGAGAAGGGCAATCACAGATTCATTAAACAAACTTATGGTTCACCAAAGGAAAGGTGTGAGGATTGAATTCATTACGATATTGGGGTTAACAGACATATACAAACACAGTAGACGTATATAATCACCAAAGACCTACGGAGTACCAGAGAAGACTACTCAACATTGTGTCATAACGAACATGGGAAAAGGATCCCAGGAAGAACAGACATATGTATATGTGTAAAAGAACCACCTCTTGCACACCTACAACAAGCTAAACGTTGTACTCAAACTTGCTGTAATAAAAAATAAAAAAATAAATTAAAAACACGAACAAGAATTAGTGAGAAAAACTTGAGGGGCTTTCTCCTGGTACATTCCGTTGTACATTCCAATCTAGAACGCGACTTCCATTGAGGCTCTGCTGCCCTAGTAACCAGATTTGGTAAGGGAGAACTGCTGCCACCTTGTGGCCGTTTCACACAACAGCAGCTTTAATCCCAGCGCTAATGGTCAGTGGATATTCCAAATCATTACAGGCCTGTAAATGACACCTGCCCTGAAAACAAATCCTGGGGTCATATATCGACCAAAAAATTCAAAAGACGTCCATATTTCAAAACGACAGTTTCAAGAGGCATATTTCACGCACATTAGTGTTCTGCTTCTTTTGCTTTCTTTCTTTCTTTGTTAAAAAAACGGGAATGGAAAAAGGCAACCCTCAGAATGGGCGAAAACTTTCACAAACGAATCAATGGACAAAGGTTTAATCTCCAATATATATAAACAGCTCATGCAGCTTAATATTAATAAAACAAACAACCCAATACAAAAATGGGCAGAAGATCTAAATAGACGTTTCTTCAAAGAAGACACAGAGATGGCCAAGACGCACATGAAAAGCTGCTCAACATCACTAATTATTAGAGAAATGCAAATCAAAAGTACAATGAGGTAAGACCTCACACCTGTTAGAATCGGCATCATCAGATAATCTACAAACAACAAATTCTGGGGAGGGTGTGGACAAAAGGAACCCTCTTCCGCTATTGGTGGGAATGTAAATGGATACAGTCACTATGGAGAACAGTATGGAGGTTCCTTTAAAAAACTAAAAACAGAATTACAATAGGATCCAGCAATCCCACTTCTGAGAATATACCCAGAGAAAACCATAAATCACAAAGACACATTCACCACAATGTTCATTGCAGCACTATTTACAATAGCCAGGTAATGGAAGCAACCTAAATGCCCACAGACAGACGAATGGATAAAGATGTGGTACATATATAAAATGGAATATTACTCAGCCATAAAAAGGAATGAAACTCGGTCATTTGTAGAGAAGTTGATGGATCTAGAGACTGTCATACAGAGTGAAGTAAGTCAGAAAGAGAAAAACAAATATTGTATATTAATGCCTATATGTGGAACCTAGAAAAATGCTACAGATGAACTGGTTTGCAGGGCAGAAATAGAGACACAGAGGTAGAGAACAAACGTATGGACACAAAGTGGGGGAAGCCATGGGGTGGTGGTGGTGGGATGTGTTGGGAGATTGGGATTGACCTGTATACATGTCTATGCATAAAATAGATAACTAAAAATAACCTACTGTATAAAAAAAAATAAAATTAAATTTCAAAAATTTTAAAAATAAAATGTAAAAATAAAACGGAAAAAATGTTCTTCCATTCACACTGATGTATTTATAAGAATGAATTATTTCCATGCTTATATCCATAAATACATAAAAGAGGAATAAAATCTAACTTGAACCAAAAAAGATAAAAAAAACTGAACCTAACAGTTATACAGAGGCAAACACTACCAAGGCACTTGCTCCAGTGGTAAACAATTCTGAAATTGGTCAGAGGTGGGGAATCATCTCCCATAGAGCCAGCAGCCCCGCCCGCCCACACAAGGAGCGTCCTTATTGCAAAGCTGGGGGACCGTGCCGAGGCCTCTGTGAGTAAACGTGAGCTGAGCCCCAGGCCAGCTGCTGCTGAACTGTTCCCACCCTTCCCAGGTGAAACACCTGAATATGTACAAGGGCATGAAAGCCTAGAGGAAGGGCCGTGGTGCCACACCAGCGACAGCACGCAGGCCACCTTGGTGCCTGCAGGTCAGCCAGGATGGTCCTGGCCACGGGCGCTCTTCTGGAAGCTTTCCATTGCCCTGCCTGAGATACCCCTCCTGTCCCGGCCCCCACTCCTTTTTTTCCTTCCTCACCTCAGCCCGGAGAGATATTCCAGTGGAAGTTATGGGTGACACATCCTCTTCTTTACAGGTGGCAGCCTGGCAACTCCTGCAGAAAGTCCAGCAGAGCCCCACTCACACCGGGCCACCCACAAAGCCGTGGACCCTCACACCCTCCCAACAGCACAGCCCCGAGACTGCTGACGGGGCAGAGAATATGGAGTCAGGCACAGATGCAGGGGCTATTGCTGCCTGGAGTGCTGTTTATATTGACCTCAACCCAGGCACACCTGGGGAGGGCTTGCCGGCAGGGTCAGGCTGCCCAGGTCAGCTAATCCTCAGCCCTCAGGGAATCACATTGCAGAAAATGGACCTCGCTAAGATAGAATATTCGCCAAGGAAAAGAAGCACACAATGCCATTTGCAGCACCGTAGATGAGTCTAGAGGTAATCACGTGACTTGGAGTAAGTCAGAAAGTGAAAGACACATATCATATCATATCACTTATAGGTGTTACCTATAAATTGATACCAGGGCAGATATTTCCACGGAGAAGGGCAATCACAGATTCATTAAACAAACTTATGGTTCACCAAAGGAAAGGTGTGAGGATTGAATTCATTACGATATTGGGGTTAACAGACATATACAAACACAGTAGACATATATAATCACCAAAGACCTACGGAGTACCAAGAGAAGACTACTCAACATTCTGTCATAACGTACATGGGAAAAGGATCCCAGGAAGAACAGACATATGTATATGTGTAAAAGAACCACCTCTTGCACACCTACAACAAGCTAAACGTTGTACTCAAACTTGCTGTAATAAAAAATAAAAAATTAAATTAAAAACACGAACAAGAAGTAGTGAGACAAACTTGAGGGGCTTTCTCCTGGCACATTCCGTTCTACATTCCAATCTAGAACGCGACTTCCATTGAAGCTCTGCTGCCCTAGTAACCAGATTTGGTAAGGGAGAACTGCTGCCACCTTGTGGACGTTTCACACAACAGCAGCTTTAATCCCAGCGCTAATGGTCAGTGGATATTCCAAATCATTACAGGCCTGTAAATGACACCTGCCCTGAAAACAAATCCTGGGGTCATATATCGACCAAAAAATTCAAAAGACGTCCATATTTCAAAACGACAGTTTCAAGAGGCATATTTCACGCACATTAGTGTTCTGATTCTTTTGCTTTCTTTCTTTCTTTGTTAAAAATACGGGAATGGAAAAAGGTAACCCTCAGAAGGGGCGAAAACGTTCACAAACGAATCAATGGACAAAGGTTTAATCTCAAATATATATATACAGCTCATGCAGATTAATATTAATACAACAAACAACCCAATACAAAAATGGGCAGAAGATCTAAATAGACGTTTCTTCAAAGAAGACACAGAGATGGCCAAGACGCACATGAAAAGCTGCTCAACATCACTAATTATTAGAGAAATGCAAATCAAAACTACAATTAGGTAAGACCTCACACCTGTTAGAATCGGCATCATCAGATAATCTACAAACAACAAATTCTGGGGAGGGTGTGGACAAAAGGAACCCTCTTCCGCTATTGGTGGGAATGTAAATTGATACAGTCACTATGGAGAACAGTATGGAGGTTCCTTTAAAAAACTAAAAACAGAATTACCATAGGATCCAGCAATCCCACTTCTGTGCATATACCCAGAGAAAACCATAAATCACAGAGACACATTCACCACAATGTTCATTGCAGCACTATTTACAATAGCCAGGTAATGGAAGCAACTTAAATGCCCACAGACAGACGAATGGATAAAGATGTGGTACATATATAAAATGGAATATTACTCAGCCATAAAAAGGAATGAAACTGGGTCATTTGTAGAGAAGTTGATGGATCTAGAGACTGTCATACAGAGTGAAGTAAGTCAGAAAGAGAAAAACAAATATTGTATATTAATGCCTATATGTGGAACCTAGAAAAATGCTACAGATGAACTGGTTTGCAGGGCAGAAATAGAGACACAGAGGTAGAGAACAAACGTATGGACACAAAGTGGGGGAAGCCATGGGGTGGTGGTGGTGGGATGAGTTGGGAGATTGGGATTGACCTGTATACATGTATATGCATAAAATAGATAACTAATAATAACCTAGTGTATAAAAAAATAAATAAAATTAAATTTCAAAATTTTTAAAAATAAAATGTAAAAATAAAACAGAAAAAAAGTTCTTCCATTCACACTGATGTATTTATAAGAATGAATTATTTCCATGCTTATATCTATAAATACATAAAAGAGGAATAAAATCTAACTTGAACCACAAAAGAAAAAAAAAAACTGAACCTAACAGTTATACAGAGGAAAACACTACCAAGGCACTTGCTCCAGTGGTAAACAATTCTGAAATTGGTCAGAGGTGGGGAATCATCTCCCATAGAGCCAGCAGCCCCGCCCGCCCACGCAAGGAGCGTCCTTATTGCAAAGCTGGGGGACCGTGCCGAGGCCTCTGTGAGTAAATGTGAGCTGAGACCCAGGCCAGCTGCTGCTGAACTGTTCCCACCCTTCCCAGGTGAAACACCTGAATATGTACAAGGGCTTGAAAGCCTAGAGGAAGGGCCATGGAGCCACACCAGCGACAGCACGCAGGCCACCTTGGTGCCTGCAGGTCAGCCAGGATGGTCCTGGCCACGGGCGCTCTTCTGGAAGCTTTCCATTGCCCTGCCTGAGATACCCCTCCTGTCCCGGCCCCCACTCCTTTTTTTCCTTCCTCACCTCAGCCCGGAGAGATATTCCAGTGGAAGTTATGGGTGACACATCCTCTTCTTTACAGGTGGCAGCCTGGCAACTCCTGCAGAAAGTCCAGCAGAGCCCCACTCACACCGGGCCACCCACAAAGCCGTGGACACTCACACCCTCCCACCAGCACAGCCCCGAGACTGCCGACGGGGCAGAGAATATGGAGTCAGGCACAGCTGCAGGGGCTATTGCTGCCTGGAGTGCTGTTTATATTGACCTCAACCCAGGCACACCTGGGGAGGGCTTGCCGGCAGGGTCAGGCTGCCCAGGTCAGCTAATCCTCAGCCCTCAGGGAATCACATTGCAGAAAATGGACCTCGCTAAGACAGAATATTCGCCAAGGAAAAGAAGCACACAATGCCATTTGCAGCACCGTAGATGAGTCTAGAGGTAATCACGTGACTTGGAGTAAGTCAGAAAGTGAAAGACACATATCATATCATATCACTTATAGGTGTTACCTATAAATTGATACCAGGGCAGATATTTCCACGGAGAAGTGCAATCTCAGATTCATTAAACAAACTTATGGTTCACCAAAGGAAAGGTGTGAGGATTGAATTCATTACGATATAGGGGTTAACAGACATATACAAACACAGTAGACATATATAATCATCAAAGACCTACGGAGTACCAAGAGAAGACTACTCAACATTCTGTCATAACGAACATGGGAAAAGGATCCCAGGAAGAACAGACATATGTATATGTGTAAAAGAACCACCTCTTGCACACCTACAACAAGCTAAACGTTGTACTCAAACTTGCTGTAATAAAAAATAAAAAATTAAATTAAAAACACGAACAAGAAGTAGTGAGAAAAACTTGAGGGGCTTTCTCCTGGTACATTCCGTTCTACATTCCAATCTAGAACGCGACTTCCATTAAGGCTCTGCTGCCCTAGTAACCAGATTTGGTAAGGGAGAACTGCTGCCACCTTGTGGCCGTTTCACACAACAGCAGCTTTAATCCCAGCGCTAATGGTCAGTGGATATTCCAAATCATTACAGGCCTGTAAATGACACCTGCCCTGAAAACAAATCCTGGGGTCATACACCGACCAAAAAATTCAAAAGACATCCATATTTCAAAACGACAGTTTCAAGAGGCATATTTCACGCACATTAGTGTTCTGATTCTTTTGCTTTTTTTCTTTCTTTGTTAAAAATACGGGAATGGAAAAAGGTAACCCTCAGAAGGGGCGAAAACGTTCACAAACGAATCAATGGACAAAGGTTTAATCTCCAATATATATATACAGCTCATGCAGCTTAATATTAATACAACAAAGAACCCAATACAAAAATGGGCAGAAGATCTAAATAGACGTTTCTTCAAAGAAGACACAGAGATGGCCAAGACGCACATGAAAAGCTGCTCAACATCACTAATTATTAGAGAAATGCAAATCAAAACTACAATTAGGTAAGACCTCACACCTGTTAGAATCGGCATCATCAGATAATCTGCAAACAACAAATTCTGGGGAGGGTGCGGACAAAAGGAACCCTCTTCCGCTATTGGTGGGAATGTAAATTGATACAGTCACTATGGAGAACAGTATGGAGGTTCCTTTAAAAAACTAAAAAGAGAATTACCATAGGATCCAGCAATCCCACTTCTGTGCATATACCCAGAGAAAACCATAAATCACAGAGACACATTCACCACAATGTTCATTGCAGCACTATTTACAATAACCAGGTAATGGAAGCAATCTAAATGCCCACAGACAGACGAATGGATAAAGATGTGGTACATATATAAAATGGAATATTACTCAGCCATAAAAAGGAATGAAACTGAGTCATTTGTAGAGAAGTTGATGGATCTAGAGACTGTCATACAGAGTGAAGTAAGTCAGAAAGAGAAAAACAAATATTGTATATTAATGCCTATATGTGGAACCTAGAAAAATGCTACAGATGAACTGGTTTGCAGGGCAGAAATAGAGACACAGAGGTAGAGAACAAACGTATGGACACAAAGTGGGGGAAGCCATGGGGTGGTGGTGGTGGGATGAGTTGGGAGATTGGGATTGACCTGTATACATGTATATGCATAAAATAGATAACTAATAATAACCTAGTGTATAAAAAAATAAATAAAATTATATTTCAAAATTTTTAAAAATAAAATGTAAAAATAAAACAGAAAAAAAGTTCTTCCATTCACACTGATGTATTTATAAGAATGAATTATTTCCATGCTTATATCTATAAATACATAAAAGAGGAATAAAATCTAACTTGAACCAAAAAAGAAAAAAAAAAACTGAACCTAACAGTTATACAGAGGCAAACACTACCAAGGCACTTGCTCCAGTGGTAAACAATTCTGAAATTGGTCAGAGGTGGGGAATCATCTCCCATAGAGCCAGCAGCCCCGCCCGCCCACGCAAGGAGCGTCCTTATTGCAAAGCTGGGGGACCGTGCCGAGGCCTCTGTGAGTAAACGTGAGCTGAGCCCCAGGCCAGCTGCTGCTGAACTGTTCCCACCCTTCCCAGGTGAAACACCTGAATATGTACAAGGGCATGAAAGACTAGAGGAAGGGCCGTGGTGCCACAACAGCGACAGCACGCAGGCCACCTTGGTGCCTGCAGGTCAGCCAGGATGGTCCTGGCCACGGGCGCTCTTCTGGAAGCTTTCCATTGCCCTGCCTGAGATACCCCTCCTGTCCCGGCCCCCACTCCTTTTTTTCCTTCCTCACCTCAGCCCGGAGAGATATTCCAGTGGAAGTTATGGGTGACACATCCTCTTCTTTACAGGTGGCAGCCTGGCAACTCCTGCAGAAAGTCCAGCAGAGCCCCACTCACACCGGGCCACCCACAAAGCCGTGGACCCTCACACCCTCCCACCAGCACAGCCCCGAGACTGCTGACGGGGCAGAGAATATGGAGTCAGGCACAGATGCAGGGGCTATTGCTGCCTGGAGTGCTGTTTATATTGACCTCAACCCAGGCACACCTGGGGAGGGCTTGCCGGCAGGGTCAGGCTGCCCAGGTCAGCTAATCCTCAGCCCTCAGGGAATCACTTTGCAGAAAATGGACCTCGCTAAGACAGAATATTCGCCAAGGAAAAAAAGCACACAATGCCATTTGCAGCACCGTAGATGAGTCTAGAGGAAATCACGTGACTTGGAGTAAGTCTGAAAGTGAAAGACACATATCATATCATATCACTTATAGGTGTTACCTAAAAATTGATACCAGGGCAGATATTTCCACGGAGAAGGGCAATCACAGATTCATTAAACAAACTTATGGTTCACCAAAGGAAAGGTGTGAGGATTGAATTCATTACGATATTGGGGTTAACAGACATATACAAACACAGTAGACATATATAATCACCAAAGACTTACGGAGTACCAAGAGAAGACTACTCAACATTCTGTCATAACGTACATGGGAAAAGGATCCCAGGAAGAACGGACATATGTATATGTGTAAAAGAACCACCTCTTGCACACCTACAACAAGCTAAACGTTGTACTCAAACTTGCTGTAATAAAAAATAAAAAATTAAATTAAAAACACGAACAAGAAATAGTGAGACAAACTAGAGGGGCTTTCTCCTGGTACATTCCGTTCTACATTCCAATCTAGAACGCGACTTCCTTTGAGGCTCTGCTGCCCTAGTAACCAGATTTGGTAAGGGAGAACTGCTGCCACCTTGTGGCCGTTTCACACAACAGCAGCTTTAATCCCAGCGCTAATGGTCAGTGGATATTCCAAATCATTACAGGCCTGTAAATGACACCTGCCCTGAAAACAAATCCTGGGGTCATATATCGACCAAAAAATTCAAAAGACGTCCATATTTCAAAACGACAGTTTCAAGAGGCATATTTCACGCACATTAGTGTTCTGCTTCTTTTGCTTTCTTTCTTTCTTTGTTAAAAAAACGGGAATGGAAAAAGGCAACCCTCAGAAGGGGCGAAAACTTTCACAAACGAATCAATGCACAAAGGTTTAATCTCCAATATATATATACAGCTCATGCAGCTTAATATTAATACAACAAACAACCCAATACAAAAATGGGCAGAAGATCTAAATAGACGTTTCTTCAAAGAAGACACAGAGATGGCCAAGACGCACATGAAAAGCTGCTCAACATCACTAATTATTAGAGAAATGCAAATCAAAACTACAATGAGGTAAGACCTCACACCTGTTAGAATCGGCATCATCAGATAATCTACAAACAACAAATTCTGGGGAGGGTGTGGACAAAAGGAACCCTCTTCCGCTATTGGTGGGAATGTAAATGGATACAGTCACTATGGAGAACAGTATGGAGGTTCCTTTAAAAAACTAAAAACAGAATTACAGTAGGATCCAGCAATCCCACTTCTGGGCATATACCCAGAGAAAACCATAAATCACAAAGACACATTCACCACAATGTTCATTGCAGCACTATTTACAATAGCCAGGTAATGGAAGCAACCTAAATGGCCACAGACAGACGAATGGATAAAGATGTGGTACATATATAAAATGGAATATTACTCAGCCATAAAAAGGAATGAAACTGGGTCATTTGTAGAGAAGTTGATGGATCTAGAGACTGTCATACAGAGTGAAGTAAGTCAGAAAGAGAAAAACAAATATTGTATATTAATGCCTATATGTGGAACCTAGAAAAATGCTACAGATGAACTGGTTTGCAGGGCAGAAATAGAGACACAGAGGTAGAGAACAAACGTATGGACACAAAGTGGGGGAAGCCATGGGGTGGTGGTGGTGGGATGTGTTGGGAGATTGGGATTGACCTGTATACATGTCTATGCATAAAATAGATAACTAATAATAACCTACTGTATAAAAAAAATAAATAAAATTAAATTTCAAAAATTTTAAAAATAAAATGTAAAAATAAAACAGAAAAAATGTTCTTCCATTCACACTGATGTATTTATAAGAATGAATTATTTCCATGCTTATATCCATAAATACATAAAAGTGGAATAAAATCTAACTTGAACCAAAAAAGATAAAAAAAACTGAACCTAACAGTTATACAGAGGCAAACACTACCAAGGCACTTGCTCCAGTGGTAAACAATTCTGAAATTGGTCAGAGGTGGGGAATCATCTCCCATAGAGCCAGCAGCCCCGCCCACCCACGCAAGGAGCGTCCTTATTGCAAAGCTGGGGGACCGTGCCGAGGCCTCTGTGAGTAAACGTGAGCTGAGCCCCAGGCCAGCTGCTGCTGAACTGTTCCCACCCTTCCCAGGTGAAACACCTGAATATGTACAAGGGCATGAAAGCCAAGAGGAAGGGCCGTGGTGCCACACCAGCGACAGCACGCAGGCCACCTTGGTGCCTGCAGGTCAGCCAGGATGGTCCTGGCCACGGGCGCTCTTCTGGAAGCTTTCCATTGCCCTGCCTGAGATACCCCTCCTGTCCCGGCCCCCACTCCTTTTTTTCCTTCCTCACCTCAGCCCGGAGAGATATTCCAGTGGAAGTTATGGGTGACACATCCTCTTCTTTACAGGTGGCAGCCTGGCAACTCCTGCAGAAAGTCCAGCAGAGCCCCACTCACACCGGGCCACCCACAAAGCCGTGGACCCTCACACCCTCCCACCAGCACAGCCCCGAGACTGCTGACGGGGCAGAGAATATGGAGTCAGGCACAGCTGCAGGGGCTATTGCTGCCTGGAGTGCTGTTTATATTGACCTCAACCCAGGCACACCTGGGGAGGGCTTGCCGGCAGGGTCAGGCTGCCCAGGTCAGCTAATCCTCAGCCCTCAGGGAATCACATTGCAGAAAATGGACCTCGCTAAGACAGAATATTCGCCAAGGAAAAGAAGCACACAATGCCATTTGCAGCACCGTAGATGAGTCTAGAGGTAATCACGTGACTTGGAGTAAGTCAGAAAGTGAAAGACACATATCATATCATATCACTTATAGGTGTTACCTATAAATTGATACCAGGGCAGATATTTCCACGGAGAAGGGCAATCACAGATTCATTAAACAAACTTATGGTTCACCAAAGGAAAGGTGTGAGGATTGAATTCATTACGATATTGGGGTTAACAGACATATACAAACACAGTAGACATATATAATCACCAAAGACCTACGGAGTACCAAGAGAAGACTACTCAACATTGTGTCATAACGAACATGGGAAAAGGATCCCAGGAAGAACAGACATATGTATATGTGTAAAAGAACCACCTCTTGCACACCTACAACAAGCTAAACGTTGTACTCAAACTTGCTGTAATAAAAAATAAAAAAATAAATTAAAAACACGAACAAGAATTAGTGAGAAAAACTTGAGGGGCTTTCTCCTGGTACATTCCGTTGTACATTCCAATCTAGAACGCGACTTCCATTGAGGCTCTGCTGCCCTAGTAACCAGATTTGGAAAGGGAGAACTGCTGCCACCTTGTGGCCGTTTCACACAACAGCAGCTTTAATCCCAGCGCTAATGGTCAGTGGATATTCCAAATCATTACAGGCCTGTAAATGACACCTGCCCTGAAAACAAATCCTGGGGTCATATATCGACCAAAAAATTCAAAAGACGTCCATATTTCAAAATGACAGTTTCAAGAGGCATATTTCACGCACATTAGTGTTCTGCTTCTTTTGCTTTCTTTCTTTCTTTGTTAAAAAAACGGGAATGGAAAAATGCAACCCTCAGAATGGGCGAAAACTTTCACAAACGAATCAATGCACAAAGGTTTAATCTCCAATATATATATACAGCTCATGCAGCTTAATATTAATACAACAAACAACCCAATACAAAAATGGGCAGAAGATCTAAATAGACGTTTCTTCAAAGAAGACACAGAGATGGCCAAGACGCACATGAAAAGCTGCTCAACATCACTAATTATTAGAGAAATGCAAATCAAAACTACAATGAGGTAAGACCTCACACCTGTTAGAATCGGCATCATCAGATAATCTACAAACAACAAATTCTGGGGAGGGTGTGGACAAAAGGAACCCTCTTCCGCTATTGGTGGGAATGTAAATGGATACAGTCACTATGGAGAACAGTATGGAGGTTCCTTTAAAAAACTAAAAACAGAATTATAATAGGATCCAGCAATCCCACTTCTGGGCATATACCCAGAGAAAACCATAAATCACAGAGACACATTCACCACAATGTTCATTGCAGCACTATTTACAATAGCCAGGTAATGGAAGCAACCTAAATGCCCACAGACAGACGAATGGATAAAGATGTGGTACATATATAAAATGGAATATTACTCAGCCATAAAAAGGAATGAAACTGGGTCATTTGTAGAGAAGTTGATGGATCTAGAGACTGTCATACAGAGTGAAGTAAGTCAGAAAGAGAAAAACAAATATTGTATATTAATGCCTATATGTGGAACCTAGAAAAATGCTACAGATGAACTGGTTTGCAGGGCAGAAATAGAGACACAGAGGTAGAGAACAAACGTATGGACACAAAGTGGGGGAAGCCATGGGGTGGTGGTGGTGGGATGTGTTGGGAGATTGGGATTGACCTGTATACATGTCTATGCATAAAATAGATAACTAATAATAACCTACTGTATAAAAAAAATAAATAAAATTAAATTTCAAAAATTTTAAAAATAAAATGTAAAAATAAAACAGAAAAAATGTTCTTCCATTCACACTGATGTATTTATAAGAATGAATTATTTCCATGCTTATATCCATAAATACATAAAAGTGGAATAAAATCTAACTTGAACCAAAAAAGATAAAAAAAACTGAACCTAACAGTTATACAGAGGCAAACACTACCAAGGCACTTGCTCCAGTGGTAAACAATTCTGAAATTGGTCAGAGGTGGGGAATCATCTCCCATAGAGCCAGCAGCCCCGCCCACCCACGCAAGGAGCGTCCTTATTGCAAAGCTGGGGGACCGTGCCGAGGCCTCTGTGAGTAAACGTGAGCTGAGCCCCAGGCCAGCTGCTGCTGAACTGTTCCCACCCTTCCCAGGTGAAACACCTGAATATGTACAAGGGCATGAAAGCCAAGAGGAAGGGCCGTGGTGCCACACCAGCGACAGCACGCAGGCCACCTTGGTGCCTGCAGGTCAGCCAGGATGGTCCTGGCCACGGGCGCTCTTCTGGAAGCTTTCCATTGCCCTGCCTGAGATACCCCTCCTGTCCCGGCCCCCACTCCTTTTTTTCCTTCCTCACCTCAGCCCGGAGAGATATTCCAGTGGAAGTTATGGGTGACACATCCTCTTCTTTACAGGTGGCAGCCTGGCAACTCCTGCAGAAAGTCCAGCAGAGCCCCACTCACACCGGGCCACCCACAAAGCCGTGGACCCTCACACCCTCCCACCAGCACAGCCCCGAGACTGCTGACGGGGCAGAGAATATGGAGTCAGGCACAGCTGCAGGGGCTATTGCTGCCTGGAGTGCTGTTTATATTGACCTCAACCCAGGCACACCTGGGGAGGGCTTGCCGGCAGGGTCAGGCTGCCCAGGTCAGCTAATCCTCAGCCCTCAGGGAATCACATTGCAGAAAATGGACCTCGCTAAGACAGAATATTCGCCAAGGAAAAGAAGCACACAATGCCATTTGCAGCACCGTAGATGAGTCTAGAGGTAATCACGTGACTTGGAGTAAGTCAGAAAGTGAAAGACACATATCATATCATATCACTTATAGGTGTTACCTATAAATTGATACCAGGGCAGATATTTCCACGGAGAAGGGCAATCACAGATTCATTAAACAAACTTATGGTTCACCAAAGGAAAGGTGTGAGGATTGAATTCATTACGATATTGGGGTTAACAGACATATACAAACACAGTAGACATATATAATCACCAAAGACCTACGGAGTACCAAGAGAAGACTACTCAACATTGTGTCATAACGAACATGGGAAAAGGATCCCAGGAAGAACAGACATATGTATATGTGTAAAAGAACCACCTCTTGCACACCTACAACAAGCTAAACGTTGTACTCAAACTTGCTGTAATAAAAAATAAAAAAATAAATTAAAAACACGAACAAGAATTAGTGAGAAAAACTTGAGGGGCTTTCTCCTGGCACATTCCGTTGTACATTCCAATCTAGAACGCGACTTCCATTGAGGCTCTGCTGCCCTAGTAACCAGATTTGGAAAGGGAGAACTGCTGCCACCTTGTGGCCGTTTCACACAACAGCAGCTTTAATCCCAGCGCTAATGGTCAGTGGATATTCCAAATCATTACAGGCCTGTAAATGACACCTGCCCTGAAAACAAATCCTGGGGTCATATATCGACCAAAAAATTCAAAAGACGTCCATATTTCAAAATGACAGTTTCAAGAGGCATATTTCACGCACATTAGTGTTCTGCTTCTTTTGCTTTCTTTCTTTCTTTGTTAAAAAAACGGGAATGGAAAAATGCAACCCTCAGAATGGGCGAAAACTTTCACAAACGAATCAATGCACAAAGGTTTAATCTCCAATATATATATACAGCTCATGCAGCTTAATATTAATACAACAAACAACCCAATACAAAAATGGGCAGAAGATCTAAATAGACGTTTCTTCAAAGAAGACACAGAGATGGCCAAGACGCACATGAAAAGCTGCTCAACATCACTAATTATTAGAGAAATGCAAATCAAAACTACAATGAGGTAAGACCTCACACCTGTTAGAATCGGCATCATCAGATAATCTACAAACAACAAATTCTGGGGAGGGTGTGGACAAAAGGAACCCTCTTCCGCTATTGGTGGGAATGTAAATGGATACAGTCACTATGGAGAACAGTATGGAGGTTCCTTTAAAAAACTAAAAACAGAATTATAATAGGATCCAGCAATCCCACTTCTGGGCATATACCCAGAGAAAACCATAAATCACAAAGACACATTCACCACAATGTTCATTGCAGCACTATTTACAATAGCCAGGTAATGGAAGCAACCTAAATGCCCACAGACAGACGAATGGATAAAGATGTGGTACATATATAAAATGGAATATTACTCAGCCATAAAAAGGAATGAAACTGGGTCATTTGTAGAGAAGTTGATGGATCTAGAGACTGTCATACAGAGTGAAGTAAGTCAGAAAGAGAAAAACAAATATTGTATATTAATGCCTATATGTGGAACCTAGAAAAATGCTACAGATGAACTGGTTTGCAGGGCAGAAATAGAGACACAGAGGTAGAGAACAAACGTATGGACACAAGTGGGGGAAGCCATGGGGTGGTGGTGGTGGGATGTGTTGGGAGATTGGGATTGACCTGTATACATGTCTATGCATAAAATAGATAACTAATAATAACCTACTGTATAAAAAAAATAAATAAAATTAAATTTCAAAAATTTTAAAAATAAAATGTAAAAATAAAACAGAAAAAATGTTCTTCCATTCACACTGATGTATTTATAAGAATGAATTATTTCCATGCTTATATCCATAAATACATAAAAGAGGAATAAAATCTAACTTGAACCAAAAAAGATAAAAAAAACTGAACCTAACAGTTATACAGAGGCAAACACTACCAAGGCACTTGCTCCAGTGGTAAACAATTCTGAAATTGGTCAGAGGTGGGGAATCATCTCCCATAGAGCCAGCAGCCCCGCCCACCCACGCAAGGAGCGTCCTTATTGCAAAGCTGGGGGACCGTGCCGAGGCCTCTGTGAGTAAACGTGAGCTGAGCCCCAGGCCAGCTGCTGCTGAACTGTTCCCACCCTTCCCAGGTGAAACACCTGAATATGTACAAGGGCATGAAAGCCTAGAGGAAGGGCCGTGGTGCCACACCAGCGACAGCACGCAGGCCACCTTGGTGCCTGCAGGTCAGCCAGGATGGTCCTGGCCACGGGCGCTCTTCTGGAAGCTTTCCATTGCCCTGCCTGAGATACCCCTCCTGTCCCGGCCCCCACTCCTTTTTTTCCTTCCTCACCTCAGCCCGGAGAGATATTCCAGTGGAAGTTATGGGTGACACATCCTCTTCTTTACAGGTGGCAGCCTGGCAACTCCTGCAGAAAGTCCAGCAGAGCCCCACTCACACCGGGCCACCCACAAAGCCGTGGACCCTCACACCCTCCCACCAGCACAGCCCCGAAGCTGCTGACGGGGCAGAGAATATGGAGTCAGGCACAGCTGCAGGGGCTATTGCTGCCTGGAGTGCTGTTTATATTGACCTCAACCCAGGCACACCTGGGGAGGGCTTGCCGGCAGGGTCAGGCTGCCCAGGTCAGCTAATCCTCAGCCCTCAGGGAATCACATTGCAGAAAATGGACCTCGCTAAGACAGAATATTCGCCAAGGAAAAGAAGCACACAATGCCATTTGCAGCACCGTAGATGAGTCTAGAGGTAATCACGTGACTTGGAGTAAGTCAGAAAGTGAAAGACACATATCATATCATATCACTTATAGGTGTTACCTATAAATTGATACCAGGGCAGATATTTCCACGGAGAAGGGCAATCACAGATTCATTAAACAAACTTATGGTTCACCAAAGGAAAGGTGTGAGGATTGAATTCATTACGATATTGGGGTTAACAGACATATACAAACACAGTAGACATATATAATCACCAAAGACCTACGGAGTACCAAGAGAAGACTACTCAACATTGTGTCATAACGAACATGGGAAAAGGATCCCAGGAAGAACAGACATATGTATATGTGTAAAAGAACCACCTCTTGCACACCTACAACAAGCTAAACGTTGTACTCAAACTTGCTGTAATAAAAAATAAAAAAATAAATTAAAAACACGAACAAGAATTAGTGAGAAAAACTTGAGGGGCTTTCTCCTGGTACATTCCGTTGTACATTCCAATCTAGAACGCGACTTCCATTGAGGCTCTGCTGCCCTAGTAACCAGATTTGGTAAGGGAGAACTGCTGCCACCTTGTGGCCGTTTCACACAACAGCAGCTTTAATCCCAGCGCTAATGGTCAGTGGATATTCCAAATCATTACAGGCCTGTAAATGACACCTGCCCTGAAAACAAATCCTGGGGTCATATATCGACCAAAAAATTCAAAAGACGTCCATATTTCAAAATGACAGTTTCAAGAGGCATATTTCACGCACATTAGTGTTCTGCTTCTTTTGCTTTCTTTCTTTCTTTGTTAAAAAAACGGGAATGGAAAAATGCAACCCTCAGAATGGGCGAAAACTTTCACAAACGAATCAATGCACAAAGGTTTAATCTCCAATATATATATACAGCTCATGCAGCTTAATATTAATACAACAAACAACCCAATACGAAAATGGGCAGAAGATCTAAATAGACGTTTCTTCAAAGAAGACACAGAGATGGCCAAGACGCACATGAAAAGCTGCTCAACATCACTAATTATTAGAGAAATGCAAATCAAAACTACAATGAGGTAAGACCTCACACCTGTGAGAATCGGCATCATCAGATAATCTACAAACAACAAATTCTGGGGAGGGTGTGGACAAAAGGAACCCTCTTCCGCTATTGGTGGGAATGTAAATGGATACAGTCACTATGGAGAACAGTATGGAGGTTCCTTTAAAAAACTAAAAACAGAATTATAATAGGATCCAGCAATCCCACTTCTGGGCATATACCCAGAGAAAACCATAAATCACAAAGACACATTCACCACAATGTTCATTGCAGCACTATTTACAATAGCCAGGTAATGGAAGCAACCTAAATGCCCACAGACAGACGAATGGATAAAGATGTGGTACATATATAAAATGGAATATTACTCAGCCATAAAAAGGAATGAAACTGGGTCATTTGTAGAGAAGTTGATGGATCTAGAGACTGTCATACAGAGTGAAGTAAGTCAGAAAGAGAAAAACAAATATTGTATATTAATGCCTATATGTGGAACCTAGAAAAATGCTACAGATGAACTGGTTTGCAGGGCAGAAATAGAGACACAGAGGTAGAGAACAAACGTATGGACACAAAGTGGGGGAAGCCATGGGGTGGTGGTGGTGGGATGTGTTGGGAGATTGGGATTGACCTGTATACATGTCTATGCATAAAATAGATTACTAATAATAACCTAGTGTATAAAAAAATAAATAAAATCAAATTTCAAAATTTTTAAAAATAAAATGTAAAAATAAAACAGAAAAAAAGTTCTTCCATTCACACTGATGTATTTATAAGAATGAATTATTTCCATGCTTATATCTATAAATACATAAAAGAGGAATAAAATCTAACTTGAACCAAAAAGAAAAAAAAAAATGAACCTAACAGTTATACAGAGGAAAACACTACCAAGGCACTTGCTCCAGTTGTAAACAATTCTGAAATTGGTCAGAGGTGGGGAATCATCTCCCATACAGCCAGCAGCCCCGCCCGCCCACACAAGGAGCGTCCTTATTGCAAAGATGGGGGACCGAGCCGAGGCCTCTGTGAGTAAACGTGAGCTGAGCCCCAGGCCAGCTGCTGCTGAACTGTTCCCACCCTTCCCAGGTGAAACACCTGAATATGTACAAGGGCTTGAAAGCCTAGAGGAAGGGCCGTGGAGCCACACCAGCGAAAGCTCGCAGGCCAACTTGGAGCCTGCAGGTCAGCCAGGATGGTCCTGGCCACGGGCGCTCTTCTGGAAGCTTTCCATTGCCCTGCCTGAGATACCCCTCCTGTACCGGCCCCCACTTCTTTTTTTCCTTCCTCCCCTCTGCCCAGAGAGATACTCCAGTGGAAGTTATGGGTGACACATCCTCTTCTTTACAGGTGGCAGCCTGGCAACTCCTGCAGAAAGTCCAGCAGAGCCCCACTCACACCGGGCCACACACAAAGCCGTGGACCCTCACACCCTCCCACCAGCACAGCCCCGAGACTGCTGACGGGGCAGAGAATATGGAGTCAGGCACAGATGCAGGGGCTATTGCTGCCTGGAGTGCTGTTTATATTGACCTCAACCCAGGCACACCTGGGGAGGTCTTGCCGGCAGGGTCAGTCTGCCCAGGTCAGCTAATCCTCAGCCCTCAGGGAATCACATTGCAGAAAATGGACCTCGCAATGACAGAATATTCGCCAAGGAAAAGAAGCACACAATGCCATTTGCAGCACCGTAGATGAGTCTAGAGCTAATCACGTGACTTGGAGTAAGTCAGAAAGTGAAAGACACATATCATATCATATCACTTATAGGTGTTACCTATAAATGATACCAGGGCAGATATTTCCACGGAGAAGGGCAATCACAGATTCATTAAACAAACTTATGGTTCACCAAAGGAAAGGTGTGAGGATTGAATTCATTACGATATTGGGGTTAACAGACATATACAAACAGAGTAGACATATATAATCACCAAAGACCTACGGAGTACCAAGAGAAGACTACTCAACATTCTGTCATAACGAACATGGGAAAAGGATCCCAGGAAGAACAGACATATGTATATGTGTAAAAGAACCACCTCTTGCACACCTACAACAAGCTAAACGTTGTACTCAAACTTGCTGTAATAAAAAATAAAAAATTAAATTAAAAACACGAACAAGAAGTAGTGAGACAAACTTGAAGGGCTTTCTCCTGGCACATTCCGTTCTACATTCCAATCTAGAACGCGACTTACATTGAGGCTCTGCTGCCCTAGTAACCAGATTTGGTAAGGGAGAACTGCTGCCACCTTGTGGCCGTTTCACACAACAGCAGCTTTAATCCCAGCGCTAATGGTCAGTGGATATTCCAAATCATTACAGGCCTGTAAATGACACCTGCCCTGAAAACAAATCCTGGGGTCATATATCGACCAAAAAATTCAAAAGACGTACATATTTCAAAACGACAGTTTCAAGAGGCATATTTCACGCACATTAGTGTTCTGATTCTTTTGCTTTCTTTCTTTCTTTGTTAAAAATACGGGAATGGAAAAAGGTAACCCTCAGAAGGGGCGAAAACGTTCACAAACGAATCAATGGACAAAGGTTTAATCTCCAATATATATATACAGCTCATGCAGCTTAATATTAATACAACAAACAACCCAATACAAAAATGGGCAGAAGATCTAAATAGACGTTTCTTCAAAGAAGACACAGAGATGGCCAAGACGCACATGAAAAGCTGCTCAACATCACTAATTATTAGAGAAATGCAAATCAAAACTACAATGAGGTAAGACCTCACACCTGTTAGAATCGGCATCATCAGATAATCTACAAACAACAAATTCTGGGGAGGTGTGGACAAAAGGAACCCACTTCCGCTATTGGTGGGAATGTAAATTGATACAGTCACTATGGAGAACAGTATGGAGGTTCCTTTAAAAAACTAAAAAGAGAATTACAATAGGATCCAGCAATCCAACTTCTGGGCATATACCCAGAGAAAACTAGAAATCACAGAGACACATTCACCACAATGTTCATTGCAGCACTATTTACAATAGCCAGGTAATGGAAGCAACCTAAATGCCCACAGACAGACGAATGGATAAAGATGTGGTACATATATAAAATGGAATATTACTCAGCCATAAAAAGGAATGAAACTGGGTCATTTGTAGAGAAGTTGATGGATCTAGAGACTGTCATACAGAGTGAAGTAAGTCAGAAAGAGAAAAACAAATATTGTATATTAATGTCTATATGTGGAACCTAGAAAAATGCTACAGATGAACTGGTTTGCAGGGCAGAAATAGAGACACAGAGGTAGAGAACAAACGTATGGACACAAAGTGGGGGTAGCCATGGGGTGGTGGTGGTGGGATGTGTTGGGAGATTGGGATTGACCTGTATACATGTCTATGCATAAAATAGACAAATAAAAATAACCTACTGTATAAAAAAAATAAATAAAATTAAATTTCAAAAATTTTAAATATAAAATGTTAAAATAAAACAGAAAAAATATTCTTCCATTCACACTGATGTATTTATAAGAATGAATTATTTCCATGCTTATATCCATAAATACATAAAAGAGGAATAAAATCTAACTTGAACCAAAAAGATAAAAAAAACAGAACATAACAGTTATACAGAGGAAAACACTACCAAGGCACTTGCTCCAGTGGTAAACAATTCTGAAATTGGTCAGAGGTGGGGAATCATCTCCCATACAGCCAGCAGCCCCGCCCGCCCACGCAAGGAGCGTCCTTATTGCAAAGCTGGGGGACCGTGCCGAGGCCTCTGTGAGTAAACGTGAGCTGAGCCCCAGGCCAGCTGCTGCTGAACTGTTCCCACCCTTCCCAGGTGAAACACCTGAATATGTACAAGGGCTTGAAAGCCTAGAGGAAGGGCCATGGAGCCACACCAGCGACAGCACGCAGGCCACCTTGGTGCCTGCAGGTCAGCCAGGATGGTCCTGGCCACGGGCGCTCTTCTGGAAGCTTTCCATTGCCCTGCCTGAGATACCCCTCCTGTCACGGCCCCCACTCCTTTTTTTCCTTCCTCACCTCAGACCGGAGAGATATTCCAGTGGAAGTAATGGGTGACACATCCTCTTCTTTACAGGTGGCAGCCTGGCAACTCCTGCAGAAAGTCCAGCAGACCCCACTCACACCGGGCCACCCACAAAGCCGTGGACCCTCACACCCTCCCACCAGCACAGCCCCGAGACTTCTGACGGGGCAGAGAATATGGAGTCAGGCACAGCTGCAGGGGCTATTGCTGCCTGGAGTGCTGTTTATATTGACCTCAACCCAGGCACACCTGGGGAGGGCTTGCCGGCAGGGTCAGGCTGCCCAGGTCAGCTAATCCTCAGCCCTCAGGGAATCACATTGCAGAAAATGGACCTCGCTAAGACAGAATATTCGCCAAGGAAAAGAAGCACACAATGCCATTTGCAGCACCGTCCTTGAGTCTAGAGGTAATCACGTGACTTGGAGTAAGTCAGAAAGTGATAGACACATATCATATCATATCACTTATAGGTGTTACCTATAAATTGATACCAGGGCAGATATTTCCACGGAGAAGGGCAATCACAGATTCATTAAACAAACTTATGGTTCACCAAAGGAAAGGTGTGAGGATTGAATTCATTACGATATTGGGGTTAACAGACATATACAAACACAGTAGACATATATAATCCCCAAAGACCTACGGAGTACCAAGAGAAGACTACTCAACATTCTGTCATAACGAACATGGGAAAAGGATCCCAGGAAGAATAGACATATGTATATGTGTAAAAGAACCACAACTTGCACACCTACAACAAGCTAAACGTTGTACTCAAACTTGCTGTAATAAAAAATAAAAAAATAAATTAAAAACACGAACAAGAAGTAGTGAGACAAACTTGAGGGGCTTTCTCCTGGCACATTCCGTTCTACATTCCAATCTAGAACGCGACTTCCATTGAGGCTCTGCTGCCCTAGTAACCAGATTTGGTAAGGGAGAACTGCTGCCACCTTGTGGCCGTTTCACACAACAGCAGCTTTAATCCCAGCGCTAATGGTCAGTGGATATTCCAAATCATTACAGGCCTGTAAATGACACCTGCCCTGAAAACAAATCCTGGGGTCATATATCGACCAAAAAATTCAAAAGACGTCCATATTTCAAAACGACAGTTTCAAGAGGCATATTTCACGCACATTAGTGTTCTGCTTCTTTGGATTTCTTTCTTTCTTTGTTAAAAAAACGGGAATGGAATAAGGCAACCCTCAGAATGGGCGAAAACTTTCACAAACGAATCAATGGACAAAGGTTTAATCTCCAATATATATAAACAGCTCATGCAGCTTAATATTAATACAACAAACAACCCAATACAAAAATGGGCAGAAGATCTAAATAGACGTTTCTTCAAAGAAGACACATAGATGGCCAAGACGCACATGAAAACCTGCTCAACATCACTAATTATTAGAGAAATGCAAATCAAAACTACAATGAGGTAAGACCTCACACCTGTTAGAATCGGCATCAAAAGATAATCTACAAACAACAAATTCTGGGGAGGGTGTAGACAAAAGGAAGCCTCTTCCGCTATTGGTGGGAATGTAAATGGATACAGTCACTATGGAGAACAGTATGGAGGTTCCTTTAAAAAACTAAAGAGAGAATTATCATAGGATCCAGCAATCCCACTTCTGGGCATATACCCAGAGAAAACCATAAATCACAGAGACACATTCACCACAATGTTCATTGCAGCACTATTTACAATAGCCAGGTAATGGAAGCAACCTAAATGCCCACAGACAGACGAATGGATAAAGATGTGGTACATATATAAAATGGAATATTACTCAGCCATAAAAAGGAATGAAACTGGGTCATTTGTAGAGAAGTTGATGGATCTAGAGACTGTCATACAGAGTGAAGTAAGTCAGAAAGAGAAAAACAAATATTGTATATTAATGCCTATATGTGGAACCTAGAAAAATGCTACAGATGAACTGGTTTGCAGGGCAGAAATAGAGACACAGACGTAGAGAACAAACGTATGGACACAAAGTGGGGGAAGCCATGGGGTGGTGGTGGTGGGATGAGTTGGGAGATTGGGATTGACCTGTATACATGTCTATGCATAAAATAGATAACTAATAATAACCTACTGTATAAATAAATAAATAATATTAAATTTCAAAATTTTTAAAAATAAAATGTATAAATAAAACAGAAAAAAAGTTCTTCCATTCACACTGATGTATTTATAAGAATGAATTATTTCCATGCTTATATCTATAAATACATAAAAGAGGAATAAAATCTAACTTGAACCAAAAAAGAAAAAAAAAAAACTGAACCTAATAGTTATACAGAGGAAAACACTACCAAGGCACTTGCTACAGTGGTAAACAATTATGAAATTGGTCAGAGGTGGGGAATAATCTCCCATAGAGCCAGCAGCCGCACCCGCCCACGCAAGGAGCGTCCTTATTGCAAAGCTGGGGGACCGTGCCGAGGCCTCTGTGAGTAAACGTGAGCTGAGCCCCAGGCCAGCTGCTGCTGAACTGTTCCCACCCTTCCCAGGTGAAACACCTGAATATGTACAAGGGCTTGAAAGCCTAGAGGAAGGGCCATGGAGCCACACCAGCGACAGCACGCAGGCCACCTTGTTGCCTGCAGGTCAGCCAGGATGGTCCTAGCCACGGGTGCTCTTCTGGAAGCTTTCCATTGCCCTGCCTGAGATACCCCTCCTGTCCCGGCCCCCACTCCTTTTTTTCCTTCCTCACCTCAGCCCGGTGAGATATTCCAGTGGAAGTTATGGGTGACACATCCTCTTCTTTACAGGTGGCAGCCTGGCAACTCCTGCAGAAAGTCCAGCAGAGCCCCACTCACACCGGGCCACTCACAAAGCCGTGGACCCTCACACCCTCCCACCAGCACAGCCCCGAGACTGCTGACGGGGCAGAGAATATGGAGTCAGGCACAGCTGCAGGGGCTATTGCTGCCTGGAGTGCTGTTTATATTGACCTCAACCCAGGCACACCTGGGGAGGGCTTGCCGGCAGGGTCAGGCTGCCCAGGTCAGCTAATCCTCAGCCCTCAGGGAATCACATTGCAGAAAATGGACCTCGCTAAGACAGAATATTCGCCAAGGAAAAGAAGCACACAATGCCATTTTCAGCACCGTCGATGAGTCTAGAGGTAATCACGTGACTTGGAGTAAGTCAGAAAGTGATAGACACATATCATATCATATCACTTATAGGTGTTACCTATAAATTGATACCAGGGCAGATATTTCCACGGAGAAGGGCAATCACAGATTCATTAAACAAACTTATGGTTCACCAAAGGAAAGGTGTGAGGATTGAATTCATTACGATATTGGGGTTAACAGACATATACAAACACAGTAGACATATATAATCACCAAAGACCTACGGAGTACCAAGAGAAGACTACTCAACATTCTGTCATAACGAACATGGGAAAAGGATCCCAGGAAGAATAGACATATGTATATGTGTAAAAGAACCACAACTTGCACACCTACAACAAGCTAAACGTTGTACTCAAACTTGCTGTAATAAAAAATAAAAAAATAAATTAAAAACACGAACAAGAAGTAGTGAGACAAACTTGAGGGGCTTTCTCCTGGCACATTCCGTTCTACATTCCAATCTAGAACGCGACTTCCATTGAGGCTCTGCTGCCCTAGTAACCAGATTTGGTAAGGGAGAACTGCTGCCACCTTGTGGCCGTTTCACACAACAGCAGCTTTAATCCCAGCGCTAATGGTCAGTGGATATTCCAAATCATTACAGGCCTGTAAATGACACCTGCCCTGAAAACAAATCCTGGGGTCATATATCGACCAAAAAATTCAAAAGACGTCCATATTTCAAAACGACAGTTTCAAGAGGCATATTTCACGCACATTAGTGTTCTGCTTCTTTGGATTTCTTTCTTTCTTTGTTAAAAAAACGGGAATGGAATAAGGCAACCCTCAGAATGGGCGAAAACTTTCACAAACGAATCAATGGACAAAGGTTTAATCTCCAATATATATAAACAGCTCATGCAGCTTAATATTAATACAACAAACAACCCAATACAAAAATGGGCAGAAGATCTAAATAGACGTTTCTTCAAAGAAGACACATAGATGGCCAAGACGCACATGAAAAGCTGCTCAACATCACTAATTATTAGAGAAATGCAAATCAAAACTACAATGAGGTAAGACCTCACACCTGTTAGAATCGGCATCATCAGATAATCTACAAACAACAAATTCTGGGGAGGTGTGGACAACAGGAACCCTCTTCCGCTATTGGTGGGAATGTAAATGGATACAGTCACTATGGAGAACAGTATGGAGGTTCCTTTAAAAAACTAAAAAGAGAATTACCATAGGATCCAGCAATCCCACTTCTGGGCATATACCCAGAGAAAACCATAAATCACAGAGACACATTCACCACAATGTTCATTGCAGCACTATTTACAATAGCCAGGTAATGGAAGCAACCTAAATGCCCACAGACAGACGAATGGATAAAGATGTGGTACATATATAAAATGGAATATTACTCAGCCATAAAAAGGAATGAAACTGAGTCATTTGTAGAGAAGTTGATGGATCTAGAGACTGTCATACAGAGTGAAGTAAGTCAGAAAGAGAAAAACAAATATTGTATATTAATGCCTATATGTGGAACCTAGAAAAATGGTACAGATGAACTGGTTTGCAGGGCAGAAATAGAGACACAGAGGTAGAGAACAAACGTATGGACACAAAGTGGGGGAAGCCATGGGGTGGTGGTGGTGGGATGAGTTGGGAGATTGGGATTGACCTGTATACATGTATATGCATAAAATAGATAACTAATAATAACCTAGTGTATAAAAAAATAAATAAAATTATATTTCAAAATTTTTAAAAATAAAATGTAAAAATAAAACAGAAAAAAAGTTCTTCCATTCACACTGATGTATTTATAAGAATGAATTATTTCCATGCTTATATCTATAAATACATAAAAGAGGAATAAAATCTAACTTGAACCAAAAAAGAAAAAAAAAAACTGAACCTAACAGTTATACAGAGGAAAACACTACCAAGGCACTTGCTCCAGTGGTAAACAATTCTGAAATTGGTCAGAGGTGGGGAATCATCTCCCATAGAGCCAGCAGCCCCGCCCGCCCACGCAAGGAGCGTCCTTATTGCAAAGCTGGGGGACCATGCCGAGGCCTCTGTGAGTAAACGTGAGCTGAGCCCCAGGCCAGCTGCTGCTGAACTGTTCCCACCCTTCCCAGGTGAAACACCTGAATATGTACAAGGGCTTGAAAGCCTAGAGGAAGGGCCATGGAGCCACACCAGGGACAGCACGCAGGCCACCTTGGTGCCTGCAGGTCAGCCAGGATGGTCCTGGCCACGGGCGCTCTTCTGGAAGCTTTCCATTGCCCTGCCTGTGATACCCCTCCTGTCCCGGCCCCCACTCCTTTTTTTCCTTCCTCACCTCAGCCCGGAGAGATATTCCAGTGGAAGTTATGGGTGACACATCCTCTTCTTTACAGGTGGCAGCCTGGCAACTCCTGCAGAAAGTCCAGCAGAGCCCCACTCACACCGGGCCACCCACAAAGCCGTGGACCCTCACACCCTCCCACCAGCACAGCCCCGAGACTGCTGACGGGGCAGAGAATATGGAGTCAGGCACAGATGCAGGGGCTATTGCTGCCTGGAGTGCTGTTTATATTGACCTCAACCCAGGCACACCTGGGGAGGGCTTGCCGGCAGGGTCAGGCTGCCCAGGTCAGCTAATCCTCAGCCCTCAGGGAATCACATTGCAGAAAATGGACCTCGCTAAGACAGAATATTCGCCAAGGAAAAGAAGCACACAATGCCATTTGCAGCACCGTAGATGAGTCTAGAGGTAATCACGTGACTTGGAGTAAGTCAGAAAGTGAAAGACACATATCATATCATATCACTTATAGGTGATACCTATAAATTGATACCAGGGCAGATATTTCCACGGAGAAGGGCAATCACAGATTCATTAAACAAACTTATGGTTCACCAAAGGAAAGGTGTGAGGATTGAATTCATTACGATATTGGGGTTAATAGACATATACAAACACAGTAGACATATATAATCACCAAAGACCTACGGAGTACCAAGAGAAGACTACTGAACATTCTGTCATAACGAACATGGGAAAAGGATCCCAGGAAGAACAGACATATGTATATGTGTAAAAGAACCACCTCTTGCACACCTACAACAAGGTAAACGTTGTACTCAAACTTGCTGTAATAAAAAATAAAAAAATTAAATTAAAAACACGAACAAGAAGTAGTGAGACAAACTTGAGGGGCTTTCTCCTGGCACATTCCGTTCTAAATTCCAATCTAGAACGCGACTTCCATTGAGGCTCTGCTGCCCTAGTAACCAGATTTGGTAAGGGAGAACTGCTGCCACCTTGTGGCCGTTTCACACAACAGCAGCTTTAATCCCAGCGCTAATGGTCAGTGGATATTCCAAATCATTACAGGCCTGTAAATGACACCTGCCCTGAAAACAAATCCTGGGGTCATATATCGACCAAAAAATTCAAAAGACGTCCATATTTCAAAACGACAGTTTCAAGAGGCATATTTCAGGCACATTAGTGATCTGATTCTTTTGCTTTCTTTCTTTCTTTGTTAAAAATACGGGAATGGGTCCTCCCTGGTGGCGCAGTGGTTGAGAGTCCGCCTGCCGATGCAGGGGATATGGGTTCGTGCCCTGGTCTGGGAGGATCCCATATGCCGCAGAGCGGCTGGGCCCGTGAGCCATGGCCGCTGAGCCTGCGCATCCGGAGCCTGTGCTCCGCAACGGGAGAGGCCACAACAGTGAGAGGCCCGCATACCGCAAAAAGAAAAAAAAAAATACGGGAATGGAGAAAGGTAACCCTCAGAATGAGCGAAAACGTTCACAAACGAATCAATGGACAAAGGTTTAATCTCCAATATATATAAACAGCTCATGCAGCTTAATATTAATACAACAAACAACCCAATACAAAAATGGGCAGAAGATCTAAATAGACGTTTCTTCAAAGAAGACACAGAGATGGCCAAGACGCACATGAAAAGCTGCTCAACATCACTAATTATTAGAGAAATGCAAATCAAAACTACAATGAGGTAAGACCTCACACCTGTTAGAATCGGCATCATCAGATACTCTACAAACAACAAATTCTGGGGAGGGTGTGGACAAAAGGAACCCTCTTCCGCTATTGGTGGGAATGTAAATTGATACAGTCACTATGGAGAACAGTATGGAGGTTCCTTTAAAAAACTAAAAAGAGAATTACCATAGGATCCAGCAATCCCACTTCTGGGCATATACCCAGAGAAAACCATAAATCACAGAGACACATTCACCACAATGTTCATTGCAGCACTATTTACAATAGCCAGGTAATGGAAGCAACCTAAATGCCCACAGACAGACGAATGGATAAAGATGTGGTACATATATAAAATGGAATATTACTCAGCCATAAAAAGGAATGAAACTGAGTCATTTGTAGAGAAGTTGATGGATCTAGAGACTGTCATACAGAGTGAAGTAAGTCAGAAAGAGAAAAACAAATATTGTATATTAATGCCTATATGTGGAACCTAGAAAAATGGTACAGATGAACTGGTTTGCAGGGCAGAAATAGAGACACAGAGGTAGAGAACAAACGTATGGGCACAAAGTGGGGGAAGCCATGGGGTGGTGGTGGTGGGATGAGTTGGGAGATTGGGATTGACCTGTATACATGTATAAGCATAAAATAGATAACTAATAATAACCTAGTGTATAAAAAAATAAATAAAATTAAATTTCAAAATTTTTAAAAATAAAATGTAAAAATAAAACAGAAAAAAAGTTCTTCCATTCACACTGATGTATTTATAAGAATGAATTATTTCCATGCTTATATCTATAAATACATAAAAGAGGAATAAAATCTAACTTGAACCAAAAAAGAAAAAAAAAAACTGAACCTAACAGTTAAACAGAGGAAAACACTACCAAGGCACTTGCTCCAGTTGTAAACAATTCTGAAATTGGTCAGAGGTGGGGAATCATCTCCCATACAGCCAGCAGCCCCGCCCGCCCACGCAAGGAGCGTCCTTATTGCAAAGCTGGGGGACCGTGCCGAGGCCTCTGTGAGTAAACGTGAGCTGAGCCCCAGGCCAGCTGCTGCTGAACTGTTCCCACCCTTCCCAGGTGAAACACCTGAATATGTACAAGGGCTTGAAAGCCTAGAGGAAGGGCCGTGGAGCCACACCAGCGAAAGCTCGCAGGCCAACTTGGAGCCTGCAGGTCAGCCAGGATGGTCCTGGCCACGGGCGCTCTTCTGGAAGCTTTCCATTGCCCTGCCTGAGATACCCCTCCTGTCCCGGCCCCCACTTCTTTTTTTCCTTCCTCACCTCTGCCCAGAGAGATACTCCAGTGGAAGTTATGGGTGACACATCCTCTTCTTTACAGGTGGCAGCCTGGCAACTCCTGCAGAAAGTCCAGCAGAGCCCCACTCACACCGGGCCACCCACAAAGCAGTGGACCCTCACACCCTCCCACCAGCACAGCCCCGAGACTGCTGACGGGGCAGAGAATATGGAGTCAGGCACAGATGCAGGGGCTATTGCTGCCTGGAGTGCTGTTTATATTGACCTCAACCCAGGCACACCTGGGGAGGGCTTGCCGGCAGGGTCAGGCTGCCCAGGTCAGCTAATCCTCAGCCCTCAGGGAATCACATTGCAGAAAATGGACCTCGCAATGACAGAATATTCGCCAAGGAAAAGAAGCACACAATGCCATTTGCAGCACCGTAGATGAGTCTAGAGGTAATCACGTGACTTGGAGTAAGTCAGAAAGTGAAAGACACATATCATATCATATCACTTATAGGTGTTACCTATAAATTGATACCAGGGCAGATATTTCCACGGAGAAGGGCAATCACAGATTCATTAAACAAACTTATGGTTCACCAAAGGAAAGGTGTGAGGATTGAATTCATTATGATATTGGGGTTAACAGACATATACAAACACAGTAGACGTATATAATCACCAAAGACCTACGGAGTACCAAGAGAAGACTACTCAACATTCTGTCATAACGAACATGGGAAAAGGATCCCAGGAAGAACAGACATATGTATATGTGTAAAAGAACCACCTCTTGCACACCTACAACAAGGTAAACGTTGTACTCAAACTTGCTGTAATAAAAAATAAAAAAATTAAATTAAAAACACGAACAAGAAGTAGTGAGACAAACTAGAGGGGCTTTCTCCTGGCACATTCCGTTCTAAATTCCAATCTAGAAAGGGACTTCCATTGAGGCTCTGCTGCCCTAGTAACCAGATTTGGTAAGGGAGAACTGCTGCCACCTTGTGGCCATTTCACACAACAGCAGCTTTAATCCCAGCGCTAATGGTCAATGGATATTCCAAATCATTACAGGCCTGTAAATGACACCTGCCCTGAAAACAAATCCTGGGGTCATATATCGACCAAAAAATTCAAAAGACGTCCATATTTCAAAACGACAGTATCAAGAGGCATATTTCACGCACATTAGTGTTCTGATTCTTTTGCTTTCTTTCTTTCTTTGTTAAAAATACGGGAATGGATGGAAAAAGGTAACCCTCAGAAGGGGCGAAAACGTTCACAAACGAATCAACGGACAAAGGTTTAATCTCCAATATATATATACAGCTCATGCAGCTTAATATTAATACAACAAACAACCCAATACTAAAATGGGCAGAAGATCTAAATAGACGTTTCTTCAAAGAAGACACAGAGATGGCCAAGACGCACATGAAAAGCTGCTCAACATCACTAATTATTAGAGAAATGCAAATCAAAACTACAATGAGGTAAGACCTCACACCTGTTAGAATCGGCATCATCAGATAATCTACAAACAACAAATTCTGGGGAGGGTGTGGACAAAAGGAACCCTCTTCCGCTATTGGTGGGAATGTAAATGGATACAGTCACTATGGAGAACTGTATGGAGGTTCCTTTAAAAAACTAAAAAGAGAATTACCATAGGATCCAGCAATCCCACTTCTGGGCATATACCCAGAGAAAACCATAAATCACAGAGACACATTCACCACAATGTTCATTGCAGCACTATTTACAATAGCCAGGTAATGAAAGCAACCTAAATGCCCACAGAGAGACGAATGGATAAAGATGTGGTACATATATAAAATGGAATATTACTCAGCCATAAAAAGGAATGAACCTGGGTCATTTGTAGAGAAGTTGATGGATCTAGAGACTGTCATACAGAGTGAAGTAAGTCAGAAAGCGAAAAACAAATATTGTATATTAATGCCTATATGTGGAACCTAGAAAAATGCTACAGATGAACTGGTTTGCAGGGCAGAAATAGAGACACACAGGTAGAGAACAAACGTATCGACACAAAGTGGGGGAAGCCATGGGGCGGTGGTGGTGGGATGAGTTGGGAGATTGGGATTGACCTGTATACATGTCTATGCATAAAATAGATAACTAATAATAACCTACTGTATAAAAAAAAATAAATAAAATTAAATTTCAAAAATTTTAAAAATAAAATGTAAAATTAAAACAGAAAAAATGTTCTTCCATTCACACTGATGTATCTATAAGAATGAATTATTTCCATGCTTATATCCATAAATACATAAAAGAGGAATAAAATCTAACTTGAACCAAAAAAGATAAAAAAAACTGAACCTAACAGTTATACAGAGGAAAACACTACCAAGGCACTTGCTCCAGTGGTAAACAATTCTGAAATTGGTCAGAGGTGGGGAATCATCACCCATAGAGCCAGCAGCCCCGCCCGCCCACGCAAGGAGCGTCCTTATTGCAAAGCTGGGGGACCGTGCCGAGGCCTCTGTGAGTAAACGTGAGCTGAGCCCCAGGCCAGCTGCTGCTGAACTGTTCCCACCCTTCCCAGGTGAAACACCTGAATCTGTACAAGGGCATGAAAGCCTAGAGGAAGGACCGTGGTGCCACACCAGCGACAGCACGCAGGCCACGTTGGTGCCTGCAGGTCAGCCAGGATGGTCCTGGCCACGGGCGCTCTTCTGGAAGCTTTCCATTGCCCTGCCTGAGATACCCCTCCTGTCCCGGCCCCCACTCCTTTTTTTCCTTCTCACCTCAGCCCGGAGAGATATTCCAGTGGAAGTTATGGGTGACACATCCTCTTCTTTACAGGTGGCAGCCTGGCAACTCCTGCAGAAAGTCCAGCAGAGCCCCACTCACACCGGGCCACCCACAAAGCCGTGGACCCTCACACCCTCCCACCAGCACAGCCCCGAGACTGCTGACGGGGCAGAGAATATGGAGTCAGGCACAGCTGCAGGGGCTATTGCTGCCTGGAGTGCTGTTTATATTGACCTCAACGAAGGCACACCTGGGGAGGGCTTGCCAGCAGGGTCAGGCTGCCCAGGTCAGCTAATCCTCAGCCCTCGGGGAATCACATTGCAGAAAATGGACCTCGCTAAGACAGAATATTCGCCAACGAAAAGAAGCACACAATGCCATTTGCAGCACCGTAGATGAGTCTAGAGGTAATCACGTGACTTGGAGTAAGTCAGAAAGTGAAAGACACATATCATATCATATCACTTATAGGTGTTACCTATAAATTGATACCAGGGCAGATATTTCCTCGGAGAAGGGCAATCACAGATTCATTAAACAAACTTATGGTTCACCAAAGGAAAGGTGTGAGGATTGAATTCATTATGATATTGGGGTTAACAGACATATACAAACACAGTAGACGCATATAATCACCAAAGACCTACGGAGTACCAAGAGAAGACTACTCAACATTCTGTCATAACGTACATGAGAAAAGGATCCCAGGAAGAACAGACATATGTATATGTGTAAAAGAACCACCTCTTGCACACCTACAACAAGCTAAACGTTGTACTCAAACTTGCTGTAATAAAAAATAAAAAATTAAATTAAAAACACGAACAAGAAGTAGTGAGACAAACTTGAGGGGCTTTCTCCTGGCACATTCTGTTCTAAATTCCAATCTAGAATGCGACTTCCATTGAGGCTCTGCTGCCCTAGTAACCAGATTGGGTAAGGGAGAACTGCTGCCACCTTGTGGCCGTTTCACACAACAGCAGCTTTAATCCCAGCGCTAATGGTCAGGGGATATTCCAAATCATTACAGGCCTGTAAATGACACCTGCCCTGAAAACAAATCCTGGGGTCATATATCGACCAAAAAATTCAAAAGACGTCCATATTTCAAAACGACAGTTTCAAGAGGCATATTTCACGCACATTAGTGTTCTGCTTCTTTTGCTTTCTTTCTTTCTTTGTTAAAAAAACGGGAATGGAAAAAGGTAACCCTCAGAAGGGGCGAAAACGTTCACAAACGAATCAATGGACAAAGGTTTAATCTGCAATATATATATACAGCTCATGCAGCTTAATATTAATACAACAAACAACCCAATACAAAAATGGGCAGAAGATCTAAATAGACGTTTCTTCAAAGAATACACAGAGATGGCCAAGACGCACATGAAAAGCTGCTCAACATCACTAATTATTAGAGAAATGCAAATCAAAACTACAATGAGGTAAGACCTCACACCTGTTAGAATCGGCATCATCAGATAATCTACAAACAACAAATTCTGGGGAGGGTGTGGACAAAAGGAACCCTCTTCCGCTATTGGTGGGAATGTAAATTGATACAGTCACTATGGAGAACAGTATGGAGGTTCCTTTAAAAAACTAAAAAGAGAATTACCATAGGATCCAGCAATCACACTTCTGGGCATATACCCAGAGAAAACCAAAAATCACAAAGACACATTCACCACAATGTTCATTGCAGCACTATTTACAATAGCCAGGTAATGGAAGCAACCTAAATGCCCACAGACAGACGAATGGATAAAGATGTGGTACATATATAAAATGGAATATTACTCAGCCATAAAAAGGAATGAAACTGGGTTATTTGTAGAGAAGTTGATGGATCTAGAGACTGTCATACAGAGTGAAGTAAGTCAGAAAGAGAAAAACAAATATTGTATATTAATGCCTATATGTGGAACCTAGAAAAATGCTACAGATGAACTGGTTTGCAGGGCAGAAATAGAGACACAGAGGTAGAGAACAAACGTATGGACACAAAGTGTGGGAAGCCATGGGGTGGTGGTGGTGGGATGAGTTGCCAGATTGCGATTGACCTGTATACATGTCTATGCATAAAATAGATAACTAATAATAACCTAGTGTATAAAAAAATAAATAAAATTAAATTTCAAAATTTTTAAAAATAAAATGTAAAAATAAAACAGAAAAAATGTTCTTCCATTCACACTGATGTATTTATAAGAATGAATTATTTCCATGCTTATATCTATAAATACATAAAAGAGGAATAAAATCTAACTTGAACCAAAAAAGAAAAAAAAAACTGAACCTAACAGTTATACAGAGGAAAACACTACCAAGGCACTTGCTCCAGTGGTAAACAATTCTGAAATTGGTCAGAGGTGGGGAATCATCTCCCATACAGCCAGCAGCCCCACCCGCCCACGCAAAGAGCGTCCTTATTGCAAAGCTGGGGGACCGTGCCGAGGCCTCTGTGAGTAAACGTGAGCTGAGCCCCAGGCCAGCCGCTGCTGAACTGTTCCCACCCTTCCCAGGTGAAACACCTGAATATGTACAAGGGCTTGAAAGCCTAGAGGAAGGGCCTTGGAGCCACACCAGCGAAAGCACGCAGGCCAACTTGGTGCCTGCAGGTCAGCCAGGATGGTCCTGGCCACGGGCGCTCTTCTGGAAGCTTTCCATTGCCCTGCCTGAGATACCCCTCATGTCCCGGCCCCCACTCCATTTTTTCCTTACTCACCTCAGCCCGGAGAGATACTCCAGTGGAAGTTATGGGTGACACATCCTCTTCTTTACAGGTGGCAGCCTGGCAACTACTGCAGAAAGTCCAGCAGAGCCCCACTCACACTGGGACACACACAAAGCCGTGGACCCTCGCACCCTCCCACCAGCACAGCCCCGAGACTGCTGACGGGGCAGAGAATATGGAGTCAGGCACAGCTGCAGGGGCTACTGCTGCCTGGAGTGCTGTTTATATTGACGTCAACCCAGGCACACCTGGGGAGGGCTTGCCGGCAGGGTCAGGCTGCCCAGGTCAGCTAATCCTCAGCCCTCAGGGAATCACATTGCAGAAAATGGACCTCGCTAAGACAGAATATTAGCCAAGGAAAAAAAGCACACAATGCCATTTGCAGCACCGTAGATGAGTCTAGAGGTAATCACGTGACTTGGAGTAAGTCAGAAAGTGAAAGACACATATCATATCATATCAGTTATAGGTGTTACCTATAAATTGATACCAGGGCAGATATTTCCACGGAGAAGGGCAATCACAGATTCATTAAACAAACTTATGGTTCACCAACGGAAAGGTGTGAGGATTGAATTCATTATGATATTGGGGTTAACAGACATATACAAACACAGTAGACGTATATAATCACCAAAGACCTACGGAGTACCAAGAGAAGACTACTCAACATTCTGTCATAACAAACATGGGAAAAGGATCCCAGGAAGAACAGACATATGTATATGTGTAAAAGAACCACCTCTTGCACACCTACAACAAGCTAAACGTTGTACTCAAACTTGCTGTAATAAAAAATAAAAAATTAAATTAAAAACACGAACAAGAATTAGTGAGAAAAACTTGAGGGGCTTTCTCCTGGTACATTCCGTTCTACATTCCAATCTAGAACGCGACTTCCATTGAGGCTATGCTGCCCTAGTAACCAGATTTGGTAAGGGAGAACTGCTGCCACCTTGTGGCCGTTTCACACAACAGCAGCTTTAATCCCAGCGCTAATGGTCAGTGGATATTCCAAATCATTACAGGCCTGTAAATGACACCTGCCCTGAAAACAAATCCTGGGGTCATATATCGACCAAAAAATTCAAAAGACGTCCATATTTCAAAACGACAAAAAAAAAAAAGACAGTTTCAAGAGGCATATTTCACGCACATTAGTGTTCTGCTTCTTTTGATTTCATTCCTTCTTTGTTAAAAAAACGGGAATGGAAAAAGGCAACCCTCAGAATGGGCGAAAACTTTCACAAACGAATCAATGGACAAAGGTTTAATCTCCAATATATATGAACAGCTCATGCAGCTTAATATTAATACAACAAACAACCCAATACAAAAATGGGCAGAAGATCTAAATAGACGTTTCTTCAAAGAAGACACAGAGATGGCCAGGACGCACATGAAAACCTGCTCAACATCACTAATTATTAGAGAAATGCAAATCAAAACTACAATGAGGTAAGACCTCACACCTGTTAGAATCGGCATCATCAGATAATCTACAAACAACAAATTCTGGGGAGGGTGTGGACAAAAGGAACCCTCTTCCGCTATTGGTGGGAATATAAATTGATACAGTCACTATGGAGAACAGTATGGAGGTTCCTTTAAAAAACTAAAAAGAGAATTACCATAGGATCCAGCAATCCCACTTCTGGGCATATACCCAGAGAAAACCATAAATCACAGAGACATATTCACCACAATGTTCATTGCAGCACTATTTACAATAGCCAGGTAATTGAAGCAACCTAAATGCCCACAGACAGACGAATGGATAAAGATGTGGTACATATATAAAATGGAATATTACTCAGCCATAAAAAGGAATGAAACAGGGTCATTTGTAGAGAAGTTGATGGATCTAGAGACTGTCATACAGAGTGAAGTAAGTCAGAAAGAGAAAAACAAATATTGTATATTAATGCCTATATGTGGAACCTAGAAAAATGCTACAGATGAACTGGTTTGCAGGGCAGAAATAGAGACACAGAGGTAGAGAACAAACGTATGGACACAAAGTGGGGGAAGCCATGGGGTGGTGGTGGTGGGATGAGTTGGGAGATTGGGATTGACCTGTATACATGTATATGCATAAAATAGATAACTAATAATAACCTACTGTATAAAAAAAATAAATAAAATTAAATTTCAAAAATTTTAAAAATAAAATGTAAAAATAAAACAGAAAAAATGTTCTTCCATTCACACTGATGTATTTATAAGAATGAATTATTTCCATGCTTATATCCATAAATACATAAAAGAGGAATAAAATCTAACTTGAACCAAAAAAGAAAAAATAAAACTGAACCTAACAGTTATACAGAGGAAAACACTACCAAGGCACTTGCTCCAGTGGTAAACAATTCTGAAATTGGTCAGAGGTGGGGAATCATCTCCCATAGAGCCAGCAGCCCCGCCCGCCCACGCAAGGAGCGTCCTTATTGCAAAGCTGGGGGACCGTGCCGAGGCCTCTGTGAGTAAACGTGAGCTGAGCCCCAGGCCAGCTGCTGCTGAACTGTTCCCACCCTTCCCAGGTGAAACACCTGAATATGTACAAGGGCTTGAAAGCCTAGAGGAAGGGCCGTGGAGCCACACCAGCGACAGCACGCAGGCCACCTTGGTGCCTGCAGGTCAGCCAGGATGGTCCTGGCCACGGGCGCTCTTCTGGAAGCTTTCCATTGCCCTGCCTGAGATACCCCTCCTGTCCCGGACCCCACTCCTTTTTTTCCTTCCTCACCTCAGCCCGGAGAGATATTCCAGTGGAAGTTATGGGTGACACATCCTCTTCTTTACAGGTGGCAGCCTGGCAACTCCTGCAGAAAGTCCAGCAGAGACCCACTCACACCGGGCCACCCACAAAGCCGTGGACCCTCACACCCTCCCACCAGCACAGCCCCGAGACTGCTGACGGGGCAGAGAATATGGAGTCAGGCACAGCTGCAGGGGCTATTGCTGCCTGGAGTGCTGTTTATATTGACCTCAACCCAGGCACACCTGGGGAGGGCTTGCCGGCAGGGTCAGGCTGCCCAGGTCAGCTAATCCTCAGCCCTCGGGGAATCACATTGCAGAAAATGGACCTCGCTAAGACAGAATATTCGCCAACGAAAAGAAGCACACAATGCCATTTGCAGCACCGTAGATGAGTCTAGAGGTAATCACGTGACTTGGAGTAAGTCAGAAAGTGAAAGACACATATCATATCATATCACTTATAGGTGTTACCTATAAATTGATACCAGGGCAGATATTTCCACGGAGAAGGGCAATCACAGATTCATTAAACAAACTTATGGTTCACCAAAGGAAAGGTGTGAGGATTGAATTCATTATGATATTGGGGTTAACAGACATATACAAACACAGTAGACGTATATAATCACCAAAGACCTACGGAGTACCAAGAGAAGACTACTCAACATTCTGTCATAACGAACATGGGAAAAGGATCCCAGGAAGAACAGACATATGTATATGTGTAAAAGAACCACCTCTTGCACACCTACAACAAGCTAAACGTTGTACTCAAACTTGCTGTAATAAAAAATAAAAAATTAAATTAAAAACACGAACAAGAATTAGTGAGAAAAACTTGAGGGGCTTTCTCCTGGTACATTCCGTTCTACATTCCAATCTAGAACGCGACTTCCATTGAGGCTCTGCTGCCCTAGTAACCAGATTTGGTAAGGGAGAACTGCTGCCACCTTGTGGCCGTTTCACACAACAGCAGCTTTAATCCCAGCGCTAATGGTCAGTGGATATTCCAAATCATTACAGGCCTGTAAATGACCCCTGCCCTGAAAACCAATCCTGGGGTCATTTATCGACCAAAAAATTCAAAAGACGTCCATATTTCAAAACGACAGTTTCAAGAGGCATATTTCACGCACATTAGTGTTCTGCTTCTTTTGATTTCATTCCTTCTTTGTTAAAAAAACGGGAATGGAAAAAGGCAACCCTCAGAATGGGCGAAAACTTTCACAAACGAATCAATGGACAAAGGTTAAATCTCCAATATATATGAACAGCTCATGCAGCTTAATATTAATACAACAAACAACCCAATACAAAAATGGGCAGAAGATCTAAATAGACGTTTCTTCAAAGAAGACACACAGATGGCCAAGACGCACATGAAAAGCTGCTCAACATCACTAATTATTAGAGAAATGCAAATCAAAACTACAATGAGGTAAGACCTCACACCTGTTAGAATCGGCATCATCAGATAATCTACAAGCAACAAATTCTGGGGAGGGTGTGGACAAAAGGAACCCTCTTCCGCTCTTGGTGGGAATGTAAATTGATACAGTCACTATGGAGAACAGTATGGAGGTTTCCTTAAAAAACTAAAAAGAGAATTACCATAGGATCCAGCAATCCCACTTCTGGGCATATACCCAGAGAAAACCATAAATCACAAAGACACATTCACCACAATGTTCATTGCAGCACTATTTACAATAGCCAGGTAATGGAAGCAACCTAAATGCCCACAGACAGACGAATGGATAAAGATGTGGTACATATATAAAATGGAATATTACTCAGCCATAAAAAGGAATGAAACTGGGTCATTTGTAGAGAAGTTGATGGATCTAGAGACTGTCATACAGAGTGAAGTAAGTCAGAAAGAGAAAAACAAATATTGTATATTAATGCCTATATGTGGAACCTAGAAAAATGCTACAGATGAACTGGTTTGCAGGGCAGAAATAGAGACACAGAGGTAGAGAACAAACGTATGGACACAAAGTGGGGGAAGCCATGGGGTTGTGGTGGTGGGATGAGTAGGGAGATTGGGATTGACCTGTATACATGTCTATGCATAAAATAGATAACTAATAATAACCTACTGTATAAAAAAATAAATAAAATTAAATTTCAAAAATTTTAAAAATAAAATGTAAAAATAAAACAGAAAATATGTTCTTCCATTCACACTGATGTATTTATAAGAATGAATTATTTCCATGCTTATATCCATAAATACATAAAAGAGGAATAAAATCTAACTTGAACCAAAAAAGCAAAAAAAAAACTAAACCTAACAGTTATACAGAGGAAAACACTACCAAGGCACTTGCTCCAGTGGTAAACAATTCTGAAATTGGTCAGAGGTGGGGAATCATCTCCCATAGAGCCAGCAGCCCCGCTCGCCCACGCAAGGAGCGTCCTTATTGCAAAGCTGGGGGACCGTGCCGAGGCCTCTGTGAGTAAACGTGAGCTGAGCCCCAGGCCAGCTGCTGCTGAACTGTTCCCACCCTTCCCAGGTGAAACACCTGAATATGTACAAGGGCTTGAAAGCCTAGAGGAAGGGCCGTGGAGCCACACCAGCGACAGCACGCAGGCCACCTTGGTGCCTGCAGGTCAGCCAGGATGGTCCTGGCCACGGGCGCTCTTCTGGAAGCTTTCCATTACCCTGCCTGAGATACCCCTCCTGTCCCGGCCCCCACTCCTTTTTTTCCTTCCTCACCTCAGCCCGGAGAGATATTCCAGTGGAAGTTATGGGTGACACATCCTCTTCTTTACAGGTGGCAGCCTGGCAACTCCTGCAGAAAGTCCAGCAGAGCCCCACTCACACCGGGCCACCCACAAAGCCGTGGACCCTCACACCCTCCCACCAGCACAGCCCCGAGGCTGCTGACGGGGCAGAGAATATGGAGTCAGGCACAGCTGCAGGGGCTATTGCTGCCTGGAGTGCTGTTTATATTGACCTCAAACCAGGCACACCTGGGGAGGGCTTGCCGGCAGGGTCAGGCTGCCCAGGTCAGCTAATCCTCAGCCCTCAGGGAATCACATTGCAGAAAATGGAACTCGCTAAGACAGAATATTCGCCAACGAAAAGAAGCACACAATGCCATTTGCAGCACCGTAGATGAGTCTAGAGGTAATCACGTGACTTGGAGTAAGTCAGAAAGTGAAAGACACATATCATATCATATCACTTATAGGTGTTACTTATAAATTGATACCAGGGCAGATATTTCCACAGAGAAGGGCAATCACAGATTCATTAAACAAACTTATGGTTCAACAAAGGAAAGGTGTGAGGATTGAATTCATTACGATATTGGGGTTAACAGAAATATACAAACACAGTAGACATATATAATCACCAAAGACCTACGGAGTACCAAGAGAAGACTACTCAACATTCTGTCATAACGTACATGGGAAAAGGATCCCAGGAAGAACAGACATATGTATATGTGTAAAAGAGCAACCTCTTGCACACCTACAACAAGCTAAACGTTGTACTCAAAGTTGCTGTAATAAAAAATAAAAAATTAAATTAAAAACACGAACAAGAATTAGTGAGAAAAACTTGAGGGGCTTTCTCCTGGTACATTCCGTTCTACATTCCAATCTAGAACGCGACTTCCATTGAGGCTCTGCTGCCCTAGTAACCAGATTTGGTAAGGGAGAACTGCTGCCACCTTGTGGCCGTTTCACACAACAGCAGCTTTAATCCCAGCGCTAATGGTCAGTGGATATTCCAAATCATTACAGGCCTGTAAATGACCCCTGCCCTGAAAACCAATCCTGGGGTCATTTATCGACCAAAAAATTCAAAAGACGTCCATATTTCAAAACGACAGTTTCAAGAGGCATATTTCACGCACATTAGTGTTCTGCTTCTTTTGATTTCATTCCTTCTTTGTTAAAAAAACGGGAATGGAAAAAGGCAACCATCAGAATGGGCGAAAACTTTCACAAACGAATCAATGGACAAAGGTTTAATCTCCAATATATATGAACAGCTCATGCAGCTTAATATTAATACAACAAACAACCCAATACAAAAATGGGCAGAAGATCTAAATAGACGTTTCTTCAAAGAAGACACAGAGATGGCCAAGACGCACATGAAAAGCTGCTCAACATCACTAATTATTAGAGAAATGCAAATCAAAACTACAATGAGGTAAGACTTCACACCTGTTAGAATCGGCATCATCAGATAATCTACAAACAACAAATTCTGGGGAGGGTGTGGACAAAAGGAACCCTCTTCCGCTATTGGTGGGAATGTAAATTGATACAGTCACTATGGAGAACAGTATGGAGGTTCGTTTAAAAAACTAAAAAGAGAATTACCATAGGATCCAGCAATCCCACTTCTGGGCATATACCCAGAGAAAACCATAAATCACAGAGACACATTCACCACAATGTTCATTGCAGCACTATTTACAATAGCCAGGTAATGGAAGCAACCTAAATGCCCACAGACAGACGAATGGATAAAGATGTGGTTCATATATAAAATGGAATATTACTCAGCCATAAAAAGGAATGAAACTGGGTCATTTGTAGAGAAGTTGATGGATCTAGAGACTGTCATACAGAGTGAAGTAAGTCAGAAAGAGAAAAACAAATATTGTATATTAATGCCTATATGTGGAACCTAGAAAAATGCTACAGATGAACTGGTTTGCAGGGCAGAAATAGAGACACAGAGGTAGAGAACAAACGTATGGACACAAAGTGGGGGAAGCCACGGGGTGGTGGTGGTGGGATGAGTTGGGAGATTGGGATTGACCTGTATACATGTCTATGCATAAAATAGATAACTAATAATAACCTACTGTATAAAAAAAATAAATAAAATTAAATTTCAAAAATTTTAAAAATAAAATGTAAAAATAAAACAGAAAAAATGTTCTTCCATTCACACTGATGTATTTATAAGAATGAATTATTTCCATGCTTATATCCATAAATACATAAAAGAGGAATAAAATCTAACTTGAACCAAAAAAGAAAAAATAAAACTGAACCTAACAGTTATACAGAGGAAAACACTACCAAGGCACTTGCTCCAGTGGTAAACAATTCTGAAATTGGTCAGAGGTGGGGAATCATCTCCCATAGAGCCAGCAGCCCCGCCCGCCCACGCAAGGAGCGTCCTTATTGCAAAGCTGGGGGACCGTGCCGAGGCCTCTGTGAGTAAACGTGAGCTGAGCCCCAGGCCAGCTGCTGCTGAACTGTTCCCACCCTTCCCAGGTGAAACACCTGAATATGTACAAGGGCTTGAAAGCCTAGAGGAAGGGCCGTGGAGCCACACCAGCGACAGCACGCAGGCCACCTTGGTGCCTGCAGGTCAGCCAGGATGGTCCTGGCCACGGGCGCTCTTCTGGAAGCTTTCCATTGCCCTGCCTGAGATACCCCTCCTGTCCCGGCCCCCACTCCTTTTTTTCCTTCCTCACCTCAGCCCGGAGAGATATTCCAGTGGAAGTTATGGGTGACACATCCTCTTCTTTACAGGTGGCAGCCTGGCAACTCCTGCAGAAAGTCCAGCAGAGACCCACTCACACCGGGCCACCCACAAAGCCGTGGACCCTCACACCCTCCCACCAGCACAGCCCCGAGACTGCTGACGGGGCAGAGAATATGGAGTCAGGCACAGCTGCAGGGGCTATTGCTGCCTGGAGTGCTGTTTATATTGACCTCAACCCAGGCACACCTGGGGAGGGCTTGCCGGCAGGGTCAGGCTGCCCAGGTCAGCTAATCCTCAGCCCTCGGGGAATCACATTGCAGAAAATGGACCTCGCTAAGACAGAATATTCGCCAACGAAAAGAAGCACACAATGCCATTTGCAGCACCGTAGATGAGTCTAGATGTAATCACGTGACTTCAGTAAGTCAGAAAGTGAAAGACACATATCATATCATATCACTTATAGGTGTTACCTATAAATTGATACCAGGGCAGATATTTCCACGGAGAAGGGCAATCACAGATTCATTAAACAAACTTATGGTTCACCAAAGGAAAGGTGTGAGGATTGAATTCATTATGATATTGGGGTTAACAGACATATACAAACACAGTAGACGTATATAATCACAAAAGACCTACGGAGTACCAAGAGAAGACTACTCAACATTCTGTCATAACGAACATGGGAAAAGGATCGCAGGAAGAACAGACATATGTATATGTGTAAAAGAACCACCTCTTGCACACCTACAACAAGCTAAACGTTGTACTCAAAGTTGCTGTAATAAAAAATAAAAAATTAAATTAAAAACACGAACAAGAATTAGTGAGAAAAACTTGAGGGGCTTTCTCCTGGTACATTCCGTTCTACATTCCAATCTAGAACGCGACTTCCATTGAGGCTCTGCTGCCCTAGTAACCAGATTTGGTAAGGGAGAACTGCTGCCACCTTGTGGCCGTTTCACACAACAGCAGCTTTAATCCCAGCGCTAATGGTCAGTGGATATTCCAAATCATTACAGGCCTGTAAATGACCCCTGCCCTGAAAACCAATCCTGGGGTCATTTATCGACCAAAAAATTCAAAAGACGTCCATATTTCAAAACGACAGTTTCAAGAGGCATATTTCACGCACATTAGTGTTCTGCTTCTTTTGATTTCATTCCTTCTTTGTTAAAAAAACGGGAATGGAAAAAGGCAACCCTCAGAATGGGCGAAAACTTTCACAAACGAATCAATGGACAAAGGTTAAATCTCCAATATATATGAACAGCTCATGCAGCTTAATATTAATACAACAAACAACCCAATACAAAAATGGGCAGAAGATCTAAACAGACGTTTCTTCAAAGAAGACACACAGATGGCCAAGACGCACATGAAAAGCTGCTCAACATCACTAATTATTAGAGAAATGCAAATCAAAACTACAATGAGGTAAGACCTCACACCTGTTAGAATCGGCATCATCAGATAATCTACAAGCAACAAATTCTGGGGAGGGTGTGGACAAAAGGAACCCTCTTCCGCTCTTGGTGGGAATGTAAATTGATACAGTCACTATGGAGAACAGTATGGAGGTTTCCTTAAAAAACTAAAAAGAGAATTACCATAGGATCCAGCAATCCCACTTCTGGGCATATACCCAGAGAAAACCATAAATCACAAAGACACATTCACCACAATGTTCATTGCAGCACTATTTACAATAGCCAGGTAATGGAAGCAACCTAAATGGCCACAGACAGACGAATGGATAAAGATGTGGTACATATATAAAATGGAATATTACTCAGCCATAAAAAGGAATGAAACTGGGTCATTTGTAGAGAAGTTGATGGATCTAGAGACTGTCATACAGAGTGAAGTAAGTCAGAAAGAGAAAAACAAATATTGTATATTAATGCCTATATGTGGAACCTAGAAAAATGCTACAGATGAACTGGTTTGCAGGGCAGAAATAGAGACACAGAGGTAGAGAACAAACGTATGGACACAAAGTGGGGGAAGCCATGGGGTTGTGGTGGTGGGATGAGTAGGGAGATTGGGATTGACCTGTATACATGTCTATGCATAAAATAGATAACTAATAATAACCTACTGTATAAAAAAAATAAATAAAATTAAATTTCAAAAATTTTAAAAATAAAATGTAAAAATAAAACAGAAAATATGTTCTTCCATTCACACTGATGTATTTATAAGAATGAATTATTTCCATGCTTATATCCATAAATACATAAAAGAGGAATAAAATCTAACTTGAACCAAAAAAGCAAAAAAAAAAACTAAACCTAACAGTTATACAGAGGAAAACACTACCAAGGCACTTGCTCCAGTGGTAAACAATTCTGAAATTGGTCAGAGGTGGGGAATCATCTCCCATAGAGCCAGCAGCCCCGCCCGCCCACGCAAGGAGCGTCCTTATTGCAAAGCTGGGGGACCGTGCCGAGGCCTCTGTGAGTAAACGTGAGCTGAGCCCCAGGCCAGCTGCTGCTGAACTGTTCCCACCCTTCCCAGGTGAAACACCTGAATATGTACAAGGGCTTGAAAGCCTAGAGGAAGGGCCGTGGAGCCACACCAGCGACAGCACGCAGGCCACCTTGGTGCCTGCAGGTCAGCCAGGATGGTCCTGGCCACGGGCGCTCTTCTGGAAGCTTTCCATTGCCCTGCCTGAGATACCCCTCCTGTCCCGGCCCCCACTCCTTTTTTTCCTTCCTCACCTCAGCCCGGAGAGATATTCCAGTGGAAGTTATGGGTGACACATCCTCTTCTTTACAGGTGGCAGCCTGGCAACTCCTGCAGAAAGTCCAGCAGAGCCCCACTCACACCGGGCCACCCACAAAGCCGTGGACCCTCACACCCTCCCACCAGCACAGCCCCGAGGCTGCTGACGGGGCAGAGAATATGGAGTCAGGCACAGCTGCAGGGGCTATTGCTGCCTGGAGTGCTGTTTATATTGACCTCAAACCATGCACACCTGGGGAGGGCTTGCCGGCAGGGTCAGGCTGCCCAGGTCAGCTAATCCTCAGCCCTCAGGGAATCACATTGCAGAAAATGGACCTCGCTAAGACAGAATATTCGCCAACGAAAAGAAGCACACAATGCCATTTGCAGCACCGTAGATGAGTCTAGAGGTAATCACGTGACTTGGAGTAAGTCAGAAAGTGAAAGACACATATCATATCATATCACTTATAGGTGTTACCTATAAATTGATACCAGGGCAGATATTTCCACAGAGAAGGGCAATCACAGATTCATTAAACAAACTTATGGTTCACCAAAGGAAAGGTGTGAGGATTGAATTCATTACGATATTGGGGTTAACGGAAATATACAAACACAGTAGACATATATAATCACCAAAGACCTACGGAGTACCAAGAGAAGACTACTCAACATTCTGTCATAACGTACATGGGAAAAGGATCCCAGGAAGAACAGACATATGTATATGTGTAAAAGAGCAACCTCTTGCACACCTACAACAAGCTAAACGTTGTACTCAAAGTTGCTGTAATAAAAAATAAAAAATTAAATTAAAAACACGAACAAGAATTAGTGAGAAAAACTTGAGGGGCTTTCTCCTGGTACATTCCGTTCTACATTCCAATCTAGAACGCGACTTCCATTGAGGCTCTGCTGCCCTAGTAACCAGATTTGGTAAGGGAGAACTGCTGCCACCTTGTGGCCGTTTCACACAACAGCAGCTTTAATCCCAGCGCTAATGGTCAGTGGATATTCCAAATCATTACAGGCCTGTAAATGACCCCTGCCCTGAAAACCAATCCTGGGGTCATTTATCGACCAAAAAATTCAAAAGACGTCCATATTTCAAAACGACAGTTTCAAGAGGCATATTTCACGCACATTAGTGTTCTGCTTCTTTTGATTTCATTCCTTCTTTGTTAAAAAAACGGGAATGGAAAAAGGCAACCCTCAGAATGGGCGAAAACTTTCACAAACGAATCAATGGACAAAGGTTTAATCTCCAATATATATGAACAGCTCATGCAGCTTAATATTAATACAACAAACAACCCAATACAAAAATGGGCAGAAGATCTAAATAGACGTTTCTTCAAAGAAGACACAGAGATGGCCAAGACGCACATGAAAAGCTGCTCAACATCACTAATTATTAGAGAAATGCAAATCAAAACTACAATGAGGTAAGACCTCACACCTGTTAGAATCGGCATCATCAGATAATCTACAAACAACAAATTCTGGGGAGGGTGTGGACAAAAGGAACCCTCTTCCGCTATTGGTGGGAATGTAAATTGATACAGTCACTATGGAGAACAGTATGGAGGTTCCTTTAAAAAACTAAAAAGAGAATTACCATAGGATCCAGCAATCCCACTTCTGGGCATATACCCAGAGAAAACCATAAATCACAGAGACACATTCACCACAATGTTCATTGCAGCACTATTTACAATAGCCAGGTAATGGAAGCAACCTAAATGCCTACAGACAGACGAATGGATAAAGATGTGGTTCATATATAAAATGGAATATTACTCAGCCATAAAAAGGAATGAAACTGGGTCATTTGTAGAGAAGTTGATGGATCTAGAGACTGTCATACAGAGTGAAGTAAGTCAGAAAGAGAAAAACAAATATTGTATATTAATGCCTATATGTGGAACCTAGAAAAATGCTACAGATGAACTGGTTTGCAGGGCAGAAATAGAGACACAGAGGTAGAGAACAAACGTATGGACACAAAGTGGGGGAAGCCATGGGGTGGTGGTGGTGGGATGAGTTGGGAGATTGGGATTGACCTGTATACATGTCTATGCATAAAATAGATAACTAATAATAACCTACTGTATAAAAAAATAAATAAAATTAAATTTCAAAAATTTTAAAAATAAAATGTAAAAATAAAACAGAAAAAATGTTCTTCCATTCACACTGATGTATTTATAAGAATGAATTATTTCCATGCTTATATCCATAAATACATAAAAGAGGAATAAAATCTAACTTGAAGCAAAAAAGAAAAAATAAAACTGAACCTAACAGTTATACAGAGGAAAACACTACCAAGGCACTTGCTCCAGTGGTAAACAATTCTGAAATTGGTCAGAAGTGGGGAATCATCTCCCATAGAGCCAGCAGCCCCGCCCGCCCACGCAAGGAGCGTCCTTATTGCAAAGCTGGGGGACCGTGCCGAGGCCTCTGTGAGTAAACGTGAGCTGAGCCCCAGGCCAGCTGCTGCTGAACTGTTCCCACCCTTCCCAGGTGAAACACCTGAATATGTACAAGGGCTTGAAAGCCTAGAGGAAGGGCCGTGGAGCCACACCAGCGACAGCACGCAGGCCACCTTGGTGCCTGCAGGTCAGCCAGGATGGTCCTGGCCACGGGCGCTCTTCTGGAAGCTTTCCATTGCCCTGCCTGAGATACCCCTCCTGTCCCGGCCCCCACTCCTTTTTTTCCTTCCTCACCTCAGCCCGGAGAGATATTCCAGTGGAAGTTATGGGTGACACATCCTCTTCTTTACAGGTGGCAGCCTGGCAACTCCTGCAGAAAGTCCAGCAGAGCCCCACTCACACCGGGCCACCCACAAAGCCGTGGACCCTCACACCCTCCCACCAGCACAGCCCCGAGACTGCTGACGGGGCAGAGAATATGGAGTCAGGCACAGCTGCAGGGGCTATTGCTGCCTGGAGTGCTGTTTATATTGACCTCAACCCAGGCACACCTGGGGAGGGCTTGCCGGCAGGGTCAGGCTGCCCAGGTCAGCTAATCCTCAGCCCTCGGGGAATCACATTGCAGAAAATGGACCTCGCTAAGACAGAATATTCGCCAACGAAAAGAAGCACACAATGCCATTTGCAGCACCGTAGATGAGTCTAGAGGTAATCACGTGACTTGGAGTAAGTCAGAAAGTGAAAGACACATATCATATCATATCACTTATAGGTGTTACCTATAAATTGATACCAGGGCAGATATTTCCACGGAGAAGGGCAATCACAGATTCATTAAACAAACTTATGGTTCACCAAAGGAAAGGTGTGAGGATTGAATTCATTATGATATTGGGGTTAACAGACATATACAAACACAGTAGACGTATATAATCACCAAAGACCTACGGAGTACCAAGAGAAGACTACTCAACATTCTGTCATAACGAACATGGGAAAAGGATCCCAGGAAGAACAGACATATGTATATGTGTAAAAGAACCACCTCTTGCACACCTACAACAAGCTAAACGTTGTACTCAAACTTGCTGTAATAAAAAATAAAAAATTAAATTAAAAACACGAACAAGAATTAGTGAGAAAAACTTGAGGGGCTTTCTCCTGGTACATTCCGTTCTACATTCCAATCTAGAACGCGACTTCCATTGAGGCTCTGCTGCCCTAGTAACCAGATTTGGTAAGGGAGAACTGCTGCCACCTTGTGGCCGTTTCACACAACAGCAGCTTTAATCCCAGCGCTAATGGTCAGTGGATATTCCAAATCATTACAGGCCTGTAAATGACCCCTGCCCTGAAAACCAATCCTGGGGTCATTTATCGACCAAAAAATTCAAAAGACGTCCATATTTCAAAACGACAGTTTCAAGAGGCATATTTCACGCACATTAGTGTTCTGCTTCTTTGGATTTCTTTCTTTCTTTGTTAAAAAAACGGGAATGGAAAAAGGCAACCCTCAGAATGGGCGAAAACTTTCACAAACGAATCAATGGACAAAGGTTTAATCTCCAATATATATAAACAGCTCATGCAGCTTAATATCAATAAAACAAACAACCCAATACAAAAATGGGCAGAAGATCTAAATAGACGTTTCTTCAAAGAAGACACAGAGATGGCCAAGACGCACATGAAAAGCTGCTCAACATCACTAATTATTAGAGAAATGCAAATCAAAACTACAATGAGGTAAGACCTCACACCTGTTAGAATCGGCATCATCAGATAATCTACAAACAACAAATTCTGGGGAGGGTGTGGACAAAAGGAACCCTCTTCCGCTCTTGGTGGGAATGTAAATTGATACAGTCACTATGGAGAACAGTATGGAGGTTCCCTTAAAAAACTAAAAAGAGAATTACCATAGGATCCAGCAATCCCACTTCTGGGCATATACCCAGAGAAAATCATAAATCACAAAGACACATTCACCACAATGTTCATTGCAGCACTATTTACAATAGCCAGGTAATGGAAGCAACCTAAATGCCCACAGACAGACGAATGGATAAAGATGTGGTACATATATAAAATGGAATATTACTCAGCCATAAAAAGGAATGAAACTGGGTCATTTGTAGAGAAGTTGATGGATCTAGAGACTGTCATACAGAGTGAAGTAAGTCAGAAAGAGAAAAACAAATATTGTATATTAATGCCTATATGTGGAACCTAGAAAAATGCTACAGATGAACTGGTTTGCAGGGCAGAAATAGAGACACAGAGGTAGAGAACAAACGTATGGACACAAAGTGGGGGAAGCCATGGGGTGGTGGTGGTGGGATGAGTTGGGAGATTGGGATTGACCTGTATACATGTCTATGCATAAAATAGATAACTAATAATAACCTACTGTATAAAAAAATAAATAAAATTAAATTTCAAAAATTTTAAAAATAAAATGTAAATATAAAACAGAAAAAATGTTCTTCCATTCACACTGATGTATTTATAAGAATGAATTATTTCCATGCTTATATCCATAAATACATAAAAGAGGAATAAAATCTAACTTGAACCAAAAAAGAAAAAATAAAAAACTAAACCTAACAGTTACACAGAGGAAAACACTACCAAGGCACTTGCTCCATTGGTAAAAAATTCTGAAATTGGTCAGAGGTGGGGAATCATCTCCCATAGAGCCAGCAGCCCCGCCCGCCCACGCAAGGAGCGTCCTTATTGCAAAGCTGGGGGACCGTGCCCAGGCCTCTGTGAGTAAACGTGAGCTGAGCCCCAGGCCAGCTGCTGCTGAACTGTTCCCACCCTTCCCAGGTGAAACACCTGAATATGTACAAGGGCTTGAAAGCCTAGAGGAAGGGCCGTGGAGCCACACCAGCGACAGCACGCAGGCCACCTTGGTGCCTGCAGGTCAGCCAGGATGGTCCTGGCCACGGGCGCTCTTCTGGAAGCTTTCCATTGCCCTGCCTGAGATACCCCTCCTGTCCCGGCCCCCACTCCTTTTTTTCCTTCCTCACCTCAGCCCGGAGAGATATTCCAGTGGAAGTTATGGGTGACACATCCTCTTCTTTACAGGTGGCAGCCTGGCAACTCCTGCAGAAAGTCCAGCAGAGCCCCACTCACACCGGGCCACCCACAAAGCCGTGGACCCTCACACCCTCCCACCAGCACAGCCCCGAGACTGCTGACGGGGCAGAGAATATGGAGTCAGGCACAGCTGCAGGGGCTATTGCTGCCTGGAGTGCTGTTTATATTGACCTCAACCCAGGCACACCTGGGGAGGGCTTGCCGGCAGGGTCAGGCTGCCCAGGTCAGCTAATCCTCAGCCCTCGGGGAATCACATTGCAGAAAATGGACCTCGCTAAGACAGAATATTCGCCAACGAAAAGAAGCACACAATGCCATTTGCAGCACCGTAGATGAGTCTAGAGGTAATCACGTGACTTGGAGTAAGTCAGAAAGTGAAAGACACATATCATATCATATCACTTATAGGTGTTACCTATAAATTGATACCAGGGCAGATATTTCCACGGAGAAGGGCAATCACAGATTCATTAAACAAACTTATGGTTCACCAAAGGAAAGGTGTGAGGATTGAATTCATTATGATATTGGGGTTAACAGACATATACAAACACAGTAGACGTATATAATCACCAAAGACCTACGGAGTACCAAGAGAAGACTACTCAACATTCTGTCATAACGAACATGGGAAAAGGATCCCAGGAAGAACAGACATATGTATATGTGTAAAAGAACCACCTCTTGCACACCTACAACAAGCTAAACGTTGTACTCAAACTTGCTGTAATAAAAAATAAAAAATTAAATTAAAAACACGAACAAGAATTAGTGAGAAAAACTTGAGGGGCTTTCTCCTGGTACATTCCGTTCTACATTCCAATCTAGAACGCGACTTCCATTGAGGCTCTGCTGCCCTAGTAACCAGATTTGGTAAGGGAGAACTGCTGCCACCTTGTGGCCGTTTCACACAACAGCAGCTTTAATCCCAGCGCTAATGGTCAGTGGATATTCCAAATCATTACAGGCCTGTAAATGACCCCTGCCCTGAAAACCAATCCTGGGGTCATTTATCGACCAAAAAATTCAAAAGACGTCCATATTTCAAAACGACAGTTTCAAGAGGCATATTTCACGCACATTAGTGTTCTGCTTCTTTTGATTTCTTTCTTTCTTTGTTAAAAAAACGGGAATGGAAAAAGGCAACCCTCAGAATGGGCGAAAACTTTCACAAACGAATCAATGGACAAAGGTTTAATCTCCAATATATATAAACAGCTCATGCAGCTTAATATCAATAAAACAAACAACCCAATACAAAAATGGGCAGAAGATCTAAATAGACGTTTCTTCAAAGAAGACACAGAGATGGCCAAGACGCACATGAAAAGCTGCTCAACATCACTAATTATTAGAGAAATGCAAATCAAAACTACAATGAGGTAAGACCTCACACCTGTTAGAATCGGCATCATCAGATAATCTACAAACAACAAATTCTGGGGAGGGTGTGGACAAAAGGAACCCTCTTCCGCTCTTGGTGGGAATGTAAATTGATACAGTCACTATGGAGAACAGTATGGAGGTTCCCTTAAAAAACTAAAAAGAGAATTACCATAGGATCCAGCAATCCCACTTCTGGGCATATACCCAGAGAAAATCATAAATCACAAAGACACATTCACCACAATGTTCATTGCAGCACTATTTACAATAGCCAGGTAATGGAAGCAACCTAAATGCCCACAGACAGACGAATGGATAAAGATGTGGTACATATATAAAATGGAATATTACTCAGCCATAAAAAGGAATGAAACTGGGTCATTTGTAGAGAAGTTGATGGATCTAGAGACTGTCATACAGAGTGAAGTAAGTCAGAAAGAGAAAAACAAATATTGTATATTAATGCCTATATGTGGAACCTAGAAAAATGCTACAGATGAACTGGTTTGCAGGGCAGAAATAGAGACACAGAGGTAGAGAACAAACGTATGGACACAAAGTGGGGGAAGCCATGGGGTGGTGGTGGTGGGATGAGTTGGGAGATTGGGATTGACCTGTATACATGTCTATGCATAAAATAGATAACTAATAATAACCTACTGTATAAAAAAATAAATAAAATTAAATTTCAAAAATTTTAAAAATAAAATGTAAATATAAAACAGAAAAAATGTTCTTCCATTCACACTGATGTATTTATAAGAATGAATTATTTCCATGCTTATATCCATAAATACATAAAAGAGGAATAAAATCTAACTTGAACCAAAAAAGAAAAAATAAAAAACTAAACCTAACAGTTATACAGAGGAAAACACTACCAAGGCACTTGCTCCATTGGTAAAAAATTCTGAAATTGGTCAGAGGTGGGGAATCATCTCCCATAGAGCCAGCAGCCCCGCCCGCCCACGCAAGGAGCGTCCTTATTGCAAAGCTGGGGGACCGTGCCCAGGCCTCTGTGAGTAAACGTGAGCTGAGCCCCAGGCCAGCTGCTGCTGAACTGTTCCCACCCTTCCCAGGTGAAACACCTGAATATGTACAAGGGCTTGAAAGCCTAGAGGAAGGGCCGTGGAGCCACACCAGCGACAGCACGCAGGCCACCTTGGTGCCTGCAGGTCAGCCAGGATGGTCCTGGCCACGGGCGCTCTTCTGGAAGCTTTCCATTGCCCTGCCTGAGATACCCCTCCTGTCCCGGCCCCCACTCCTTTTTTTCCTTCCTCACCTCAGCCCGGAGAGATATTCCAGTGGAAGTTATGGGTGACACATCCTCTTCTTTACAGGTGGCAGCCTGGCAACTCCTGCAGAAAGTCCAGCAGAGCCCCACTCACACCGGGCCACCCACAAAGCCGTGGACCCTCACACCCTCCCACCAGCACAGCCCCGAGACTGCTGACGGGGCAGAGAATATGGAGTCAGGCACAGCTGCAGGGGCTATTGCTGCCTGGAGTGCTGTTTATATTGACCTCAACCCAGGCACACCTGGGGAGGGCTTGCCGGCAGGGTCAGGCTGCCCAGGTCAGCTAATCCTCAGCCCTCGGGGAATCACATTGCAGAAAATGGACCTCGCTAAGACAGAATATTCGCCAACGAAAAGAAGCACACAATGCCATTTGCAGCACCGTAGATGAGTCTAGAGGTAATCACGTGACTTGGAGTAAGTCAGAAAGTGAAAGACACATATCATATCATATCACTTATAGGTGTTACCTATAAATTGATACCAGGGCAGATATTTCCACGGAGAAGGGCAATCACAGATTCATTAAACAAACTTATGGTTCACCAAAGGAAAGGTGTGAGGATTGAATTCATTATGATATTGGGGTTAACAGACATATACAAACACAGTAGACGTATATAATCACCAAAGACCTACGGAGTACCAAGAGAAGACTACTCAACATTCTGTCATAACGAACATGGGAAAAGGATCCCAGGAAGAACAGACATATGTATATGTGTAAAAGAACCACCTCTTGCACACCTACAACAAGCTAAACGTTGTACTCAAACTTGCTGTAATAAAAAATAAAAAATTAAATTAAAAACACGAACAAGAATTAGTGAGAAAAACTTGAGGGGCTTTCTCCTGGTACATTCCGTTCTACATTCCAATCTAGAACGCGACTTCCATTGAGGCTCTGCTGCCCTAGTAACCAGATTTGGTAAGGGAGAACTGCTGCCACCTTGTGGCCGTTTCACACAACAGCAGCTTTAATCCCAGCGCTAATGGTCAGTGGATATTCCAAATCATTACAGGCCTGTAAATGACCCCTGCCCTGAAAACCAATCCTGGGGTCATTTATCGACCAAAAAATTCAAAAGACGTCCATATTTCAAAACGACAGTTTCAAGAGGCATATTTCACGCACATTAGTGTTCTGCTTCTTTTGATTTCATTCCTTCTTTGTTAAAAAAACGGGAATGGAAAAAGGCAACCCTCAGAATGGGCGAAAACTTTCACAAACGAATCAATGGACAAAGGTTTAATCTCCAATATATATGAACAGCTCATGCAGCTTAATATCAATAAAACAAACAACCCAATACAAAAATGGGCAGAAGATCTAAATAGACGTTTCTTCAAAGAAGACACAGAGATGGCCAAGACGCACATGAAAAGCTGCTCAACATCACTAATTATTAGAGAAATGCAAATCAAAACTACAATGAGGTAAGACTTCACACCTGTTAGAATCGGCATCATCAGATAATCTACAAACAACAAATTCTGGGGAGGGTGTGGACAAAAGGAACCCTCTTCCGCTCTTGGTGGGAATGTAAATTGATACAGTCACTATGGAGAACAGTATGGAGGTTCCCTTAAAAAACTAAAAAGAGAATTACCATAGGATCCAGCAATCCCACTTCTGGGCATATACCCAGAGAAAATCATAAATCACAAAGACACATTCACCACAATGTTCATTGCAGCACTATTTACAATAGCCAGGTAATGGAAGCAACCTAAATGGCCACAGACAGACGAATGGATAAAGATGTGGTACATATATAAAATGGAATATTACTCAGCCATAAAAAGGAATGAAACTGGGTCATTTGTAGAGAAGTTGATGGATCTAGAGACTGTCATACAGAGTGAAGTAAGTCAGAAAGAGAAAAACAAATATTGTATATTAATGCCTATATGTGGAACCTAGAAAAATGCTACAGATGAACTGGTTTGCAGGGCAGAAATAGAGACACAGAGGTAGAGAACAAACGTATGGACACAAAGTGGGGGAAGCCATGGGGTGGTGGTGGTGGGATGAGTTGGGAGATTGGGATTGACCTGTATACATGTCTATGCATAAAATAGATAACTAATAATAACCTACTGTATAAAAAAATAAATAAAATTAAATTTCAAAAATTTTAAAAATAAAATGTAAATATAAAACAGAAAAAATGTTCTTCCATTCACACTGATGTATTTATAAGAATGAATTATTTCCATGCTTATATCCATAAATTCATAAAAGAGGAATAAAATCTAACTTGAACCAAAAAAGAAAAAATAAAAAACTAAACCTAACAGTTATACAGAGGAAAACACTACCAAGGCACTTGCTCCAGTGGTAAACAATTCTGAAATTGGTCAGAGGTGGGGAATCATCTCCCATAGAGCCAGCAGCCCCGCCCGCCCACGCAAGGAGCGTCCTTATTGCAAAGCTGGGGGACCGTGCCCAGGCCTCTGTGAGTAAACGTGAGCTGAGCCCCAGGCCAGCTGCTGCTGAACTGTTCCCACCCTTCCCAGGTGAAACACCTGAATATGTACAAGGGCTTGAAAGCCTAGAGGAAGGGCCGTGGAGCCACACCAGCGACAGCACGCAGGCCACCTTGGTGCCTGCAGGTCAGCCAGGATGGTCCTGGCCACGGGCGCTCTTCTGGAAGCTTTCCATTGCCCTGCCTGAGATACCCCTCCTGTCCCGGCCCCCACTCCTTTTTTTCCTTCCTCACCTCAGCCCGGAGAGATATTCCAGTGGAAGTTATGGGTGACACATCCTCTTCTTTACAGGTGGCAGCCTGGCAACTCCTGCAGAAAGTCCAGCAGAGCCCCACTCACACCGGGCCACCCACAAAGCCGTGGACCCTCACACCCTCCCACCAGCACAGCCCCGAGACTGCTGACGGGGCAGAGAATATGGAGTCAGGCACAGCTGCAGGGGCTATTGCTGCCTGGAGTGCTGTTTATATTGACCTCAACCCAGGCACACCTGGGGAGGGCTTGCCGGCAGGGTCAGGCTGCCCAGGTCAGCTAATCCTCAGCCCTCGGGGAATCACATTGCAGAAAATGGACCTCGCTAAGACAGAATATTCGCCAACGAAAAGAAGCACACAATGCCATTTGCAGCACCGTAGATGAGTCTAGAGGTAATCACGTGACTTGGAGTAAGTCAGAAAGTGAAAGACACATATCATATCATATCACTTATAGGTGTTACCTATAAATTGATACCAGGGCAGATATTTCCACGGAGAAGGGCAATCACAGATTCATTAAACAAACTTATGGTTCACCAAAGGAAAGGTGTGAGGATTGAATTCATTATGATATTGGGGTTAACAGACATATACAAACACAGTAGACGTATATAATCACCAAAGACCTACGGAGTACCAAGAGAAGACTACTCAACATTCTGTCATAACGAACATGGGAAAAGGATCCCAGGAAGAACAGACATATGTATATGTGTAAAAGAACCACCTCTTGCACACCTACAACAAGCTAAACGTTGTACTCAAACTTGCTGTAATAAAAAATAAAAAATTAAATTAAAAACACGAACAAGAATTAGTGAGAAAAACTTGAGGGGCTTTCTCCTGGTACATTCCGTTCTACATTCCAATCTAGAACGCGACTTCCATTGAGGCTCTGCTGCCCTAGTAACCAGATTTGGTAAGGGAGAACTGCTGCCACCTTGTGGCCGTTTCACACAACAGCAGCTTTAATCCCAGCGCTAATGGTCAGTGGATATTCCAAATCATTACAGGCCTGTAAATGACCCCTGCCCTGAAAACCAATCCTGGGGTCATTTATCGACCAAAAAATTCAAAAGACGTCCATATTTCAAAACGACAGTTTCAAGAGGCATATTTCACGCACATTAGTGTTCTGCTTCTTTTGATTTCTTTCTTTCTTTGTTAAAAAAACGGGAATGGAAAAAGGCAACCCTCAGAATGGGCGAAAACTTTCACAAACGAATCAATGGACAAAGGTTTAATCTCCAATATATATAAACAGCTCATGCAGCTTAATATCAATAAAACAAACAACCCAATACAAAAATGGGCAGAAGATCTAAATAGACGTTTCTTCAAAGAAGACACAGAGATGGCCAAGACGCACATGAAAAGCTGCTCAACATCACTAATTATTAGAGAAATGCAAATCAAAACTACAATGAGGTAAGACCTCACACCTGTTAGAATCGGCATCATCAGATAATCTACAAACAACAAATTCTGGGGAGGGTGTGGACAAAAGGAACCCTCTTCCGCTCTTGGTGGGAATGTAAATTGATACAGTCACTATGGAGAACAGTATGGAGGTTCCCTTAAAAAACTAAAAAGAGAATTACCATAGGATCCAGCAATCCCACTTCTGGGCATATACACAGAGAAAATCATAAATCACAAAGACACATTCACCACAATGTTCATTGCAGCACTATTTACAATAGCCAGGTAATGGAAGCAACCTAAATGGCCACAGACAGACGAATGGATAAAGATGTGGTACATATATAAAATGGAATATTACTCAGCCATAAAAAGGAATGAAACTGGGTCATTTGTAGAGAAGTTGATGGATCTAGAGACTGTCATACAGAGTGAAGTAAGTCAGAAAGAGAAAAACAAATATTGTATATTAATGCCTATATGTGGAACCTAGAAAAATGCTACAGATGAACTGGTTTGCAGGGCAGAAATAGAGACACAGAGGTAGAGAACAAACGTATGGACACAAAGTGGGGGAAGCCATGGGGTGGTGGTGGTGGGATGAGTTGGGAGATTGGGATTGACCTGTATACATGTCTATGCATAAAATAGATAACTAATAATAACCTACTGTATAAAAAAATAAATAAAATTAAATTTCAAAAATTTTAAAAAGAAAATGTAAATATAAAACAGAAAAAATGTTCTTCCATTCACACTGATGTATTTATAAGAATGAATTATTTCCATGCTTATATCCATAAATACATAAAAGAGGAATAAAATCTAACTTGAACCAAAAAAGAAAAAATAAAAAACTAAACCTAACAGTTATACAGAGGAAAACACTACCAAGGCACTTGCTCCAGTGGTAAACAATTCTGAAATTGGTCAGAGGTGGGGAATCATCTCCCATAGAGCCAGCAGCCCCGCCCGCCCACGCAAGGAGCGTCCTTATTGCAAAGCTGGGGGACCGTGCCCAGGCCTCTGTGAGTAAACGTGAGCTGAGCCCCAGGCCAGCTGCTGCTGAACTGTTCCCACCCTTCCCAGGTGAAACACCTGAATATGTACAAGGGCTTGAAAGCCTAGAGGAAGGGCCGTGGAGCCACACCAGCGACAGCACGCAGGCCACCTTGGTGCCTGCAGGTCAGCCAGGATGGTCCTGGCCACGGGCGCTCTTCTGGAAGCTTTCCATTGCCCTGCCTGAGATACCCCTCCTGTCCCGGCCCCCACTCCTTTTTTTCCTTCCTCACCTCAGCCCGGAGAGATATTCCAGTGGAAGTTATGGGTGACACATCCTCTTCTTTACAGGTGGCAGCCTGGCAACTCCTGCAGAAAGTCCAGCAGAGCCCCACTCACACCGGGCCACCCACAAAGCCGTGGACCCTCACACCCTCCCACCAGCACAGCCCCGAGACTGCTGACGGGGCAGAGAATATGGAGTCAGGCACAGCTGCAGGGGCTATTGCTGCCTGGAGTGCTGTTTATATTGACCTCAACCCAGGCACACCTGGGGAGGGCTTGCCGGCAGGGTCAGGCTGCCCAGGTCAGCTAATCCTCAGCCCTCGGGGAATCACATTGCAGAAAATGGACCTCGCTAAGACAGAATATTCGCCAACGAAAAGAAGCACACAATGCCATTTGCAGCACCGTAGATGAGTCTAGAGGTAATCACGTGACTTGGAGTAAGTCAGAAAGTGAAAGACACATATCATATCATATCACTTATAGGTGTTACCTATAAATTGATACCAGGGCAGATATTTCCACGGAGAAGGGCAATCACAGATTCAGTAAACAAACTTATGGTTCACCAAAGGAAAGGTGTGAGGATTGAATTCATTATGATATTGGGGTTAACAGACATATACAAACACAGTAGACGTATATAATCACCAAAGACCTACGGAGTACCAAGAGAAGACTACTCAACATTCTGTCATAACGAACATGGGAAAAGGATCCCAGGAAGAACAGACATATGTATATGTGTAAAAGAACCACCTCTTGCACACCTACAACAAGCTAAACGTTGTACTCAAACTTGCTGTAATAAAAAATAAAAAATTAAATTAAAAACACGAACAAGAATTAGTGAGAAAAACTTGAGGGGCTTTCTCCTGGTACATTCCGTTCTACATTCCAATCTAGAACGCGACTTCCATTGAGGCTCTGCTGCCCTAGTAACCAGATTTGGTAAGGGAGAACTGCTGCCACCTTGTGGCCGTTTCACACAACAGCAGCTTTAATCCCAGCGCTAATGGTCAGTGGATATTCCAAATCATTACAGGCCTGTAAATGACCCCTGCCCTGAAAACCAATCCTGGGGTCATTTATCGACCAAAAAATTCAAAAGACGTCCATATTTCAAAACGACAGTTTCAAGAGGCATATTTCACGCACATTAGTGTTCTGCTTCTTTTGATTTCTTTCTTTCTTTGTTAAAAAAACGGGAATGGAAAAAGGCAACCCTCAGAATGGGCGAAAACTTTCACAAACGAATCAATGGACAAAGGTTTAATCTCCAATATATATAAACAGCTCATGCAGCTTAATATCAATAAAACAAACAACCCAATACAAAAATGGGCAGAAGATCTAAATAGACGTTTCTTCAAAGAAGACACAGAGATGGCCAAGACGCACATGAAAAGCTGCTCAACATCACTAATTATTAGAGAAATGCAAATCAAAACTACAATGAGGTAAGACCTCACACCTGTTAGAATCGGCATCATCAGATAATCTACAAACAACAAATTCTGGGGAGGGTGTGGACAAAAGGAACCCTCTTCCGCTCTTGGTGGGAATGTAAATTGATACAGTCACTATGGAGAAAAGTATGGAGGTTCCCTTAAAAAACTAAAAAGAGAATTACCATAGGATCCAGCAATCCCACTTCTGGGCATATACCCAGAGAAAATCATAAATCACAAAGACACATTCACCACAATGTTCATTGCAGCACTATTTACAATAGCCAGGTAATGGAAGCAACCTAAATGCCCACAGACAGACGAATGGATAAAGATGTGGTACATATATAAAATGGAATATTACTCAGCCATAAAAAGGAATGAAACTGGGTCATTTGTAGAGAAGTTGATGGATCTAGAGACTGTCATACAGAGTGAAGTAAGTCAGAAAGAGAAAAACAAATATTGTATATTAATGCCTATATGTGGAACCTAGAAAAATGCTACAGATGAACTGGTTTGCAGGGCAGAAATAGAGACACAGAGGTAGAGAACAAACGTATGGACACAAAGTGGGGGAAGCCATGGGGTGGTGGTGGTGGGATGAGTTGGGAGATTGGGATTGACCTGTATACATGTCTATGCATAAAATAGATAACTAATAATAACCTACTGTATAAAAAAATAAATAAAATTAAATTTCAAAAATTTTAAAAATAAAATGTAAATATAAAACAGAAAAAATGTTCTTCCATTCACACTGATGTATTTATAAGAATGAATTATTTCCATGCTTATATCCATAAATACATAAAAGAGGAATAAAATCTAACTTGAACCAAAAAAGAAAAAATAAAAAACTAAACCTAACAGTTACACAGAGGAAAACACTACCAAGGCACTTGCTCCATTGGTAAAAAATTCTGAAATTGGTCAGAGGTGGGGAATCATCTCCCATAGAGCCAGCAGCCCCGCCCGCCCACGCAAGGAGCGTCCTTATTGCAAAGCTGGGGGACCGTGCCCAGGCCTCTGTGAGTAAACGTGAGCTGAGCCCCAGGCCAGCTGCTGCTGAACTGTTCCCACCCTTCCCAGGTGAAACACCTGAATATGTACAAGGGCTTGAAAGCCTAGAGGAAGGGCCGTGGAGCCACACCAGCGACAGCACGCAGGCCACCTTGGTGCCTGCAGGTCAGCCAGGATGGTCCTGGCCACGGGCGCTCTTCTGGAAGCTTTCCATTGCCCTGCCTGAGATACCCCTCCTGTCCCGGCCCCCACTCCTTTTTTTCCTTCCTCACCTCAGCCCGGAGAGATATTCCAGTGGAAGTTATGGGTGACACATCCTCTTCTTTACAGGTGGCAGCCTGGCAACTCCTGCAGAAAGTCCAGCAGAGCCCCACTCACACCGGGCCACCCACAAAGCCGTGGACCCTCACACCCTCCCACCAGCACAGCCCCGAGACTGCTGACGGGGCAGAGAATATGGAGTCAGGCACAGCTGCAGGGGCTATTGCTGCCTGGAGTGCTGTTTATATTGACCTCAACCCAGGCACACCTGGGGAGGGCTTGCCGGCAGGGTCAGGCTGCCCAGGTCAGCTAATCCTCAGCCCTCGGGGAATCACATTGCAGAAAATGGACCTCGCTAAGACAGAATATTCGCCAACGAAAAGAAGCACACAATGCCATTTGCAGCACCGTAGATGAGTCTAGAGGTAATCACGTGACTTGGAGTAAGTCAGAAAGTGAAAGACACATATCATATCATATCACTTATAGGTGTTACCTATAAATTGATACCAGGGCAGATATTTCCACGGAGAAGGGCAATCACAGATTCATTAAACAAACTTATGGTTCACCAAAGGAAAGGTGTGAGGATTGAATTCATTATGATATTGGGGTTAACAGACATATACAAACACAGTAGACGTATATAATCACCAAAGACCTACGGAGTACCAAGAGAAGACTACTCAACATTCTGTCATAACGAACATGGGAAAAGGATCCCAGGAAGAACAGACATATGTATATGTGTAAAAGAACCACCTCTTGCACACCTACAACAAGCTAAACGTTGTACTCAAACTTGCTGTAATAAAAAATAAAAAATTAAATTAAAAACACGAACAAGAATTAGTGAGAAAAACTTGAGGGGCTTTCTCCTGGTACATTCCGTTCTACATTCCAATCTAGAACGCGACTTCCATTGAGGCTCTGCTGCCCTAGTAACCAGATTTGGTAAGGGAGAACTGCTGCCACCTTGTGGCCGTTTCACACAACAGCAGCTTTAATCCCAGCGCTAATGGTCAGTGGATATTCCAAATCATTACAGGCCTGTAAATGACCCCTGCCCTGAAAACCAATCCTGGGGTCATTTATCGACCAAAAAATTCAAAAGACGTCCATATTTCAAAACGACAGTTTCAAGAGGCATATTTCACGCACATTAGAGTTCTGCTTCTTTGGATTTCTTTCTTTCTTTGTTAAAAAAACGGGAATGGAAAAAGGCAACCCTCAGAATGGGCGAAAACTTTCACAAACGAATCAATGGACAAAGGTTTAATCTCCAATATATATAAACAGCTCATGCAGCTTAATATCAATAAAACAAACAACCCAATACAAAAATGGGCAGAAGATCTAAATAGACGTTTCTTCAAAGAAGACACAGAGATGGCCAAGACGCACATGAAAAGCTGCTCAACATCACTAATTATTAGAGAAATGCAAATCAAAACTACAATGAGGTAAGACCTCACACCTGTTAGAATCGGCATCATCAGATAATCTACAAACAACAAATTCTGGGGAGGGTGTGGACAAAAGGAACCCTCTTCCGCTCTTGGTGGGAATGTAAATTGATACAGTCACTATGGAGAACAGTATGGAGGTTCCTTTAAAAAACTAAAAAGAGAATTACCATAGGATCCAGCAATCCCACTTCTGGGCATATACCCAGAGAAAACCATAAATCACAGAGACACATTCACCACAATGTTCATTGCAGCACTATTTACAATAGCCAGGTAATGGAAGCAACCTAAATGCCCACAGACAGACGAATGGATAAAGATGTGGTTCATATATAAAATGGAATATTACTCAGCCATAAAAAGGAATGAAACTGGGTCATTTGTAGAGAAGTTGATGGATCTAGAGACTGTCATACAGAGTGAAGTAAGTCAGAAAGAGAAAAACAAATATTGTATATTAATGCCTATATGTGGAACCTAGAAAAATGCTACAGATGAACTGGTTTGCAGGGCAGAAATAGAGACACAGAGGTAGAGAACAAACGTATGGACACAAAGTGGGGGAAGCCACGGGGTGGTGGTGGTGGGATGAGTTGGGAGATTGGGATTGACCTGTATACATGTCTATGCATAAAATAGATAACTAATAATAACCTACTGTATAAAAAAAATAAATAAAATTAAATTTCAAAAATTTTAAAAATAAAATGTAAAAATAAAACAGAAAAAATGTTCTTCCATTCACACTGATGTATTTATAAGAATGAATTATTTCCATGCTTATATCCATAAATACATAAAAGAGGAATAAAATCTAACTTGAACCAAAAAAGAAAAAATAAAGCTGAACCTAACAGTTATACAGAGGAAAACTCTACCAAGGCACTTGCTCCAGTGGTAAACAATTCTGAAATTGGTCAGAGGTGGGGAATCATCTCCCATAGAGCCAGCAGCCCCGCCCGCCCACGCAAGGAGCATCCTTATTGCAAAGCTGGGGGACCGTGCCGAGGCCTCTGTGAGTAAACGTGAGCTGAGCCCCAGGCCAGCTGCTGCTGAACTGTTCCCACCCTTCCCAGGTGAAACACCTGAATATGTACAAGGGCTTGAAAGCCTAGATGAAGGGCCGTGGAGCCACACCAGCGACAGCACGCAGGCCACCTTGGTGCCTGCAGGTCAGCCAGGATGGTCCTGGCCACGGGCGCTCTTCTGGAAGCTTTCCATTGCCCTGCCTGAGATACCCCTCCTGTCCCGGCCCCCACTCCTTTTTTTCCTTCCTCACCTCAGCCCGGAGAGATATTCCAGTGGAAGTTATGGGTGACACATCCTCTTCTTTACAGGTGGCAGCCTGGCAACTCCTGCAGAAAGTCCAGCAGAGCCCCACTCACACCGGGCCACCCACAAAGCCGTGGACCCTCACACCCTCCCACCAGCACAGCCCCGAGACTGCTGACGGGGCAGAGAATATGGAGTCAGGCACAGCTGCAGGGGCTATTGCTGCCTGGAGTGCTGTTTATATTGACCTCAACCCAGGCACACCTGGGGAGGGCTTGCCGGCAGGGTCAGGCTGCCCAGGTCAGCTAATCCTCAGCCCTCGGGGAATCACATTGCAGAAAATGGACCTCGCTAAGACAGAATATTCGCCAACGAAAAGAAGCACACAATGCCATTTGCAGCACCGTCGATGAGTCTAGAGGTAATCACGTGACTTGGAGTAAGTCAGAAAGTGAAAGACACATATCATATCATATCACTTATAGGTGTTACCTATAAATTGATACCAGGGCAGATATTTCCACGGAGAAGGGCAATCACAGATTCATTAAACAAACTTATGGTTCACCAAAGGAAAGGTGTGAGGATTGAATTCATTATGATATTGGGGTTAACAGACATATACAAACACAGTAGACGTATATAATCACCAAAGACCTACGGAGTACCAAGAGAAGACTACTCAACATTCTGTCATAACGAACATGGGAAAAGGATCCCAGGAAGAACAGACATATGTATATGTGTAAAAGAACCACCTCTTGCACACCTACAACAAGCTAAACGTTGTACTCAAACTTGCTGTAATAAAAAATAAAAAATTAAATTAAAAACACGAACAAGAATTAGTGAGAAAAACTTGAGGGGCTTTCTCCTGGTACATTCCGTTCTACATTCCAATCTAGAACGCGACTTCCATTGAGGCTCTGCTGCCCTAGTAACCAGATTTGGTAAGGGAGAACTGCTGCCACCTTGTGGCCGTTTCACACAACAGCAGCTTTAATCCCAGCGCTAATGGTCAGTGGATATTCCAAATCATTACAGGCCTGTAAATGACCCCTGCCCTGAAAACCAATCCTGGGGTCATTTATCGACCAAAAAATTCAAAAGACGTCCATATTTCAAAACGACAGTTTCAAGAGGCATATTTCACGCACATTAGTGTTCTGCTTCTTTGGATTTCTTTCTTTCTTTGTTAAAAAAACGGGAATGGAAAAAGGCAACCCTCAGAATGGGCGAAAACTTTCACAAACGAATCAATGGACAAAGGTTTAATCTCCAATATATATAAACAGCTCATGCAGCTTAATATCAATAAAACAAACAACCCAATACAAAAATGGGCAGAAGATCTAAATAGACGTTTCTTCAAAGAAGACACAGAGATGGCCAAGACGCACATGAAAAGCTGCTCAACATCACTAATTATTAGAGAAATGCAAATCAAAACTACAATGAGGTAAGACCTCACACCTGTTAGAATCGGCATCATCAGATAATCTACAAACAACAAATTCTGGGGAGGGTGTGGACAAAAGGAACCCTCTTCCGCTCTTGGTGGGAATGTAAATGGATACAGTCACTATGGAGAACAGTATGGAGGTTCCTTTAAAAAACTAAAGAGAGAATTATCATAGGATCCAGCAATCCCACTTCTGGGCATATACCCAGAGAAAACCATAAATCACAGAGACACATTCACCACAATGTTCATTGCAGCACTATTTACAATAGCCAGGTAATGGAAGCAACCTAAATGGCCACAGACAGACGAATGGATAAAGATGTGGTACATATATAAAATGGAATATTACTCAGCCATAAAAAGGAATGAAACTGGGTCATTTGTAGAGAAGTTGATGGATCTAGAGACTGTCATACAGAGTGAAGTAAGTCAGAAAGAGAAAAACAAATATTGTATATTAATGCCTATATGTGGAACCTAGAAAAATGCTACAGATGAACTGGTTTGCAGGGCAGAAATAGAGACACAGAGGTAGAGAACAAACGTATGGACACAAAGTGGGGGAAGCCATGGGGTGGTGGTGGTGGGATGAGTTGGGAGATTGGGATTGACCTGTATACATGTCTATGCATAAAATAGATAACTAATAATAACCTACTGTATAAATAAATAAATAATATTAAATTTCAAAATTTTTAAAAATAAAATGTATAAATAAAACAGAAAAAAAGTTCTTCCATTCACACTGATGTATTTATAAGAATGAATTATTTCCATGCTTATATCTATAAATACATAAAAGAGGAATAAAATCTAACTTGAACCAAAAAAGAAAAAAAAAAAAACTGAACCTAATAGTTATACAGAGGAAAACACTACCAAGGCACTTGCTACAGTGGTAAACAATTATGAAATTGGTCAGAGGTGGGGAATAATCTCCCATAGAGCCAGCAGCCGCACCCGCCCACGCAAGGAGCGTCCTTATTGCAAAGCTGGGGGACCGTGCCGAGGCCTCTGTGAGTAAACGTGAGCTGAGCCCCAGGCCAGCTGCTGCTGAACTGTTCCCACCCTTCCCAGGTGAAACACCTGAATATGTACAAGGGCTTGAAAGCCTAGAGGAAGGGCCATGGAGCCACACCAGCGACAGCACGCAGGCCACCTTGGTGCCTGCAGGTCAGCCAGGATGGTCCTGGCCACGGGTGCTCTTCTGGAAGCTTTCCATTGCCCTGCCTGAGATACCCCTCCTGTCCCGGCCCCCACTCCTTTTTTTCCTTCCTCACCTCAGCCCGGAGAGATATTCCAGTGGAAGTTATGGGTGACACATCCTCTTCTTTACAGGTGGCAGCCTGGCAACTCCTGCAGAAAGTCCAGCAGAGCCCCACTCACACCGGGCCACCCACAAAGCCGTGGACCCTCACACCCTCCCACCAGCACAGCCCCGAGACTGCTGACGGGGCAGAGAATATGGAGTCAGGCACAGCTGCAGGGGCTATTGCTGCCTGGAGTGCTGTTTATATTGACCTCAACCCAGGCACACCTGGGGAGGGCTTGCCGGCAGGGTCAGGCTGCCCAGGTCAGCTAATCCTCAGCCCTCGGGGAATCACATTGCAGAAAATGGACCTCGCTAAGACAGAATATTCGCCAATGAAAAGAAGCACACAATGCCATTTGCAGCACCGTCGATGAGTCTAGAGGTAATCACGTGACTTGGAGTAAGTCAGAAAGTGAAAGACACATATCATATCATATCACTTATAGGTGTTACCTATAAATTGATACCAGGGCAGATATTTCCACGGAGAAGGGCAATCACAGATTCATTAAACAAACTTATGGTTCACCAAAGGAAAGGTGTGAGGATTGAATTCATTATGATATTGGGGTTAACAGACATATACAAACACAGTAGACGTATATAATCACCAAAGACCTACGGAGTACCAAGAGAAGACTACTCAACATTCTGTCATAACGAACATGGGAAAAGGATCCCAGGAAGAACAGACATATGTATATGTGTAAAAGAACCACCTCTTGCACACCTACAACAAGCTAAACGTTGTACTCAAACTTGCTGTAATAAAAAATAAAAAATTAAATTAAAAACACGAACAAGAATTAGTGAGAAAAACTTGAGGGGCTTTCTCCTGGTACATTCCGTTCTACATTCCAATCTAGAACGCGACTTCCATTGAGGCTCTGCTGCCCTAGTAACCAGATTTGGTAAGGGAGAACTGCTGCCACCTTGTGGCCGTTTCACACAACAGCAGCTTTAATCCCAGCGCTAATGATCAGTGGATATTCCAAATCATTACAGGCCTGTAAATGACCCCTGCCCTGAAAACCAATCCTGGGGTCATTTATCGACCAAAAAATTCAAAAGACGTCCATATTTCAAAACGACAGTTTCAAGAGGCATATTTCACGCACATTAGTGTTCTGCTTCTTTGGATTTCTTTCTTTCTTTGTTAAAAAAACGGGAATGGAAAAAGGCAACCCTCAGAATGGGCGAAAACTTTCACAAACGAATCAATGGACAAAGGTTTAATCTCCAATATATATAAACAGCTCATGCAGCTTAATATCAATAAAACAAACAACCCAATACAAAAATGGGCAGAAGATCTAAATAGACGTTTCTTCAAAGAAGACACAGAGATGGCCAAGACGCACATGAAAAGCTGCTCAACATCACTAATTATTAGAGAAATGCAAATCAAAACTACAATGAGGTAAGACCTCACACCTGTTAGAATCGGCATCATCAGATAATCTACAAACAACAAATTCTGGGGAGGGTGTGGACAAAAGGAACCCTCTTCCGCTCTTGGTGGGAATGTAAATGGATACAGTCACTATGGAGAACAGTATGGAGGTTCCTTTAAAAAACTAAAGAGAGAATTATCATAGGATCCAGCAATCCCACTTCTGGGCATATACCCAGAGAAAACCATAAATCACAGAGACACATTCACCACAATGTTCATTGCAGCACTATTTACAATAGCCAGGTAATGGAAGCAACCTAAATGGCCACAGACAGACGAATGGATAAAGATGTGGTACATATATAAAATGGAATATTACTCAGCCATAAAAAGGAATGAAACTGGGTCATTTGTAGAGAAGTTGATGGATCTAGAGACTGTCATACAGAGTGAAGTAAGTCAGAAAGAGAAAAACAAATATTGTATATTAATGCCTATATGTGGAACCTAGAAAAATGCTACAGATGAACTGGTTTGCAGGGCAGAAATAGAGACACAGAGGTAGAGAACAAACGTATGGACACAAAGTGGGGGAAGCCATGGGGTGGTGGTGGTGGGATGAGTTGGGAGATTGGGATTGACCTGTATACATGTCTATGCATAAAATAGATAACTAATAATAACCTACTGTATAAATAAATAAATAATATTAAATTTCAAAATTTTTAAAAATAAAATGTATAAATAAAACAGAAAAAAAGTTCTTCCATTCACACTGATGTATTTATAAGAATGAATTATTTCCATGCTTATATCTATAAATACATAAAAGAGGAATAAAATCTAACTTGAACCAAAAAAGAAAAAAAAAAAAACTGAACCTAATAGTTATACAGAGGAAAACACTACCAAGGCACTTGCTACAGTGGTAAACAATTATGAAATTGGTCAGAGGTGGGGAATAATCTCCCATAGAGCCAGCAGCCGCACCCGCCCACGCAAGGAGCGTCCTTATTGCAAAGCTGGGGGACCGTGCCGAGGCCTCTGTGAGTAAACGTGAGCTGAGCCCCAGGCCAGCTGCTGCTGAACTGTTCCCACCCTTCCCAGGTGAAACACCTGAATATGTACAAGGGCTTGAAAGCCTAGAGGAAGGGCCATGGAGCCACACCAGCGACAGCACGCAGGCCACCTTGGTGCCTGCAGGTCAGCCAGGATGGTCCTGGCCACGGGTGCTCTTCTGGAAGCTTTCCATTGCCCTGCCTGAGATACCCCTCCTGTCCCGGCCCCCACTCCTTTTTTTCCTTCCTCACCTCAGCCAGGAGAGATATTCCAGTGGAAGTTATGGGTGACACATCCTCTTCTTTACAGGTGGCAGCCTGGCAACTCCTGCAGAAAGTCCAGCAGAGCCCCACTCACACCGGGCCACCCACAAAGCCGTGGACCCTCACACCCTCCCACCAGCACAGCCCCGAGACTGCTGACGGGGCAGAGAATATGGAGTCAGGCACAGCTGCAGGGGCTATTGCTGCCTGGAGTGCTGTTTATATTGACCTCAACCCAGGCACACCTGGGTAGGGCTTGCCGGCAGGGTCAGGCTGCCCAGGTCAGCTAATCCTCAGCCCTCAGGGAATCACATTGCAGAAAATGGACCTCGCTAAGACAGAATATTCGCCAAGGAAAAGAAGCACACAATGCCATTTGCAGCACCGTCGATGAGTCTAGAGGTAATCACGTGACTTGGAGTAAGTCAGAAAGTGATAGACACATATCATATCATATCACTTATAGGTGTTACCTATAAATTGATACCAGGGCAGATATTTCCACGGAGAAGGGCAATCACAGATTCATTAAACAAACTTATGGTTCACCAAAGGAAAGGTGTGAGGATTGAATTCATTACGATATTGGGGTTAACAGACATATACAAACACAGTAGACATATATAATCACCAAAGACCTACGGAGTACCAAGAGAAGACTACTCAACATTCTGTCATAACGAACATGGGAAAAGGATCCCAGGAAGAATAGACATATGTATATGTGTAAAAGAACCACAACTTGCACACCTACAACAAGCTAAACGTTGTACTCAAACTTGCTGTAATAAAAAATAAAAAAATAAATTAAAAACACGAACAAGAAGTAGTGAGACAAACTTGAGGGGCTTTCTCCTGGCACATTCCGTTCTACATTCCAATCTAGAACGCGACTTCCATTGAGGCTCTGCTGCCCTAGTAACCAGATTTGGTAAGGGAGAACTGCTGCCACCTTGTGGCCGTTTCACACAACAGCAGCTTTAATCCCAGCGCTAATGGTCAGTGGATATTCCAAATCATTACAGGCCTGTAAATGACACCTGCCCTGAAAACAAATCCTGGGGTCATATATCGACCAAAAAATTCAAAAGACGTCCATATTTCAAAACGACAGTTTCAAGAGGCATATTTCACGCACATTAGTGTTCTGCTTCTTTGGATTTCTTTCTTTCTTTGTTAAAAAAACGGGAATGGAATAAGGCAACCCTCAGAATGGGCGAAAACTTTCACAAACGAATCAATGGACAAAGGTTTAATCTCCAATATATATAAACAGCTCATGCAGCTTAATATTAATACAACAAACAACCCAATACAAAAATGGGCAGAAGATCTAAATAGACGTTTCTTCAAAGAAGACACATAGATGGCCAAGACGCACATGAAAAGCTGCTCAACATCACTAATTATTAGAGAAATGCAAATCAAAACTACAATGAGGTAAGACCTCACACCTGTTAGAATCGGCATCATCAGATAATCTACAAACAACAAATTCTGGGGAGGTGTGGACAACAGGAACCCTCTTCCGCTATTGGTGGGAATGTAAATGGATACAGTCACTATGGAGAACAGTATGGAGGTTCCTTTAAAAAACTAAAAAGAGAATTACCATAGGATCCAGCAATCCCACTTCTGGGCATATACCCAGAGAAAACCATAAATCACAGAGACACATTCACCACAATGTTCATTGCAGCACTATTTACAATAGCCAGGTAATGGAAGCAACCTAAATGCCCACAGACAGACGAATGGATAAAGATGTGGTACATATATAAAATGGAATATTACTCAGCCATAAAAAGGAATGAAACTGAGTCATTTGTAGAGAAGTTGATGGATCTAGAGACTGTCATACAGAGTGAAGTAAGTCAGAAAGAGAAAAACAAATATTGTATATTAATGCCTATATGTGGAACCTAGAAAAATGGTACAGATGAACTGGTTTGCAGGGCAGAAATAGAGACACAGAGGTAGAGAACAAACGTATGGACACAAAGTGGGGGAAGCCATGGGGTGGTGGTGGTGGGATGAGTTGGGAGATTGGGATTGACCTGTATACATGTATATGCATAAAATAGATAACTAATAATAACCTAGTGTATAAAAAAATAAATAAAATTAAATTTCAAAATTTTTAAAAATAAAATGTAAAAATAAAACAGAAAAAAAGTTCTTCCATTCACACTGATGTATTTATAAGAATGAATTATTTCCATGCTTATATCTATAAATACATAAAAGAGGAATAAAATCTAACTTGAACCAAAAAAGAAAAAAAAAAAACTGAACCTAACAGTTATACAGAGGAAAACACTACCAAGGCACTTGCTCCAGTGGTAAACAATTCTGAAATTGGTCAGAGGTGGGGAATCATCTCCCATAGAGCCAGCAGCCCCGCCCGCCCACGCAAGGAGCGTCCTTATTGCAAAGCTGGGGGACCATGCCGAGGCCTCTGTGAGTAAACGTGAGCTGAGCCCCAGGCCAGCTGCTGCTGAACTGTTCCCACCCTTCCCAGGTGAAACACCTGAATATGTACAAGGGCTTGAAAGCCTAGAGGAAGGGCCATGGAGCCACACCAGGGACAGCACGCAGGCCACCTTGGTGCCTGCAGGTCAGCCAGGATGGTCCTGGCCACGGGCGCTCTTCTGGAAGCTTTCCATTGCCCTGCCTGTGATACCCCTCCTGTCCCGTCCCCCACTCCTTTTTTTCCTTCCTCACCTCAGCCCGGAGAGATATTCCAGTGGAAGTTATGGGTGACACATCCTCTTCTTTACAGGTGGCAGCCTGGCAACTCCTGCAGAAAGTCCAGCAGAGCCCCACTCACACCGGGCCACCCACAAAGCCGTGGACCCTCACACCCTCCCACCAGCACAGCCCCGAGACTGCTGACGGGGCAGAGAATATGGAGTCAGGCACAGATGCAGGGGCTATTGCTGCCTGGAGTGCTGTTTATATTGACCTCAACCCAGGCACACCTGGGGAGGGCTTGCCGGCAGGGTCAGGCTGCCCAGGTCAGCTAATCCTCAGCCCTCAGGGAATCACATTGCAGAAAATGGACCTCGCTAAGACAGAATATTCGCCAAGGAAAAGAAGCACACAATGCCATTTGCAGCACCGTCGATGAGTCTAGAGGTAATCACGTGACTTGGAGTAAGTCAGAAAGTGAAAGACACATATCATATCATATCACTTATAGGTGATACCTATAAATTGATACCAGGGCAGATATTTCCACGGAGAAGGGCAATCACAGATTCATTAAACAAACTTATGGTTCACCAAAGGAAAGGTGTGAGGATTGAATTCATTACGATATTGGGGTTAATAGACATATACAAACACAGTAGACATATATAATCACCAAAGACCTACGGAGTACCAAGAGAAGACTACTGAACATTCTGTCATAACGAACATGGGAAAAGGATCCCAGGAAGAACAGACATATGTATATGTGTAAAAGAACCACCTCTTGCACACCTACAACAAGGTAAACGTTGTACTCAAACTTGCTGTAATAAAAAATAAAAAAATTAAATTAAAAACACGAACAAGAAGTAGTGAGACAAACTTGAGGGGCTTTCTCCTGGCACATTCCGTTCTAAATTCCAATCTAGAACGCGACTTCCATTGAGGCTCTGCTGCCCTAGTAACCAGATTTGGTAAGGGAGAACTGCTGCCACCTTGTGGCCGTTTCACACAACAGCAGCTTTAATCCCAGCGCTAATGGTCAGTGGATATTCCAAATCATTACAGGCCTGTAAATGACACCTGCCCTGAAAACAAATCCTGGGGTCATATATCGACCAAAAAATTCAAAAGACGTCCATATTTCAAAACGACAGTTTCAAGAGGCATATTTCAGGCACATTAGTGTTCTGATTCTTTTGCTTTCTTTCTTTCTTTGTTAAAAATACGGGAATGGGTCCTCCCTGGTGGCGCAGTGGTTGAGAGTCCGCCTGCCGATGCAGGGGATACGGGTTCGTGCCCTGGTCTGGGAGGATCCCATATGCCGCAGAGCGGCTGGGCCCGTGAGCCATGGCCGCTGAGCCTGCGCATCCGGAGCCTGTGCTCCGCAACGGGAGAGGCCACAACAGTGAGAGGCCCGCATACCGCAAAAAGAAAAAAAAAAATACGGGAATGGAGAAAGGTAACCCTCAGAATGGGCGAAAACGTTCACAAACGAATCAATGGACAAAGTTTTAATCTCCAATATATATAAACAGCTCATGCAGCTTAATATTAATACAACAAACAACCCAATACAAAAATGGGCAGAAGATCTAAATAGACGTTTCTTCAAAGAAGACACAGAGATGGCCAAGACGCACATGAAAAGCTGCTCAACATCACTAATTATTAGAGAAATGCAAATCAAAACTACAATGAGGTAAGACCTCACACCTGTTAGAATCGGCATCATCAGATACTCTACAAACAACAAATTCTGGGGAGGGTGTGGACAAAAGGAACCCTCTTCCGCTATTGGTGGGAATGTAAATTGATACAGTCACTATGGAGAACAGTATGGAGGTTCCTTTAAAAAACTAAAAAGAGAATTACCATAGGATCCAGCAATCCCACTTCTGGGCATATACCCAGAGAAAACCATAAATCACAGAGACACATTCACCACAATGTTCATTGCAGCACTATTTACAATAGCCAGGTAATGGAAGCAACCTAAATGCCCACAGACAGACGAATGGATAAAGATGTGGTACATATATAAAATGGAATATTACTCAGCCATAAAAAGGAATGAAACTGAGTCATTTGTAGAGAAGTTGATGGATCTAGAGACTGTCATACAGAGTGAAGTAAGTCAGAAAGAGAAAAACAAATATTGTATATTAATGCCTATATGTGGAACCTAGAAAAATGGTACAGATGAACTGGTTTGCAGGGCAGAAATAGAGACACAGAGGTAGAGAACAAACGTATGGACACAAAGTGGGGGAAGCCATGGGGTGGTGGTGGTGGGATGAGTTGGGAGATTGGGATTGACCTGTATACATGTATAAGCATAAAATAGATAACTAATAATAACCTAGTGTATAAAAAAATAAATAAAATTAAATTTCAAAATTTTTAAAAATAAAATGTAAAAATAAAACAGAAAAAAAGTTCTTCCATTCACACTGATGTATTTATAAGAATGAATTATTTCCATGCTTATAGCTATAAATACATAAAAGAGGAATAAAATCTAACTTGAACCAAAAAAGAAAAAAAAAAAACTGAACCTAACAGTTAAACAGAGGAAAACACTACCAAGGCACTTGCTCCAGTTGTAAACAATTCTGAAATTGGTCAGAGGTGGGGAATCATCTCCCATACAGCCAGCAGCCCCGCCCGCCCACGCAAGGAGCGTCCTTATTGCAAAGCTGGGGGACCGTGCCGAGGCCTCTGTGAGTAAACGTGAGCTGAGCCCCAGGCCAGCTGCTGCTGAACTGTTCCCACCCTTCCCAGGTGAAACACCTGAATATGTACAAGGGCTTGAAAGCCTAGAGGAAGGGCCGTGGAGCCACACCAGCGAAAGCTCGCAGGCCAACTTGGAGCCTGCAGGTCAGCCAGGATGGTCCTGGCCACGGGCGCTCTTCTGGAAGCTTTCCATTGCCCTGCCTGAGATACCCCTCCTGTCCCGGCCCCCACTTCTTTTTTTCCTTCCTCACCTCTGCCCAGAGAGATACTCCAGTGGAAGTTATGGGTGACACATCCTCTTCTTTACAGGTGGCAGCCTGGCAACTCCTGCAGAAAGTCCAGCAGAGCCCCACTCACACCGGGCCACCCACAAAGCAGTGGACCCTCACACCCTCCCACCAGCACAGCCCCGAGACTGCTGACGGGGCAGAGAATATGGAGTCAGGCACAGATGCAGGGGCTATTGCTGCCTGGAGTGCTGTTTATATTGACCTCAACCCAGGCACACCTGGGGAGGGCTTGCCGGCAGGGTCAGGCTGCCCAGGTCAGCTAATCCTCAGCCCTCAGGGAATCACATTGCAGAAAATGGACCTCGCAATGACAGAATATTCGCCAAGGAAAAGAAGCACACAATGCCATTTGCAGCACCGTAGATGAGTCTAGAGGTAATCACGTGACTTGGAGTAAGTCAGAAAGTGAAAGACACATATCATATCATATCACTTATAGGTGTTACCTATAAATTGATACCAGGGCAGATATTTCCACGGAGAAGGGCAATCACAGATTCATTAAACAAACTTATGGTTCACCAAAGGAAAGGTGTGAGGATTGAATTCATTATGATATTGGGGTTAACAGACATATACAAACACAGTAGACGTATATAATCACCAAAGACCTACGGAGAACCAAGAGAAGACTACTCAACATTCTGTCATAACGAACATGGGAAAAGGATCCCAGGAAGAACAGACATATGTATATGTGTAAAAGAACCACCTCTTGCACACCTACAACAAGGTAAACGTTGTACTCAAACTTGCTGTAATAAAAAATAAAAAAATTAAATTAAAAACACGAACAAGAAGTAGTGAGACAAACTAGAGGGGCTTTCTCCTGGCACATTCCGTTCTAAATTCCAATCTAGAACGGGACTTCCATTGAGGCTCTGCTGCCCTAGTAACCAGATTTGGTAAGGGAGAACTGCTGCCACCTTGTGGCCGTTTCACACAACAGCAGCTTTAATCCCAGCGCTAATGGTCAGTGGATATTCCAAATCATTACAGGCCTGTAAATGACACCTGCCCTGAAAACAAATCCTGGGGTCATATATCGACCAAAAAATTCAAAAGACGTCCATATTTCAAAACGACAGTATCAAGAGGCATATTTCACGCACATTAGTGTTCTGATTCTTTTGCTTTCTTTCTTTCTTTGTTAAAAATACGGGAATGGATGGAAAAAGGTAACCCTCAGAAGGGGCGAAAACGTTCACAAACGAATCAACGGACAAAGGTTTAATCTCCAATATATATATACAGCTCATGCAGCTTAATATTAATACAACAAACAACCCAATACAAAAATGGGCAGAAGATCTAAATAGACGTTTCTTCAAAGAAGACACAGAGATGGCCAAGACGCACATGAAAAGCTGCTCAACATCACTAATTATTAGAGAAATGCAAATCAAAACTACAATGAGGTAAGACCTCACACCTGTTAGAATCGGCATCATCAGATAATCTACAAACAACAAATTCTGGGGAGGGTGTGGACAAAAGGAACCCTCTTCCGCTATTGGTGGGAATGTAAATGGATACAGTCACTATGGAGAACTGTATGGAGGTTCCTTTAAAAAACTAAAAACAGAATTACCATAGGATCCAGCAATCCCACTTCTGGGCATATACCCAGAGAAAACCATAAATCACAGAGACACATTCACCACAATGTTCATTGCAGCACTATTTACAATAGCCAGGTAATGAAAGCAACCTAAATGCCCACAGAGAGACGAATGGATAAAGATGTGGTACATATATAAAATGGAATATTACTCAGCCATAAAAAGGAATGAACCTGGGTCATTTGTAGAGAAGTTGATGGATCTAGAGACTGTCATACAGAGTGAAGTAAGTCAGAAAGCGAAAAACAAATATTGTATATTAATGCCTATATGTGGAACCTAGAAAAATGCTACAGATGAACTGGTTTGCAGGGCAGAAATAGAGACACACAGGTAGAGAACAAACGTATCGACACAAAGTGGGGGAAGCCATGGGGCGGTGGTGGTGGGATGTGTTGGGAGATTGGGATTGACCTGTATACATGTCTATGCATAAAATAGATAACTAATAATAACCTACTGTATAAAAAAAAATAAATAAAATTAAATTTCAAAAATTTTAAAAATAAAATGTAAAATTAAAACAGAAAAAATGTTCTTCCATTCACACTGATGTATTTATAAGAATGAATTATTTCCATGCTTATATCCATAAATACATAAAAGAGGAATAAAATCTAACTTGAACCAAAAAAGATAAAAAAAACTGAACCTAACAGTTATACAGAGGAAAACACTACCAAGGCACTTGCTCCAGTGGTAAACAATTCTGAAATTGGTCAGAGGTGGGGAATCATCACCCATAGAGCCAGCAGCCCCGCCCGCCCACGCAAGGAGCGTCCTTATTGCAAAGCTGGGGGACCGTGCCGAGGCCTCTGTGAGTAAACGTGAGCTGAGCCCCAGGCCAGCTGCTGCTGAACTGTTCCCACCCTTCCCAGGTGAAACACCTGAATATGTACAAGGGCATGAAAGCCTAGAGGAAGGACCGTGGTGCCACACCAGCGACAGCACGCAGGCCACGTTGGTGCCTGCAGGTCAGCCAGGATGGTCCTGGCCACGGGCGCTCTTCTGGAAGCTTTCCATTGCCCTGCCTGAGATACCCCTCCTGTCCCGGCCCCCACTCCTTTTTTTCCTTCTCACCTCAGCCCGGAGAGATATTCCAGTGGAAGTTATGGGTGACACATCCTCTTCTTTACAGGTGGCAGCCTGGCAACTCCTGCAGAAAGTCCAGCAGAGCCCCACTCACACCGGGCCACCCACAAAGCCGTGGACCCTCACACCCTCCCACCAGCACAGCCCCGAGACTGCTGACGGGGCAGAGAATATGGAGTCAGGCACAGCTGCAGGGGCTATTGCTGCCTGGAGTGCTGTTTATATTGACCTCAACCCAGGCACACCTGGGGAGGGCTTGCCGGCAGGGTCAGGCTGCCCAGGTCAGCTAATCCTCAGCCCTCGGGGAATCACATTGCAGAAAATGGACCTCGCTAAGACAGAATATTCGCCAACGAAAAGAAGCACACAATGCCATTTGCAGCACCGTAGATGAGTCTAGAGGTAATCACGTGACTTGGAGTAAGTCAGAAAGTGAAAGACACATATCATATCATATCACTTATAGGTGTTACCTATAAATTGATACCAGGGCAGATATTTCCTCGGAGAAGGGCAATCACAGATTCATTAAACAAACTTATGGTTCACCAAAGGAAAGGTGTGAGGATTGAATTCATTATGATATTGGGGTTAACAGACATATACAAACACAGTAGACGCATATAATCACCAAAGACCTACGGAGTACCAAGAGAAGACTACTCAACATTCTGTCATAACGTACATGAGAAAAGGATCCCAGGAAGAACAGACATATGTATATGTGTAAAAGAACCACCTCTTGCACACCTACAACAAGCTAAACGTTGTACTCAAACTTGCTGTAATAAAAAATAAAAAATTAAATTAAAAACACGAACAAGAAGTAGTGAGACAAACTTGAGGGGCTTTCTCCTGGCACATTCTGTTCTAAATTCCAATCTAGAATGCGACTTCCATTGAGGCTCTGCTGCCCTAGTAACCAGATTGGGTAAGGGAGAACTGCTGCCACCTTGTGGCCGTTTCACACAACAGCAGCTTTAATCCCAGCGCTAATGGTCAGTGGATATTCCAAATCATTACAGGCCTGTAAATGACACCTGCCCTGAAAACAAATCCTGGGGTCATATATCGACCAAAAAATTCAAAAGACGTACATATTTCAAAACGACAGTTTCAAGAGGCATATTTCACGCACATTAGTGTTCTGATTCTTTTGCTTTCTTTCTTTCTTTGTTAAAAATACGGGAATGGAAAAAGGTAACCCTCAGAAGGGGCGAAAACGTTCACAAACGAATCAATGGACAAAGGTTTAATCTCCAATATATATATACAGCTCATGCAGCTTAATATTAATACAACAAACAACCCAATACAAAAATGGGCAGAAGATCTAAATAGACGTTTCTTCAAAGAAGACACAGAGATGGCCAAGACGCACATGAAAAGCTGCTCAACATCACTAATTATTAGAGAAATGCAAATCAAAACTACAATGAGGTAAGACCTCACACCTGTTAGAATCGGCATCATCAGATAATCTACAAACAACAAATTCTGGGGAGGGTGTGGACAAAAGGAACCCTCTTCCGCTATTGGTGGGAATGTAAATTGATACAGTCACTATGGAGAACAGTATGGAGGTTCCTTTAAAAAACTAAAAAGAGAATTACCATAGGATCCAGCAATCCCACTTCTGGGCATATACCCAGAGAAAACCATAAACCACAGAGACACATTCACCACAATGTTCATTGCAGCACTATTTACAATAGCCAGGTAATGGAAGCAACCTAAATGCCCACAGACAGACGAATGGATAAAGATGTGGTACATATATAAAATGGAATATTACTCAGCCATAAAAAGGAATGAAACTGGGTCATTTGTAGAGAAGTTGATGGATCTAGAGACTGTCATACAGAGTGAAGTAAGTCAGAAAGAGAAAAACAAATATTGTATATTATAGCCTATATGAGGAACCTAGAATAATGCTACAGATGAACTGGTTTGCAGGGCAGAAATAGAGACACAGAGGTAGAGAACAAACGTATGGACACAAAGTGGGGGAAGCCATGGGGTGGTGGTGGTGGGATGAGTTGGGAGATTGGGATTGACCTGTATACATGTCTATGCATAAAATAGATAACTAATAATAACCTACTGTATAAAAAAATAAATTAAATTAAATTTCAAAAATTTTAAAAATAAAATGTAAAAATAAAACAGAAAAAATGTTCTTCCATTCACACTGATGTATTTATAAGAATGAATTATTTCCATGCTTATATCCATAAATACATAAAAGAGGAATAAAATCTAACTTGAACCAAAAAAGAAAAAAAAAAACTAAACCTAACAGTTATACAGAGTAAAACACTACCAAGGCACTTGCTCCAGTTGTAAACAATTCTGAAATTGGTCAGAGGTGGGGAATCATCTCCCATAGAGCCAGCAGCCCCGCCCGCCCACGCAAGGAGCGTCCTTATTGCAAAGCTGGGGGACCGTGCCGAGGCCTCTGTGAGTAAACGTGAGCTGAGCCCCAGGCCAGCTGCTGCTGAACTGTTCCCACCCTTCCCAGGTGAAACACCTGAATATGTACAAGGGCTTGAAAGCCTAGAGGAAGGGCCGTGGAGCCACACCAGCGACAGCACGCAGGCCACCTTGGTGCCTGCAGGTCAGCCAGGATGGTCCTGGCCACGGGCGCTCTTCTGGAAGCTTTCCATTGCCCTGCCTGAGATACCCCTCCTGTCCCGGCCCCCACTCCTTTTTTTCCTTCCTCACCTCAGCCCGGAGAGATATTCCAGTGGAAGTTATGGGTGACACATCCTCTTCTTTACAGGTGGCAGCCTGGCAACTCCTGCAGAAAGTCCAGCAGAACCCCACTCACACAGGGCGACCCACAAAGCCGTGAACCCTCACACCCTCCCAACAGCACAGCCCCGAGACTGCTGACGGGGCAGAGAATATGGAGTCAGGCACAGCTGCAGGGGCTATTGCTGCCTGGAGTGCTGTTTATATTGACCTCAACCCAGGCACACCTGGGGAGGGCTTGCCGGCATGGTCAGGCTGCCCAGGTCAGCTAATCCTCAGCCCTCAGGGAATCACATTGCAGAAAATGGACCTCGCTAAGACAGAATATTCGCCAAGGAAAAGAAGCACACAATGCCATTTGCAGCACCGTAGATGAGTCTAGAGGTAATCACGTGACTTGGAGTAAGTCAGAAAGTGAAAGACACATATCATATCATATCACTTATTGGTGTTACCTATAAATTGATACCAGGGCAGATATTTCCACGGAGAAGGGCAATCACAGATTCATTAAACAAACTTATGGTTCACCAAAGGAAAGGTGTGAGGATTGAATTCATTATGATATTGGGGTTAACAGACATATACAAACACAGTAGACGTATATAATCACCAAAGACCTACGGAGTACCAAGAGAAGACTACTCAACATTCTGTCATAACGAACATGGGAAAAGGATCCCAGGAAGAACAGACATATGTATATGTGTAAAAGAACCACCTCTTGCACACGTACAACAAGCTAAACGTTGTACTCAAACTTGCTGTAATAAAAAATAAAAAATTAAATTAAAAACACGAACAAGAATTAGTGAGAAAAACTTGAGGGGCTTTCTCCTGGTACATTCCGTTCTACATTCCAATCTAGAACGCGACTTCCATTGAGGCTCTGCTGCCCTAGTAACCAGATTTGGTAAGGGAGAACTGCTGCCACCTTGTGGCTGTTTCACACAACAGCAGCTTTAATCCCAGCGCTAATGGTCAGTGGATATTCCAAATCATTACAGGCCTGTAAATGACCCCTGCCCTGAAAACCAATCCTGGGGTCATTTATCGACCAAAAAATTCAAAAGACGTCCATATTTCAAAACGACAGTTTCAAGAGGCATATTTCACGCACAATAGTGTTCTGCTTCTTTTGATTTCATTCCTTCTTTGTTAAAAAAACGGGAATGGAAAAAGGCAACCCTCAGAATGGGCGAAAACTTTCACAAACGAATCAATGGACAAAGGTTAAATCTCCAATATATATGAACAGCTCATGCAGCTTAATATTAATACAACAAACAACCCAATACAAAAATGGGCAGAAGATCTAAATAGACGTTTCTTCAAAGAAGACACAGAGATGGCCAAGACGCACATGAAAAGCTGCTCAACATCACTAATTATTAGAGAAATGCAAATCAAAACTACAATGAGGTAAGACCTCACACCTGTTAGAATCGGCATCATCAGATAATCTACAAACAACAAATTCTGGGGAGGGTGTGGACAAAAGGAACCCTCCTCCGCTATTGGTGGGAATGTAAATTGATACAGTCACTATGGAGAACAGTATGGAAGTTCCTTTAAAAAACTAAAAAGAGAATTACCATAGGATCCAGCAATCCCACTTCTGGGCATATACCCAGAGAAAACCATAAATCACAGAGACACATTCACCACAATGTTCATTGCAGCACTATTTACAATAGCCAGGTAATTGAAGCAACCTAAATGCCCACAGACAGAGGAAAGGATAAAGATGTGGTACATATATAAAATGGAATATTACTCAGCTATAAAAAGGAATGAAACTGGGTCATTTGTAGAGAAGTTGATGGATCTAGAGACTGTCATACAGAGTGAAGTAAGTCAGAAAGAGAAAAACAAATATTGTATATTAATGCCTATATGTGTAACCTAGAAAAATACTACAGATGAACTGGTTTGCAGGGCAGAAATAGAGACACAGAGGTAGAGAACAAACGTATGGACACAAAGTGGGGGAAGCCATGGGGTGGTGGTGGTGGGATGAGTTGGGAGATTGGGATTGACCTGTATACATGTCTATGCATAAAATAGATAACTAATAATAACCTACTGTATAAAAAAAATAAATAAAATTAAATTTCAAAAATTTTAAAAATAAAATGTAAAAATAAAACACAAAAAATGTTCTTCCATTCACACTGATGTATTTATAAGAATGAATTATTTCCATGCTTATATCCATAAATACATAAAAGAGGAATAAAATCTAACTTGAACCAAAAAAGAAAAAATAAAACTGAACCTAACAGTTATACAGAGGAAAACACTACCAAGGCACTTGCTCCAGTGGTAAACAATTCTGAAATTGGTCAGAGGTGGGGAATCATCTCCCATAGAGCCAGCAGCCCCGCCCGCCCACGCAAGGAGCGTCCTTATTGCAAAGCTGGGGGACCGTGCCGTGGCCTCTGTGAGTAAACGTGAGCTGAGCCCCAGGCCAGCTGCTGCTGAACTGTTCCCACCCTTCCCAGGTGAAACACCTGAATATGTACAAGGGCTTGAAAGCCTAGAGGAAGGGCCGTGGAGCCACACCAGCCACAGCACGCAGGCCACCTTGGTGCCTGCAGGTCAGCCAGGATGGTCCTGGCCACGGGCGCTCTTCTGGAAGCTTTCCATTGCCCTGCCTGAGATACCCCTCCTGTCCCGGCCCCCACTCCTTTTTTTCCTTCCTCACCTCAGCCCGGAGAGATATTCCAGTGGAAGTTATGGGTGACACATCCTCTTCTTTACAGGTGGCAGCCTGGCAACTCCTGCAGAAAGTCCAGCAGAGCCCCACTCACACCGGGCCACCCACAAAGCCGTGGACCCTCACACCCTCCCACCAGCACAGCCCCGAGACTGCTGACGGGGCAGAGAATATGGAGTCAGGCACAGCTGCAGGGGCTATTGCTGCCTAGAGTGCTGTTTATATTGACCTCAACCCAGGCACACCTGGGGAGGGCTTGCCGGCAGGGTCAGGCTGCCCAGGTCAGCTAATCCTCAGCCCTCGGGGAATCACATTGCAGAAAATGGACCTCGCTAAGACAGAATATTCGCCAACGAAAAGAAGCACACAATGCCATTTGCAGCACCGTAGATGAGTCTAGAGGTAATCACGTGACTTGGAGTAAGTCAGAAAGTGAAAGACACATATCATATCATATCACTTATAGGTGTTACCTATAAATTGATACCAGGGCAGATATTTCCACGGAGAAGGGCAATCACAGATTCATTAAACAAACTTATGGTTCACCAAAGGAAAGGTGTGAGGATTGAATTCATTATGATATTGGGGTTAACAGACATATACAAACACAGTAGACGTATATAATCACCAAAGACCTACGGAGTACCAAGAGAAGACTACTCAACATTCTGTCATAACAAACATGGGAAAAGGATCCCAGGAAGAACAGACATATGTATATGTGTAAAAGAACCACCTCTTGCACACCTACAACAAGCTAAACGTTGTACTCAAACTTGCTGTAATAAGAAATAAAAAATTAAATTAAAAACACGAACAAGAATTAGTGAGAAAAACTTGAGGGGCTTTCTCCTGGTACATTCCGTTCTACATTCCAATCTAGAACGCGACTTCCATTGAGGCTATGCTGCCCTAGTAACCAGATTTGGTAAGGGAGAACTGCTGCCACCTTGTGGCCGTTTCACACAACAGCAGCTTTAATCCCAGCGCTAATGGTCAGTGGATATTCCAAATCATTACAGGCCTGTAAATGACACCTGCCCTGAAAACAAATCCTGGGGTCATATATCGACCAAAAAATTCAAAAGACGTCCATATTTCAAAACGACAAAAAAAAAAAAAGACAGTTTCAAGAGGCATATTTCACGCACATTAGTGTTCTGCTTCTTTTGATTTCATTCCTTCTTTGTTAAAAAAACGGGAATGGAAAAAGGCAACCCTCAGAATGGGCGAAAACTTTCACAAACGAATCAATGGACAAAGGTTTAATCTCCAATATATATGAACAGCTCATGCAGCTTAATATTAATACAACAAACAACCCAATACAAAAATGGGCAGAAGATCTAAATAGACGTTTCTTCAAAGAAGACACAGAGATGGCCAAGACGCACATGAAAACCTGCTCAACATCACTAATTATTAGAGAAATGCAAATCAAAACTACAATGAGGTAAGACCTCACACCTGTTAGAATCGGCATCATCAGATAATCTACAAACAACAAATTCTGGGGAGGGTGTGGACAAAAGGAACCCTCTTCCGCTATTGGTGGGAATATAAATTGATACAGTCACTATGGAGAACAGTATGGAGGTTCCTTTAAAAAACTAAAAAGAGAATTACCATAGGATCCAGCAATCCCACTTCTGGGCATATACCCAGAGAAAACCATAAATCACAGAGACATATTCACCACAATGTTCATTGCAGCACTATTTACAATAGCCAGGTAATTGAAGCAACCTAAATGCCCACAGACAGACGAATGGATAAAGATGTGGTACATATATAAAATGGAATATTACTCAGCCATAAAAAGGAATGAAACAGGGTCATTTGTAGAGAAGTTGATGGATCTAGAGACTGTCATACAGAGTGAAGTAAGTCAGAAAGAGAAAAACAAATATTGTATATTAATGCCTATATGTGGAACCTAGAAAAATGCTACAGATGAACTGGTTTGCAGGGCAGAAATAGAGACACAGAGGTAGAGAACAAACGTATGGACACAAAGTGGGGGAAGCCATGGGGTGGTGGTGGTGGGATGAGTTGGGAGATTGGGATTGACCTGTACACATGTCTATGCATAAAATAGATAACTAATAATAACCTACTGTATAAAAAAAATAAATAAAATTAAATTTCAAAAATTTTAAAAATAAAATGTAAAAATAAAACAGAAAAAATGTTCTTCCATTCACACTGATGTATTTATAAGAATGAATTATTTCCATGCTTATATCCATAAATACATAAAAGAGGAATAAAATCTAACTTGAACCAAAAAAGAAAAAATAAAACTGAACCTAACAGTTATACAGAGGAAAACACTACCAAGGCACTTGCTCCAGTGGTAAACAATTCTGAAATTGGTCAGAGGTGGGGAATCATCTCCCATAGAGCCAGCAGCCCCGCCCGCCCACGCAAGGAGCGTCCTTATTGCAAAGCTGGGGGACCGTGCCGAGGCCTCTGTGAGTAAACGTGAGCTGAGCCCCAGGCCAGCTGCTGCTGAACTGTTCCCACCCTTCCCAGGTGAAACACCTGAATATGTACAAGGGCTTGAAAGCCTAGAGGAAGGGCCGTGGAGCCACACCAGCGACAGCACGCAGGCCACCTTGGTGCCTGCAGGTCAGCCAGGATGGTCCTGGCCACGGGCGCTCTTCTGGAAGCTTTCCATTGCCCTGCCTGAGATACCCCTCCTGTCCCGGCCCCCACTCCTTTTTTTCCTTCCTCACCTCAGCCCGGAGAGATATTCCAGTGGAAGTTATGGGTGACACATCCTCTTCTTTACAGGTGGCAGCCTGGCAACTCCTGCAGAAAGTCCAGCAGAGACCCACTCACACCGGGCCACCCACAAAGCCGTGGACCCTCACACCCTCCCACCAGCACAGCCCCGAGACTGCTGACGGGGCAGAGAATATGGAGTCAGGCACAGCTGCAGGGGCTATTGCTGCCTGGAGTGCTGTTTATATTGACCTCAACCCAGGCACACCTGGGGAGGGCTTGCCGGCAGGGTCAGGCTGCCCAGGTCAGCTAATCCTCAGCCCTCGGGGAATCACATTGCAGAAAATGGACCTCGCTAAGACAGAATATTCGCCAACGAAAAGAAGCACACAATGCCATTTGCAGCACCGTAGATGAGTCTAGAGGTAATCACGTGACTTGGAGTAAGTCAGAAAGTGAAAGACACATATCATATCATATCACTTATAGGTGTTACCTATAAATTGATACCAGGGCAGATATTTCCACGGAGAAGGGCAATCACAGATTCATTAAACAAACTTATGGTTCACCAAAGGAAAGGTGTGAGGATTGAATTCATTATGATATTGGGGTTAACAGACATATACAAACACAGTAGACGTATATAATCACCAAAGACCTACGGAGTACCAAGAGAAGACTACTCAACATTCTGTCATAACGAACATGGGAAAAGGATCCCAGGAAGAACAGACATATGTATATGTGTAAAAGAACCACCTCTTGCACACCTACAACAAGCTAAACGTTGTACTCAAACTTGCTGTAATAAAAAATAAAAAATTAAATTAAAAACACGAACAAGAATTAGTGAGAAAAACTTGAGGGGCTTTCTCCTGGTACATTCCGTTCTACATTCCAATCTAGAACGCGACTTCCATTGAGGCTCTGCTGCCCTAGTAACCAGATTTGGTAAGGGAGAACTGCTGCCACCTTGTGGCCGTTTCACACAACAGCAGCTTTAATCCCAGCGCTAATGGTCAGTGGATATTCCAAATCATTACAGGCCTGTAAATGACCCCTGCCCTGAAAACCAATCCTGGGGTCATTTATCGACCAAAAAATTCAAAAGACGTCCATATTTCAAAACGACAGTTTCAAGAGGCATATTTCACGCACATTAGTGTTCTGCTTCTTTTGATTTCATTCCTTCTTTGTTAAAAAAACGGGAATGGAAAAAGGCAACCCTCAGAATGGGCGAAAACTTTCACAAACGAATCAATGGACAAAGGTTAAATCTCCAATATATATGAACAGCTCATGCAGCTTAATATTAATACAACAAACAACCCAATACAAAAATGGGCAGAAGATCTAAATAGACGTTTCTTCAAAGAAGACACACAGATGGCCAAGACGCACATGAAAAGCTGCTCAACATCACTAATTATTAGAGAAATGCAAATCAAAACTACAATGAGGTAAGACCTCACACCTGTTAGAATCGGCATCATCAGATAATCTACAAGCAACAAATTCTGGGGAGGGTGTGGACAAAAGGAACCCTCTTCCGCTCTTGGTGGGAATGTAAATTGATACAGTCACTATGGAGAACAGTATGGAGGTTTCCTTAAAAAACTAAAAAGAGAATTACCATAGGATCCAGCAATCCCACTTCTGGGCATATACCCAGAGAAAACCATAAATCACAAAGACACATTCACCACAATGTTCATTGCAGCACTATTTACAATAGCCAGGTAATGGAAGCAACCTAAATGGCCACAGACAGACGAATGGATAAAGATGTGGTACATATATAAAATGGAATATTACTCAGCCATAAAAAGGAATGAAACTGGGTCATTTGTAGAGAAGTTGATGGATCTAGAGACTGTCATACAGAGTGAAGTAAGTCAGAAAGAGAAAAACAAATATTGTATATTAATGCCTATATGTGGAACCTAGAAAAATGCTACAGATGAACTGGTTTGCAGGGCAGAAATAGAGACACAGAGGTAGAGAACAAACGTATGGACACAAAGTGGGGGAAGCCATGGGGTTGTGGTGGTGGGATGAGTAGGGAGATTGGGATTGACCTGTATACATGTCTATGCATAAAATAGATAACTAATAATAACCTACTGTATAAAAAAATAAATAAAATTAAATTTCAAAAATTTTAAAAATAAAATGTAAAAATAAAACAGAAAATATGTTCTTCCATTCACACTGATGTATTTATAAGAATGAATTATTTCCATGCTTATATCCATAAATACATAAAAGAGGAATAAAATCTAACTTGAACCAAAAAAGCAAAAAAAAAACTAAACCTAACAGTTATACAGAGGAAAACACTACCAAGGCACTTGCTCCAGTGGTAAACAATTCTGAAATTGGTCAGAGGTGGGGAATCATCTCCCATAGAGCCAGCAGCCCCGCCCGCCCACGCAAGGAGCGTCCTTATTGCAAAGCTGGGGGACCGTGCCGAGGCCTCTGTGAGTAAACGTGAGCTGAGCCCCAGGCCAGCTGCTGCTGAACTGTTCCCACCCTTCCCAGGTGAAACACCTGAATATGTACAAGGGCTTGAAAGCCTAGAGGAAGGGCCGTGGAGCCACACCAGCGACAGCACGCAGGCCACCTTGGTGCCTGCAGGTCAGCCAGGATGGTCCTGGCCACGGGCGCTCTTCTGGAAGCTTTCCATTGCCCTGCCTGAGATACCCCTCCTGTCCCGGCCCCCACTCCTTTTTTTCCTTCCTCACCTCAGCCCGGAGAGATATTCCAGTGGAAGTTATGGGTGACACATCCTCTTCTTTACAGGTGGCAGCCTGGCAACTCCTGCAGAAAGTCCAGCAGAGCCCCACTCACACCGGGCCACCCACAAAGCCGTGGACCCTCACACCCTCCCACCAGCACAGCCCCGAGGCTGCTGACGGGGCAGAGAATATGGAGTCAGGCACAGCTGCAGGGGCTATTGCTGCCTGGAGTGCTGTTTATATTGACCTCAAACCAGGCACACCTGGGGAGGGCTTGCCGGCAGGGTCAGGCTGCCCAGGTCAGCTAATCCTCAGCCCTCAGGGAATCACATTGCAGAAAATGGAACTCGCTAAGACAGAATATTCGCCAACGAAAAGAAGCACACAATGCCATTTGCAGCACCGTAGATGAGTCTAGAGGTAATCACGTGACTTGGAGTAAGTCAGAAAGTGAAAGACACATATCATATCATATCACTTATAGGTGTTACTTATAAATTGATACCAGGGCAGATATTTCCACAGAGAAGGGCAATCACAGATTCATTAAACAAACTTATGGTTCAACAAAGGAAAGGTGTGAGGATTGAATTCATTACGATATTGGGGTTAACAGAAATATACAAACACAGTAGACATATATAATCACCAAAGACCTACGGAGTACCAAGAGAAGACTACTCAACATTCTGTCATAACGTACATGGGAAAAGGATCCCAGGAAGAACAGACATATGTATATGTGTAAAAGAGCAACCTCTTGCACACCTACAACAAGCTAAACGTTGTACTCAAAGTTGCTGTAATAAAAAATAAAAAATTAAATTAAAAACACGAACAAGAATTAGTGAGAAAAACTTGAGGGGCTTTCTCCTGGTACATTCCGTTCTACATTCCAATCTAGAACGCGACTTCCATTGAGGCTCTGCTGCCCTAGTAACCAGATTTGGTAAGGGAGAACTGCTGCCACCTTGTGGCCGTTTCACACAACAGCAGCTTTAATCCCAGCGCTAATGGTCAGTGGATATTCCAAATCATTACAGGCCTGTAAATGACCCCTGCCCTGAAAACCAATCCTGGGGTCATTTATCGACCAAAAAATTCAAAAGACGTCCATATTTCAAAACGACAGTTTCAAGAGGCATATTTCACGCACATTAGTGTTCTGCTTCTTTTGATTTCATTCCTTCTTTGTTAAAAAAACGGGAATGGAAAAAGGCAACCCTCAGAATGGGCGAAAACTTTCACAAACGAATCAATGGACAAAGGTTTAATCTCCAATATATATGAACAGCTCATGCAGCTTAATATTAATACAACAAACAACCCAATACAAAAATGGGCAGAAGATCTAAATAGACGTTTCTTCAAAGAAGACACAGAGATGGCCAAGACGCACATGAAAAGCTGCTCAACATCACTAATTATTAGAGAAATGCAAATCAAAACTACAATGAGGTAAGACTTCACACCTGTTAGAATCGGCATCATCAGATAATCTACAAACAACAAATTCTGGGGAGGGTGTGGACAAAAGGAACCCTCTTCCGCTATTGGTGGGAATGTAAATTGATACAGTCACTATGGAGAACAGTATGGAGGTTCGTTTAAAAAACTAAAAAGAGAATTACCATAGGATCCAGCAATCCCACTTCTGGGCATATACCCAGAGAAAACCATAAATCACAGAGACACATTCACCACAATGTTCATTGCAGCACTATTTACAATAGCCAGGTAATGGAAGCAACCTAAATGCCCACAGACAGACGAATGGATAAAGATGTGGTTCATATATAAAATGGAATATTACTCAGCCATAAAAAGGAATGAAACTGGGTCATTTGTAGAGAAGTTGATGGATCTAGAGACTGTCATACAGAGTGAAGTAAGTCAGAAAGAGAAAAACAAATATTGTATATTAATGCCTATATGTGGAACCTAGAAAAATGCTACAGATGAACTGGTTTGCAGGGCAGAAATAGAGACACAGAGGTAGAGAACAAACGTATGGACACAAAGTGGGGGAAGCCATGGGGTGGTGGTGGTGGGATGAGTTGGGAGATTGGGATTGACCTGTACACATGTCTATGCATAAAATAGATAACTAATAATAACCTACTGTATAAAAAAAATAAATAAAATTAAATTTCAAAAATTTTAAAAATAAAATGTAAAAATAAAACAGAAAAAATGTTCTTCCATTCACACTGATGTATTTATAAGAATGAATTATTTCCATGCTTATATCCATAAATACATAAAAGAGGAATAAAATCTAACTTGAACCAAAAAAGAAAAAATAAAACTGAACCTAACAGTTATACAGAGGAAAACACTACCAAGGCACTTGCTCCAGTGGTAAACAATTCTGAAATTGGTCAGAGGTGGGGAATCATCTCCCATAGAGCCAGCAGCCCCGCCCGCCCACGCAAGGAGCGTCCTTATTGCAAAGCTGGGGGACCGTGCCGAGGCCTCTGTGAGTAAACGTGAGCTGAGCCCCAGGCCAGCTGCTGCTGAACTGTTCCCACCCTTCCCAGGTGAAACACCTGAATATGTACAAGGGCTTGAAAGCCTAGAGGAAGGGCCGTGGAGCCACACCAGCGACAGCACGCAGGCCACCTTGGTGCCTGCAGGTCAGCCAGGATGGTCCTGGCCACGGGCGCTCTTCTGGAAGCTTTCCATTGCCCTGCCTGAGATACCCCTCCTGTCCCGGCCCCCACTCCTTTTTTTCCTTCCTCACCTCAGCCCGGAGAGATATTCCAGTGGAAGTTATGGGTGACACATCCTCTTCTTTACAGGTGGCAGCCTGGCAACTCCTGCAGAAAGTCCAGCAGAGCCCCACTCACACCGGGCCACCCACAAAGCCGTGGACCCTCACACCCTCCCACCAGCACAGCCCCGAGACTGCTGACGGGGCAGAGAATATGGAGTCAGGCACAGCTGCAGGGGCTATTGCTGCCTGGAGTGCTGTTTATATTGACCTCAACCCAGGCACACCTGGGGAGGGCTTGCCGGCAGGGTCAGGCTGCCCAGGTCAGCTAATCCTCAGCCCTCGGGGAATCACATTGCAGAAAATGGACCTCGCTAAGACAGAATATTCGCCAACGAAAAGAAGCACACAATGCCATTTGCAGCACCGTAGATGAGTCTAGATGTAATCACGTGACTTCAGTAAGTCAGAAAGTGAAAGACACATATCATATCATATCACTTATAGGTGTTACCTATAAATTGATACCAGGGCAGATATTTCCACGGAGAAGGGCAATCACAGATTCATTAAACAAACTTATGGTTCACCAAAGGAAAGGTGTGAGGATTGAATTCATTATGATATTGGGGTTAACAGACATATACAAACACAGTAGACGTATATAATCACAAAAGACCTACGGAGTACCAAGAGAAGACTACTCAACATTCTGTCATAACGAACATGGGAAAAGGATCCCAGGAAGAACAGACATATGTATATGTGTAAAAGAACCACCTCTTGCACACCTACAACAAGCTAAACGTTGTACTCAAAGTTGCTGTAATAAAAAATAAAAAATTAAATTAAAAACACGAACAAGAATTAGTGAGAAAAACTTGAGGGTCTTTCTCCTGGTACATTCCGTTCTACATTCCAATCTAGAACGCGACTTCCATTGAGGCTCTGCTGCCCTAGTAACCAGATTTGGTAAGGGAGAACTGCTGCCACCTTGTGGCCGTTTCACACAACAGCAGCTTTAATCCCAGCGCTAATGGTCAGTGGATATTCCAAATCATTACAGGCCTGTAAATGACCCCTGCCCTGAAAACCAATCCTGGGGTCATTTATCGACCAAAAAATTCAAAAGACGTCCATATTTCAAAACGACAGTTTCAAGAGGCATATTTCACGCACATTAGTGTTCTGCTTCTTTTGATTTCATTCCTTCTTTGTTAAAAAAACGGGAATGGAAAAAGGCAACCCTCAGAATGGGCGAAAACTTTCACAAACGAATCAATGGACAAAGGTTTAATCTCCAATATATATGAACAGCTCATGCAGCTTAATATTAATACAACAAACAACCCAATACAAAAATGGGCAGAAGATCTAAATAGACGTTTCTTCAAAGAAGACACAGAGATGGCCAAGACGCACATGAAAAGCTGCTCAACATCACTAATTATTAGAGAAATGCAAATCAAAACTACAATGAGGTAAGACCTCACACCTGTTAGAATCGGCATCATCAGATAATCTACAAACAACAAATTCTGGGGAGGGTGTGGACAAAAGGAACCCTCTTCCGCTCTTGGTGGGAATGTAAATTGATACAGTCACTATGGAGAACAGTATGGAGGTTCCTTTAAAAAACTAAAGAGAGAATTATCATAGGATCCAGCAATCCCACTTCTGGGCATATACCCAGAGAAAACCATAAATCACAGAGACACATTCACCACAATGTTCATTGCAGCACTATTTACAATAGCCAGGTAATGGAAGCAACCTAAATGGCCACAGACAGACGAATGGATAAAGATGTGGTACATATATAAAATGGAATATTACTCAGCCATAAAAAGGAATGAAACTGGGTCATTTGTAGAGAAGTTGATGGATCTAGAGACTGTCATACAGAGTGAAGTAAGTCAGAAAGAGAAAAACAAATATTGTATATTAATGCCTATATGTGGAACCTAGAAAAATGCTACAGATGAACTGGTTTGCAGGGCAGAAATAGAGACACAGAGGTAGAGAACAAACGTATGGACACAAAGTGGGGGAAGCCACGGGGTGGTGGTGGTGGGATGAGTTGGGAGATTGGGATTGACCTGTATACATGTCTATGCATAAAATAGATAACTAATAATAACCTACTGTATAAAAAAAATAAATAAAATTAAATTTCAAAAATTTTAAAAATAAAATGTAAAAATAAAACAGAAAAAATGTTCTTCCATTCACACTGATGTATTTATAAGAATGAATTATTTCCATGCTTATATCCATAAATACATAAAAGAGGAATAAAATCTAACTTGAACCAAAAAAGAAAAAATAAAACTGAACCTAACAGTTATACAGAGGAAAACACTACCAAGGCACTTGCTCCAGTGGTAAACAATTCTGAAATTGGTCAGAAGTGGGGAATCATCTCCCATAGAGCCAGCAGCCCCGCCCGCCCACGCAAGGAGCGTCCTTATTGCAAAGCTGGGGGACCGTGCCGAGGCCTCTGTGAGTAAACGTGAGCTGAGCCCCAGGCCAGCTGCTGCTGAACTGTTCCCACCCTTCCCAGGTGAAACACCTGAATATGTACAAGGGCTTGAAAGCCTAGAGGAAGGGCCGTGGAGCCACACCAGCGACAGCACGCAGGCCACCTTGGTGCCTGCAGGTCAGCCAGGATGGTCCTGGCCACGGGCGCTCTTCTGGAAGCTTTCCATTGCCCTGCCTGAGATACCCCTCCTGTCCCGGCCCCCACTCCTTTTTTTCCTTCCTCACCTCAGCCCGGAGAGATATTCCAGTGGAAGTTATGGGTGACACATCCTCTTCTTTACAGGTGGCAGCCTGGCAACTCCTGCAGAAAGTCCAGCAGAGCCCCACTCACACCGGGCCACCCACAAAGCCGTGGACCCTCACACCCTCCCACCAGCACAGCCCCGAGACTGCTGACGGGGCAGAGAATATGGAGTCAGGCACAGCTGCAGGGGCTATTGCTGCCTGGAGTGCTGTTTATATTGACCTCAACCCAGGCACACCTGGGGAGGGCTTGCCGGCAGGGTCAGGCTGCCCAGGTCAGCTAATCCTCAGCCCTCGGGGAATCACATTGCAGAAAATGGACCTCGCTAAGACAGAATATTCGCCAACGAAAAGAAGCACACAATGCCATTTGCAGCACCGTAGATGAGTCTAGAGGTAATCACGTGACTTGGAGTAAGTCAGAAAGTGAAAGACACATATCATATCATATCACTTATAGGTGTTACCTATAAATTGATACCAGGGCAGATATTTCCACGGAGAAGGGCAATCACAGATTCATTAAACAAACTTATGGTTCACCAAAGGAAAGGTGTGAGGATTGAATTCATTATGATATTGGGGTTAACAGACATATACAAACACAGTAGACGTATATAATCACCAAAGACCTACGGAGTACCAAGAGAAGACTACTCAACATTCTGTCATAACGAACATGGGAAAAGGATCCCAGGAAGAACAGACATATGTATATGTGTAAAAGAACCACCTCTTGCACACCTACAACAAGCTAAACGTTGTACTCAAACTTGCTGTAATAAAAAATAAAAAATTAAATTAAAAACACGAACAAGAATTAGTGAGAAAAACTTGAGGGGCTTTCTCCTGGTACATTCCGTTCTACATTCCAATCTAGAACGCGACTTCCATTGAGGCTCTGCTGCCCTAGTAACCAGATTTGGTAAGGGAGAACTGCTGCCACCTTGTGGCCGTTTCACACAACAGCAGCTTTAATCCCAGCGCTAATGGTCAGTGGATATTCCAAATCATTACAGGCCTGTAAATGACCCCTGCCCTGAAAACCAATCCTGGGGTCATTTATCGACCAAAAAATTCAAAAGACGTCCATATTTCAAAACGACAGTTTCAAGAGGCATATTTCACGCACATTAGTGTTCTGCTTCTTTTGATTTCTTTCTTTCTTTGTTAAAAAAACGGGAATGGAAAAAGGCAACCCTCAGAATGGGCGAAAACTTTCACAAACGAATCAATGGACAAAGGTTTAATCTCCAATATATATAAACAGCTCATGCAGCTTAATATCAATAAAACAAACAACCCAATACAAAAATGGGCAGAAGATCTAAATAGACGTTTCTTCAAAGAAGACACAGAGATGGCCAAGACGCACATGAAAAGCTGCTCAACATCACTAATTATTAGAGAAATGCAAATCAAAACTACAATGAGGTAAGACCTCACACCTGTTAGAATCGGCATCATCAGATAATCTACAAACAACAAATTCTGGGGAGGGTGTGGACAAAAGGAACCCTCTTCCGCTCTTGGTGGGAATGTAAATTGATACAGTCACTATGGAGAACAGTATGGAGGTTCCCTTAAAAAACTAAAAAGAGAATTACCATAGGATCCAGCAATCCCACTTCTGGGCATATACCCAGAGAAAATCATAAATCACAAAGACACATTCACCACAATGTTCATTGCAGCACTATTTACAATAGCCAGGTAATGGAAGCAACCTAAATGGCCACAGACAGACGAATGGATAAAGATGTGGTACATATATAAAATGGAATATTACTCAGCCATAAAAAGGAATGAAACTGGGTCATTTGTAGAGAAGTTGATGGATCTAGAGACTGTCATACAGAGTGAAGTAAGTCAGAAAGAGAAAAACAAATATTGTATATTAATGCCTATATGTGGAACCTAGAAAAATGCTACAGATGAACTGGTTTGCAGGGCAGAAATAGAGACACAGAGGTAGAGAACAAACGTATGGACACAAAGTGGGGGAAGCCATGGGGTGGTGGTGGTGGGATGAGTTGGGAGATTGGGATTGACCTGTATACATGTCTATGCATAAAATAGATAACTAATAATAACCTACTGTATAAAAAAATAAATAAAATTAAATTTCAAAAATTTTAAAAAGAAAATGTAAATATAAAACAGAAAAAATGTTCTTCCATTCACACTGATGTATTTATAAGAATGAATTATTTCCATGCTTATATCCATAAATACATAAAAGAGGAATAAAATCTAACTTGAACCAAAAAAGAAAAAATAAAAAACTAAACCTAACAGTTATACAGAGGAAAACACTACCAAGGCACTTGCTCCATTGGTAAAAAATTCTGAAATTGGTCAGAGGTGGGGAATCATCTCCCATAGAGCCAGCAGCCCCGCCCGCCCACGCAAGGAGCGTCCTTATTGCAAAGCTGGGGCACCGTGCCCAGGCCTCTGTGAGTAAACGTGAGCTGAGCCCCAGGCCAGCTGCTGCTGAACTGTTCCCACCCTTCCCAGGTGAAACACCTGAATATGTACAAGGGCTTGAAAGCCTAGAGGAAGGGCCGTGGAGCCACACCAGCGACAGCACGCAGGCCACCTTGGTGCCTGCAGGTCAGCCAGGATGGTCCTGGCCACGGGCGCTCTTCTGGAAGCTTTCCATTGCCCTGCCTGAGATACCCCTCCTGTCCCGGCCCCCACTCCTTTTTTTCCTTCCTCACCTCAGCCCGGAGAGATATTCCAGTGGAAGTTATGGGTGACACATCCTCTTCTTTACAGGTGGCAGCCTGGCAACTCCTGCAGAAAGTCCAGCAGAGACCCACTCACACCGGGCCACCCACAAAGCCGTGGACCCTCACACCCTCCCACCAGCACAGCCCCGAGACTGCTGACGGGGCAGAGAATATGGAGTCAGGCACAGCTGCAGGGGCTATTGCTGCCTGGAGTGCTGTTTATATTGACCTCAACCCAGGCACACCTGGGGAGGGCTTGCCGGCAGGGTCAGGCTGCCCAGGTCAGCTAATCCTCAGCCCTCGGGGAATCACATTGCAGAAAATGGACCTCGCTAAGACAGAATATTCGCCAACGAAAAGAAGCACACAATGCCATTTGCAGCACCGTAGATGAGTCTAGAGGTAATCACGTGACTTGGAGAAAGTCAGAAAGTGAAAGACACATATCATATCATATCACTTATAGGTGTTACCTATAAATTGATACCAGGGCAGATATTTCCACGGAGAAGGGCAATCACAGATTCATTAAACAAACTTATGGTTCACCAAAGGAAAGGTGTGAGGATTGAATTCATTATGATATTGGGGTTAACAGACATATACAAACACAGTAGACGTATATAATCACCAAAGACCTACGGAGTACCAAGAGAAGACTACTCAACATTCTGTCATAACGAACATGGGAAAAGGATCCCAGGAAGAACAGACATATGTATATGTGTAAAAGAACCACCTCTTGCACACCTACAACAAGCTAAACGTTGTACTCAAACTTGCTGTAATAAAAAATAAAAAATTAAATTAAAAACACGAACAAGAATTAGTGAGAAAAACTTGAGGGGCTTTCTCCTGGTACATTCCGTTCTACATTCCAATCTAGAACGCGACTTCCATTGAGGCTCTGCTGCCCTAGTAACCAGATTTGGTAAGGGAGAACTGCTGCCACCTTGTGGCCGTTTCACACAACAGCAGCTTTAATCCCAGCGCTAATGGTCAGTGGATATTCCAAATCATTACAGGCCTGTAAATGACCCCTGCCCTGAAAACCAATCCTGGGGTCATTTATCGACCAAAAAATTCAAAAGACGTCCATATTTCAAAACGACAGTTTCAAGAGGCATATTTCACGCACATTAGTGTTCTGCTTTTGATTTCATTCCTTCTTTGTTAAAAAAACGGGAATGGAAAAAGGCAACCCTCAGAATGGGCGAAAACTTTCACAAACGAATCAATGGACAAAGGTTTAATCTCCAATATATATGAACAGCTCATGCAGCTTAATATTAATACAACAAACAACCCAATACAAAAATGGGCAGAAGATCTAAATAGACGTTTCTTCAAAGAAGACACAGAGATGGCCAAGACGCACATGAAAAGCTGCTCAACATCACTAATTATTAGAGAAATGCAAATCAAAACTACAATGAGGTAAGACCTCACACCTGTTAGAATCGGCATCATCAGATAATCTACAAACAACAAATTCTGGGGAGGGTGTGGACAAAAGGAACCCTCTTCCGCTATTGGTGGGAATGTAAATTGATACAGTCACTATGGAGAACAGTATGGAGGTTCCTTTAAAAAACTAAAAAGAGAATTACCATAGGATCCAGCAATCCCACTTCTGGGCATATACCCAGAGAAAACCATAAATCACAGAGACACATTCACCACAATGTTCATTGCAGCACTATTTACAATAGCCAGGTAATGGAAGCAACCTAAATGCCCACAGACAGACGAATGGATAAAGATGTGTTACATATATAAAATGGAATATTACTCAGCCATAAAAAGGAATGAAACTGGGTCATTTGTAGAGAAGTTGATGGATCTAGAGACTGTCATACAGAGTGAAGTAAGTCAGAAAGAGAAAAACAAATATTGTATATTAATGCCTATATGTGGAACCTAGAAAAATGCTACAGATGAACTGGTTTGCAGGGCAGAAATAGAGACACAGAGGTAGAGAACAAACGTATGGACACAAAGTGGGGGAAGCCATGGGGTGGTGGTGGTGGGATGAGTTGGGAGATTGGGATTGACCTGTATACATGTCTATGCATAAAATAGATAACTAATAATAACCTACTGTATAAAAAAATAAATAAAATTAAATTTCAAAAATTTTAAAAATAAAATGTAAATATAAAACAGAAAAAATGTTCTTCCATTCACACTGATGTATTTATAAGAATGAATTATTTCCATGCTTATATCCATAAATACATAAAAGAGGAATAAAATCTAACTTGAACCAAAAAAGAAAAAATAAAAAACTAAACCTAACAGTTACACAGAGGAAAACACTACCAAGGCACTTGCTCCATTGGTAAAAAATTCTGAAATTGGTCAGAGGTGGGGAATCATCTCCCATAGAGCCAGCAGCCCCGCCCGCCCACGCAAGGAGCGTCCTTATTGCAAAGCTGGGGGACCGTGCCGAGGCCTCTGTGAGTAAACGTGAGCTGAGCCCCAGGCCAGCTGCTGCTGAACTGTTCCCACCCTTCCCAGGTGAAACACCTGAATATGTACAAGGGCTTGAAAGCCTAGAGGAAGGGCCGTGGAGCCACACCAGCGACAGCACGCAGGCCACCTTGGTGCCTGCAGGTCAGCCAGGATGGTCCTGGCCACGGGCGCTCTTCTGGAAGCTTTCCATTGCCCTGCCTGAGATACCCCTCCTGTCCCGGCCCCCACTCCTTTTTTTCCTTCCTCACCTCAGCCCGGAGAGATATTCCAGTGGAAGTTATGGGTGACACATCCTCTTCTTTACAGGTGGCAGCCTGGCAACTCCTGCAGAAAGTCCAGCAGAGCCCCACTCACACCGGGCCACCCACAAAGCCGTGGACCCTCACACCCTCCCACCAGCACAGCCCCGAGGCTGCTGACGGGGCAGAGAATATGGAGTCAGGCACAGCTGCAGGGGCTATTGCTGCCTGGAGTGCTGTTTATATTGACCTCAACCCAGGCACACCTGGGGAGGGCTTGCCGGCAGGGTCAGGCTGCCCAGGTCAGCTAATCCTCAGCCCTCGGGGAATCACATTGCAGAAAATGGACCTCGCTAAGACAGAATATTCGCCAACGAAAAGAAGCACACAATGCCATTTGCAGCACCGTAGATGAGTCTAGAGGTAATCACGTGACTTGGAGTAAGTCAGAAAGTGAAAGACACATATCATATCATATCACTTATAGGTGTTACCTATAAATTGATACCAGGGCAGATATTTCCACGGAGAAGGGCAATCACAGATTCATTAAACAAACTTATGGTTCACCAAAGGAAAGGTGTGAGGATTGAATTCATTATGATATTGGGGTTAACAGACATATACAAACACAGTAGACGTATATAATCACCAAAGACCTACGGAGTACCAAGAGAAGACTACTCAACATTCTGTCATAACGAACATGGGAAAAGGATCCCAGGAAGAACAGACATATGTATATGTGTAAAAGAACCACCTCTTGCACACCTACAACAAGCTAAACGTTGTACTCAAACTTGCTGTAATAAAAAATAAAAAATTAAATTAAAAACACGAACAAGAATTAGTGAGAAAAACTTGAGGGGCTTTCTCCTGGTACATTCCGTTCTACATTCCAATCTAGAACGCGACTTCCATTGAGGCTCTGCTGCCCTAGTAACCAGATTTGGTAAGGGAGAACTGCTGCCACCTTGTGGCCGTTTCACACAACAGCAGCTTTAATCCCAGCGCTAATGGTCAGTGGATATTCCAAATCATTACAGGCCTGTAAATGACCCCTGCCCTGAAAACCAATCCTGGGGTCATTTATCGACCAAAAAATTCAAAAGACGTCCATATTTCAAAACGACAGTTTCAAGAGGCATATTTCACGCACATTAGTGTTCTGCTTCTTTTGATTTCATTCCTTCTTTGTTAAAAAAACGGGAATGGAAAAAGGCAACCCTCAGAATGGGCGAAAACTTTCACAAACGAATCAATGGACAAAGGTTTAATCTCCAATATATATGAACAGCTCATGCAGCTTAATATTAATACAACAAACAACCCAATACAAAAATGGGCAGAAGATCTAAATAGACGTTTCTTCAAAGAAGACACAGAGATGGCCAAGACGCACATGAAAAGCTGCTCAACATCACTAATTATTAGAGAAATGCAAATCAAAACTACAATGAGGTAAGACCTCACACCTGTTAGAATCGGCATCATCAGATAATCTACAAACAACAAATTCTGGGGAGGGTGTGGACAAAAGGAACCCTCTTCCGCTCTTGGTGGGAATGTAAATTGATACAGTCACTATGGAGAACAGTATGGAGGTTCCTTTAAAAAACTAAAAAGAGAATTACCATAGGATCCAGCAATCCCACTTCTGGGCATATACCCAGAGAAAACCATAAATCACAGAGACACATTCACCACAATGTTCATTGCAGCACTATTTACAATAGCCAGGTAATGGAAGCAACCTAAATGCCCACAGACAGACGAATGGATAAAGATGTGGTACATATATAAAATGGAATATTACTCAGCCATAAAAAGGAATGAAACTGGGTCATTTGTAGAGAAGTTGATGGATCTAGAGACTGTCATACAGAGTGAAGTAAGTCAGAAAGAGAAAAACAAATATTGTATATTAATGCCTATATGTGGAACCTAGAAAAATGCTACAGATGAACTGGTTTGCAGGGCAGAAATAGAGACACAGAGGTAGAGAACAAACGTATGGACACAAAGTGGGGGAAGCCATGGGGTGGTGGTGGTGGGATGAGTTGGGAGATTGGGATTGACCTGTATACATGTCTATGCATAAAATAGATAACTAATAATAACCTACTGTATAAAAAAATAAATAAAATTAAATTTCAAAAATTTTAAAAAGAAAATGTAAAAATAAAACAGAAAAAATGTTCTTCCATTCACACTGATGTATTTATAAGAATGAATTATTTCCATGCTTATATCCATAAATACATAAAAGAGGAATAAAATCTAACTTGAACCAAAAAAGAAAAAATAAAAAACTAAACCTAACAGTTACACAGAGGAAAACACTACCAAGGCACTTGCTCCATTGGTAAAAAATTCTGAAATTGGTCAGAGGTGGGGAATCATCTCCCATAGAGCCAGCAGCCCCGCCCGCCCACGCAAGGAGCGTCCTTATTGCAAAGCTGGGGGACCGTGCCCAGGCCTCTGTGAGTAAACGTGAGCTGAGCCCCAGGCCAGCTGCTGCTGAACTGTTCCCACCCTTCCCAGGTGAAACACCTGAATATGTACAAGGGCTTGAAAGCCTAGAGGAAGGGCCGTGGAGCCACACCAGCGACAGCACGCAGGCCACCTTGGTGCCTGCAGGTCAGCCAGGATGGTCCTGGCCACGGGCGCTCTTCTGGAAGCTTTCCATTGCCCTGCCTGAGATACCCCTCCTGTCCCGGCCCCCACTCCTTTTTTTCCTTCCTCACCTCAGCCCGGAGAGATATTCCAGTGGAAGTTATGGGTGACACATCCTCTTCTTTACAGGTGGCAGCCTGGCAACTCCTGCAGAAAGTCCAGCAGAGCCCCACTCACACCGGGCCACCCACAAAGCCGTGGACCCTCACACCCTCCCACCAGCACAGCCCCGAGACTGCTGACGGGGCAGAGAATATGGAGTCAGGCACAGCTGCAGGGGCTATTGCTGCCTGGAGTGCTGTTTATATTGACCTCAACCCAGGCACACCTGGGGAGGGCTTGCCGGCAGGGTCAGGCTGCCCAGGTCAGCTAATCCTCAGCCCTCGGGGAATCACATTGCAGAAAATGGACCTCGCTAAGACAGAATATTCGCCAACGAAAAGAAGCACACAATGCCATTTGCAGCACCGTAGATGAGTCTAGAGGTAATCACGTGACTTGGAGTAAGTCAGAAAGTGAAAGACACATATCATATCATATCACTTATAGGTGTTACCTATAAATTGATACCAGGGCAGATATTTCCACGGAGAAGGGCAATCACAGATTCATTAAACAAACTTATGGTTCACCAAAGGAAAGGTGTGAGGATTGAATTCATTATGATATTGGGGTTAACAGACATATACAAACACAGTAGACGTATATAATCACCAAAGACCTACGGAGTACCAAGAGAAGACTACTCAACATTCTGTCATAACGAACATGGGAAAAGGATCCCAGGAAGAACAGACATATGTATATGTGTAAAAGAACCACCTCTTGCACACCTACAACAAGCTAAACGTTGTACTCAAACTTGCTGTAATAAAAAATAAAAAATTAAATTAAAAACACGAACAAGAATTAGTGAGAAAAACTTGAGGGGCTTTCTCCTGGTACATTCCGTTCTACATTCCAATCTAGAACGCGACTTCCATTGAGGCTCTGCTGCCCTAGTAACCAGATTTGGTAAGGGAGAACTGCTGCCACCTTGTGGCCGTTTCACACAACAGCAGCTTTAATCCCAGCGCTAATGGTCAGTGGATATTCCAAATCATTACAGGCCTGTAAATGACCCCTGCCCTGAAAACCAATCCTGGGGTCATTTATCGACCAAAAAATTCAAAAGACGTCCATATTTCAAAACGACAGTTTCAAGAGGCATATTTCACGCACATTAGTGTTCTGCTTCTTTTGATTTCATTCCTTCTTTGTTAAAAAAACGGGAATGGAAAAAGGCAACCCTCAGAATGGGCAAAAACTTTCACAAACGAATCAATGGACAAAGGTTTAATCTCCAATATATATGAACAGCTCATGCAGCTTAATATTAATACAACAAACAACCCAATACAAAAATGGGCAGAAGATCTAAATAGACGTTTCTTCAAAGAAGACACAGAGATGGCCAAGACGCACATGAAAAGCTGCTCAACATCACTAATTATTAGAGAAATGCAAATCAAAACTACAATGAGGTAAGACCTCACACCTGTTAGAATCGGCATCATCAGATAATCTACAAACAACAAATTCTGGGGAGGGTGTGGACAAAAGGAACCCTCTTCCGCTCTTGGTGGGAATGTAAATTGATACAGTCACTATGGAGAACAGTATGGAGGTTCCTTTAAAAAACTAAAAAGAGAATTACCATAGGATCCAGCAATCCCACTTCTGGGCATATACCCAGAGAAAACCATAAATCACAGAGACACATTCACCACAATGTTCATTGCAGCACTACTTACAATAGCCAGGTAATGGAAGCAACCTAAATGCCCACAGACAGACGAATGGATAAAGATGTGGTACATATATAAAATGGAATATTACTCAGCCATAAAAAGGAATGAAACTGGGTCATTTGTAGAGAAGTTGATGGATCTAGAGACTGTCATACAGAGTGAAGTAAGTCAGAAAGAGAAAAACAAATATTGTATATTAATGCCTATATGTGGAACCTAGAAAAATGCTACAGATGAACTGGTTTGCAGGGCAGAAATAGAGACACAGAGGTAGAGAACAAACGTATGGACACAAAGTGGGGGAAGCCATGGGGTGGTGGTGGTGGGATGAGTTGGGAGATTGGGATTGACCTGTATACATGTCTATGCATAAAATAGATAACTAATAATAACCTACTGTATAAAAAAATAAATAAAATTAAATTTCAAAAATTTTAAAAATAAAATGTAAATATAAAACAGAAAAAATGTTCTTCCATTCACACTGATGTATTTATAAGAATGAATTATTTCCATGCTTATATCCATAAATACATAAAAGAGGAATAAAATCTAACTTGAACCAAAAAAGAAAAAATAAAAAACTAAACCTAACAGTTACACAGAGGAAAACACTACCAAGGCACTTGCTCCATTGGTAAAAAATTCTGAAATTGGTCAGAGGTGGGGAATCATCTCCCATAGAGCCAGCAGCCCCGCCCGCCCACGCAAGGAGCGTCCTTATTGCAAAGCTGGGGGACCGTGCCCAGGCCTCTGTGAGTAAACGTGAGCTGAGCCCCAGGCCAGCTGCTGCTGAACTGTTCCCACCCTTCCCAGGTGAAACACCTGAATATGTACAAGGGCTTGAAAGCCTAGAGGAAGGGCCGTGGAGCCACACCAGCGACAGCACGCAGGCCACCTTGGTGCCTGCAGGTCAGCCAGGATGGTCCTGGCCACGGGCGCTCTTCTGGAAGCTTTCCATTGCCCTGCCTGAGATACCCCTCCTGTCCCGGCCCCCACTCCTTTTTTTCCTTCCTCACCTCAGCCCGGAGAGATATTCCAGTGGAAGTTATGGGTGACACATCCTCTTCTTTACAGGTGGCAGCCTGGCAACTCCTGCAGAAAGTCCAGCAGAGCCCCACTCACACCGGGCCACCCACAAAGCCGTGGACCCTCACACCCTCCCACCAGCACAGCCCCGAGACTGCTGACGGGGCAGAGAATATGGAGTCAGGCACAGCTGCAGGGGCTATTGCTGCCTGGAGTGCTGTTTATATTGACCTCAACCCAGGCACACCTGGGGAGGGCTTGCCGGCAGGGTCAGGCTGCCCAGGTCAGCTAATCCTCAGCCCTCGGGGAATCACATTGCAGAAAATGGACCTCGCTAAGACAGAATATTCGCCAACGAAAAGAAGCACACAATGCCATTTGCAGCACCGTAGATGAGTCTAGAGGTAATCACGTGACTTGGAGTAAGTCAGAAAGTGAAAGACACATATCATATCATATCACTTATAGGTGTTACCTATAAATTGATACCAGGGCAGATATTTCCACGGAGAAGGGCAATCACAGATTCATTAAACAAACTTATGGTTCACCAAAGGAAAGGTGTGAGGATTGAATTCATTATGATATTGGGGTTAACAGACATATACAAACACAGTAGACGTATATAATCACCAAAGACCTACGGAGTACCAAGAGAAGACTACTCAACATTCTGTCATAACGAACATGGGAAAAGGATCCCAGGAAGAACAGACATATGTATATGTGTAAAAGAACCACCTCTTGCACACCTACAACAAGCTAAACGTTGTACTCAAACTTGCTGTAATAAAAAATAAAAAATTAAATTAAAAACACGAACAAGAATTAGTGAGAAAAACTTGAGGGGCTTTCTCCTGGTACATTCCGTTCTACATTCCAATCTAGAACGCGACTTCCATTGAGGCTCTGCTGCCCTAGTAACCAGATTTGGTAAGGGAGAACTGCTGCCACCTTGTGGCCGTTTCACACAACAGCAGCTTTAATCCCAGCGCTAATGGTCAGTGGATATTCCAAATCATTACAGGCCTGTAAATGACCCCTGCCCTGAAAACCAATCCTGGGGTCATTTATCGACCAAAAAATTCAAAAGACGTCCATATTTCAAAACGACAGTTTCAAGAGGCATATTTCACGCACATTAGTGTTCTGCTTCTTTTGATTTCATTCCTTCTTTGTTAAAAAAACGGGAATGGAAAAAGGCAACCCTCAGAATGGGCAAAAACTTTCACAAACGAATCAATGGACAAAGGTTTAATCTCCAATATATATGAACAGCTCATGCAGCTTAATATTAATACAACAAACAACCCAATACAAAAATGGGCAGAAGATCTAAATAGACGTTTCTTCAAAGAAGACACAGAGATGGCCAAGACGCACATGAAAAGCTGCTCAACATCACTAATTATTAGAGAAATGCAAATCAAAACTACAATGAGGTAAGACCTCACACCTGTTAGAATCGGCATCATCAGATAATCTACAAACAACAAATTCTGGGGAGGGTGTGGACAAAAGGAACCCTCTTCCGCTCTTGGTGGGAATGTAAATTGATACAGTCACTATGGAGAACAGTATGGAGGTTCCTTTAAAAAACTAAAAAGAGAATTACCATAGGATCCAGCAATCCCACTTCTGGGCATATACCCAGAGAAAACCATAAATCACAGAGACACATTCACCACAATGTTCATTGCAGCACTACTTACAATAGCCAGGTAATGGAAGCAACCTAAATGCCCACAGACAGACGAATGGATAAAGATGTGGTACATATATAAAATGGAATATTACTCAGCCATAAAAAGGAATGAAACTGGGTCATTTGTAGAGAAGTTGATGGATCTAGAGACTGTCATACAGAGTGAAGTAAGTCAGAAAGAGAAAAACAAATATTGTATATTAATGCCTATATGTGGAACCTAGAAAAATGCTACAGATGAACTGGTTTGCAGGGCAGAAATAGAGACACAGAGGTAGAGAACAAACGTATGGACACAAAGTGGGGGAAGCCATGGGGTGGTGGTGGTGGGATGAGTTGGGAGATTGGGATTGACCTGTATACATGTCTATGCATAAAATAGATAACTAATAATAACCTACTGTATAAAAAAATAAATAAAATTAAATTTCAAAAATTTTAAAAAGAAAATGTAAATATAAAACAGAAAAAATGTTCTTCCATTCACACTGATGTATTTATAAGAATGAATTATTTCCATGCTTATATCCATAAATACATAAAAGAGGAATAAAATCTAACTTGAACCAAAAAAGAAAAAATAAAAAACTAAACCTAACAGTTACACAGAGGAAAACACTACCAAGGCACTTGCTCCATTGGTAAAAAATTCTGAAATTGGTCAGAGGTGGGGAATCATCTCCCATAGAGCCAGCAGCCCCGCCCGCCCACGCAAGGAGCGTCCTTATTGCAAAGCTGGGGGACCGTGCCCAGGCCTCTGTGAGTAAACGTGAGCTGAGCCCCAGGCCAGCTGCTGCTGAACTGTTCCCACCCTTCCCAGGTGAAACACCTGAATATGTACAAGGGCTTGAAAGCCTAGAGGAAGGGCCGTGGAGCCACACCAGCGACAGCACGCAGGCCACCTTGGTGCCTGCAGGTCAGCCAGGATGGTCCTGGCCACGGGCGCTCTTCTGGAAGCTTTCCATTGCCCTGCCTGAGATACCCCTCCTGTCCCGGCCCCCACTCCTTTTTTTCCTTCCTCACCTCAGCCCGGAGAGATATTCCAGTGGAAGTTATGGGTGACACATCCTCTTCTTTACAGGTGGCAGCCTGGCAACTCCTGCAGAAAGTCCAGCAGAGCCCCACTCACACCGGGCCACCCACAAAGCCGTGGACCCTCACACCCTCCCACCAGCACAGCCCCGAGACTGCTGACGGGGCAGAGAATATGGAGTCAGGCACAGCTGCAGGGGCTATTGCTGCCTGGAGTGCTGTTTATATTGACCTCAACCCAGGCACACCTGGGGAGGGCTTGCCGGCAGGGTCAGGCTGCCCAGGTCAGCTAATCCTCAGCCCTCGGGGAATCACATTGCAGAAAATGGACCTCGCTAAGACAGAATATTCGCCAACGAAAAGAAGCACACAATGCCATTTGCAGCACCGTAGATGAGTCTAGAGGTAATCACGTGACTTGGAGTAAGTCAGAAAGTGAAAGACACATATCATATCATATCACTTATAGGTGTTACCTATAAATTGATACCAGGGCAGATATTTCCACGGAGAAGGGCAATCACAGATTCATTAAACAAACTTATGGTTCACCAAAGGAAAGGTGTGAGGATTGAATTCATTATGATATTGGGGTTAACAGACATATACAAACACAGTAGACGTATATAATCACCAAAGACCTACGGAGTACCAAGAGAAGACTACTCAACATTCTGTCATAACGAACATGGGAAAAGGATCCCAGGAAGAACAGACATATGTATATGTGTAAAAGAACCACCTCTTGCACACCTACAACAAGCTAAACGTTGTACTCAAACTTGCTGTAATAAAAAATAAAAAATTAAATTAAAAACACGAACAAGAATTAGTGAGAAAAACTTGAGGGGCTTTCTCCTGGTACATTCCGTTCTACATTCCAATCTAGAACGCGACTTCCATTGAGGCTCTGCTGCCCTAGTAACCAGATTTGGTAAGGGAGAACTGCTGCCACCTTGTGGCCGTTTCACACAACAGCAGCTTTAATCCCAGCGCTAATGGTCAGTGGATATTCCAAATCATTACAGGCCTGTAAATGACCCCTGCCCTGAAAACCAATCCTGGGGTCATTTATCGACCAAAAAATTCAAAAGACGTCCATATTTCAAAACGACAGTTTCAAGAGGCATATTTCACGCACATTAGTGTTCTGCTTCTTTTGATTTCTTTCTTTCTTTGTTAAAAAAACGGGAATGGAAAAAGGCAAACCTCAGAATGGGCGAAAACTTTCACAAACGAATCAATGGACAAAGGTTTAATCTCCAATATATATAAACAGCTCATGCAGCTTAATATCAATAAAACAAACAACCCAATACAAAAATGGGCAGAAGATCTAAATAGACGTTTCTTCAAAGAAGACACAGAGATGGCCAAGACGCACATGAAAAGCTGCTCAACATCACTAATTATTAGAGAAATGCAAATCAAAACTACAATGAGGTAAGACCTCACACCTGTTAGAATCGGCATCATCAGATAATCTACAAACAACAAATTCTGGGGAGGGTGTGGACAAAAGGAACCCTCTTCCGCTCTTGGTGGGAATGTAAATTGATACAGTCACTATGGAGAACAGTATGGAGGTTCCCTTAAAAAACTAAAAAGAGAATTACCATAGGATCCAGCAATCCCACTTCTGGGCATATACCCAGAGAAAATCATAAATCACAAAGACACATTCACCACAATGTTCATTGCAGCACTATTTACAATAGCCAGGTAATGGAAGCAACCTAAATGGCCACAGACAGACGAATGGATAAAGATGTGGTACATATATAAAATGGAATATTACTCAGCCATAAAAAGGAATGAAACTGGGTCATTTGTAGAGAAGTTGATGGATCTAGAGACTGTCATACAGAGTGAAGTAAGTCAGAAAGAGAAAAACAAATATTGTATATTAATGCCTATATGTGGAACCTAGAAAAATGCTACAGATGAACTGGTTTGCAGGGCAGAAATAGAGACACAGAGGTAGAGAACAAACGTATGGACACAAAGTGGGGGAAGCCATGGGGTGGTGGTGGTGGGATGAGTTGGGAGATTGGGATTGACCTGTATACATGTCTATGCATAAAATAGATAACTAATAATAACCTACTGTATAAAAAAATAAATAAAATTAAATTTCAAAAATTTTAAAAAGAAAATGTAAATATAAAACAGAAAAAATGTTCTTCCATTCACACTGATGTATTTATAAGAATGAATTATTTCCATGCTTATATCCATAAATACATAAAAGAGGAATAAAATCTAACTTGAACCAAAAAAGAAAAAATAAAAAACTAAACCTAACAGTTACACAGAGGAAAACACTACCAAGGCACTTGCTCCATTGGTAAAAAATTCTGAAATTGGTCAGAGGTGGGGAATCATCTCCCATAGAGCCAGCAGCCCCGCCCGCCCACGCAAGGAGCGTCCTTATTGCAAAGCTGGGGGACCGTGCCCAGGCCTCTGTGAGTAAACGTGAGCTGAGCCCCAGGCCAGCTGCTGCTGAACTGTTCCCACCCTTCCCAGGTGAAACACCTGAATATGTACAAGGGCTTGAAAGCCTAGAGGAAGGGCCGTGGAGCCACACCAGCGACAGCACGCAGGCCACCTTGGTGCCTGCAGGTCAGCCAGGATGGTCCTGGCCACGGGCGCTCTTCTGGAAGCTTTCCATTGCCCTGCCTGAGATACCCCTCCTGTCCCGGCCCCCACTCCTTTTTCTCCTTCCTCACCTCAGCCCGGAGAGATATTCCAGTGGAAGTTATGGGTGACACATCCTCTTCTTTACAGGTGGCAGCCTGGCAACTCCTGCAGAAAGTCCAGCAGAGCCCCACTCACACCGGGCCACCCACAAAGCCGTGGACCCTCACACCCTCCCACCAGCACAGCCCCGAGACTGCTGACGGGGCAGAGAATATGGAGTCAGGCACAGCTGCAGGGGCTATTGCTGCCTGGAGTGCTGTTTATATTGACCTCAACCCAGGCACACCTGGGGAGGGCTTGCCGGCAGGGTCAGGCTGCCCAGGTCAGCTAATCCTCAGCCCTCGGGGAATCACATTGCAGAAAATGGACCTCGCTAAGACAGAATATTCGCCAACGAAAAGAAGCACACAATGCCATTTGCAGCACCGTAGATGAGTCTAGAGGTAATCACGTGACTTGGAGTAAGTCAGAAAGTGAAAGACACATATCATATCATATCACTTATAGGTGTTACCTATAAATTGATACCAGGGCAGATATTTCCACGGAGAAGGGCAATCACAGATTCATTAAACAAACTTATGGTTCACCAAAGGAAAGGTGTGAGGATTGAATTCATTATGATATTGGGGTTAACAGACATATACAAACACAGTAGACGTATATAATCACCAAAGACCTACAGAGTACCAAGAGAAGACTACTCAACATTCTGTCATAACGAACATGGGAAAAGGATCCCAGGAAGAACAGACATATGTATATGTGTAAAAGAACCACCTCTTGCACACCTACAACAAGCTAAACGTTGTACTCAAACTTGCTGTAATAAAAAATAAAAAATTAAATTAAAAACACGAACAAGAATTAGTGAGAAAAACTTGAGGGGCTTTCTCCTGGTACATTCCGTTCTACATTCCAATCTAGAACGCGACTTCCATTGAGGCTCTGCTGCCCTAGTAACCAGATTTGGTAAGGGAGAACTGCTGCCACCTTGTGGCCGTTTCACACAACAGCAGCTTTAATCCCAGCGCTAATGGTCAGTGGATATTCCAAATCATTACAGGCCTGTAAATGACCCCTGCCCTGAAAACCAATCCTGGGGTCATTTATCGACCAAAAAATTCAAAAGACGTCCATATTTCAAAACGACAGTTTCAAGAGGCATATTTCACGCACATTAGTGTTCTGCTTCTTTTGATTTCATTCCTTCTTTGTTAAAAAAACGGGAATGGAAAAAGGCAACCCTCAGAATGGGCGAAAACTTTCACAAACGAATCAATGGACAAAGGTTTAATCTCCAATATATATGAACAGCTCATGCAGCTTAATATTAATACAACAAACAACCCAATACAAAAATGGGCAGAAGATCTAAATAGACGTTTCTTCAAAGAAGACACAGAGATGGCCAAGACGCACATGAAAAGCTGCTCAACATCACTAATTATTAGAGAAATGCAAATCAAAACTACAATGAGGTAAGACCTCACACCTGTTAGAATCGGCATCATCAGATAATCTACAAACAACAAATTCTGGGGAGGGTGTGGACAAAAGGAACCCTCTTCCGCTATTGGTGGGAATGTAAATTGATACAGTCACTATGGAGAACAGTATGGAGGTTCCTTTAAAAAACTAAAAAGAGAATTACCATAGGATCCAGCAATCCCACTTCTGGGCATATACCCAGAGAAAACCATAAATCACAGAGACACATTCACCACAATGTTCATTGCAGCACTATTTACAATAGCCAGGTAATGGAAGCAACCTAAATGCCCACAGACAGACGAATGGATAAAGATGTGGTACATATATAAAATGGAATATTACTCAGCCATAAAAAGGAATGAAACTGGGTCATTTGTAGAGAAGTTGATGGATCTAGAGACTGTCATACAGAGTGAAGTAAGTCAGAAAGAGAAAAACAAATATTGTATATTAATGCCTATATGTGGAACCTAGAAAAATGCTACAGATGAACTGGTTTGCAGGGCAGAAATAGAGACACAGAGGTAGAGAACAAACGTATGGACACAAAGTGGGGGAAGCCATGGGGTGGTGGTGGTGGGATGAGTTGGGAGATTGGGATTGACCTGTATACATGTCTATGCATAAAATAGATAACTAATAATAACCTACTGTATAAAAAAATAAATAAAATTAAATTTCAAAAATTTTAAAAATAAAATGTAAATATAAAACAGAAAAAATGTTCTTCCATTCACACTGATGTATTTATAAGAATGAATTATTTCCATGCTTATATCCATAAATACATAAAAGAGGAATAAAATCTAACTTGAACCAAAAAAGAAAAAATAAAAAACTAAACCTAACAGTTATACAGAGGAAAACACTACCAAGGCACTTGCTCCATTGGTAAAAAATTCTGAAATTGGTCAGAGGTGGGGAATCATCTCCCATAGAGCCAGCAGCCCCGCCCGCCCACGCAAGGAGCGTCCTTATTGCAAAGCTGGGGGACCGTGCCCAGGCCTCTGTGAGTAAACGTGAGCTGAGCCCCAGGCCAGCTGCTGCTGAACTGTTCCCACCCTTCCCAGGTGAAACACCTGAATATGTACAAGGGCTTGAAAGCCTAGAGGAAGGGCCGTGGAGCCACACCAGCGACAGCACGCAGGCCACCTTGGTGCCTGCAGGTCAGCCAGGATGGTCCTGGCCACGGGCGCTCTTCTGGAAGCTTTCCATTGCCCTGCCTGAGATACCCCTCCTGTCCCGGCCCCCACTCCTTTTTTTCCTTCCTCACCTCAGCCCGGAGAGATATTCCAGTGGAAGTTATGGGTGACACATCCTCTTCTTTACAGGTGGCAGCCTGGCAACTCCTGCAGAAAGTCCAGCAGAGCCCCACTCACACCGGGCCACCCACAAAGCCGTGGACCCTCACACCCTCCCACCAGCACAGCCCCGAGACTGCTGACGGGGCAGAGAATATGGAGTCAGGCACAGCTGCAGGGGCTATTGCTGCCTGGAGTGCTGTTTATATTGACCTCAACCCAGGCACACCTGGGGAGGGCTTGCCGGCAGGGTCAGGCTGCCCAGGTCAGCTAATCCTCAGCCCTCGGGGAATCACATTGCAGAAAATGGACCTCGCTAAGACAGAATATTCGCCAACGAAAAGAAGCACACAATGCCATTTGCAGCACCGTAGATGAGTCTAGAGGTAATCACGTGACTTGGAGTAAGTCAGAAAGTGAAAGACACATATCATATCATATCACTTATAGGTGTTACCTATAAATTGATACCAGGGCAGATATTTCCACGGAGAAGGGCAATCACAGATTCATTAAACAAACTTATGGTTCACCAAAGGAAAGGTGTGAGGATTGAATTCATTATGATATTGGGGTTAACAGACATATACAAACACAGTAGACGTATATAATCACCAAAGACCTACGGAGTACCAAGAGAAGACTACTCAACATTCTGTCATAACGAACATGGGAAAAGGATCCCAGGAAGAACAGACATATGTATATGTGTAAAAGAACCACCTCTTGCACACCTACAACAAGCTAAACGTTGTACTCAAACTTGCTGTAATAAAAAATAAAAAATTAAATTAAAAACACGAACAAGAATTAGTGAGAAAAACTTGAGGGGCTTTCTCCTGGTACATTCCGTTCTACATTCCAATCTAGAACGCGACTTCCATTGAGGCTCTGCTGCCCTAGTAACCAGATTTGGTAAGGGAGAACTGCTGCCACCTTGTGGCCGTTTCACACAACAGCAGCTTTAATCCCAGCGCTAATGGTCAGTGGATATTCCAAATCATTACAGGCCTGTAAATGACCCCTGCCCTGAAAACCAATCCTGGGGTCATTTATCGACCAAAAAATTCAAAAGACGTCCATATTTCAAAACGACAGTTTCAAGAGGCATATTTCACGCACATTAGTGTTCTGCTTCTTTTGATTTCATTCCTTCTTTGTTAAAAAAACGGGAATGGAAAAAGGCAACCCTCAGAATGGGCGAAAACTTTCACAAACGAATCAATGGACAAAGGTTTAATCTCCAATATATATGAACAGCTCATGCAGCTTAATATTAATACAACAAACAACCCAATACAAAAATGGGCAGAAGATCTAAATAGACGTTTCTTCAAAGAAGACACAGAGATGGCCAAGACGCACATGAAAAGCTGCTCAACATCACTAATTATTAGAGAAATGCAAATCAAAACTACAATGAGGTAAGACCTCACACCTGTTAGAATCGGCATCATCAGATAATCTACAAACAACAAATTCTGGGGAGGGTGTGGACAAAAGGAACCCTCTTCCGCTATTGGTGGGAATGTAAATTGATACAGTCACTATGGAGAACAGTATGGAGGTTCCTTTAAAAAACTAAAAAGAGAATTACCATAGGATCCAGCAATCCCACTTCTGGGCATATACCCAGAGAAAACCATAAATCACAGAGACACATTCACCACAATGTTCATTGCAGCACTATTTACAATAGCCAGGTAATGGAAGCAACCTAAATGCCCACAGACAGACGAATGGATAAAGATGTGGTACATATATAAAATGGAATATTACTCAGCCATAAAAAGGAATGAAACTGGGTCATTTGTAGAGAAGTTGATGGATCTAGAGACTGTCATACAGAGTGAAGTAAGTCAGAAAGAGAAAAACAAATATTGTATATTAATGCCTATATGTGGAACCTAGAAAAATGCTACAGATGAACTGGTTTGCAGGGCAGAAATAGAGACACAGAGGTAGAGAACAAACGTATGGACACAAAGTGGGGGAAGCCATGGGGTGGTGGTGGTGGGATGAGTTGGGAGATTGGGATTGACCTGTATACATGTCTATGCATAAAATAGATAACTAATAATAACCTACTGTATAAAAAAATAAATAAAATTAAATTTCAAAAATTTTAAAAAGAAAATGTAAATATAAAACAGAAAAAATGTTCTTCCATTCACACTGATGTATTTATAAGAATGAATTATTTCCATGCTTATATCCATAAATACATAAAAGAGGAATAAAATCTAACTTGAACCAAAAAAGAAAAAATAAAAAACTAAACCTAACAGTTACACAGAGGAAAACACTACCAAGGCACTTGCTCCATTGGTAAAAAATTCTGAAATTGGTCAGAGGTGGGGAATCATCTCCCATAGAGCCAGCAGCCCCGCCCGCCCACGCAAGGAGCGTCCTTATTGCAAAGCTGGGGGACCGTGCCCAGGCCTCTGTGAGTAAACGTGAGCTGAGCCCCAGGCCAGCTGCTGCTGAACTGTTCCCACCCTTCCCAGGTGAAACACCTGAATATGTACAAGGGCTTGAAAGCCTAGAGGAAGGGCCGTGGAGCCACACCAGCGACAGCACGCAGGCCACCTTGGTGCCTGCAGGTCAGCCAGGATGGTCCTGGCCACGGGCGCTCTTCTGGAAGCTTTCCATTGCCCTGCCTGAGATACCCCTCCTGTCCCGGCCCCCACTCCTTTTTTTCCTTCCTCACCTCAGCCCGGAGAGATATTCCAGTGGAAGTTATGGGTGACACATCCTCTTCTTTACAGGTGGCAGCCTGGCAACTCCTGCAGAAAGTCCAGCAGAGCCCCACTCACACCGGGCCACCCACAAAGCCGTGGACCCTCACACCCTCCCACCAGCACAGCCCCGAGACTGCTGACGGGGCAGAGAATATGGAGTCAGGCACAGCTGCAGGGGCTATTGCTGCCTGGAGTGCTGTTTATATTGACCTCAACCCAGGCACACCTGGGGAGGGCTTGCCGGCAGGGTCAGGCTGCCCAGGTCAGCTAATCCTCAGCCCTCGGGGAATCACATTGCAGAAAATGGACCTCGCTAAGACAGAATATTCGCCAACGAAAAGAAGCACACAATGCCATTTGCAGCACCGTAGATGAGTCTAGAGGTAATCACGTGACTTGGAGTAAGTCAGAAAGTGAAAGACACATATCATATCATATCACTTATAGGTGTTACCTATAAATTGATACCAGGGCAGATATTTCCACGGAGAAGGGCAATCACAGATTCATTAAACAAACTTATGGTTCACCAAAGGAAAGGTGTGAGGATTGAATTCATTATGATATTGGGGTTAACAGACATATACAAACACAGTAGACGTATATAATCACCAAAGACCTACGGAGTACCAAGAGAAGACTACTCAACATTCTGTCATAACGAACATGGGAAAAGGATCCCAGGAAGAACAGACATATGTATATGTGTAAAAGAACCACCTCTTGCACACCTACAACAAGCTAAACGTTGTACTCAAACTTGCTGTAATAAAAAATAAAAAATTAAATTAAAAACACGAACAAGAATTAGTGAGAAAAACTTGAGGGGCTTTCTCCTGGTACATTCCGTTCTACATTCCAATCTAGAACGCGACTTCCATTGAGGCTCTGCTGCCCTAGTAACCAGATTTGGTAAGGGAGAACTGCTGCCACCTTGTGGCCGTTTCACACAACAGCAGCTTTAATCCCAGCGCTAATGGTCAGTGGATATTCCAAATCATTACAGGCCTGTAAATGACCCCTGCCCTGAAAACCAATCCTGGGGTCATTTATCGACCAAAAAATTCAAAAGACGTCCATATTTCAAAACGACAGTTTCAAGAGGCATATTTCACGCACATTAGTGTTCTGCTTCTTTTGATTTCATTCCTTCTTTGTTAAAAAAACGGGAATGGAAAAAGGCAACCCTCAGAATGGGCGAAAACTTTCACAAACGAATCAATGGACAAAGGTTTAATCTCCAATATATATGAACAGCTCATGCAGCTTAATATTAATACAACAAACAACCCAATACAAAAATGGGCAGAAGATCTAAATAGACGTTTCTTCAAAGAAGACACAGAGATGGCCAAGACGCACATGAAAAGCTGCTCAACATCACTAATTATTAGAGAAATGCAAATCAAAACTACAATGAGGTAAGACCTCACACCTGTTAGAATCGGCATCATCAGATAATCTACAAACAACAAATTCTGGGGAGGGTGTGGACAAAAGGAACCCTCTTCCGCTATTGGTGGGAATGTAAATTGATACAGTCACTATGGAGAAGAGTATGGAGGTTCCTTTAAAAAACTAAAAAGAGAATTACCATAGGATCCAGCAATCCCACTTCTGGGCATATACCCAGAGAAAACCATAAATCACAGAGACACATTCACCACAATGTTCATTGCAGCACTATTTACAATAGCCAGGTAATGGAAGCAACCTAAATGCCCACAGACAGACGAATGGATAAAGATGTGGTTCATATATAAAATGGAATATTACTCAGCCATAAAAAGGAATGAAACTGGGTCATTTGTAGAGAAGTTGATGGATCTAGAGACTGTCATACAGAGTGAAGTAAGTCAGAAAGAGAAAAACAAATATTGTATATTAATGCCTATATGTGGAACCTAGAAAAATGCTACAGATGAACTGGTTTGCAGGGCAGAAATAGAGACACAGAGGTAGAGAACAAACGTATGGACACAAAGTGGGGGAAGCCACGGGGTGGTGGTGGTGGGATGAGTTGGGAGATTGGGATTGACCTGTATACATGTCTATGCATAAAATAGATAACTAATAATAACCTACTGTATAAAAAAAATAAATAAAATTAAATTTCAAAAATTTTAAAAATAAAATGTAAAAATAAAACAGAAAAAATGTTCTTCCATTCACACTGATGTATTTATAAGAATGAATTATTTCCATGCTTATATCCATAAATACATAAAAGAGGAATAAAATCTAACTTGAACCAAAAAAGAAAAAATAAAACTGAACCTAACAGTTATACAGAGGAAAACACTACCAAGGCACTTGCTCCAGTGGTAAACAATTCTGAAATTGGTCAGAGGTGGGGAATCATCTCCCATAGAGCCAGCAGCCCCGCCCGCCCACGCAAGGAGCATCCTTATTGCAAAGCTGGGGGACCGTGCCGAGGCCTCTGTGAGTAAACGTGAGCTGAGCCCCAGGCCAGCTGCTGCTGAACTGTTCCCACCCTTCCCAGGTGAAACACCTGAATATGTACAAGGGCTTGAAAGCCTAGAGGAAGGGCCGTGGAGCCACACCAGCGACAGCACGCAGGCCACCTTGGTGCCTGCAGGTCAGCCAGGATGGTCCTGGCCACGGGCGCTCTTCTGGAAGCTTTCCATTGCCCTGCCTGAGATACCCCTCCTGTCCCGGCCCCCACTCCTTTTTTTCCTTCCTCACCTCAGCCCGGAGAGATATTCCAGTGGAAGTTATGGGTGACACATCCTCTTCTTTACAGGTGGCAGCCTGGCAACTCCTGCAGAAAGTCCAGCAGAGCCCCACTCACACCGGGCCACCCACAAAGCCGTGGACCCTCACACCCTCCCACCAGCACAGCCCCGAGACTGCTGACGGGGCAGAGAATATGGAGTCAGGCACAGCTGCAGGGGCTATTGCTGCCTGGAGTGCTGTTTATATTGACCTCAACCCAGGCACACCTGGGGAGGGCTTGCCGGCAGGGTCAGGCTGCCCAGGTCAGCTAATCCTCAGCCCTCGGGGAATCACATTGCAGAAAATGGACCTCGCTAAGACAGAATATTCGCCAACGAAAAGAAGCACACAATGCCATTTGCAGCACCGTAGATGAGTCTAGAGGTAATCACGTGACTTGGAGTAAGTCAGAAAGTGAAAGACACATATCATATCATATCACTTATAGGTGTTACCTATAAATTGATACCAGGGCAGATATTTCCACGGAGAAGGGCAATCACAGATTCATTAAACAAACTTATGGTTCACCAAAGGAAAGGTGTGAGGATTGAATTCATTATGATATTGGGGTTAACAGACATATACAAACACAGTAGACGTATATAATCACCAAAGACCTACGGAGTACCAAGAGAAGACTACTCAACATTCTGTCATAACGAACATGGGAAAAGGATCCCAGGAAGAACAGACATATGTATATGTGTAAAAGAACCACCTCTTGCACACCTACAACAAGCTAAACGTTGTACTCAAACTTGCTGTAATAAAAAATAAAAAATTAAATTAAAAACACGAACAAGAATTAGTGAGAAAAACTTGAGGGGCTTTCTCCTGGTACATTCCGTTCTACATTCCAATCTAGAACGCGACTTCCATTGAGGCTCTGCTGCCCTAGTAACCAGATTTGGTAAGGGAGAACTGCTGCCCCCTTGTGGCCGTTTCACACAACAGCAGCTTTAATCCCAGCGCTAATGGTCAGTGGATATTCCAAATCATTACAGGCCTGTAAATGACCCCTGCCCTGAAAACCAATCCTGGGGTCATTTATCGACCAAAAAATTCAAAAGACGTCCATATTTCAAAACGACAGTTTCAAGAGGCATATTTCACGCACATTAGTGTTCTGCTTCTTTTGATTTCATTCCTTCTTTGTTAAAAAAACGGGAATGGAAAAAGGCAACCCTCAGAATGGGCGAAAACTTTCACAAACGAATCAATGGACAAAGGTTTAATCTCCAATATATATGAACAGCTCATGCAGCTTAATATTAATACAACAAACAACCCAATACAAAAATGGGCAGAAGATCTAAATAGACTTTTCTTCAAAGAAGACACAGAGATGGCCAAGACGCACATGAAAAGCTGCTCAACATCACTAATTATTAGAGAAATGCAAATCAAAACTACAATGAGGTAAGACCTCACACCTGTTAGAATCGGCATCATCAGATAATCTACAAACAACAAATTCTGGGGAGGGTGTGGACAAAAGGAACCCTCTTCCGCTATTGGTGGGAATGTAAATTGATACAGTCACTATGGAGAACAGTATGGAGGTTCCTTTAAAAAACTAAAAAGAGAATTACCATAGGATCCAGCAATCCCACTTCTGGGCATATACCCAGAGAAAACCATAAATCACAGAGACACATTCACCACAATGTTCATTGCAGCACTATTTACAATAGCCAGGTAATGGAAGCAACCTAAATGGCCACAGACAGACGAATGGATAAAGATGTGTTACATATATAAAATGGAATATTACTCAGCCATAAAAAGGAATGAAACTGGGTCATTTGTAGAGAAGTTGATGGATCTAGAGACTGTCATACAGAGTGAAGTAAGTCAGAAAGAGAAAAACAAATATTGTATATTAATGCCTATATGTGGAACCTAGAAAAATGCTACAGATGAACTGGTTTGCAGGGCAGAAATAGAGACACAGAGGTAGAGAACAAACGTATGGACACAAAGTGGGGGAAGCCATGGGGTGGTGGTGGTGGGATGAGTTGGGAGATTGGGATTGACCTGTATACATGTCTATGCATAAAATAGATAACTAATAATAACCTACTGTATAAAAAAATAAATAAAATTAAATTTCAAAAATTTTAAAAATAAAATGTAAATATAAAACAGAAAAAATGTTCTTCCATTCACACTGATGTATTTATAAGAATGAATTATTTCCATGCTTATATCCATAAATACATAAAAGAGGAATAAAATCTAACTTGAACCAAAAAAGAAAAAATAAAAAACTAAACCTAACAGTTATACAGAGGAAAACACTACCAAGGCACTTGCTCCATTGGTAAAAAATTCTGAAATTGGTCAGAGGTGGGGAATCATCTCCCATAGAGCCAGCAGCCCCGCCCGCCCACGCAAGGAGCGTCCTTATTGCAAAGCTGGGGGACCGTGCCCAGGCCTCTGTGAGTAAACGTGAGCTGAGCCCCAGGCCAGCTGCTGCTGAACTGTTCCCACCCTTCCCAGGTGAAACACCTGAATATGTACAAGGGCTTGAAAGCCTAGAGGAAGGGCCGTGGAGCCACACCAGCGACAGCACGCAGGCCACCTTGGTGCCTGCAGGTCAGCCAGGATGGTCCTGGCCACGGGCGCTCTTCTGGAAGCTTTCCATTGCCCTGCCTGAGATACCCCTCCTGTCCCGGCCCCCACTCCTTTTTTTCCTTCCTCACCTCAGCCCGGAGAGATATTCCAGTGGAAGTTATGGGTGACACATCCTCTTCTTTACAGGTGGCAGCCTGGCAACTCCTGCAGAAAGTCCAGCAGAGCCCCACTCACACCGGGCCACCCACAAAGCCGTGGACCCTCACACCCTCCCACCAGCACAGCCCCGAGACTGCTGACGGGGCAGAGAATATGGAGTCAGGCACAGCTGCAGGGGCTATTGCTGCCTGGAGTGCTGTTTATATTGACCTCAACCCAGGCACACCTGGGGAGGGCTTGCCGGCAGGGTCAGGCTGCCCAGGTCAGCTAATCCTCAGCCCTCGGGGAATCACATTGCAGAAAATGGACCTCGCTAAGACAGAATATTCGCCAACGAAAAGAAGCACACAATGCCATTTGCAGCACCGTAGATGAGTCTAGAGGTAATCACGTGACTTGGAGTAAGTCAGAAAGTGAAAGACACATATCATATCATATCACTTATAGGTGTTACCTATAAATTGATACCAGGGCAGATATTTCCACGGAGAAGGGCAATCACAGATTCATTAAACAAACTTATGGTTCACCAAAGGAAAGGTGTGAGGATTGAATTCATTATGATATTGGGGTTAACAGACATATACAAACACAGTAGACGTATATAATCACCAAAGACTTACGGAGTACCAAGAGAAGACTACTCAACATTCTGTCATAACGAACATGGGAAAAGGATCCCAGGAAGAACAGACATATGTATATGTGTAAAAGAACCACCTCTTGCACACCTACAACAAGCTAAACGTTGTACTCAAACTTGCTGTAATAAAAAATAAAAAATTAAATTAAAAACACGAACAAGAATTAGTGAGAAAAACTTGAGGGGCTTTCTCCTGGTACATTCCGTTCTACATTCCAATCTAGAACGCGACTTCCATTGAGGCTCTGCTGCCCTAGTAACCAGATTTGGTAAGGGAGAACTGCTGCCACCTTGTGACCGTTTCACACAACAGCAGCTTTAATCCCAGCGCTAATGGTCAGTGGATATTCCAAATCATTACAGGCCTGTAAAAGACCCCTGCCCTGAAAACCAATCCTGGGGTCATTTATCGACCAAAAAATTCAAAAGACGTCCATATTTCAAAACGACAGTTTCAAGAGGCATATTTCACGCACATTAGTGTTCTGCTTCTTTTGATTTCATTCCTTCTTTGTTAAAAAAACGGGAATGGAAAAAGGCAACCCTCAGAATGGGCGAAAACTTTCACAAACGAATCAATGGACAAAGGTTTAATCTCCAATATATATGAACAGCTCATGCAGCTTAATATTAATACAACAAACAACCCAATACAAAAATGGGCAGAAGATCTAAATAGACGTTTCTTCAAAGAAGACACAGAGATGGCCAAGACGCACATGAAAAGCTGCTCAACATCACTAATTATTAGAGAAATGCAAATCAAAACTACAATGAGGTAAGACCTCACACCTGTTAGAATCGGCATCATCAGATAATCTACAAAGAACAAATTCTGGGGAGGGTGTGGACAAAAGGAACCCTCTTCCGATCTTGGTGGGAATGTAAATTGATACAGTCACTATGGAGAACAGTATGGAGGTTCCTTTAAAAAACTAAAAAGAGAATTACCATAGGATCCAGCAATCCCACTTCTGGGCATATACCCAGAGAAAACCATAAATCACAGAGACACATTCACCACAATGTTAATTGCAGCACTATTTACAATAGCCAGGTAATGGAAGCAACCTAAATGGCCACAGACAGACGAATGGATAAAGATGTGGTTCATATATAAAATGGAATATTACTCAGCCGTAAAAAGGAATGAAACTGGGTCATTTGTAGAGAAGTTGATGGATCTAGAGACTGTCATACAGAGTGAAGTAAGTCAGAAAGAGAAAAACAAATATTGTATATTAATGCCTATATGTGGAACCTAGAAAAATGCTACAGATGAACTGGTTTGCAGGGCAGAAATAGAGACACAGAGGTAGAGAACAAACGTATGGACACAAAGTGGGGGAAGCCACGGGGTGGTGGTGGTGGGATGAGTTGGGAGATTGGGATTGACCTGTATACATGTCTATGCATAAAATAGATAACTAATAATAACCTACTGTATAAAAAAAATAAATAAAATTAAATTTCAAAAATTTTAAAAATAAAATGTAAAAATAAAACAGAAAAAATGTTCTTCCATTCACACTGATGTATTTATAAGAATGAATTATTTCCATGCTTATATCCATAAATACATAAAAGAGGAATAAAATCTAACTTGAACCAAAAAAGAAAAAATAAAGCTGAACCTAACAGTTATACAGAGGAAAACTCTACCAAGGCACTTGCTCCAGTGGTAAACAATTCTGAAATTGGTCAGAGGTGGGGAATCATCTCCCATAGAGCCAGCAGCCCCGCCCGCCCACGCAAGGAGCATCCTTATTGCAAAGCTGGGGGACCGTGCCGAGGCCTCTGTGAGTAAACGTGAGCTGAGCCCCAGGCCAGCTGCTGCTGAACTGTTCCCACCCTTCCCAGGTGAAACACCTGAATATGTACAAGGGCTTGAAAGCCTAGATGAAGGGCCGTGGAGCCGCACCAGCGACAGCACGCAGGCCACCTTGGTGCCTGCAGGTCAGCCAGTATGGTCCTGGCCACGGGCGCTCTTCTGGAAGCTTTCCATTGCCCTGCCTGAGATACCACTCCTGTCCCGGCCCCCACTCCTTTTTTTCCTTCCTCACCTCAGCCCGGAGAGATATTCCAGTGGAAGTTATGGGTGACACATCCTCTTCTTTACAGGTGGCAGCCTGGCAACTCCTGCAGAAAGTCCAGCAGAGCCCCACTCACACCGGGCCACCCACAAAGCCGTGGACCCTCACACCCTCCCACCAGCACAGCCCCGAGACTGCTGACGGGGCAGAGAATATGGAGTCAGGCACAGCTGCAGGGGCTATTGCTGCCTGGAGTGCTGTTTATATTGACCTCAACCCAGGCACACCTGGGGAGGGCTTGCCGGCAGGGTCAGGCTGCCTAGGTCAGCTAATCCTCAGCCCTCGGGGAATCACATTGCAGAAAATGGACCTCGCTAAGACAGAATATTCGCCAACGAAAAGAAGCACACAATGCCATTTGCAGCACCGTAGATGAGTCTAGAGGTAATCACGTGACTTGGAGTAAGTCAGAAAGTGAAAGACACATATCATATCATATCACTTATAGGTGTTACCTATAAATTGATACCAGGGCAGATATTTCCACGGAGAAGGGCAATCACAGATTCATTAAACAAACTTATGGTTCACCAAAGGAAAGGTGTGAGGATTGAATTCATTATGATATTGGGGTTAACAGACATATACAAACACAGTAGACGTATATAATCACCAAAGACCTACGGAGTACCAAGAGAAGACTACTCAACATTCTGTCATAACGAACATGGGAAAAGGATCCCAGGAAGAACAGACATATGTATATGTGTAAAAGAACCACCTCTTGCACACCTACAACAAGCTAAACGTTGTACTCAAACTTGCTGTAATAAAAAATAAAAAATTAAATTAAAAACACGAACAAGAATTAGTGAGAAAAACTTGAGGGGCTTTCTCCTGGTACATTCCGTTCTACATTCCAATCTAGAACGCGACTTCCATTGAGGCTCTGCTGCCCTAGTAACCAGATTTGGTAAGGGAGAACTGCTGCCACCTTGTGGCCGTTTCACACAACAGCAGCTTTAATCCCAGCGCTAATGGTCAGTGGATATTCCAAATCATTACAGGCCTGTAAATGACCCCTGCCCTGAAAACCAATCCTGGGGTCATTTATCGACCAAAAAATTCAAAAGACGTCCATATTTCAAAACGACAGTTTCAAGAGGCATATTTCACGCACATTAGTGTTCTGCTTCTTTTGATTTCTTTCTTTCTTTGTTAAAAAAACGGGAATGGAAAAAGGCAACCCTCAGAATGGGCGAAAACTTTCACAAACGAATCAATGGACAAAGGTTTAATCTCCAATATATATAAACAGCTCATGCAGCTTAATATCAATAAAACAAACAACCCAATACAAAAATGGGCAGAAGATCTAAATAGACGTTTCTTCAAAGAAGACACAGAGATGGCCAAGACGCACATGAAAAGCTGCTCAACATCACTAATTATTAGAGAAATGCAAATCAAAACTACAATGAGGTAAGACCTCACACCTGTTAGAATCGGCATCATCAGATAATCTACAAACAACAAATTCTGGGGAGGGTGTGGACAAAAGGAACCCTCTTCCGCTCTTGGTGGGAATGTAAATTGATACAGTCACTATGGAGAACAGTATGGAGGTTCCCTTAAAAAACTAAAAAGAGAATTACCATAGGATCCAGCAATCCCACTTCTGGGCATATACCCAGAGAAAATCATAAATCACAAAGACACATTCACCACAATGTTCATTGCAGCACTATTTACAATATCCAGGTAATGGAAGCAACCTAAATGGCCACAGACAGACGAATGGATAAAGATGTGGTACATATATAAAATGGAATATTACTCAGCCATAAAAAGGAATGAAACTGGGTCATTTGTAGAGAAGTTGATGGATCTAGAGACTGTCATACAGAGTGAAGTAAGTCAGAAAGAGAAAAACAAATATTGTATATTAATGCCTATATGTGGAACCTAGAAAAATGCTACAGATGAACTGGTTTGCAGGGCAGAAATAGAGACACAGAGGTAGAGAACAAACGTATGGACACAAAGTGGGGGAAGCCATGGGGTGGTGGTGGTGGGATGAGTTGGGAGATTGGGATTGACCTGTATACATGTCTATGCATAAAATAGATAACTAATAATAACCTACTGTATAAAAAAAAAAATAAAATTAAATTTCAAAAATTTTAAAAATAAAATGTAAATATAAAACAGAAAAAATGTTCTTCCATTCACACTGATGTATTTATAAGAATGAATTATTTCCATGCTTATATCCATAAATACATAAAAGAGGAATAAAATCTAACTTGAACCAAAAAAGAAAAAATAAAAAACTAAACCTAACAGTTATACAGAGGAAAACACTACCAAGGCACTTGCTCCATTGGTAAAAAATTCTGAAATTGGTCAGAGGTGGGGAATCATCTCCCATAGAGCCAGCAGCCCCGCCCGCCCACGCAAGGAGCGTCCTTATTGCAAAGCTGGGGGACCGTGCCCAGGCCTCTGTGAGTAAACGTGAGCTGAGCCCCAGGCCAGCTGCTGCTGAACTGTTCCCACCCTTCCCAGGTGAAACACCTGAATATGTACAAGGGCTTGAAAGCCTAGAGGAAGGGCCGTGGAGCCACACCAGCGACAGCACGCAGGCCACCTTGGTGCCTGCAGGTCAGCCAGGATGGTCCTGGCCACGGGCGCTCTTCTGGAAGCTTTCCATTGCCCTGCCTGAGATACCCCTCCTGTCCCGGCCCCCACTCCTTTTTTTCCTTCCTCACCTCAGCCCGGAGAGATATTCCAGTGGAAGTTATGGGTGACACATCCTCTTCTTTACAGGTGGCAGCCTGGCAACTCCTGCAGAAAGTCCAGCAGAGCCCCACTCACACCGGGCCACCCACAAAGCCGTGGACCCTCACCCCCTCCCACCAGCACAGCCCTGAGACTGCTGACGGGGCAGAGAATAATGAGTCAGGCACAGCTGCAGGGGCTATTGCTGCCTGGAGTGCTGTTTATATTGACCTCAACCCAGGCACACCTGGGGAGGGCTTGCCGGCAGGGTCAGGCTGCCCAGGTCAGCTAATCCTCAGCCCTCAGGGAATCACATTGCAGAAAATGGACCTCGCTAAGACAGAATATTCGCCAAGGAAAAGAAGCACACAATGCCATTTGCAGCACCGTAGATGAGTCTAGAGGTAATCACGTGACTTGGAGTAAGTCAGAAAGTGAAAGACACATATCATATCATATCACTTATAGGTGTTACCTATAAATTGATACCAGGGCAGATATTTCCACGGAGAAGGGCAATCACAGATTCATTAAACAAACTTATGGTTCACCGAAGGAAAGGTGTGAGGATTGAATTAATTACGATATTGGGGTTAACAGACATATACAAACACAGTAGACATATATAATCACCAAAAACCTACGGAGTACCAAGAGAAGACAACTCAACATTCTGTCCTAACGTACATGGGAAAAGGATCCCAGAAAGAACAGACATATGTATATGTGTAAAAGGACATCCTCTTGCACACCTACAACAAGCTAAACGTTGTACTCAAACTGGCTGTAATAAAAAATAAAAAATTAAATTAAAAACACGAACAAGAATTAGTGAGAAAAACTTGAGGGGCTTTCTCCTGGTACATTCCGTTCTACATTCCAATCTAGAACGCGACTTCCATTGAGGCTCTGCTGCCCTAGTAACCAGATTTGGTAAGGGAGAACTGCTGCCCCCTTGTGGCCGTTTCACACAACAGCAGCTTTAATCCCAGCGCTAATGGTCAGTGGATATTCCAAATCATTACAGGCCTGTAAATGACACCTGCCCTGAAAACAAATCCTGGGGTCATATATCGACCAAAAAATTCAAAAGACGTCCATATTTCAAAACGACAGTTTCAAGAGGCATATTTCACGCACATTAGTGTTCTGATTCTTTTGCTTTCTTTCTTTCTTTGTTAAAAAAACCGGAATGGAAAAAGGTAACCCTCAGAAGGGGCGAAAACGTTCACAAACGAATCAATGGACAAAGGTTTAATCTCCAATATATATATACAGCCCATGCAGCTTAATATTTTTTTTTTCTTTTTGCGGTATGCGGGCCTCTCACTGTTGTGGCCTGTCCCTTTGCGGAGCACAGGCTCCGGACGCGCAGGCCCAGAGGCCATGGCTCACGGGCCCAGCCGCTCCGCGGCATATGGGATCCTCCCAGACCGGGGCACGAACCCGTATCCCCTGAATCGGCAGGCGGACTCTCAAACACTGTGCCACCAGGGAGGCCCCAGCTTAATATTAATACAACAAACAACCCAATACAAAAATGGGCAGAAGATCTAAATAGACGTTTCTTCAAAGAAGACACAGAGATGGCCAAGACGCACATGAAAAGCTGCTCAACATCACTAATTATTAGAGAAATGCAAATCAAAACTACAATGAGGTAAGACCTCACACCTGTTAGAATCGGCATCATCAGATAATCTACAAACAACAAATTCTGGGGAGGGTGTGGACAAAAGGAACCATCTTCCGCTATTGATGGGAATGTAAATTGATACAGTCACTATGGAGAACAGTATGGAGGTTCCTTTAAAAAACTAAAAAGAGAATTACCATAGGATCCAGCAATCCCACTTCTGGGCATATACCCAGAGAAAACCATAAATCACAGAGACACATTCACCACAATGTTCATTGCAGCACTATTTACAATAGCCAGGTAATGGAAGCAACCTAAATGCCCACAGACAGACGAATGGATAAAGATGTGGTACATATATAAAATGGAATATTACTCAGCCATAAAAAGGAATGAAACTGAGTCATTTGTAGAGAAGTTGATGGATCTAGAGACTGTCATACAGAGTGAAGTAAGTCAGAAAGAGAAAAACAAATATTGTATATTAATGCCTATATAAGGAACCTAGAAAAATGCTACAGATGAACTGGTTTGCAGGGCAGAAATAGAGACACAGAGGTAGAGAACAAACGTATGGACACAAAGTGGGGGAAGCCATGGGGTGGTGGTGGTGGGATGAGTTGGGAGATTGGGATTGACCTGTATACATGTCTATGCATAAAATAGATAACTAATAATAACCTACTGTATAAAAAAATAAATAAAATTAAATTTCAAATATTTTAAAAATAAAATGTAAAAATAAAACAGAAAAAAAGTTCTTCCATTCACAGTGATGTATTTATAATAATGAATTATTTCCATGCTTATATCCATAAATACATAAAAGAGGAATAAAATCTAACTTGAACAAAAAAAGAAAAAAAAACTGAACCTAACAGTTATACAGAGGAAAACACTACCAAGGCACTTGCTCCAGTGGTAAACAATTCTGAAATTGGTCAGAGGTGGGGAATCATCTCCCATAGAGCCAGCAGCCCCGCCCGCCCACGCAAGGAGCGTCCTTATTGCAAAGCTGGGGGACCGTGCTGAGGCCTCTGTGAGTAAACGTGAGCTGAGCCCCAGGCCAGCTGCTGCTGAACTGTTCCCACCCTTCCCAGGTGAAACACCTGAATATGTACAAGGGCTTGAAAGCCTAGAGGAAGGGCCGTGGAGCCACACCAGCGACAGCACGCAGGCCACCTTGGTGCCTGCAGGTCAGCCAGGATGGTCCTGGCCACGGGCGCTCTTCTGGAAGCTTTCCATTGCCCTGCCTGAGATACCCCTCCTGTCCCGGCCCCCACTCCTTTTTTTCCTTCCTCACCTCAGCCCGGAGAGATATTCCAGTGGAAGTTATGGGTGACACATCCTCTTCTTTACAGGTGGCAGCCTGGCAACTCCTGCAGAAAGTCCAGCAGAGCCCCACTCACACCGGGCCACCCACAAAGCCGTGGACCCTCACACCCTCCCACCAGCACAGCCCTGAGACTGCTGACGGGGCAGAGAATAATGAGTCAGGCACAGCTGCAGGGGCTATTGCTGCCTGGAGTGCTGTTTATATTGACCTCAACCCAGGCACACCTGGGGAGGGCTTGCCGGCAGGGTCAGGCTGCCCAGGTCAGCTAATCCTCAGCCCTCAGGGAATCACATTGCAGAAAATGGACCTCGCTAAGACAGAATATTCGCCAAGGAAAAGAAGCACACAATGCCATTTGCAGCACCGTAGATGAGTCTAGAGGTAATCACGTGACTTGTAGTAAGTCAGAAAGTGAAAGACACATATCATATCATATCACTTATAGGTGTTACCTATAAATTGATACCAGGGCAGATATTTCCACGGAGAAGGGCAATCACAGATTCATTAAACAAACTTATGGTTCACCAAAGGAAAGGTGTGAGGATTGAATTCATTACGATATTGGGGTTAACAGACATATACAAACACAGTAGACGTATATAATCACCAAAGACCTACGGAGTACCAAGAGAAGACTACTCAACATTCTGTCATAACGAACATGGGAAAAGGATCCCAGGAAGAACAGACATATGTATATGTGTAAAAGAACCACCTCTTGCACACCTACAACAAGCTAAACGTTGTACTCAAACTTGCTGTAATAAAAAATAAAAAATTAAATTAAAAACACGAACAAGAATTAGTGAGAAAAACTTGAGGGGCTTTCTCCTGGTACATTCCGTTCTACATTCCAATATAGAACGCGACTTCCATTGAGGCTCTGCTGCCCTAGTAACCAGATTTGGTAAGGGAGAACTGCTGCCACCTTGTGGCCGTTTCACACAACAGCAGCTTTAATCCCAGCGCTAATGGTCAGTGGATATTCCAAATCATTACAGGCCTGTAAATGACACCTGCCCTGAAAACAAATCCTGGGGTCATATATCGAGCAAAAAATTCAAAAGACGTCCATATTTCAAAACGACAGTTTCTAGAGGCATATTTCACGCACATTAGTGTTCTGCTTCTTTTGATTTCTTTCTTTCTTTGTTAAAAAAACGGGAATGGAAAAAGGCAACCCACAGAATGGGCGAAAACTTTCTCAAACGAATCAATGGACAAAGGTTTAATCTCCAATATATATATACAGCCCATGCAGCTTAATATTTTTTTTTTCTTTTTGCGGTATGCGGGCCTCTCACTGTTGTGGCCTGTCCCGTTGCGGAGCACAGGCTCCGGACTCGCAGGCCCAGAGGCCATGGCTCACGGGCCCAGCCGCTCCGCGGCATATGGGATCCTCCCAGACCGGGGCACGAACCCGTATCCCCTGAATCGGCAGGCGGACTCTCAAACACTGTGCCACCAGGGAGGCCCCAGCTTAATATTAATACAACAAACAACCCAATACAAAAATGGGCAGAAGATCTAAATAGACGTTTCTTCAAAGAAGACACAGAGATGGCCAAGACGCACATGAAAACCAGCTCAACATCACTAATTATTAGAGAAATGCAAATCAAAACTACAATGAGGTAAGACCTCACACCTGTTAGAATCGGCATCATCAGATAATCTACAAACAAATTCTGGGGAGGGTGTGGACAAAAGGAACCCTCTTCCGCTATTGGTGGGAATGTAAATTGATACAGTCACTATGGAGAACAGTATGGAGGTTCCTTTAAAAAACTAAAAAGAGAATTACCATAGGATCCAGCAATCCCACTTCTGGGCATTTACCCAGAGAAAACCAGAAATCACAGAGACACATTCACCACAATGTTCATTGCAGCACTATTTACAATAGCCAGGTAATGGAAGCAACCTAAATGCCCACAGACAGACGAATGGATAAAGAGGTGGTACATATATAAAATGGAATATTACTCAGCCATAAAAAGGAATGAAACTGAGTCATTTGTAGAGAAGTTGATGGATCTAGAGACTGTCATACAGAGTGAAGTAAGTCAGAAAGAGAAAAACAAATATTGTATATTAATGCCTATATGTGGAACCTAGAAAAATGCTACAGATGAACTGGTTTGCAGGGCAGAAATAGAGACACAGAGGTAGAGAACAAACGTATGGACACAAAGTGGGGGAAGCCATGGGGTGGTGGTGGTGGGATGAGTTGGGAGATTGGGATTGACCTGTATACATGTCTATGCATAAAATAGATAACTAATAATAACCTAGTGCATAAAAAAATAAATAAAATTAAATTTCAAAATTTTTAAAAATAAAATGTCAAAATAAAACAGAAAAAAAGTTCTTCCATTCACACTGATGTATTTATAAGAATGAATTATTTCCATGCTTATATCTATAAATACATAAAAGAGGAATAAAATCTAACTTGAACCCAAAAAGAAAAAAAAAAACTGAACTTAACAGTTATACAGAGGAAAACACTACCAAGGCACTTGCTCCAGTGGTAAACAATTCTGAAATTGGTCAGAGGTGGGGAATCATCTCCCATACAGCCAGCAGCCCCACCCGCCCACGCAAGGAGCGTCCTTATTGCAAAGCTGGGGGACCGTGCCGAGGCATCTGTGAGTAAACGTGAGCTGAGCCCCAGGCCAGCTGCTGCTGAACTGTTCCGACCCTTCGCAGGTGAAACACCTGAATATGTACAAGGGCTTGAAAGCCTAGAGGAAGGGCCGTGGAGCCACACCAGCGAAAGCACGCAGGCCAACTTGGTGCCTGCAGGTCAGCCAGGATGGTCCTGGCCACGGGCGCTCTTCTGGAAGCTTTCCATTGCCCTGCCTGAGATACCCCTCCTGTCCCGGCCCCCACTCCTTTTTTTCCTTCCTCACCTCAGCCCGGAGAGATACTCCAGTGGAAGTTATGGATGACACATCCTCTTCTTTACAGGTGGCAGCCTGGCAACTCCTGCAGAAAGTCCAGCAGAGCCCCACTCACACCGGGCCACCCACAAAGCCATGGACCCTCACACCCTCCCACCAGCACAGCCGCGAGACTGCCGACGGGGCAGAGAATATGGAGTCAGGCACAGCTGCAGGGGCTATTGCTGCCTGGAGTGCTGTTTATATTGACCTCAACCCAGGCACACCTGGGGAGGGCTTGCCGGCAGGGTCAGGCTGCCCAGGTCAGCTAATCCTCAGCCCTCAGGGAATCACATTGCAGAAAATGGACCTCGCTAAGACAGAATATTCGCCAAGGAAAAGAAGCACACAATGCCATTTGCAGCACCGTAGATGAGTCTAGAGGTAATCACGTGACTTGCAGTAAGTCAGAAAGTGAAAGACACATATCATATCATATCACTTATAGGTGTTACCTAAAAATGGATACCAGGGCAGATATTTCCACGGAGAAGGGCAATCACAGATTCATTAAACAAACTTATGGTTCACCAAAGGAAAGGTGTGAGGATTGAATTCATTACGATATTGGGGTTAACAGACATATACAAACACAGTAGACGTATATAATCACCAAAGACCTACGGAGTACGAAGAGAAGACTACTCAACATTCTGTCATAACGTACATGGGAAAAGGATCCCAGGAAGAACAGACATATGTATATGTGTAAAAGAACCACCTCTTGCACACCTACAACAAGCTAAACGTTGTACTCAAACTTGCTGTAATAAAAAATAAAAAATTAAATTAAAAACACGAACAAGAAGTAGTGAGACAAACTTGAGGGGCTTTCTCCTGGCACATTCCGTTCTACATTCCAATCTAGAACGCGACTTCCATTGAGGCTCTGCTGCCCTAGTAACCAAATTTGGTAAGGGAGAACTGCTGCCACCTTGTGGCCGTTTCACACAACAGCAGCTTTAATCCCAGCGCTAATGGTCAGTGGATATTCCAAATCATTACAGGCCTGTAAATGACACCTGCCCTGAAAACAAATCCTGGGGTCATATATCGACCAAAAATTTCAAAAGACGTCCATATTTCAAAACGACAGTTTCAAGAGGCATATTTCACGCACATTAGTGTTCTGTTTCTTTGGATTTCTTTCTTTCTTTGTTAAAAAAACGGGAATGGAATAAGGCAACCCTCAGAATGGGCGAAAACTTTCACAAACGAATCAATGGACAAAGGTTTAACCTCCAATATATATAAACAGCTCATGCAGCTTAATATTAATAAAACAAACAACCCAGTACAAAAATGGGCAGAAGATCTAAATAGACGTTTCTTCAAAGAAGACACATTGATGGCCAAGACGCATATGAAAACCTGCTCAACATCACTAATTATGAGAGAAATGCAAATCAAAACTACAATGAGGTAAGACCTCACACCTGTTAGAATCGGCATCATCAGATAATCTACAAACAACAAATTCTGGGGAGGGTGTGGACAAAAGGAACCCTCTTCCGCTATTGGTGGGAATGTAAATTGATACAGTCACTATGGAGAACAGTATGGAGGTTCCTTTAAAAAACTAAAAAGAGAATTACCATAGGATCCAGCAATCCCACTTCTGGGCATATACCCAGAGAAAACCATAAATCACAAAGACACATTCACCACAATGTTCATTGCAGCACTATTTACAGTAGCCAGGTAATGGAAGCAAACTAAATGGCCACAGACAGACGAATGGATAAAGATGTGGTACATATATAAAATGGAATATTACTCAGCCATAAAAAGGAATGAACCTGGGTCATTTGTAGAGAAGTTGATGGATCTAGAGACTGTCATACAGAGTGAAGTAAGTCAGAAAGAGAAAAACAAATATTGTATATTAATGCCTATATGTGGAACCTAGAAAAATGCTACAGATGAACTGGTTTGCAGGGCAGAAATAGAGACACAGAGGTAGAGAACAAACGTATGGACACAAAGTGGGGGAAGCCATGGGGTGGTGGTGGTGGGATGAGTTGGGAGATTGGGATTGACCTGTATACATGTATATGCATAAAATAGATAACTAATAATAACCTAGTGTATAAAAAAATAAATAAAATTAAATTTCAAAATTTTTAAAAATAAAATGTCAAAATAAAACAGAAAAAAAGTTCTTCCGTTCACACTGATGTATTTATAAGAATGAATTATTTCCATGCTTATATCTATAAATACATAAAAGAGGAATAAAATCTAACTTGAACCAAAAAAGAAAAAAAAAACTGAACCTAACAGTTATACAGAGGAAAACACTACCAAGGCACTTGCTCCAGTGGTAAACAATTCTGAAATTGGTCAGAGGTGGGGAATCATCTCCCATACAGCCAGCAGCCCCGCCCGCCCACGCAAGGAGCGTCCTTATTGCAAAGCTGGGGGACCGTGCCGAGGCCTCTGTGAGTAAACGTGAGCTGAGCCCCAGGCCAGCTGCTGCTGAACTGTTCCCACCCTTCCCAGGTGAAACACCTGAATATGTACAAGGGCTTGAAAGCCTAGAGGAAGGGCCGTGGAGCCACACCAGCGAAAGCACGCAGGGCAACTTGGTGCCTGCAGGTCAGCCAGGATGGTCCTGGCCACGGGCGCTCTTCTGGAAGCTTTCCATTGCCCTGCCTGAGATACCCCTCCTGTCCCGGCCCCCACTCCTTTTTTTCCTTCCTCACCTCAGCCCAGAGAGATACTCCAGTGGAAGTTATGGGTGACACATCCTCTTCTTTACAGGTGGCAGCCTGGCAACTCCTGCAGAAAGTCCAGCAGAGCCCCACTCACACCGGGCCACCCACAAAGCCGTGGACCCTCACACCCTCCCACCAGCACAGCCCCGAGACTGCTGACGGGGCAGAGAATATGGAGTCAGGCACAGCTGCAGGGGCTATTGCTGCCTGGAGTGCTGTTTATATTGACCTCAACCCAGGCACACCTGGGGAGGGCTTGCCGGCAGGGTCAGGCTGCCCAGGTCAGCTAATCCTCAGCCCTCAGGGAATCACATTGCAGAAAATGGACCACGCTAAGACGGAATATTCGCCAAGGAAAAGAAGCACACAATGCCATTTGCAGCACCGTAGATGAGTCTAGAGGTAATCACGTGACTTGGAGTAAGTCAGAAAGTGAAAGACACATATCATATCACATCACTTATAGGTGTTACCTATAAATTGATACCAGGGCAGATGTTTCCACGGAGAAGGGCAATCACAGATTCATTAAACAAACTTATGGTTCACCAAAGGAAAGGTGTGAGGATTGAATTCATTACGCTATTGGGGTTAACAGACATATACAAACACAGTAGACATATATAATCACCAAAGACCTACGGAGTACCAAGAGAAGACTACTCAACATTCTGTCATAACGTACATGGGAAAAGGATCCCAGGAAGAACAGACATATGTATATGTGTAAAAGAACCACCTCTTGCACACCTACAACAAGCTAAACGTTGTACTCAAACTTGCTGTAATAAAAAATAAAAAATTAAATTAAAAACACGAACAAGAAGTAGTGAGACAAACTTGAGGGGCTTTCTCCTGGCACATTCCGTTCTACATTCCAATCTAGAACGCGACTTCCATTGAGGCTCTGCTGCCCTAGTAACCAGATTTGGTAAGGGAGAACTGCTGCCACCTTGTGGCCGATTCACACAACAGCAGCTTTAATCCCAGCGCTAATGTTCAGTGGATATTCCAAATCATTCAGGCCTGTAAATGACACCTGCCCTGAAAACAAATCCTGGGGTCATATATCGACCAAAAAATTCAAAAACGTCCATATTTCAAAACGAGAGTTTCAAGAGGCATATTTCACACACAATAGTGTTCTGATTCGTTTGCTTTCTTTCTTTCTTTGTTAAAAAACGGGAATGGAAAAAGGTAAGCCTCAGAAGGGGCGAAAACGTTCACAAACGAATCAATGGACAAAGGTTTAATCTCCAATATATATATACAGCTCATGCAGCTTAATATTAATACAACAAACAACCCAATACAAAAATGGGCAGAAGATCTAAATAGACGTTTCTTCAAAGAAGACACAGAGATGGCCAAGACGCACATGAAAAGCTGCTCAACATCACTAATTATTAGAGAAATGCAAATCAAAACTACAATGAGGTAAGACCTCACACCTGTTAGAATCGGCATCATCAGATAATCTACAAACAAATTCTGGGGAGGGTGTGGACAAAAGGAACCCTCTTCCGCTATTGGTGGGAATGTAAATTGATACAGTCACTATGGAGAACAGTATGGAGGTTCCTTTAAAAAACTAAAAAGAGAATTACCATAGGATCCAGCAATCCCACTTCTGGGCATTTACCCAGAGAAAACCATAAATCACAGAGACACATTCACCACAATGTTCATTGCAGCACTATTTACAATAGCCAGGTAATGGAAGCAACCTAAATGCCCACAGACAGACGAATGGATAAAGAGGTGGTACATATATAAAATGGAATATTACTCAGCCATAAAAAGGAATGAAACTGAGTCATTTGTAGAGAAGTTGATGGATCTAGAGACTGTCATACAGAGTGAAGTAAGTCAGAAAGAGAAAAACAAATATTGTATATTAATGCCTATATGTGGAACCTAGAAAAATGCTACAGATGAACTGGTTTGCAGGGCAGAAATAGAGACACAGAGGTAGAGAACAAACGTATGGACACAAAGTGGGGGAAGCCATGAGGTGGTGGTGGTGGGATGAGTTGGGAGATTGGGATTGACCTGTATACATGTCTATGCATAAAATAGATAACTAATAATAACCTAGTGCATAAAAAAATAAATAAAATTAAATTTCAAAATTTTTAAAAATAAAATGTAAAAATAAAACAGAAAAAATGTTCTTCCATTCACACTGATGTATTTATAAGAATGAATTATTTCCATGCTTATATCCATAAATACATAAATGAGGAATAAAATCTAACTTGAACCAAAAAAGATAAAAAAAACTGAACCTAACAGTTATACAGAGGCAAACACTACCAAGGCACTTGCTCCAGTGGTAAACAATTCTGAAATTGGTCAGAGGTGGGGAATCATCTCCCATAGAGCCAGCAGCCCCGCCCGCCCACGCAAGGAGCGTCCTTATTGCAAAGCTGGGGGACCGTGCCGAGGCCTCTGTGAGTAAACGTGAGCTGAGCCCCAGGCCAGCTGCTGCTGAACTGTTCCCACCCTTCCCAGGTGAAACACCTGAATATGTACAAGGGCTTGAAAGCCTAGAGGAAGAGCCATGGAGCCACACAGGTGACAGCACGCAGGCCACCTTGGTGCCTGCATGTCAGCCAGGATGGTCCTGGCCACGGGCGCTCTTCTGGAAGCTTTCCATTGCCCTGCCTGAGATACCCCTCCTGTCCCGGCCCCCACTCCTTTTTTTCCTTCCTCACCTCAGCCCGGAGAGATATTCCAGTGGAAGTTATGGGTGACACATCCTCTTCTTTACAGGTGGCAGCCTGGCAACTCCTGCAGAAAGTCCAGCAGAGCCCCACTCACACCGGGCCACCCACAAAGCCGTGGACCCTCACACCCTCCCACCAGCACAGCCCCGAGACTGCTGACGGGGCAGAGAATATGGAGTCAGGCACAGCTGCAGGGGCTATTGCTGCCTGGAGTGCTGTTTATATTGACCTCAACCCAGGCACACCTGGGGAGGGCTTGCCGGCAGGGTCAGGCTGCCCAGGTCAGCTAATCCTCAGCCCTCAGGGAATCACATTGCAGAAAATGGACCTCGCTAAGACAGAATATTCGCCAAGGAAAAGAAGCACACAATGCCATTTGCAGCACCGTAGATGAGTCTAGAGGTAATCACGTGACTTGGAGTAAGTCAGAAAGTGAAAGACACATATCATATCATATCACTTATAGGTGTTACCTATAAATTGATACCAGGGCAGATATTTCCACGGAGAAGGGCAATCACAGATTCATTAAACAAACTTATGGTTCACCAAAGGAAAAGTGTGAGGATTGAATTCATTACGATATTGGGGTTAACAGACATATACAAAAACAGTAGACATATATAATCACCAAAGACCTACGGAGTACCAAGAGAAGACTACTCAACATTCTGTCATAACGAACATGGGAAAAGGATCCCAGGAAGAACAGACATATGTATATGTGTAAAAGAACCACCTCTTGCACACCTACAACAAGCTAAACGTTGTACTCAAACTTGCTGTAATAAAAAATAAAAAATTAAATGAAAAACACGAACAAGAATTAGTGAGAAAAACTTGAGGGGCTTTCTCCTGGTACATTCCGTTCTACATTCCAATCTAGAACGCCACTTTCATTGAGGCTCTGCTGCCCTAGTAACCAGATTTGGTAAGGGAGAACTGCTGCCACCTTGTGGCCGTTTCACACAACAGCAGCTTTAATCCCAGCGCTAATGGTCAGTGGATATTCCAAATCATTACAGGCCTGTAAATGACACCTGCCCTGAAAACAAATCCTGGGCTCATATATCGACCAAAAAATTCAAAAGACGTCCATATTTCAAAACGACAGTTTCAAGAGGCATATTTCACGCACATTAGTGTTCTGCTTCTTTTGCTTTCTTTCTTTCTTTCTTAAAAAAACGGGAATGGAAAAATGCAACCCTCAGAATGGACGAAAACTTTCACAAACGAATCAATGGACAAAGGTTTAATCTCCAATATATATAAACAGCTCATGCAGCTTAATATTAATAAAACAACCCAATACAAAAATGGGCAGAAGATCTAAATAGACGTTTCTTCAAAGAAGACACAGAGATGGCCAAGACGCACATGAAAAGCTGCTCAACATCACTAATTATTAGAGAAATGCAAATCAAAACTACAATGAGGTAAGACCTCACACCTGTTAGAATCGGCATCATCAGATAATCTACAAACAACAAATTCTGGGGAGGCTGTGGACAAAAGGAACCCTCTTCCGCTATTGGTGGGAATGTAAATTGATACAGTCACTATGGAGAACAGTATGGAGGTTCCTTTAAAAAACTAAAAAGAGAATTACCATAGGATCCAGCAATCCCACTTCTGTGCATATACCCAGAGAAAACCATAAATCACAGAGACACATTCACCACAATGTTCATTGCAGCACTATTTACAATAGCCAGGTAATGGAAGCAACCTAAATGCCCACAGACAGACGAATGGATAAAGATGTGGTACATATATAAAATGGAATATTACTCAGCCATAAAAAGGAATGAAACTGAGTCATTTGTAGAGAAGTTGATGGATCTAGAGACTGTCATACAGAGTGAAGTAAGTCAGAAAGAGAAAAACAAATATTGTATATTAATGCCTATATGTGGAAGCTAGAAAAATGCTACAGATGAACTGGTTTGCAGGGCACAAATAGAGACACAGAGGTAGAGAACAAACATATGGACACAAAGTGGGGGAAGCCATGGGGTGGTGGTGGTGGGATGAGTTGGGAGATTGGGATTGACCTGTATACATGTATATGCATAAAATAGATAACTAATAATAACCTAGTGTATAAAAAAATAAATAAAATTAAATTTCAAAATTTTTAAAAATAAAATGTAAAAATAAAACAGAAAAAAAGTTCTTCCATTCACACTGATGTATTTATAAGAATGAATTATTTCCATGCTTATATCTATAAATACATAAAAGAGGAATAAAAATCTAACTTGAACCAAAAAAGAAAAAAAAAAACTGAACCTAACAGTTATACAGAGGAAAACACTACCAAGGCACTTGCTCCAGTGGTAAACAATTCTGAAATTGGTCAGAGGTGGGGAATCATCTCCCATAGAGCCAGCAGCCCCGCCCGCCCACGCAAGGAGCGTCCTTATTGCAAAGCTGGGGGACCGTGCCGAGGCCTCTGTGAGTAAACGTGAGCTGAGCCCCAGGCCAGCTGCTGCTGAACTGTTCCCACCCTTCCCAGGTGAAACACCTGAATATGTACAAGGGCTTGAAAGCCTAGAGGAAGAGCCATGGAGCCACACAGGCGACAGCACGCAGGCCACCTTGGTGCCTGCAGGTCAGCCAGGATGGTCCTGGCCACGGGCGCTCTTCTGGAAGCTTTCCATTGCCCTGCCTGAGATACCCCTCCTGTCCCGGCCCCCACTCCTTTTTTTCCTTCCTCACCTCAGCCCGGAGAGATATTCCAGTGGAAGTTATGGGTGACACATCCTCTTCTTTACAGGTGGCAGCCTGGCAACTCCTGCAGAAAGTCCAGCAGAGCCCCACTCACACCGGGCCACCCACAAAGCCGTGGACCCTCACACCCTCCCACCAGCACAGCCCTGAGACTGCCGACGGGGCAGAGAATATGGAGTCAGGCACAGCTGCAGGGGCTATTGCTGCCTGGAGTGCTGTTTATATTGACCTCAACACAGGCACACCTGGGGAGGGCTTGCCGGCAGGGTCAGGCTGCCCAGGTCAGCTAATCCTCAGCCCTCAGGGAATCACATTGCAGAAAATGGACCTCGCTAAGACAGAATATTCGCCAAGGAAAAGAAGCACACAATGCCATTTGCAGCACCGTAGATGAGTCTAGAGGTAATCACGTGACTTGGAGTAAGTCAGAAAGTGAAAGACACATATCATATCATATCACTTATAGGTGTTACCTATAAATTGATACCAGGGCAGATATTTCCACGGAGAAGGGCAATCACAGATTCATTAAACAAACTTATGGTTCACCAAAGGAAAGGTGTGAGGATTGAATTCATTACGATATTGGGGTTAACAGACATATACAAACACAGTAGACATATATAATCACCAAAGACCTACGGAGTACCAAGAGAAGACAACTCAACATTCTGTCATAACGAACATGGGAAAAGGATCCCAGGAAGAACAGACATATGTATATGTGTAAAAGAACCACCTCTTGCACACCTACAACAAGCTAAACGTTGTACTCAAACTTGCTGTAATAAAAAATAAAAAATTAAATGAAAAACACGAACAAGAATTAGTGAGAAAAACTTGAGGGGCTTTCTCCTGGTACATTCCGTTCTACATTCCAATCTAGAACGCGACTTCCATTGAGGCTCTGCTGCCCTAGTAACCAGATTTGGTAAGGGAGAACTGCTGCCACCTTGTGGCCGTTTCACACAACAGCAGCTTTAATCCCAGCGCTAATGGTCAGTGGATATTCCAAATCATTACAGGCCTGTAAATGACACCTGCCCTGAAAACAAATCCTGGGGTCATATATCGACCAAAAAATTCAAAAGACGTCCATATTTCAAAACGACAGTTTCAAGAGGCATATTTCACGCACATTAGTGTTCTGCTTCTTTTGCTTTCTTTCTTTCTTTGTTAAAAAAACGGGAATGGAAAAAGGCAACCCTCAGAATGGGCGAAAACTTTCACAAACGAATCAATGGACAAAGGTTTAATCTCCAATATATATAAACAGCTCATGCAGCTTAATATTAATAAAACAAACAACCCAATACAAAAATGGGCAGAAGATCTAAATAGACGTTTCTTCAAAGAAGACACAGAGATGGCCAAGACGCACATGAAAAGCTGCTCAACATCACTAATTATTAGAGAAATGCAAATCAAAACTACAATGAGGTAAGACCTCACACCTGTTAGAATCGGCATCATCAGATAATCTACAAACAACAAATTCTGGGGAGGGTGTGGACAAAAGGAACCCTCTTCCGCTATTGGTGGGAATGTAAATGGATACAGTCACTATGGAGAACAGTATGGAGGTTCCTTTAAAAAACTAAAAACAGAATTACAATAGGATCCAGCAATCCCACTTCTGGGCATATACCCAGAGAAAACCATAAATCACAAAGACACATTCACCACAATGTTCATTGCAGCACTATTTACAATAGCCAGGTAATGGAAGCAACCTAAATGCCCACAGACAGACGAATGGATAAAGATGTGGTACATATATAAAATGGAATATTACTCAGCCATAAAAAGGAATGAAACTGGGTCATTTGTAGAGAAGTTGATGGATCTAGAGACTGTCATACAGAGTGAAGTAAGTCAGAAAGAGAAAAACAAATATTGTATATTAATGCCTATATGTGGAACCTAGAAAAATGCTACACATGAACTGGTTTGCAGGGCAGAAATAGAGACACACAGGTAGAGAACAAACGTATCGACACAAAGTGGGGTAAGCCATGGAGTGGTGGTGGTGGGATGTGTTGGGAGATTGGGATTGACCTGTATACATGTCTATGCATAAAATAGATAACTAAAAATAACCTACTGTATAAAAAAATAAATAAAATTAAATTTCAAAAAATTTAAAAATAAAATGTAAAAATAAAACAGAAAAAATGTTCTTCCATTCACACTGATGTATTTATAAGAATGAATTATTTCCATGCTTATATCCATAAATACATAAAAGAGGAATAAAATCTAACTTGAACCAAAAAAGATAAAAAAAATTGAACCTAACAGTTATACAGAGGCAAACACTACCAAGGCACTTGCTCCAGTGGTAAACAATTCTGAAATTGGTCAGAGGTGGGGAATCATCTCCCATAGAGCCAGCAGCCCCGCCCGCCCACGCAAGGAGCGTCCTTATTGCAAAGCTGGGGGACCGTGCCGAGGCCTCTGTGAGTAAACGTGAACTGAGCCCCAGGCCAGCTTCTGCTGAACTGTTCCCACCCTTCCCAGGTGAAACACCTGAATATGTACAAGGGCATGAAAGCCTAGAGGAAGGGCCGTGGTGCCACACCAGCGACAGCACGCAGGCCACCTTGGTGCCTGCAGGTCAGCCAGGATGGTCCTTGCCACGGGCGCTCTTCTGGAAGCTTTCCATTGCCCTGCCTGAGATACCCCTCCTGACCCGGCCCCCACTCCTTTTTTTCCTTCCTCACCTCAGCCCGGAGAGATATTCCAGTGGAAGTTATGGGTGACACATCCTCTTCTTTACAGGTGGCAGCCTGGCAACTCCTGCAGAAAGTCTAGCAGAGCCCCACTCACACCGGGCCACCCACAAAGCCGTGGACCCTCACACCCTCCCACCAGCACAGCCCCGAGACTGCTGACGGGGCAGAGAATATGGAGTCAGGCACAGCTGCAGGGGCTATTGCTGCCTGGAGTGCTGTTTATATTGACCTCAACCCAGGCACACCTGGGGAGGGCTTGCCGGCAGGGTCAGGCTGCCCAGGTCAGCTAATCCTCAGCCCTCAGGGAATCACATTGCAGAAAATGGACCTCGCTAAGACAGAATATTCACCAAGGAAAAGAAGCACACAATGCCATTTGCAGCACCGTAGATGAGTCTAGAGGTAATCACGTGACTTGGAGTAAGTCAGAAAGTGAAAGACACATCTCATATCATATCACTTATAGGTGTTACCTATAAATTGATACCAGGGCAGATATTTCCACGGAGAACTGCAATCACAGATTCATTAAACAAACTTATGGTTCACCAAAGGAAAGGTGTGAGGATTGAATTCATTACGATATTGGGTTTAACAGACATATACAAACACAGTAGACATATATAATCACCAAAGACCTACGGAGTACCAAGAGAAGACTACTCAACATTCTGTCATAACGTACATGGGAAAAGGATCCCAGGTAGAACAGACATATGTATATGTGTAAAAGAACCACCTCTTGCACACCTACAACAAGCTAAACGTTGTACTCAAACTTGCTGTAATAAAAAATAAAAAATTAAATTAAAAACACGAACAAGAAGTAGTGAGACAAACTTGAGGGGCTTTCTCCTGGCACATTCCGTTCTAAATTCCAATCTAGAACGCGACTTCCATTGAGGCTCTGCTGCCCTAGTAACCAGATTTGGTAAGGGAGAACTGCTGCCACCTTGTGGCCGTTTCGCACAACAGCAGCTTTAATCCCAGCGCTAATGGTCAGTGGATATTCCAAATCATTACAGGCCTGTAAATGACACCTGCCCTGAAAACAAATCCTGGGGTCATATATCGACCAAAAAATTCAAAAGACGTCCATATTTCAAAACGAGTTTCAAGAGGCATATTTCACGCACATTAGTGTTCTGATTCTTTTGCTTTCTTTCTTTCTTTGTTATAATAATGGGAATGGAAAAAGGTAACCCTCAGAAGGGGCGAAAACGTTCACAAACGAATCAATGGACAAAGGTTTAATCTCCAATATATATATACAGCTCATGCAGCTTAATATTAATACAACAAACAACCCAATACAAAAATGGGCAGAAGATCTAAATAGACGTTTCTTCAAAGAAGACACAGAGATGGCCAAGACGCACATGAAAAGCTGCTCAACATCACTAATTATTAGAGAAATGCAAATCAAAACTACAATGAGGTAAGACCTCACACCTGTTAGAATCGGCATCATCAGATAATCTACAAACAACAAATTCTGGGGAGGGTGTGGACAAAAGGAACCCTCTTCCGCTATTGGTGGGAATGTAAATTGATACAGTCACTATGGAGAACAGTATGGAGGTTCCTTTAAAAAACTAAAAAGAGAATTACCATAGGATCCAGCAATCCCACTTCTGGGCATATACCGAGAGAAAACCATAAATCACAGAGACACATTCACCACAATGTTCATTGCAGCACTATTTACAATAGCCAGGTAATGGAAGCAACCTAAATGCCCACAGACAGACGAATGGATAAAGATGTGGTACATATATAAAATGGAATATTACTCAGCCATAAAAAGGAATGAAACTGGGTCATTTGTAGAGAAGTTGATGGATCTAGAGACTGTCATACAGAGTGAAGTAAGTCAGAAAGAGAAAAACAAATATTGTATATTAATGCCTATATGTGGAACCTAGAAAAATGCTACAGATGAACTGGTTTGCAGGGCAGAAATAGAGACACAGAGGTAGAGAACAAACGTATTGACACAAAGTGGGGGAAGCCCTGGGGTGGTGGTGGTGGGATGAGTTGGGAGATTGGGATTGACCTGTATACATGTCTATGCATAAAATAGATAACTAATATTAACCTAGTGTATAAAAAATAAATAAAGTTAAATTTCAAAATTTTTAAAAATAAAATGTAAAAATAAAACAGAAAAAATGTTCTTCCATTCACACTGATGTATTTATAAGAATGAATTATTTCCATGCTTATATCTATAAATACATAAAAGAGGAATAAAATCTAACTTGAACCAAAAAAGAAAAAAAAAAAACTGAACCTAACAGTTATACAGAGGAAAACACTACCAAGGCACTTGCTCCAGTGGTAAACAATTCTGAAATTGGTCAGAGGTGGGGAATCATCTCCCATACAGCCAGCAGCCCCACCCGCCCACGCAAAGAGCGTCCTTATTGCAAAGCTGGGGGACCGTGCCGAGTCCTCTGTGAGTAAACGTGAGCTGAGCCCCAGGCCCGCTGCTGCTGAACTGTTCCCACCCTTCCCAGGTGAAACACCTGAATATGTACAAGGGCTTGAAAGCCTAGAGGAAGGGCCGTGGAGCCACACCAGCGAAAGCACGCAGGCCAACTTGGTGCCTGCAGGTCAGCCAGGATGGTCCTGGCCACGGGCGCTCTTCTGGAAGCTTTCCATTGCCCTGCCTGAGATACCCCTCCTGTCCCGGCCCCCACTCCTTTTTTTCCTTACTCACCTCAGTCTGGAGAGATACTCCAGTGGAAGTTATGGGTGACACATCCTCTTCTTTACAGGTGGCAGCCTGGCAACTCCTGCAGAAAGACCAGCAGAGCCCCACTCACACCGGGCCACCCACAAAGCCGTGGACCCTCACACGCTCCCACCAGCACAGCCCCGAGACTGCTGACGGGGCAGAGAATATGGAGTCAGGCACAGCTGCAGGGGCTATTGCTGCCTGGAGTGCTGTTTATATTGACCTCAACCCAGGCACACCTGGGGAAGGGTTGCCGGCATGGTCAGGCTGCCCAGGTCAGCTAATCCTCAGCCCTCAGGGAATCACATTGCAGAAAATGTACCTCGCTAAGACAGAATATTAGCCAAGGAAAAAAAGCACACAATGCCATTTTCAGCACCGTAGATGAGTCTAGAGGTAATCACGTGACTTGGAGTAAGTCAGAAAGTGAAAGACACATATCATATCATATCACTTATAGGTGTTACCTATAAATTGATACCAGGGCAGATATTTCCACGGAGAAGTGCAATCACAGATTCATTAAACAAACATATGGTTCACCAAAGGAAAGGTGTGAGGATTGAATTCATTATGATATTGGGGTTAACAGACATATACAAACACAGTAGACGTATATAATCACCAAAGACCTACGGAGTACCAAGAGAAGACTACTCAACATTCTGTCATAACCAACATGGGAAAAGGATCGCAGGAAGAACAGACATATGTATATGTGTAAAAGAACCACCTCTTGCACACCTACAACAAGCTAAACGTTGTACTCAAACTTGCTGTAATAAAAAATAAAAAATTAAATTAAAAACACGAACAAGAATTAGTGAGAAAAACTTGAGGGTCTTTCTCCTGGTACATTCCGTTCTACATTCCAATCTAGAAAGCAACTTCCATTGAGGCTCTGCTGCCCTAGTAACCAGATTTGGTAAGGGAGAACTGCTGCCACCTTGTGGCCGTTTCACACAACAGCAGCTTTAATCCCAGCGCTAATGGTCAGTGGATATTCCAAATCATTACAGGCCTGTAAATGACACCTGCCCTGATAACAAATCCTGGGGTCATATATCGACCAAAAAATTCAAAAGACGTCCATATTTCAAAACGACAGTTTCAAGAGGCATATTTCATGCACATTAGTGTTCTGCTTCTTTTGATTTCTTTCTTTCTTTGTTAAAAAAACGGGAATGCAAAAAGGCAACCCTCAGAAAGGGCGAAAACTTTCACAAACGAATCAATGGACAAAGGTTTAATCTCCAATATATATAAACAGCTCATGCAGCTTAATATTAATAAAACAAACAACCCAATACAAAAATGGGCAGAAGATCTAAATAGACGTTTCTTCAAAGAAGACACAGAGATGGCCAAGACGCACATGAAAAGCTGCTCAACATCACTAATTATTAGAGAAATGCAAATCAAAACTACAATGAGGTAAGACCTCACACCTGTTAGAATCGGCATCATCAGATAATCTACAAACAACAAATTCTGGGGAGGGTGTGGACCAAAGGAACCCTCTTCCGCTATTGGTGGGAATGTAAATTGATACAGTCACTATGGAGAACAGTATGGAGGTTCCTTTAAAAAACTAGAAACAGAATTACCATAGGATCCAGCAATCCCACTTCTGGGCATATACCCAGAGAAAACCAAAAATCACAAAGACACATTCACCACAATGTTCATTGCAGCACTATTTACAATAGCCAGGTAATGGAAGCAACCTAAATGCCCACAGACAGACGAATGGATAAAGATGTGGTACATATATAAAATGGAATATTACTCAGCCATAAAAAGGAATGAAACTGGGTCATTTGTAGAGAAGTTGATGGATCTAGGGACTGTCATACAGAGAGAAGTAAGTCAGAAAGAGAAAAACAAATATTGTACATTAATGCCTATATGTGGAACCTAGAAAAATGCTACAGATGAACTGGTTTGCAGGGCAGAAATAGAGACACAGACGTAGAGAACAAACGTATGGACACAAAGTGGGGGAAGCCATGGGTTGGTGGTGGTGGGATGAGATGGGAGATTGGGATTGACCTGTATACATGTCTACGCATAAAATAGATAACTAATAATAACCTAGTGTATAAAAAAAATAAATAAAATTAAATTTCAAAAATTTTAAAAATAAAATGTAAAAATAAAACAGAAAAATTGTTCTTCCATTCACACTGATGTATTTATAAGAATGAATTATTTCCATGCTTATATCCATAAATACATAAAAGAGGAATAAAATCTAACTTGAACCAAAAAAGAAAAAATAAAAAACTAAATATAACAGTTATACAGAGGAAAACACTACCAAGGCACTTGCTCCATTGGTAAACAATTCTGAAATTGGTCAGAGGTGGGGAATCATCTCCCATAGAGCCTGCAGCCCCGCCCGCCCACGCAAGGAGCGTCCTTATTGCAAAGCTGGGGGACCGTGCCGAGGCCTCTGTGAGTAAACGTGAGCTGAGCCCCAGGCCAGCTGCTGCTGAACTGTTCCCACCCTTCCCACGTGAAACACCTGAATATGTACAAGGTCTTGAAAGCCTAGAGGAAGGGCCGTGGAGCCACACCAGCGACAGCACGCAGGCCACCTTGGTGCCTGCCGGTCAGCCAGGATGGTCCTGGCCACGGGCGCTCTTCTGGAAGCTTTCCGTTGCCCTGCCTGAGATACCCCTCCTGTCCCGGCCCCCACTCCTTTTTTTCCTTCCTCACCTCAGCCCGGAGAGATATGCCAGTGGAAGTTATGGGTGACACATCCTCTTCTTTACAGGTGGCAGCCTGGCAACTCCTGCAGAAAGTCCAGCAGAGCCCCACTCACACCGGGCCACCCACAAAGCCGTGGACCCTCACACCCTCCCACCAGCACAGCCCCGAGACTGCTGACGGGGCAGAGAATATGGAGTCAGGCACAGTTGCAGGGGCTATTGCTGCCTGGAGTGCTGTTTATATTGACCTCAACCCAGGCACACCTGGGGAGGGCTTGCCGGCAGGGTCAGGCTGCCCAGGTCAGCTAATCCTCAGCCCTCAGGGAATCACATTGCAGAAAATGGACCTCGCTAAGACAGAATATTCGCCAAGGAAAAGAAGCACACAATGCCATTTGCAGCACCGTAGATGAGTCTAGAGGTAATCACGTGACTTGGAGTATGTCAGAAAGTGAAAGACACATATCATATCATATCACTTATAGGTGTTACCTATAAATTGATACCAGGGCAGATATTTCCACGGAGAAGGGCAATCACAGATTCATTAAACAAACTTATGGTTCACCAAAGGAAAGGTGTGAGGATTGAATTCATTACGATATTGGGGTTAACAGACATATACAAACACAGTAGACGTATATAATCACCAAAGACCTACGGAGTACCAAGAGAAGACTACTCAACATTCTGTCATAACGTACATGGGAAAAGGATCCCAGGAAGAACAGACATATGTATATGTGTAAAAGAACCACCTCTTGCACACCTACAACAAGCTAAACGTTGTACTCAAACTTGCTGTAATAAAAAATAAAAAATTAAATTAAAAACACGAACAAGAAGTAGTGAGACAAACTTGAGGGGCTTTCTCCTGGCACATTCCGTTCTAAATTCCAATCTAGAACGTGACTTCCATTGAGGCTCTGCTGCCCAATAACCAGATTTGGTAAGGGAGAACTGCTGCCACCTTGTGGCCGTTTCACACAACAGCAGCTTTAATCCCAGCGCTAATGGTCAGTGGATATTCCAAATCATTACAGGCCTGTAAATGACACCTGCCCTGAAAACAAATCCTGGGGTCATATATCGACCAAAAAATTCAAAAGACGTCCATATTTCAAAACGACAGTTTCAAGAGGCATATTTCACGCACATTAGTGTTCTGATTCTTTTGCTTTCTTTCTTTCTTTGTTAAAAAAACGGGAATGGAAAAAGGTAACCCTCAGAAGGGGCGAAAACGTTCACAAACGAATCAATGGACAAAGGTTTAATCTCCAATATATATATACAGCTCATGCAGCTTAATATTAATACAACAAACAACCCAATACAAAAATGGGCAGAAGATCTAAATAGACGTTTCTTCAAAGAAGACACAGAGATGGCCAAGACGCACATGAAAAGCTGCTCAACATCACTAATTATTAGAGAAATGCAAATCAAAACTACAATGAGGTAAGACCTCACACCTGTTAGAATCGGCATCATCAGATAATCTACAAACAACAAATTCTGGGGAGGGTGTGGACAAAAGGAACCCTCTTCCGCTATTGGTGGGAATGTAAATTGATACAGTCACTATGGAGAACAGTATGGAGGTTCCTTTAAAAAACTAAAAAGAGAATTACCATAGGATCCAGCAATCCCACTTCTGGGCATATACCCAGAGAAAACCATAAATCACAGAGACACATTCACCACAATGTTCATTGCAGCACTATTTACAATAGCCAGGTAATGGAAGCAACCTAAATGCCCACAGACAGACGAATGGATAAAGATGTGGTACATATATAAAATGGAATATTACTCAGCCATAAAAGGAATGAAACTGGTTCATTTGTAGAGAAGTTGATGGATCTAGAGACTGTCATACAGAGTGAAGTAAGTCAGAAAGAGAAAAACAAATATTGTATATTAATGCCTATATGTGGAACCTAGAAAAATGCTACAGATGAACTGGTTTGCAGGGCAGAAATAGAGACACAGAGGTAGAGAACAAACGTATGGACACAAAGTGGGGGAAGCCATGGGGTGGTGGTGGTGGGATGAGTTGGGAGATTGGGATTGACCTGTATACATGTCTATGCATAAAATAGATAACTAATAATAACCTACTGTATAAAAAAAATAAATAAAATTAAATTTCAAAAATTTTAAAAATAAAATGTAAAAATAAAACAGAAAATATGTTCTTCCATTCACACTGATGTATTTATAAGAATGAATTATTTCCATGCTTATATCCATAAATACATAAAAGAGGAATAAAATCTAACTTGAACCAAAAAAGCAAAAAAAAAAACTAATCCTAACAGTTATACAGAGGAAAACACTACCAAGGCACTTGCTCCAGTGGTAAACAATTCTGAAGTTGGTCAGAGGTGGGGAATCATCTCCCATAGAGCCAGCAGCCCCGCCCGCCCACGCAAGGAGCGTCCTTATTGCAAAGCTGGGGGACCGTGCCCAGGCCTCTGTGAGTAAACGTGAGCTGAGCCCCAGGCCAGCTGCTGCTGAACTGTTCCCACCCTTCCCAGGTGAAACACCTGAATATGTACAAGGGCTTGAAAGCCTAGAGGAAGGGCCGTGGAGCCACACCAGCGACAGCACGCAGGCCACCTTGGTGCCTGCAGGTCAGCCAGGATGGTCCTGGCCACGGGCGCTCTTCTGGAAGCTTTCCATTGCCCTGCCTGAGATACCCCTCCTCTCCCGGCCCCCACTCCTTTTTTTCCTTCCTCACCTCAGCCCGGAGAGATATTCCAGTGGAAGTTATGGGTGACACATCCTCTTCTTTACAGGTGGCAGCCTGGCAACTCCTGCAGAAAGTCCAGCAGAGCCCCACTCACACCGGGCCACCCACAAAGCCGTGGACCCTCACACCCTCCCACCAGCACAGCCCCGAGACTGCTGACGGGGCAGAGAATATGGAGTCAGGCACAGCTGCAGGGGCTATTGCTGCCTGGAGTGCTGTTTATATTGACCTCAACCCAGGCACACCTGGGGAGGGCTTGCCGGCAGGGTCAGGCTGCCCAGGTCAGCTAATCCTCAGCCCTCGGGGAATCACATTGCAGAAAATGGACCTCGCTAAGACAGAATATTCGCCAACGAAAAGAAGCACACAATGCCATTTGCAGCACCGTAGATGAGTCTAGAGGTAATCACGTGACTTGGAGTAAGTCAGAAAGTGAAAGACACATATCATATCATTTATAGGTGTTACCTATAAATTGATACCAGGGCAGATATTTCCACGGAGAAGGGCAATCACATATTCATTAAACAAACTTATGGTTCACCAAAGGAAAGGTGTGAGGATTGAATTCATTATGATATTGGGGTTAACAGACATATACAAACACAGTAGACATATATAATCACCAAAGACCTACGGAGTACCAAGAGAAGACTACTCAACATTCTGTCATGACGTACATGAGAAAAGGATCCCAGGAAGAACAGACATATGTATATGTGTAAAAGAACCACCTCTTGCACACCTACAACAAGCTAAACGTTGTACTCAAACTTGCTGTAATAAAAAATAAAAAATTAAATTAAAAACACGAACAAGAAGTAGTGAGACAAACTTTAGGGGCTTTCTCCTGGCACATTCTGTTCTAAATTCCAATCTAGAATGCGACTTCCATTGAGGCTCTGCTGCCCTAGTAACCAGATTGGGTAAGGGAGAACTGCTGCCACCTTGTGGCCGTTTCACACAACAGCAGCTTTAATCCCAGCGCTAATGGTCAGTGGATATTCCAAATCATTACAGGCCTGTAAATGACACCTGCCCTGAAAACAAATCCTGGGGTCATATATCGAGCAAAAAATTCAAAAGACGTCCATATTTCAAAACGACAGTTTCAAGAGGCATATTTCACGCACATTAGTGTTCTGCTTCTTTTGCTTTCTTTCTTTCTTTGTTAAAAAAACGGGAATGGAAAAAGGTAACCCTCAGAAGGGGCGAAAACGTTCACAAACGAATCAATGGACAAAGGTTTAATCTCCAATATATATATACAGCTCATGCAGCTTAATATTAATACAACAAACAACCCAATACAAAAATGGGCAGAAGATCTAAATAGACGTTTCTTCAAAGAATACACAGAGATGGCCAAGACGCACATGAAAAGCTGCTCAACATCACTAATTATTAGAGAAATGCAAATCAAAACTACAATGAGGTAAGACCTCACACCTGTTAGAATCGGCATCATCAGATAATCTACAAACAACAAATTCTGGGGAGGGTGTGGACAAAAGGAACCCTCTTCCGCTATTGGTGGGAATGTAAATTGATACAGTCACTATGGAGAACAGTATGGAGGTTCCTTTAAAAAACTAAAAAGAGAATTACCATAGGATCCAGCAATCCCACTTCTGGGCATATACCCAGAGAAAACCAAAAATCACAAAGACACATTCACCACAATGTTCATTGCAGCACTATTTACAATAGCCAGGTAATGGAAGCAACCTAAATGCCCACAGACAGACGAATGGATAAAGATGTGGTACATATATAAAATGGAATATTACTCAGCCATAAAAAGGAATGAAACTGGGTCATTTGTAGAGAAGTTGATGGATCTAGAGACTGTCATACAGAGTGAAGTAAGTCAGAAAGAGAAAAACAAATATTGTATATTAATGCCTATATGTGGAACCTAGAAAAATGCTACAGATGAACTGGTTTGCAGGGCAGAAATAGAGACACAGAGGTAGAGAACAAACGTATGGACACAAAGTGGGGGAAGCCATGGGGTGGTGGTGGTGGGATGAGTTGCCAGATTGCGATTGACCTGTATACATGTCTATGCATAAAATAGATAACTAATAATAACCTAGTGTATAAAAAAATAAATAAAATTAAATTTCAAAAATTTTAAAAATAAAATGTAAAAATAAAACAGAAAAAATGTTCTTCCATTCACACTGATGTATTTATAAGAATGAATTATTTCCATGCTTATATCTATAAATACATAAAAGAGGAATAAAATCTAACTTGAACCAAAAAAGAAAAAAAAAACTGAACCTAACAGTTATACAGAGGAAAACACTACCAAGGCACTTGCTCCAGTGGTAAACAATTCTGAAATTGGTCAGAGTTGGGGAATCATCTCCCATACAGCCAGCAGCCCCACCCGCCCACGCAAAGAGCGTCCTTATTGCAAAGCTGGGGGACCGTGCCGAGGCCTCTGTGAGTAAACGTGAGCTGAGCCCCAGGCCAGCCGCTGCTGAACTGTTCCCACCCTTCCCAGGTGAAACACCTGAATATGTACAAGGGCTTGAAAGCCTAGAGGAAGGGCCGTGGAGCCACACCAGCGAAAGCACGCAGGCCAACTTGGTGCCTGCAGGTCAGCCAGGATGGTCCTGGCCACGGGCGCTCTTCTGGAAGCTTTCCATTGCCCTGCCTGAGATACCCCTCCTGTCCCGGCCCCCACTCCATTTTTTCCTTACTCACCTCAGCCCGGAGAGATACTCCAGTGGAAGTTATGGGTGACACATCCTCTTCTTTACAGGTGGCAGCCTGGCAACTACTGCAGAAAGTCCAGCAGAGCCCCACTCACACTGGGCCACCCACAAAGCCGTGGACCCTCGCACCCTCCCACCAGCACAGCCCCGAGACTGCTGACGGGGCAGAGAATATGGAGTCAGGCACAGCTGCAGGGGCTACTGCTGCCTGGAGCGCTGTTTATATTGACGTCAACCCAGGCACACCTGGGGTGGGCTTGCCGGCAGGGTCAGGCTGCCCAGGTCAGCTAATCCTCAGCCCTCAGGGAATCACATTGCAGAAAATGGACCTCGCTAAGACAGAATATTAGCCAAGGAAAAAAAGCACACAATGCCATTTGCAGCACCGTAGATGAGTCTAGAGGTAATCACGTGACTTGGAGTAAGTCAGAAAGTGAAAGACACATATCATATCATATCAGTTATAGGTGTTACCTATAAATTCATACCAGGGCAGATATTTCCACGGAGAAGGGCAATCACAGATTCATTAAACAAACTTATGGTTCACCAACGGAAAGGTGTGAGGATTGAATTCATTATGATATTGGGGTTAACAGACATATACAAACACAGTAGACGTATATAATCACCAAAGACCTACGGAGTACCAAGAGAAGACTACTCAATATTCTGTCATAACCAACATGGGAAAAGGATCCCAGGAAGAACAGACATATGTATATGTGTAAAAGAACCACCTCTTGCACACCTACAACAAGCTAAACGTTGTACTCAAACTTGATGTAATAAAAAATAAAAAAATTAAAAACACGAACAAGAAGTAGTGAGACAAACTTGAGGGGCTTTCTCCTGGCACATTCCGTTCTAAATTCCAATCTAGAACGCGACTTCCATTGCGTCTCTGCTGCCCTAATAACCAGATTTGGTAAGGGAGAACTGCGGCCACCTTGTGGCCGTTTCACACAACAGCAGCTTTAATCCCAGCGCTAATGGTCAGTGGATATTCCAAATCATTTCAGGCCTGTAAATGACACCTGCCCTGAAAACAAATCCTGGGGTCATATATCGACCAAAAAATTCAAAAGACGTCCATATTTCAAAACGACAGTTTCAAGAGGCATATTTCACGCACATTAGTGTTCTGCTTCTTTTGATTTCTTTCTTTCTTTGTTAAAAAAACGGGAATGGAAAAAGGCAACCCTCAGAATGGGCGAAAACTTTCACAAACGAATCAATGGACAAAGGTTTAATCTCCAATATATATAAACAGCTCATGCAGCTTAATATTAATAAAACAAACAACCCAATACAAAAATGGGCAGAAGATCTAAATAGACGTTTCTTCAAAGAAGACACACAGATGGCCAAGACGCACATGAAAAGCTGCTCAACATCACTAATTATTAGAGAAATGCAAATCAAAACTACAATGAGGTAAGACCTCACACCTGTTAGAATCGTCATCATCAGATAATCTACAAACAACAAATTCTGGGGAGGGTGTGGACAAAAGGAACCCTCTACCGCTCTTGGTGGGAATGTAAATTGATACAGTCACTATGGAGAACAGTATGGAGGTTCCCTTAAAAAACTAAAAAGAGAATTACCATAGGATCCAGCAATCCCACTTCTGGGCATATACCCAGAGAAAATCATAAATCACAAAGACACATTCACCACAATGTTCATTGCAGCACTATTTACAATAGCCAGGTAATGGAAGCAACTTAAATGGCCACAGACAGACGAATGGATAAAGATGTGGTACATATATATAATGGAATATTACTCAGCCATAAAAAGGAATGAAACTGGGTCATTTGTAGAGAAGTTGATGGATCTAGAGACTGTCATACAGAGTGAAGTAAGTCAGAAAGAGAAAAACAAATATTGTATATTAATGCCTATATGTGGAACCTAGAAAAATGCTACAGATGAACTGGTTTGCAGGGCAGAAATAGAGACACAGAGGTAGAGAACAAACGTATGGACACAAAGTGGGGGAAGCCATGGGGTGGTGGTGGTGGGATGAGTTGGGAGATTGGGATTGACCTGTATACATGTCTATGCATAAAATAGATAACTAATAATAACCTACTGTATAAAAAAAATAAATAAAATTAAATTTCAAAGATTTTAAAAATAAAATGTAAAAATAAAACAGAAAATATGTTCTTCCATTCACACTGATGTATTTATAAGAATGAATTATTTCCATGCTTATATCCATAAATACATAAAAGAGGAATAAAATCTAACTTGAACCAAAAAAGCAAAAAAAAAAACTAATCCTAACAGTTATACAGAGGAAAACACTACCAAGGCACTTGCTCCAGTGGTAAACAATTCTGAAGTTGGTCAGAGGTGGGGAATCATCTCCCATAGAGCCAGCAGCCCCGCCCGCCCACGCAAGGAGCGTCCTTATTGCAAAGCTGGGGGACCGTGCCCAGGCCTCTGTGAGTAAACGTGAGCTGAGCCCCAGGCCAGCTGCTGCTGAACTGTTCCCACCCTTCCCAGGTGAAACACCTGAATATGTACAAGGGCTTGAAAGCCTAGAGGAAGGGCCGTGGAGCCACACCAGCGACAGCACGCATGCCACCTTGGTGCCTGCAGGTCAGCCAGGATGGTCCTGGCCACGGGCGCTCTTCTGGAAGCTTTCCATTGCCCTGCCTGAGATACCCCTCCTCTCCCGGCCCCCACTCCTTTTTTTCCTTCCTCACCTCAGCCCGGAGAGATATTCCAGTGGAAGTTATGGGTGACACATCCTCTTCTTTACAGGTGGCAGCCTGGCAACTCCTGCAGAAAGTCCAGCAGAGCCCCACTCACACCGGGCCACCCACAAAGCCGTGGACCCTCACACCCTCCCACCAGCACAGCCCCGAGACTGCTGACGGGGCAGAGAATATGGAGTCAGGCACAGCTGCAGGGGCTATTGCTGCCTGGAGTGCTGTTTATATTGACCTCAACCCAGGCACACCTGGGGAGGGCTTGCCGGCAGGGTCAGGCTGCCCAGGTCAGCTAATCCTCAGCCCTCGGGGAATCACATTGCAGAAAATGGACCTCGCTAAGACAGAATATTCGCCAACGAAAAGAAGCACACAATGCCATTTGCAGCACCGTAGATGAGTCTAGAGGTAATCACGTGACTTGGAGTAAGTCAGAAAGTGAAAGACACATATCATATCATTTATAGGTGTTACCTATAAATTGATACCAGGGCAGATATTTCCACGGAGAAGGGCAATCACATATTCATTAAACAAACTTATGGTTCACCAAAGGAAAGGTGTGAGGATTGAATTCATTATGATATTGGGGTTAACAGACATATACAAACACAGTAGACATATATAATCACCAAAGACCTACGGAGTACCAAGAGAAGACTACTCAACATTCTGTCATGACGTACATGAGAAAAGGATCCCAGGAAGAACAGACATATGTATATGTGTAAAAGAACCACCTCTTGCACACCTACAACAAGCTAAACGTTGTACTCAAACTTGCTGTAATAAAAAATAAAAAATTAAATTAAAAACACGAACAAGAAGTAGTGAGACAAACTTTAGGGGCTTTCTCCTGGCACATTCTGTTCTAAATTCCAATCTAGAATGCGACTTCCATTGAGGCTCTGCTGCCCTAGTAACCAGATTGGGTAAGGGAGAACTGCTGCCACCTTGTGGCCGTTTCACACAACAGCAGCTTTAATCCCAGCGCTAATGGTCAGTGGATATTCCAAATCATTACAGGCCTGTAAATGACACCTGCCCTGAAAACAAATCCTGGGGTCATATATCGAGCAAAAAATTCAAAAGACGTCCATATTTCAAAACGACAGTTTCAAGAGGCATATTTCACGCACATTAGTGTTCTGCTTCTTTTGCTTTCTTTCTTTCTTTGTTAAAAAAACGGGAATGGAAAAAGGTAACCCTCAGAAGGGGCGAAAACGTTCACAAACGAATCAATGGACAAAGGTTTAATCTCCAATATATATATACAGCTCATGCAGCTTAATATTAATACAACAAACAACCCAATACAAAAATGGGCAGAAGATCTAAATAGACGTTTCTTCAAAGAATACACAGAGATGGCCAAGACGCACATGAAAAGCTGCTCAACATCACTAATTATTAGAGAAATGCAAATCAAAACTACAATGAGGTAAGACCTCACACCTGTTAGAATCGGCATCATCAGATAATCTACAAACAACAAATTCTGGGGAGGGTGTGGACAAAAGGAACCCTCTACCGCTCTTGGTGGGAATGTAAATTGATACAGTCACTATGGAGAACAGTATGGAGGTTCCCTTAAAAAACTAAAAAGAGAATTACCATAGGATCCAGCAATCCCACTTCTGGGCATATACCCAGAGAAAATCATAAATCACAAAGACACATTCACCACAATGTTCATTGCAGCACTATTTACAATAGCCAGGTAATGGAAGCAACTTAAATGGCCACAGACAGACGAATGGATAAAGATGTGGTACATATATATAATGGAATATTACTCAGCCATAAAAAGGAATGAAACTGGGTCATTTGTAGAGAAGTTGATGGATCTAGAGACTGTCATACAGAGTGAAGTAAGTCAGAAAGAGAAAAACAAATATTGTATATTAATGCCTATATGTGGAACCTAGAAAAATGCTACAGATGAACTGGTTTGCAGGGCAGAAATAGAGACACAGAGGTAGAGAACAAACGTATGGACACAAAGTGGGGGAAGCCATGGGGTGGTGGTGGTGGGATGAGTTGGGAGATTGGGATTGACCTGTATACATGTCTATGCATAAAATAGATAACTAATAATAACCTACTGTATAAAAAAAATAAATAAAATTAAATTTCAAAGATTTTAAAAATAAAATGTAAAAATAAAACAGAAAATATGTTCTTCCATTCACACTGATGTATTTATAAGAATGAATTATTTCCATGCTTATATCCATAAATACATAAAAGAGGAATAAAATCTAACTTGAACCAAAAAAGCAAAAAAAAAAACTAATCCTAACAGTTATACAGAGGAAAACACTACCAAGGCACTTGCTCCAGTGGTAAACAATTCTGAAGTTGGTCAGAGGTGTGGAATCATCTCCCATAGAGCCAGCAGCCCCGCCCGCCCACGCAAGGAGCGTCCTTATTGCAAAGCTGGGGGACCGTGCCCAGGCCTCTGTGAGTAAACGTGAGCTGAGCCCCAGGCCAGCTGCTGCTGAACTGTTCCCACCCTTCCCAGGTGAAACACCTGAATATGTACAAGGGCTTGAAAGCCTAGAGGAAGGGCCGTGGAGCCACACCAGCGACAGCACGCAGGCCACCTTGGTGCCTGCAGGTCAGCCAGGATGGTCCTGGCCACGGGCGCTCTTCTGGAAGCTTTCCATTGCCCTGCCTGAGATACCCCTCCTCTCCCGGCCCCCACTCCTTTTTTTCCTTCCTCACCTCAGCCCGGAGAGATATTCCAGTGGAAGTTATGGGTGACACATCCTCTTCTTTACAGGTGGCAGCCTGGCAACTCCTGCAGAAAGTCCAGCAGAGCCCCACTCACACCGGGCCACCCACAAAGCCGTGGACCCTCACACCCTCCCACCAGCACAGCCCCGAGACTGCTGACGGGGCAGAGAATATGGAGTCAGGCACAGCTGCAGGGGCTATTGCTGCCTGGAGTGCTGTTTATATTGACCTCAACCCAGGCACACCTGGGGAGGGCTTGCCGGCAGGGTCAGGCTGCCCAGGTCAGCTAATCCTCAGCCCTCGGGGAATCACATGGCAGAAAATGGACCTCGCTAAGACAGAATATTCGCCAACGAAAAGAAGCACACAATGCCATTTGCAGCACCGTAGATGAGTCTAGAGGTAATCACGTGACTTGGAGTAAGTCAGAAAGTGAAAGACACATATCATATCATTTATAGGTGTTACCTATAAATTGATACCAGGGCAGATATTTCCACGGAGAAGGGCAATCACATATTCATTAAACAAACTTATGGTTCACCAAAGGAAAGGTGTGAGGATTGAATTCATTATGATATTGGGGTTAACAGACATATACAAACACAGTAGACATATATAATCACCAAAGACCTACGGAGTACCAAGAGAAGACTACTCAACATTCTGTCATGACGTACATGAGAAAAGGATCCCAGGAAGAACAGACATATGTATATGTGTAAAAGAACCACCTCTTGCACACCTACAACAAGCTAAACGTTGTACTCAAACTTGCTGTAATAAAAAATAAAAAATTAAATTAAAAACACGAACAAGAAGTAGTGAGACAAACTTTAGGGGCTTTCTCCTGGCACATTCTGTTCTAAATTCCAATCTAGAATGCGACTTCCATTGAGGCTCTGCTGCCCTAGTAACCAGATTGGGTAAGGGAGAACTGCTGCCACCTTGTGGCCGTTTCACACAACAGCAGCTTTAATCCCAGCGCTAATGGTCAGTGGATATTCCAAATCATTACAGGCCTGTAAATGACACCTGCCCTGAAAACAAATCCTGGGGTCATATATCGAGCAAAAAATTCAAAAGACGTCCATATTTCAAAACGACAGTTTCAAGAGGCATATTTCACGCACATTAGTGTTCTGCTTCTTTTGCTTTCTTTCTTTCTTTGTTAAAAAAACGGGAATGGAAAAAGGTAACCCTCAGAAGGGGCGAAAACGTTCACAAACGAATCAATGGACAAAGGTTTAATCTCCAATATATATATACAGCTCATGCAGCTTAATATTAATACAACAAACAACCCAATACAAAAATGGGCAGAAGATCTAAATAGACGTTTCTTCAAAGAATACACAGAGATGGCCAAGACGCACATGAAAAGCTGCTCAACATCACTAATTATTAGAGAAATGCAAATCAAAACTACAATGAGGTAAGACCTCACACCTGTTAGAATCGGCATCATCAGATAATCTACAAACAACAAATTCTGGGGAGGGTGTGGACAAAAGGAACCCTCTTCCGCTATTGGTGGGAATGTAAATTGATACAGTCACTATGGAGAACAGTATGGAGGTTCCTTTAAAAAACTAAAAAGAGAATTACCATAGGATCCAGCAATCCCACTTCTGGGCATATACCCAGAGAAAACCAAAAATCACAAAGACACATTCACCACAATGTTCATTGCAGCACTATTTACAATAGCCAGGTAATGGAAGCAACCTAAATGCCCACAGACAGACGAATGGATAAAGATGTGGTACATATATAAAATGGAATATTACTCAGCCATAAAAAGGAATGAAACTGGGTCATTTGTAGAGAAGTTGATGGATCTAGAGACTGTCATACAGAGTGAAGTAAGTCAGAAAGAGAAAAACAAATATTGTATATTAATGCCTATATGTGGAACCTAGAAAAATGCTACAGATGAACTGGTTTGCAGGGCAGAAATAGAGACACAGAGGTAGAGAACAAACGTATGGACACAAAGTGGGGGAAGCCATGGGGTGGTGGTGGTGGGATGAGTTGCCAGATTGCGATTGACCTGTATACATGTCTATGCATAAAATAGATAACTAATAATAACCTAGTGTATAAAAAAATAAATAAAATTAAATTTCAAAAATTTTAAAAATAAAATGTAAAAATAAAACAGAAAAAATGTTCTTCCATTCACACTGATGTATTTATAAGAATGAATTATTTCCATGCTTATATCTATAAATACATAAAAGAGGAATAAAATCTAACTTGAACCAAAAAAGAAAAAAAAAACTGAACCTAACAGTTATACAGAGGAAAACACTACCAAGGCACTTGCTCCAGTGGTAAACAATTCTGAAATTGGTCAGAGGTGGGGAATCATCTCCCATACAGCCAGCAGCCCCCCCGCCCACGCAAAGAGCGTCCTTATTGCAAAGCTGGGGGACCGTGCCGAGGCCTCTGTGAGTAAACGTGAGCTGAGCCCCAGGCCAGCCGCTGCTGAACTGTTCCCACCCTTCCCAGGTGAAACACCTGAATATGTACAAGGGCTTGAAAGCCTAGAGGAAGGGCCGTGGAGCCACACCAGCGAAAGCACGCAGGCCAACTTGGTGCCTGCAGGTCAGCCAGGATGGTCCTGGCCACGGGCGCTCTTCTGGAAGCTTTCCATTGCCCTGCCTGAGATACCCCTCCTGTCCCGGCCCCCACTCCATTTTTTCCTTACTCACCTCAGCCCGGAGAGATACTCCAGTGGAAGTTATGGGTGACACATCCTCTTCTTTACAGGTGGCAGCCTGGCAACTACTGCAGAAAGTCCAGCAGAGCCCCACTCACACTGGGCCACCCACAAAGCCGTGGACCCTCGCACCCTCCCACCAGCACAGCCCCGAGACTGCTGACGGGGCAGAGAATATGGAGTCAGGCACAGCTGCAGGGGCTACTGCTGCCTGGAGCGCTGTTTATATTGACGTCAACCCAGGCACACCTGGGGAGGGCTTGCCGGCAGGGTCAGGCTGCCCAGGTCAGCTAATCCTCAGCCCTCAGGGAATCACATTGCAGAAAATGGACCTCGCTAAGACAGAATATTAGCCAAGGAAAAAAAGCACACAATGCCATTTGCAGCACCGTAGATGAGTCTAGAGGTAATCACGTGACTTGGAGTAAGTCAGAAAGTGAAAGACACATATCATATCATATCAGTTATAGGTGTTACCTATAAATTCATACCAGGGCAGATATTTCCACGGAGAAGGGCAATCACAGATTCATTAAACAAACTTATGGTTCACCAACGGAAAGGTGTGAGGATTGAATTCATTATGATATTGGGGTTAACAGACATATACAAACACAGTAGACGTATATAATCACCAAAGACCTACGGAGTACCAAGAGAAGACTACTCAATATTCTGTCATAACCAACATGGGAAAAGGATCCCAGGAAGAACAGACATATGTATATGTGTAAAAGAACCACCTCTTGCACACCTACAACAAGCTAAACGTTGTACTCAAACTTGATGTAATAAAAAATAAAAAAATTAAAAACACGAACAAGAAGTAGTGAGACAAACTTGAGGGGCTTTCTCCTGGCACATTCCGTTCTAAATTCCAATCTAGAACGCGACTTCCATTGCGTCTCTGCTGCCCTAGTATCCAGATTTGGTAAGGGAGAACTGCGGCCACCTTGTGGCCGTTTCACACAACAGCAGCTTTAATCCCAGCGCTAATGGTCAGTGGATATTCCAAATCATTTCAGGCCTGTAAATGACACCTGCCCTGAAAACAAATCCTGGGGTCATATATCGACCAAAAAATTCAAAAGACGTCCATATTTCAAAACGACAGTTTCAAGAGGCATATTTCACGCACATTAGTGTTCTGCTTCTTTTGATTTCTTTCTTTCTTTGTTAAAAAAACGGGAATGGAAAAAGGCAACCCTCAGAATGGGCGAAAACTTTCACAAACGAATCAATGGACAAAGGTTTAATCTCCAATATATATAAACAGCTCATGCAGCTTAATATTAATAAAACAAACAACCCAATACAAAAATGGGCAGAAGATCTAAATAGACGTTTCTTCAAAGAAGACACAGAGATGGCCAAGACACACATGAAAAGCTGCTCAACATCACTAATTATTAGAGAAATGCAAATCAAAACTACAATGAGGTAAGACCTCACACCTGTTAGAATCGGCATCATCAGATAATCTACAAACAACAAATTCTGGGGAGGGTGTGGACAAAAGGAACCCTCTACCGCTCTTGGTGGGAATGTAAATTGATACAGTCACTATGGAGAACAGTATGGAGGTTCCCTTAAAAAACTAAAAAGAGAATTACCATAGGATCCAGCAATCCCACTTCTGGGCATATACCCAGAGAAAATCATAAATCACAAAGACACATTCACCACAATGTTCATTGCAGCACTATTTACAATAGCCAGGTAATGGAAGCAACCTAAATGGCCACAGACAGACGAATGGATAAAGATGTGGTACATATATATAATGGAATATTACTCAGCCATAAAAAGGAATGAAACTGGGTCATTTGTAGAGAAGTTGATGGATCTAGAGACTGTCATACAGAGTGAAGTAAGTCAGAAAGAGAAAAACAAATATTGTATATTAATGCCTATATGTGGAACCTAGAAAAATGCTACAGATGAACTGGTTTGCAGGGCAGAAATAGAGACACAGAGGTAGAGAACAAACGTATGGACACAAAGTGGGGGAAGCCATGGGGTGGTGGTGGTGGGATGAGTTGGGAGATTGGGATTGACCTGTATACATGTCTATGCATAAAATAGATAACTAATAATAACCTACTGTATAAAAAAAATAAATAAAATTAAATTTCAAAAATTTTAAAAATAAAATGTAAAAATAAAACAGAAAAAATGTTCTTCCATTCACACTGATGTATTTATAAGAATGAATTATTTCCATGCTTATATCCATAAATACATAAAAGAGGAATAAAATCTAACTTGAACCAAAAAAGCAAAAAAAAAAACTAATCCTAACAGTTATACAGAGGAAAACACTACCAAGGCACTTGCTCCAGTGGTAAACAATTCTGAAGTTGGTCAGAGGTGGGGAATCATGTCCCATAGAGCCAGCAGCCCCGCCCGCCCACGCAAGGAGCGTCCTTATTGCAAAGCTGGGGGACCGTGCCCAGGCCTCTGTGAGTAAACGTGAGCTGAGCCCCAGGCCAGCTGCTGCTGAACTGTTCCCACCCTTCCCAGGTGAAACACCTGAATATGTACAAGGGCTTGAAAGCCTAGAGGAAGGGCCGTGGAGCCACACCAGCGACAGCACGCAGGCCACCTTGGTGCCTGCAGGTCAGCCAGGATGGTCCTGGCCACGGGCGCTCTTCTGGAAGCTTTCCATTGCCCTGCCTGAGATACCCCTCCTCTCCCGGCCCCCACTCCTTTTTTTCCTTCCTCACCTCAGCCCGGAGAGATATTCCAGTGGAAGTTATGGGTGACACATCCTCTTCTTTACAGGTGGCAGCCTGGCAACTCCTGCAGAAAGTCCAGCAGAGCCCCACTCACACCGGGCCACCCACAAAGCCGTGGACCCTCACACCCTCCCACCAGCACAGCCCCGAGACTGCTGACGGGGCAGAGAATATGGAGTCAGGCACAGCTGCAGGGGCTATTGCTGCCTGGAGTGCTGTTTATATTGACCTCAACCCAGGCACACCTGGGGAGGGCTTGCCGGCAGGGTCAGGCTGCCCAGGTCAGCTAATCCTCAGCCCTCGGGGAATCACATTGCAGAAAATGGACCTCGCTAAGACAGAATATTCGCCAACGAAAAGAAGCACACAATGCCATTTGCAGCACCGTAGATGAGTCTAGAGGTAATCACGTGACTTGGAGTAAGTCAGAAAGTGAAAGACACATATCATATCATATCACTTATAGGTGTTACCTATAAATTGATACCAGGGCAGATATTTCCACGGAGAAGGGCAATCACAGATTCATTAAACAAACTTATGGTTCACCAAAGGAAAGGTGTGAGGATTGAATTCATTATGATATTGGGGTTAACAGACATATACAAACACAGTAGACGTATATAATCACCAAAGACCTACGGAGTACCAAGAGAAGACTACTCAACATTCTGTCATAACGAACATGGGAAAAGGATCCCAGGAAGAACAGACATATGTATATGTGTAAAAGAACCACCTCTTGCACACCTACAACAAGCTAAACGTTGTACTCAAACTTGCTGTAATAAAAAATAAAAAATTAAATTAAAAACACGAACAAGAATTAGTGAGAAAAACTTGAGGGGCTTTCTCCTGGTACATTCCGTTCTACATTCCAATCTACAACGCGACTTCCATTGAGGCTCTGCTGCCCTAGTAACCAGATTTGGTAAGGGAGAAATGCTGCCACCTTGTGGCCGTTTCACACAACAGCAGCTTTAATCCCAGCGCTAATGGTCAGTGGATATTCCAAATCATTACAGGCCTGTAAATGACCCCTGCCCTGAAAACCAATCCTGGGGTCATTTATCGACCAAAAAATTCAAAAGACGTCCATATTTCAAAACGACAGTTTCAAGAGGCATATTTCACGCACATTAGTGTTCTGCTTCTTTTGATTTCATTCCTTCTTTGTTAAAAAAACGTGAATGGAAAAAGGCAACCCTCAGAATGGGCGAAAACTTTCACAAACGAATCAATGGACAAAGGTTAAATCTCCAATATATATGAACAGCTCATGCAGCTTAATATTAATACAACAAACAACCCAATACAAAAATGGGCAGAAGATCTAAATAGACGTTTCTTCAAAGAAGACACACAGATGGCCAAGACGCACATGAAAAGCTGCTCAACATCACTAATTATTAGAGAAATGCAAATCAAAACTACAATGAGGTAAGACCTCACACCTGTTAGAATCGGCATCATCAGATAATCTACAAGCAACAAATTCTGGGGAGGGTGTGGACAAAAGGAACCCTCTTCCGCTCTTGGTGGGAATGTAAATTGATACAGTCACTATGGAGAACAGTATGGAGGTTTCCTTAAAAAACTAAAAAGAGAATTACCATAGGATCCAGCAATCCCACTTCTGGGCATATACCCAGAGAAAACCATAAATCACAAAGACACATTCACCACAATGTTCATTGCAGCACTATTTACAATAGCCAGGTAATGGAAGCAACCTAAATGCCCACAGACAGACGAATGGATAAAGATGTGGTACATATATAAAATGGAATATTACTCAGCCATAAAAAGGAATGAAACTGGGTCATTTGTAGAGAAGTTGATGGATCTAGAGACTGTCATACAGAGTGAAGTAAGTCAGAAAGAGAAAAACAAATATTGTATATTAATGCCTATATGTGGAACCTAGAAAAATGCTACAGATGAACTGGTTTGCAGGGCAGAAATAGAGACACAGAGGTAGAGAACAAACGTATGGACACAAAGTGGGGGAAGCCATGGGGTTGTGGTGGTGGGATGAGTAGGGAGATTGGGATTGACCTGTATACATGTCTATGCATAAAATAGATAACTAATAATAACCTACTGTATAAAAAAAATAAATAAAATTAAATTTCAAAAATTTTAAAAATAAAATGTAAAAATAAAACAGAAAATATGTTCTTCCATTCACACTGATGTATTTATAAGAATGAATTATTTCCATGCTTATATCCATAAATACATAAAAGAGGAATAAAATCTAACTTGAACCAAAAAAGCAAAAAAAAAACTAAACCTAACAGTTATACAGAGGAAAACACTACCAAGGCACTTGCTCCAGTGGTAAACAATTCTGAAATTGGTCAAAGGTGGGGAATCATCTCCCATAGAGCCAGCAGCCCCGCCCGCCCACGCAAGGAGCGTCCTTATTGCAAAGCTGGGGGACCGTGCCGAGGCCTCTGTGAGTAAACGTGAGCTGAGCCCCAGGCCAGCTGCTGCTGAACTGTTCCCACCCTTCCCAGGTGAAACACCTGAATATGTACAAGGGCTTGAAAGCCTAGAGGAAGGGCCGTGGAGCCACACCAGCGACAGCACGCAGGCCACCTTGGTGCCTGCAGGTCAGCCAGGATGGTCCTGGCCACGGGCGCTCTTCTGGAAGCTTTCCATTGCGCTGCCTGAGATACCCCTCCTGTCCCGGCCCCCACTCCTTTTTTTCCTTCCTCACCTCAGCCCGGAGAGATATTCCAGTGGAAGTTATGGGTGACACATCCTCTTCTTTACAGGTGGCAGCCTGGCAACTCCTGCAGAAAGTCCAGCAGAGCCCCACTCACACCGGGCCACCCACAAAGCCGTGGACCCTCACACCCTCCCACCAGCACAGCCCCGAGGCTGCTGACGGGGCAGAGAATATGGAGTCAGGCACAGCTGCAGGGGCTATTGCTGCCTGGAGTGCTGTTTATATTGACCTCAAACCAGGCACACCTGGGGAGGGCTTGCCGGCAGGGTCAGGCTGCCCAGGTCAGCTAATCCTCAGCCCTCAGGGAATCACATTGCAGAAAATGGACCTCGCTAAGACAGAATATTCGCCAACGAAAAGAAGCACACAATGCCATTTGCAGCACCGTAGATGAGTCTAGAGGTAATCACGTGACTTGGAGTAAGTCAGAAAGTGAAAGACACATATCATATCATATCACTTATAGGTGTTACCTATAAATTGATACCAGGGCAGATATTTCCACAGAGAAGGGCAATCACAGATTCATTAAACAAACTTATGGTTCAACAAAGGAAAGGTGTGAGGATTGAATTCATTACGATATTGGGGTTAACAGAAATATACAAACACAGTAGACATATATAATCACCAAAGACCTACGGAGTACCAAGAGAAGACTACTCAACATTCTGTCATAACGTACATGGGAAAAGGATCCCAGGAAGAACAGACATATGTATATGTGTAAAAGAGCAACCTCTTGCACACCTACAACAAGCTAAACGTTGTACTCAAAGTTGCTGTAATAAAAAATAAAAAATTAAATTAAAAACACGAACAAGAATTAGTGAGAAAAACTTGAGGGGCTTTCTCCTGGTACATTCCGTTCTACATTCCAATCTAGAACGCGACTTCCATTGAGGCTCTGCTGCCCTAGTAACCAGATTTGGTAAGGGAGTACTGCTGCCACCTTGTGGCCGTTTCACACAACAGCAGCTTTAATCCCAGCGCTAATGGTCAGTGGATATTCCAAATCATTACAGGCCTGTAAATGACCCCTGCCCTGAAAACCAATCCTGGGGTCATTTATCGACCAAAAAATTCAAAAGACGTCCATATTTCAAAACGACAGTTTCAAGAGGCATATTTCACGCACATTAGTGTTCTGCTTCTTTTGATTTCATTCCTTCTTTGTTAAAAAAACGGGAATGGAAAAAGGCAACCCTCAGAATGGGCGAAAACTTTCACAAACGAATCAATGGACAAAGGTTTAATCTCCAATATATATGAACAGCTCATGCAGCTTAATATTAATACAACAAACAACCCAATACAAAAATGGGCAGAAGATCTAAATAGACGTTTCTTCAAAGAAGACACAGAGATGGCCAAGACGCACATGAAAAGCTGCTCAACATCACTAATTATTAGAGAAATGCAAATCAAAACTACAATGAGGTAAGACCTCACACCTGTTAGAATCGGCATCATCAGATAATCTACAAACAACAAATTCTGGGGAGGGTGTGGACAAAAGGAACCCTCTTCCGCTCTTGGTGGGAATGTAAATTGATACAGTCACTATGGAGAACAGTATGGATGTTCCCTTAAAAAACTAAAAAGAGAATTACCATAGGATCCAGCAATCCCACTTCTGGGCATTTACCCAGAGAAAATCATAAATCACAGAGACACATTCACCACAATGTTCATTGCAGCACTATTTACAATAGCCAGGTAATGGAAGCAACCTAAATGGCCACAGACAGACGAATGGATAAAGATGTGGTACATATATAAAATGGAATATTACTCAGCCATAAAAAGGAATGAAACTGGGTCATTTGTAGAGAAGTTGATGGATCTAGAGACTGTCATACAGAGTGAAGTAAGTCAGAAAGAGAAAAACAAATATTGTATATTAATGCCTATATGTGGAACCTAGAAAAATGCTACAGATGAACTGGTTTGCAGGGCAGAAATAGAGACACAGAGGTAGAGAACAAACGTATGGACACAAAGTGGGGGAAGCCATGGGGTGGTGGTGGTGGGATGAGTTGGGAGATTGGGATTGACCTGTATACATGTCTATGCATAAAATAGATAACTAATAATAACCTACTGTATAAAAAAATAAATAAAATTAAATTTCAAAGATTTTAAAAATAAAATGTAAAAATAAAACAGAAAATATGTTCTTCCATTCACACTGATGTATTTATAAGAATGAATTATTTCCATGCTTATATCCATAAATACATAAAAGAGGAATAAAATCTAACTTGAACCAAAAAAGCAAAAAAAAAAAACTAAACCTAACAGTTATACAGAGGAAAACACTACCAAGGCACTTGCTCCAGTGGTAAACAATTCTGAAATTGGTCAGAGGTGGGGAATCATCTCCCATAGAGCCAGCAGCCCCGCCCGCCCACGCAAGGAGCGTCCTTATTGCAAAGCTGGGGGACCGTGCCCAGGCCTCTGTGAGTAAACGTGAGCTGAGCCCCAGGCCAGCTGCTGCTGAACTGTTCCCACCCTTCCCAGGTGAAACACCTGAATATGTACAAGGGCTTGAAAGCCTAGAGGAAGGGCCGTGGAGCCACACCAGCGACAGCACGCAGGCCACCTTGGTGCCTGCAGGTCAGCCAGGATGGTCCTGGCCACGGGCGCTCTTCTGGAAGCTTTCCATTGCCCTGCCTGAGATACCCCTCCTGTCCCGGCCCCCACTCCTTTTTTTCCTTCCTCACCTCAGCCCGGAGAGATATTCCAGTGGAAGTTATGGGTGACACATCCTCTTCTTTACAGGTGGCAGCCTGGCAACTCCTGCAGAAAGTCCAGCAGAGCCCCACTCACACCGGGCCACCCACAAAGCCGTGGACCCTCACACCCTCCCACCAGCACAGCCCCGAGACTGCTGACGGGGCAGAGAATATGGAGTCAGGCACAGCTGCAGGGGCTATTGCTGCCTGGAGTGCTGTTTATATTGACCTCAACCCAGGCACACCTGGGGAGGGCTTGCCGGCAGGGTCAGGCTGCCCAGGTCAGCTAATCCTCAGCCCTCGGGGAATCACATTGCAGAAAATGGACCTCGCTAAGACAGAATATTCGCCAACGAAAAGAAGCACACAATGCCATTTGCAGCACCGTAGATGAGTCTAGAGGTAATCACGTGACTTGGAGTAAGTCAGAAAGTGAAAGACACATATCATATCATATCACTTATAGGTGTTACCTATAAATTGATACCAGGGCAGATATTTCCACGGAGAAGGGCAATCACAGATTCATTAAACAAACTTATGGTTCACCAAAGGAAAGGTGTGAGGATTGAATTCATTATGATATTGGGGTTAACAGACATATACAAACACAGTAGACGTATATAATCACCAAAGACCTACGGAGTACCAAGAGAAGACTACTCAACATTCTGTCATAACGAACATGGGAAAAGGATCCCAGGAAGAACAGACATATGTATATGTGTAAAAGAACCACCTCTTGCACACCTACAACAAGCTAAACGTTGTACTCAAACTTGCTGTAATAAAAAATAAAAAATTAAATTAAAAACACGAACAAGAATTAGTGAGAAAAACTTGAGGGGCTTTCTCCTGGTACATTCCGTTCTACATTCCAATCTAGAACGCGACTTCCATTGAGGCTCTGCTGCCCTAGTAACCAGATTTGGTAAGGGAGAACTGCTGCCACCTTGTGGCCGTTTCACACAACAGCAGCTTTAATCCCAGCGCTAATGGTCAGTGGATATTCCAAATCATTACAGGCCTGTAAATGACCCCTGCCCTGAAAACCAATCCTGGGGTCATTTATCGACCAAAAAATTCAAAAGACGTCCATATTTCAAAACGACAGTTTCAAGAGGCATATTTCACGCACATTAGTGTTCTGCTTCTTTTGATTTCTTTCTTTCTTTGTTAAAAAAACGGGAATGGAAAAAGGCAACCCTCAGAATGGGCGAAAACTTTCACAAACGAATCAATGGACAAAGGTTTAATCTCCAATATATATAAACAGCTCATGCAGCTTAATATCAATAAAACAAACAACCCAATACAAAAATGGGCAGAAGATCTAAATAGACGTTTCTTCAAAGAAGACACAGAGATGGCCAAGACGCACATGAAAAGCTGCTCAACATCACTAATTATTAGAGAAATGCAAATCAAAACTACAATGAGGTAAGACCTCACACCTGTTAGAATCGGCATCATCAGATAATCTACAAACAACAAATTCTGGGGAGGGTGTGGACAAAAGGAACCCTCTTCCGCTATTGGTGGGAATGTAAATTGATACAGTCACTATGGAGAACAGTATGGAGGTTCCTTTAAAAAACTAAAAAGAGAATTACCATAGGATCCAGCAATCCCACTTCTGGGCATATACCCAGAGAAAACCATAAATCACAGAGACACATTCACCACAATGTTCATTGCAGCACTATTTACAATAGCCAGGTAATGGAAGCAACCTAAATGCCCACAGACAGACGAATGGATAAAGATGTGGTACATATATAAAATGGAATATTACTCAGCCATAAAAAGGAATGAAACTGGGTCATTTGTAGAGAAGTTGATGGATCTAGAGACTGTCATACAGAGTGAAGTAAGTCAGAAAGAGAAAAACAAATATTGTATATTAATGCCTATATGTGGAACCTAGAAAAATGCTACAGATGAACTGGTTTGCAGGGCAGAAATAGAGACACAGAGGTAGAGAACAAACGTATGGACACAAAGTGGGGGAAGCCATGGGGTGGTGGTGGTGGGATGAGTTGGGAGATTGGGATTGACCTGTATACATGTCTATGCATAAAATAGATAACTAATAATAACCTACTGTATAAAAAAATAAATAAAATTAAATTTCAAAAATTTTAAAAATAAAATGTAAAAATAAAACAGAAAAAATGTTCTTCCATTCACACTGATGTATTTATAAGAATGAATTATTTCCATGCTTATATCCATAAATACATAAAAGAGGAATAAAATCTAACTTGAACCAAAAAAGAAAAAATAAAACTGAACCTAACAGTTATACAGAGGAAAACACTACCAAGGCACTTGCTCCAGTGGTAAACAATTCTGAAATTGGTCAGAGGTGGGGAATCATCTCCCATAGAGCCAGCAGCCCCGCCCGCCCACGCAAGGAGCGTCCTTATTGCAAAGCTGGGGGACCGTGCCGAGGCCTCTGTGAGTAAACGTGAGCTGAGCCCCAGGCCAGCTGCTGCTGAACTGTTCCCACCCTTCCCAGGTGAAACACCTGAATATGTACAAGGGCTTGAAAGCCTAGAGGAAGGGCCGTGGAGCCACACCAGCGACAGCACGCAGGCCACCTTGGTGCCTGCAGGTCAGCCAGGATGGTCCTGGCCACGGGCGCTCTTCTGGAAGCTTTCCATTGCCCTGCCTGAGATACCCCTCCTGTCCCGGGCCCCACTCCTTTTTTTCCTTCCTCACCTCAGCCCGGAGAGATATTCCAGTGGAAGTTATGGGTGACACATCCTCTTCTTTACAGGTGGCAGCCTGGCAACTCCTGCAGAAAGTCCAGCAGAGCCCCACTCACACCGGGCCACCCACAAAGCCGTGGACCCTCACACCCTCCCACCAGCACAGCCCCGAGACTGCTGACGGGGCAGAGAATATGGAGTCAGGCACAGCTGCAGGGGCTATTGCTGCCTGGAGTGCTGTTTATATTGACCTCAACCCAGGCACACCTGGGGAGGGCTTGCCGGCAGGGTCAGGCTGCCCAGGTCAGCTAATCCTCAGCCCTCGGGGAATCACATTGCAGAAAATGGACCTCGCTAAGACAGAATATTCGCCAACGAAAAGAAGCACACAATGCCATTTGCAGCACCGTAGATGAGTCTAGAGGTAATCACGTGACTTGGAGTAAGTCAGAAAGTGAAAGACACATATCATATCATATCACTTATAGGTGTTACCTATAAATTGATACCAGGGCAGATATTTCCACGGAGAAGGGCAATCACAGATTCATTAAACAAACTTATGGTTCACCAAAGGAAAGGTGTGAGGATTGAATTCATTATGATATTGGGGTTAACAGACATATACAAACACAGTAGACGTATATAATCACCAAAGACCTACAGAGTACCAAGAGAAGACTACTCAACATTCTGTCATAACGAACATGGGAAAAGGATCCCAGGAAGAACAGACATATGTATATGTGTAAAAGAACCACCTCTTGCACACCTACAACAAGCTAAACGTTGTACTCAAACTTGCTGTAATAAAAAATAAAAAATTAAATTAAAAACACGAACAAGAATTAGTGAGAAAAACTTGAGGGGCTTTCTCCTGGTACATTCCGTTCTACATTCCAATCTACAACGCGACTTCCATTGAGGCTCTGCTGCCCTAGTAACCAGATTTGGTAAGGGAGAAATGCTGCCACCTTGTGGCCGTTTCACACAACAGCAGCTTTAATCCCAGCGCTAATGGTCAGTGGATATTCCAAATCATTACAGGCCTGTAAATGACCCCTGCCCTGAAAACCAATCCTGGGGTCATTTATCGACCAAAAAATTCAAAAGACGTCCATATTTCAAAACGACAGTTTCAAGAGGCATATTTCACGCACATTAGTGTTCTGCTTCTTTTGATTTCATTCCTTCTTTGTTAAAAAAACGGGAATGGAAAAAGACAACCCTCAGAATGGGCGAAAACTTTCACAAACGAATCAATGGACAAAGGTTAAATCTCCAATATATATGAACAGCTCATGCAGCTTAATATTAATACAACAAACAACCCAATACAAAAATGGGCAGAAGATCTAAATAGACGTTTCTTCAAAGAAGACACACAGATGGCCAAGACGCACATGAAAAGCTGCTCAACATCACTAATTATTAGAGAAATGCAAATCAAAACTACAATGAGGTAAGACCTCACACCTGTTAGAATCGGCATCATCAGATAATCTACAAGCAACAAATTCTGGGGAGGGTGTGGACAAAAGGAACCCTCTTCCGCTCTTGGTGGGAATGTAAATTGATACAGTCACTATGGAGAACAGTATGGAGATTTCCTTAAAAAACTAAAAAGAGAATTACCATAGGATCCAGCAATCCCACTTCTGGGCATATACCCAGAGAAAACCATAAATCACAAAGACACATTCACCACAATGTTCATTGCAGCACTATTTACAATAGCCAGGTAATGGAAGCAACCTAAATGGCCACAGACAGACGAATGGATAAAGATGTGGTACATATATAAAATGGAATATTACTCAGCCATAAAAAGGAATGAAACTGGGTCATTTGTAGAGAAGTTGATGGATCTAGAGACTGTCATACAGAGTGAAGTAAGTCAGAAAGAGAAAAACAAATATTGTATATTAATGCCTATATGTGGAACCTAGAAAAATGCTACAGATGAACTGGTTTGCAGGGCAGAAATAGAGACACAGAGGTAGAGAACAAACGTATGGACACAAAGTGGGGGAAGCCATGGGGTTGTGGTGGTGGGATGAGTAGGGAGATTGGGATTGACCTGTATACATGTCTATGCATAAAATAGATAACTAATAATAACCTACTGTATAAAAAAAATAAATAAAATTAAATTTCAAAAATTTTAAAAATAAAATGTAAAAATAAAACAGAAAATATGTTCTTCCATTCACACTGATGTATTTATAAGAATGAATTATTTCCATGCTTATATCCATAAATACATAAAAGAGGAATAAAATCTAACTTGAACCAAAAAAGCAAAAAAAAAACTAAACCTAACAGTTATACAGAGGAAAACACTACCAAGGCACTTGCTCCAGTGGTAAACAATTCTGAAATTGGTCAAAGGTGGGGAATCATCTCCCATAGAGCCAGCAGCCCCGCCCGCCCACGCAAGGAGCGTCCTTATTGCAAAGCTGGGGGACCGTGCCGAGGCCTCTGTGAGTAAACGTGAGCTGAGCCCCAGGCCAGCTGCTGCTGAACTGTTCCCACCCTTCCCAGGTGAAACACCTGAATATGTACAAGGGCTTGAAAGCCTAGAGGAAGGGCCGTGGAGCCACACCAGCGACAGCACGCAGGCCACCTTGGTGCCTGCAGGTCAGCCAGGATGGTCCTGGCCACGGGCGCTCTTCTGGAAGCTTTCCATTGCCCTGCCTGAGATACCCCTCCTGTCCCGGCCCCCACTCCTTTTTTTCCTTCCTCACCTCAGCCCGGAGAGATATTCCAGTGGAAGTTATGGGTGACACATCCTCTTCTTTACAGGTGGAAGCCTGGCAACTCCTGCAGAAAGTCCAGCAGAGCCCCACTCACACCGGGCCACCCACAAAGCCGTGGACCCTCACACCCTCCCACCAGCACAGCCCCGAGGCTGCTGACGGGGCAGAGAATATGGAGTCAGGCACAGCTGCAGGGGCTATTGCTGCCTGGAGTGCTGTTTATATTGACCTCAAACCAGGCACACCTGGGGAGGGCTTGCCGGCAGGGTCAGGCTGCCCAGGTCAGCTAATCCTCAGCCCTCGGGGAATCACATTGCAGAAAATGGACCTCGCTAAGACAGAATATTCGCCAACGAAAAGAAGCACACAATGCCATTTGCAGCACCGTAGATGAGTCTAGAGGTAATCACGTGACTTGGAGTAAGTCAGAAAGTGAAAGACACATATCATATCATTTATAGGTGTTACCTATAAATTGATACCAGGGCAGATATTTCCACGGAGAAGGGCAATCACATATTCATTAAACAAACTTATGGTTCACCAAAGGAAAGGTGTGAGGATTGAATTCATTATGATATTGGGGTTAACAGACATATACAAACACAGTAGACATATATAATCACCAAAGACCTACGGAGTACCAAGAGAAGACTACTCAACATTCTGTCATGACGTACATGAGAAAAGGATCCCAGGAAGAACAGACATATGTATATGTGTAAAAGAACCACCTCTTGCACACCTACAACAAGCTAAACGTTGTACTCAAACTTGCTGTAATAAAAAATAAAAAATTAAATTAAAAACACGAACAAGAAGTAGTGAGACAAACTTTAGGGGCTTTCTCCTGGCACATTCTGTTCTAAATTCCAATCTAGAATGCGACTTCCATTGAGGCTCTGCTGCCCTAGTAACCAGATTGGGTAAGGGAGAACTGCTGCCACCTTGTGGCCGTTTCACACAACAGCAGCTTTAATCCCAGCGCTAATGGTCAGTGGATATTCCAAATCATTACAGGCCTGTAAATGACACCTGCCCTGAAAACAAATCCTGGGGTCATATATCGAGCAAAAAATTCAAAAGACGTCCATATTTCAAAACGACAGTTTCAAGAGGCATATTTCACGCACATTAGTGTTCTGCTTCTTTTGCTTTCTTTCTTTCTTTGTTAAAAAAACGGGAATGGAAAAAGGTAACCCTCAGAAGGGGCGAAAACGTTCACAAACGAATCAATGGACAAAGGTTTAATCTCCAATATATATATACAGCTCATGCAGCTTAATATTAATACAACAAACAACCCAATACAAAAATGGGCAGAAGATCTAAATAGACGTTTCTTCAAAGAATACACAGAGATGGGCAAGACGCACATGAAAAGCTGCTCAACATCACTAATTATTAGAGAAATGCAAATCAAAACTACAATGAGGTAAGACCTCACACCTGTTAGAATCGGCATCATCAGATAATCTACAAACAACAAATTCTGGGGAGGGTGTGGACAAAAGGAACCCTCTTCCGCTATTGGTGGGAATGTAAATTGATACAGTCACTATGGAGAACAGTATGGAGGTTCCTTTAAAAAACTAAAAAGAGAATTACCATAGGATCCAGCAATCCCACTTCTGGGCATATACCCAGAGAAAACCAAAAATCACAAAGACACATTCACCACAATGTTCATTGCAGCACTATTTACAATAGCCAGGTAATGGAAGCAACCTAAATGCCCACAGACAGACGAATGGATAAAGATGTGGTACATATATAAAATGGAATATTACTCAGCCATAAAAAGGAATGAAACTGGGTCATTTGTAGAGAAGTTGATGGATCTAGAGACTGTCATACAGAGTGAAGTAAGTCAGAAAGAGAAAAACAAATATTGTATATTAATGCCTATATGTGGAACCTAGAAAAATGCTACAGATGAACTGGTTTGCAGGGCAGAAATAGAGACACAGAGGTAGAGAACAAACGTATGGACACAAAGTGGGGGAAGCCATGGGGTGGTGGTGGTGGGATGAGTTGCCAGATTGCGATTGACCTGTATACATGTCTATGCATAAAATAGATAACTAATAATAACCTAGTGTATAAAAAAATAAATAAAATTAAATTTCAAAAATTTTAAAAATAAAATGTAAAAATAAAACAGAAAAAATGTTCTTCCATACACACTGATGTATTTATAAGAATGAATTATTTCCATGCTTATATCTATAAATACATAAAAGAGGAATAAAATCTAACTTGAACCAAAAAAGAAAAAAAAAACTGAACCTAACAGTTATACAGAGGAAAACACTACCAAGGCACTTGCTCCAGTGGTAAACAATTCTGAAATTGGTCAGAGGTGGGGAATCATCTCCCATACAGCCAGCAGCCCCACCCGCCCACGCAAAGAGCGTCCTTATTGCAAAGCTGGGGGACCGTGCCGAGGCCTCTGTGAGTAAACGTGAGCTGAGCCCCAGGCCAGCCGCTGCTGAACTGTTCCCACCCTTCCCAGGTGAAACACCTGAATATGTACAAGGGCTTGAAAGCCTAGAGGAAGGGCCGTGGAGCCACACCAGCGAAAGCACGCAGGCCAACTTGGTGCCTGCAGGTCAGCCAGGATGGTCCTGGCCGCGGGCGCTCTTCTGGAAGCTTTCCATTGCCCTGCCTGAGATACCCCTCCTGTCCCGGCCCCCACTCCATTTTTTCCTTACTCACCTCAGCCCGGAGAGATACTCCAGTGGAAGTTATGGGTGACACATCCTCTTCTTTACAGGTGGCAGCCTGGCAACTACTGCAGAAAGTTCAGCAGAGCCCCACTCACACTGGGCCACCCAGAAAGCCGTGGACCCTCGCACCCTCCCACCAGCACAGCCCCGAGACTGCTGACGGGGCAGAGAATATGGAGTCAGGCACAGCTGCAGGGGCTACTGCTGCCTGGAGCGCTGTTTATATTGACGTCAACCCAGGCACACCTGGGGAGGGCTTGCCGGCAGGGTCAGGCTGCCCAGGTCAGCTAATCCTCAGTCCTCAGGGAATCACATTGCAGAAAATGGACCTCGCTAAGACAGAATATTAGCCAAGGAAAAAAAGCACACAATGCCATTTGCAGCACCGTAGATGAGTCTAGAGGTAATCACGTGACTTGGAGTAAGTCAGAAAGTGAAAGACACATATCATATCATATCAGTTATAGGTGTTACCTATAAATTCATACCAGGGCAGATATTTCCACGGAGAAGGGCAATCACAGATTCATTAAACAAACTTATGGTTCACCAACGGAAAGGTGTGAGGATTGAATTCATTATGATATTGGGGTTAACAGACATATACAAACACAGTAGACGTATATAATCACCAAAGACCCACGGAGTACCAAGAGAAGACTACTCAATATTCTGTCATAACCAACATGGGAAAAGGATCCCAGGAAGAACAGACATATGTATATGTGTAAAAGAACCACCTCTTGCACACCTACAACAAGGTAAACGTTGTACTCAAACTTGATGTAATAAAAAATAAAAAAATTAAATTAAAAACACGAACAAGAAGTAGTGAGACAAACTTGAGGGGCTTTCTCCTGGCACATTCCGTTCTAAATTCCAATCTAGAACGCGACTTCCATTGCGTCTCTGCTGCCCTAGTAACCAGATTTGGTAAGGGAGAACTGCGGCCACCTTGTGGCCGTTTCACACAACAGCAGCTTTAATCCCAGCGCTAATGGTCAGTGGATATTCCAAATCATTTCAGGCCTGTAAATGACACCTGCCCTGAAAACAAATCCTGGGGTCATATATCGACCAAAAAATTCAAAAGACGTCCATATTTCAAAACGACAGTTTCAAGAGGCATATTTCACGCACATTAGTGTTCTGCTTCTTTTGATTTCTTTCTTTCTTTGTTAAAAAAACGGGAATGGAAAAAGGCAACCCTCAGAATGGGCGAAAACTTTCACAAACGAATCAATGGACAAAGGTTTAATCTCCAATATATATAAACAGCTCATGCAGCTTAATATTAATAAAACAAACAACCCAATACAAAAATGGGCAGAAGATCTAAATAGACGTTTCTTCAAAGAAGACACAGAGATGGCCAAGACACACATGAAAAGCTGCTCAACATCACTAATTATTAGAGAAATGCAAATCAAAACTACAATGAGGTAAGACCTCACACCTGTTAGAATCGTCATCATCAGATAATCTACAAACAACAAATTCTGGGGAGGGTGTGGACAAAAGGAACCCTCTACCGCTCTTGGTGGGAATGTAAATTGATACAGTCACTATGGAGAACAGTATGGAGGTTCCCTTAAAAAACTAAAAAGAGAATTACCATAGGATCCAGCAATCCCACTTCTGGGCATATACCCAGAGAAAATCATAAATCACAAAGACACATTCACCACAATGTTCATTGCAGCACTATTTACAATAGCCAGGTAATGGAAGCAACCTAAATGGCCACAGACAGACGAATGGATAAAGATGTGGTACATATATATAATGGAATATTACTCAGCCATAAAAAGGAATGAAACTGGGTCATTTGTAGAGAAGTTGATGGATCTAGAGACTGTCATACAGAGTGAAGTAAGTCAGAAAGAGAAAAACAAATATTGTATATTAATGCCTATATGTGGAACCTAGAAAAATGCTACAGATGAACTGGTTTGCAGGGCAGAAATAGAGACACAGAGGTAGAGAACAAACGTATGGACACAAAGTGGGGGAAGCCATGGGGTGGTGGTGGTGGGATGAGTTGGGAGATTGGGATTGACCTGTATACATGTCTATGCATAAAATAGATAACTAATAATAACCTACTGTATAAAAAAAATAAATAAAATTAAATTTCAAAAATTTTAAAAATAAAATGTAAAAATAAAACAGAAAATATGTTCTTCCATTCACACTGATGTATTTATAAGAATGAATTATTTCCATGCTTATATCCATAAATACATAAAAGAGGAATAAAATCTAACTTGAACCAAAAAAGCAAAAAAAAAAACTAATCCTAACAGTTATACAGAGGAAAACACTACCAAGGCACTTGCTACAGTGGTAAACAATTCTGAAGTTGGTCAGAGGTGGGGAATCATGTCCCATAGAGCCAGCAGCCCCGCCCGCCCACGCAAGGAGCGTCCTTATTGCAAAGCTGGGGGACCGTGCCGAGGCCTCTGTGAGTAAACGTGAGCTGAGCCCCAGGCCAGCTGCTGCTGAACTGTTCCCACCCTTCCCAGGTGAAACACCTGAATATGTACAAGGGCTTGAAAGCCTAGAGGAAGGGCCGTGGAGCCACACCAGCGACAGCACGCAGGCCACCTTGGTGCCTGCAGGTCAGCCAGGATGGTCCTGGCCACGGGCGCTCTTCTGGAAGCTTTCCATTGCCCTGCCTGAGATACCCCTCCTGTCCCGGGCCCCACTCCTTTTTTTCCTTCCTCACCTCAGCCCGGAGAGATATTCCAGTGGAAGTTATGGGTGACACATCCTCTTCTTTACAGGTGGCAGCCTGGCAACTCCTGCAGAAAGTCCAGCAGAGCCCCACTCACACCGGGCCACCCACAAAGCCGTGGACCCTCACACCCTCCCACCAGCACAGCCCCGAGACGGCTGACGGGGCAGAGAATATGGAGTCAGGCACAGCTGCAGGGGCTATTGCTGCCTGGAGTGCTGTTTATATTGACCTCAACCCAGGCACACCTGGGGAGGGCTTGCCGGCAGGGTCAGGCTGCCCAGGTCAGCTAATCCTCAGCCCTCGGGGAATCACATTGCAGAAAATGGACCTCGCTAAGACAGAATATTCGCCAACGAAAAGAAGCACACAATGCCATTTGCAGCACCGTAGATGAGTCTAGAGGTAATCACGTGACTTGGAGTAAGTCAGAAAGTGAAAGACACATATCATATCATATCACTTATAGGTGTTACCTATAAATTGATACCAGGGCAGATATTTCCACGGAGAAGGGCAATCACAGATTCATTAAACAAACTTATGGTTCACCAAAGGAAAGGTGTGAGGATTGAATTCATTATGATATTGGGGTTAACAGACATATACAAACACAGTAGACGTATATAATCACCAAAGACCTACGGAGTACCAAGAGAAGACTACTCAACATTCTGTCATAACGAACATGGGAAAAGGATCCCAGGAAGAACAGACATATGTATATGTGTAAAAGAACCACCTCTTGCACACCTACAACAAGCTAAACGTTGTACTCAAACTTGCTGTAATAAAAAATAAAAAATTAAATTAAAAACACGAACAAGAATTAGTGAGAAAAACTTGAGGGGCTTTCTCCTGGTACATTCCGTTCTACATTCCAATCTAGAACGCGACTTCCATTGAGGCTCTGCTGCCCTAGTAACCAGATTTGGTAAGGGAGAACTGCTGCCACCTTGTGGCCGTTTCACACAACAGCAGCTTTAATCCCAGCGCTAATGGTCAGTGGATATTCCAAATCATTACAGGCCTGTAAATGACCCCTGCCCTGAAAACCAATCCTGGGGTCATTTATCGACCAAAAAATTCAAAAGACGTCCATATTTCAAAACGACAGTTTCAAGAGGCATATTTCACGCACATTAGTGTTCTGCTTCTTTTGATTTCATTCCTTCTTTGTTAAAAAAACGGGAATGGAAAAAGGCAACCCTCAGAATGGGCGAAAACTTTCACAAACGAATCAATGGACAAAGGTTAAATCTCCAATATATATGAACAGCTCATGCAGCTTAATATTAATACAACAAACAACCCAATACAAAAATGGGCAGAAGATCTAAATAGACGTTTCTTCAAAGAAGACACACAGATGGCCAAGACGCACATGAAAAGCTGCTCAACATCACTAATTATTAGAGAAATGCAAATCAAAACTACAATGAGGTAAGACCTCACACCTGTTAGAATCGGCATCATCAGATAATCTACAAGCAACAAATTCTGGGGAGGGTGTGGACAAAAGGAACCCTCTTCCGCTCTTGGTGGGAATGTAAATTGATACAGTCACTATGGAGAACAGTATGGAGGTTTCCTTAAAAAACTAAAAAGAGAATTACCATAGGATCCAGCAATCCCACTTCTGGGCATATACCCAGAGAAAACCATAAATCACAAAGACACATTCACCACAATGTTCATTGCAGCACTATTTACAATAGCCAGGTAATGGAAGCAACCTAAATGCCCACAGACAGACGAATGGATAAAGATGTGGTACATATATAAAATGGAATATTACTCAGCCATAAAAAGGAATGAAACTGGGTCATTTGTAGAGAAGTTGATGGATCTAGAGACTGTCATACAGAGTGAAGTAAGTCAGAAAGAGAAAAACAAATATTGTATATTAATGCCTATATGTGGAACCTAGAAAAATGCTACAGATGAACTGGTTTGCAGGGCAGAAATAGAGACACAGAGGTAGAGAACAAACGTATGGACACAAAGTGGGGGAAGCCATGGGGTTGTGGTGGTGGGATGAGTAGGGAGATTGGGATTGACCTGTATACATGTCTATGCATAAAATAGATAACTAATAATAACCTACTGTATAAAAAAAATAAATAAAATTAAATTTCAAAAATTTTAAAAATAAAATGTAAAAATAAAACAGAAAATATGTTCTTCCATTCACACTGATGTATTTATAAGAATGAATTATTTCCATGCTTATATCCATAAATACATAAAAGAGGAATAAAATCTAACTTGAACCAAAAAAGCAAAAAAAAAAAACTAAACCTAACAGTTATACAGACGAAAACACTACCAAGGCACTTGCTCCAGTGGTAAACAATTCTGAAATTGGTCAAAGGTGGGGAATCATCTCCCATAGAGCCAGCAGCCCCGCCCGCCCACGCAAGGAGCGTCCTTATTGCAAAGCTGGGGGACCGTGCCGAGGCCTCTGTGAGTAAACGTGAGCTGAGCCCCAGGCCAGCTGCTGCTGAACTGTTCCCACCCTTCCCAGGTGAAACACCTGAATATGTACAAGGGCTTGAAAGCCTAGAGGAAGGGCCGTGGAGCCACACCAGCGACAGCACGCAGGCCACCTTGGTGCCTGCAGGTCAGCCAGGATGGTCCTGGCCACGGGCGCTCTTCTGGAAGCTTTCCATTGCCCTGCCTGAGATACCCCTCCTGTCCCGGCCCCCACTCCTTTTTTTCCTTCCTCACCTCAGCCCGGAGAGATATTCCAGTGGAAGTTATGGGTGACACATCCTCTTCTTTACAGGTGGCAGCCTGGCAACTCCTGCAGAAAGTCCAGCAGAGCCCCACTCACACCGGGCCACCCACAAAGCCGTGGACCCTCACACCCTCCCACCAGCACAGCCCCGAGGCTGCTGACGGGGCAGAGAATATGGAGTCAGGCACAGCTGCAGGGGCTATTGCTGCCTGGAGTGCTGTTTATATTGACCTCAAACCAGGCACACCTGGGGAGGGCTTGCCGGCAGGGTCAGGCTGCCCAGGTCAGCTAATCCTCAGCCCTCAGGGAATCACATTGCAGAAAATGGACCTCGCTAAGACAGAATATTCGCCAACGAAAAGAAGCACACAATGCCATTTGCAGCACCGTAGATGAGTCTAGAGGTAATCACGTGACTTGGAGTAAGTCAGAAAGTGAAAGACACATATCATATCATATCACTTATAGGTGTTACCTATAAATTGATACCAGGGCAGATATTTCCACAGAGAAGGGCAATCACAGATTCATTAAACAAACTTATGGTTCAACAAAGGAAAGGTGTGAGGATTGAATTCATTACGATATTGGGGTTAACAGAAATATACAAACACAGTAGACATATATAATCACCAAAGACCTACGGAGTACCAAGAGAAGACTACTCAACATTCTGTCATAACGTACATGGGAAAAGGATCCCAGGAAGAACAGACATATGTATATGTGTAAAAGAGCAACCTCTTGCACACCTACAACAAGCTAAACGTTGTACTCAAAGTTGCTGTAATAAAAAATAAAAAATTAAATTAAAAACACGAACAAGAATTAGTGAGAAAAACTTGAGGGGCTTTCTCCTGGTACATTCCGTTCTACATTCCAATCTAGAACGCGACTTCCATTGAGGCTCTGCTGCCCTAGTAACCAGATTTGGTAAGGGAGTACTGCTGCCACCTTGTGGCCGTTTCACACAACAGCAGCTTTAATCCCAGCGCTAATGGTCAGTGGATATTCCAAATCATTACAGGCCTGTAAATGACCCCTGCCCTGAAAACCAATCCTGGGGTCATTTATCGACCAAAAAATTCAAAAGACGTCCATATTTCAAAACGACAGTTTCAAGAGGCATATTTCACGCACATTAGTGTTCTGCTTCTTTTGATTTCATTACTTCTTTGTTAAAAAAACGGGAATGGAAAAAGGCAACCCTCAGAATGGGCGAAAACTTTCACAAACGAATCAATGGACAAAGGTTTAATCTCCAATATATATGAACAGCTCATGCAGCTTAATATTAATACAACAAACAACCCAATACAAAAATGGGCAGAAGATCTAAATAGACGTTTCTTCAAAGAAGACACAGAGATGGCCAAGACGCACATGAAAAGCTGCTCAACATCACTAATTATTAGAGAAATGCAAATCAAAACTACAATGAGGTAAGACCTCACACCTGTTAGAATCGGCATCATCAGATAATCTACAAACAACAAATTCTGGGGAGGGTGTGGACAAAAGGAACCCTCTTCCGCTCTTGGTGGGAATGTAAATTGATACAGTCACTATGGAGAACAGTATGGATGTTCCCTTAAAAAACTAAAAAGAGAATTACCATAGGATCCAGCAATCCCACTTCTGGGCATTTACCCAGAGAAAATCATAAATCACAGAGACACATTCACCACAATGTTCATTGCAGCACTATTTACAATAGCCAGGTAATGGAAGCAACCTAAATGGCCACAGACAGACGAATGGATAAAGATGTGTTACATATATAAAATGGAATATTACTCAGCCATAAAAAGGAATGAAACTGGGTCATTTGTAGAGAAGTTGATGGATCTAGAGACTGTCATACAGAGTGAAGTAAGTCAGAAAGAGAAAAACAAATATTGTATATTAATGCCTATATGTGGAACCTAGAAAAATGCTACAGATGAACTGGTTTGCAGGGCAGAAATAGAGACACAGAGGTAGAGAACAAACGTATGGACACAAAGTGGGGGAAGCCATGGGGTTGTGGTGGTGGGATGAGTAGGGAGATTGGGATTGACCTGTATACATGTCTATGCATAAAATAGATAACTAATAATAACCTACTGTATAAAAAAAATAAATAAAATTAAATTTCAAAAATTTTAAAAATAAAATGTAAAAATAAAACAGAAAATATGTTCTTCCATTCACACTGATGTATTTATAAGAATGAATTATTTCCATGCTTATATCCATAAATACATAAAAGAGGAATAAAATCTAACTTGAACCAAAAAAGCAAAAAAAAAAAACTAAACCTAACAGTTATACAGACGAAAACACTACCAAGGCACTTGCTCCAGTGGTAAACAATTCTGAAATTGGTCAAAGGTGGGGAATCATCTCCCATAGAGCCAGCAGCCCCGCCCGCCCACGCAAGGAGCGTCCTTATTGCAAAGCTGGGGGACCGTGCCGAGGCCTCTGTGAGTAAACGTGAGCTGAGCCCCAGGCCAGCTGCTGCTGAACTGTTCCCACCCTTCCCAGGTGAAACACCTGAATATGTACAAGGGCTTGAAAGCCTAGAGGAAGGGCCGTGGAGCCACACCAGCGACAGCACGCAGGCCACCTTGGTGCCTGCAGGTCAGCCAGGATGGTCCTGGCCACGGGCGCTCTTCTGGAAGCTTTCCATTGCCCTGCCTGAGATACCCCTCCTGTCCCGGCCCCCACTCCTTTTTTTCCTTCCTCACCTCAGCCCGGAGAGATATTCCAGTGGAAGTTATGGGTGACACATCCTCTTCTTTACAGGTGGCAGCCTGGCAACTCCTGCAGAAAGTCCAGCAGAGCCCCACTCACACCGGGCCACCCACAAAGCCGTGGACCCTCACACCCTCCCACCAGCACAGCCCCGAGGCTGCTGACGGGGCAGAGAATATGGAGTCAGGCACAGCTGCAGGGGCTATTGCTGCCTGGAGTGCTGTTTATATTGACCTCAAACCAGGCACACCTGGGGAGGGCTTGCCGGCAGGGTCAGGCTGCCCAGGTCAGCTAATCCTCAGCCCTCAGGGAATCACATTGCAGAAAATGGACCTCGCTAAGACAGAATATTCGCCAACGAAAAGAAGCACACAATGCCATTTGCAGCACCGTAGATGAGTCTAGAGGTAATCACGTGACTTGGAGTAAGTCAGAAAGTGAAAGACACATATCATATCATATCACTTATAGGTGTTACCTATAAATTGATACCAGGGCAGATATTTCCACAGAGAAGGGCAATCACAGATTCATTAAACAAACTTATGGTTCAACAAAGGAAAGGTGTGAGGATTGAATTCATTACGATATTGGGGTTAACAGAAATATACAAACACAGTAGACATATATAATCACCAAAGACCTACGGAGTACCAAGAGAAGACTACTCAACATTCTGTCATAACGTACATGGGAAAAGGATCCCAGGAAGAACAGACATATGTATATGTGTAAAAGAGCAACCTCTTGCACACCTACAACAAGCTAAACGTTGTACTCAAAGTTGCTGTAATAAAAAATAAAAAATTAAATTAAAAACACGAACAAGAATTAGTGAGAAAAACTTGAGGGGCTTTCTCCTGGTACATTCCGTTCTACATTCCAATCTAGAACGCGACTTCCATTGAGGCTCTGCTGCCCTAGTAACCAGATTTGGTAAGGGAGTACTGCTGCCACCTTGTGGCCGTTTCACACAACAGCAGCTTTAATCCCAGCGCTAATGGTCAGTGGATATTCCAAATCATTACAGGCCTGTAAATGACCCCTGCCCTGAAAACCAATCCTGGGGTCATTTATCGACCAAAAAATTCAAAAGACGTCCATATTTCAAAACGACAGTTTCAAGAGGCATATTTCACGCACATTAGTGTTCTGCTTCTTTTGATTTCATTACTTCTTTGTTAAAAAAACGGGAATGGAAAAAGGCAACCCTCAGAATGGGCGAAAACTTTCACAAACGAATCAATGGACAAAGGTTTAATCTCCAATATATATGAACAGCTCATGCAGCTTAATATTAATACAACAAACAACCCAATACAAAAATGGGCAGAAGATCTAAATAGACGTTTCTTCAAAGAAGACACAGAGATGGCCAAGACGCACATGAAAAGCTGCTCAACATCACTAATTATTAGAGAAATGCAAATCAAAACTACAATGAGGTAAGACCTCACACCTGTTAGAATCGGCATCATCAGATAATCTACAAACAACAAATTCTGGGGAGGGTGTGGACAAAAGGAACCCTCTTCCGCTCTTGGTGGGAATGTAAATTGATACAGTCACTATGGAGAACAGTATGGATGTTCCCTTAAAAAACTAAAAAGAGAATTACCATAGGATCCAGCAATCCCACTTCTGGGCATTTACCCAGAGAAAATCATAAATCACAGAGACACATTCACCACAATGTTCATTGCAGCACTATTTACAATAGCCAGGTAATGGAAGCAACCTAAATGGCCACAGACAGACGAATGGATAAAGATGTGTTACATATATAAAATGGAATATTACTCAGCCATAAAAAGGAATGAAACTGGGTCATTTGTAGAGAAGTTGATGGATCTAGAGACTGTCATACAGAGTGAAGTAAGTCAGAAAGAGAAAAACAAATATTGTATATTAATGCCTATATGTGGAACCTAGAAAAATGCTACAGATGAACTGGTTTGCAGGGCAGAAATAGAGACACAGAGGTAGAGAACAAACGTATGGACACAAAGTGGGGGAAGCCATGGGGTGGTGGTGGTGGGATGAGTTGGGAGATTGGGATTGACCTGTATACATGTCTATGCATAAAATAGATAACTAATAATAACCTACTGTATAAAAAAAATAAATAAAATTAAATTTCAAAGATTTTAAAAATAAAATGTAAAAATAAAACAGAAAATATGTTCTTCCATTCACACTGATGTATTTATAAGAATGAATTATTTCCATGCTTATATCCATAAATACATAAAAGAGGAATAAAATCTAACTTGAACCAAAAAAGCAAAAAAAAAAACTAAACCTAACAGTTATACAGAGGAAAACACTACCAAGGCACTTGCTCCAGTGGTAAACAATTCTGAAATTGGTCAAAGGTGGGGAATCATCTCCCATAGAGCCAGCAGCCCCGCCCGCCCACGCAAGGAGCGTCCTTATTGCAAAGCTGGGGGACCGTGCCGAGGCCTCTGTGAGTAAACGTGAGCTGAGCCCCAGGCCAGCTGCTGCTGAACTGTTCCCACCCTTCCCAGGTGAAACACCTGAATATGTACAAGGGCTTGAAAGCCTAGAGGAAGGGCCGTGGAGCCACACCAGCGACAGCACGCAGGCCACCTTGGTGCCTGCAGGTCAGCCAGGATGGTCCTGGCCACGGGCGCTCTTCTGGAAGCTTTCCATTGCCCTGCCTGAGATACCCCTCCTGTCCCGGCCCCCACTCCTTTTTTTCCTTCCTCACCTCAGCCCGGAGAGATATTCCAGTGGAAGTTATGGGTGACACATCCTCTTCTTTACAGGTGGCAGCCTGGCAACTCCTGCAGAAAGTCCAGCAGAGCCCCACTCACACCGGGCCACCCACAAAGCCATGGACCCTCACACCCTCCCACCAGCACAGCCCCGAGGCTGCTGACGGGGCAGAGAATATGGAGTCAGGCACAGCTGCAGGGGCTATTGCTGCCTGGAGTGCTGTTTATATTGACCTCAAACCAGGCACACCTGTGGAGGGCTTGCCGGCAGGGTCAGGCTGCCCAGGTCAGCTAATCCTCAGCCCTCAGGGAATCACATTGCAGAAAATGGACCTCGCTAAGACAGAATATTCGCCAACGAAAAGAAGCACACAATGCCATTTGCAGCACCGTAGATGAGTCTAGAGGTAATCACGTGACTTGGAGTAAGTCAGAAAGTGAAAGACACATATCATATCATATCACTTATAGGTGTTACCTATAAATTGATACCAGGGCAGATATTTCCACAGAGAAGGGCAATCACAGATTCATTAAACAAACTTATGGTTCAACAAAGGAAAGGTGTGAGGATTGAATTCATTACGATATTGGGGTTAACAGAAATATACAAACACAGTAGACATATATAATCACCAAAGACCTACGGAGTACCAAGAGAAGACTACTCAACATTCTGTCATAACGTACATGGGAAAAGGATCCCAGGAAGAACAGACATATGTATATGTGTAAAAGAGCAACCTCTTGCACACCTACAACAAGCTAAACGTTGTACTCAAAGTTGCTGTAATAAAAAATAAAAAATTAAATTAAAAACACGAACAAGAATTAGTGAGAAAAACTTGAGGGGCTTTCTCCTGGTACATTCCGTTCTACATTCCAATCTAGAACGCGACTTCCATTGAGGCTCTGCTGCCCTAGTAACCAGATTTGGTAAGGGAGTACTGCTGCCACCTTGTGGCCGTTTCACACAACAGCAGCTTTAATCCCAGCGCTAATGGTCAGTGGATATTCCAAATCATTACAGGCCTGTAAATGACCCCTGCCCTGAAAACCAATCCTGGGGTCATTTATCGACCAAAAAATTCAAAAGACGTCCATATTTCAAAACGACAGTTTCAAGAGGCATATTTCACGCACATTAGTGTTCTGCTTCTTTTGATTTCATTCCTTCTTTGTTAAAAAAACGGGAATGGAAAAAGGCAACCCTCAGAATGGGCGAAAACTTTCACAAACGAATCAATGGACAAAGGTTTAATCTCCAATATATATGAACAGCTCATGCAGCTTAATATTAATACAACAAACAACCCAATACAAAAATGGGCAGAAGATCTAAATAGACGTTTCTTCAAAGAAGACACAGAGATGGCCAAGACGCACATGAAAAGCTGCTCAACATCACTAATTATTAGAGAAATGCAAATCAAAACTACAATGAGGTAAGACCTCACACCTGTTAGAATCGGCATCATCAGATAATCTACAAACAACAAATTCTGGGGAGGGTGTGGACAAAAGGAACCCTCTTCCGCTCTTGGTGGGAATGTAAATTGATACAGTCACTATGGAGAACAGTATGGATGTTCCCTTAAAAAACTAAAAAGAGAATTACCATAGGATCCAGCAATCCCACTTCTGGGCATTTACCCAGAGAAAATCATAAATCACAGAGACACATTCACCACAATGTTCATTGCAGCACTATTTACAATAGCCAGGTAATGGAAGCAACCTAAATGGCCACAGACAGACGAATGGATAAAGATGTGGTACATATATAAAATGGAATATTACTCAGCCATAAAAAGGAATGAAACTGGGTCATTTGTAGAGAAGTTGATGGATCTAGAGACTGTCATACAGAGTGAAGTAAGTCAGAAAGAGAAAAACAAATATTGTATATTAATGCCTATATGTGGAACCTAGAAAAATGCTACAGATGAACTGGTTTGCAGGGCAGAAATAGAGACACAGAGGTAGAGAACAAACGTATGGACACAAAGTGGGGGAAGCCATGGGGTGGTGGTGGTGGGATGAGTTGGGAGATTGGGATTGACCTGTATACATGTCTATGCATAAAATAGATAACTAATAATAACCTACTGTATAAAAAAAATAAATAAAATTAAATTTCAAAGATTTTAAAAATAAAATGTAAAAATAAAACAGAAAATATGTTCTTCCATTCACACTGATGTATTTATAAGAATGAATTATTTCCATGCTTATATCCATAAATACATAAAAGAGGAATAAAATCTAACTTGAACCAAAAAAGCAAAAAAAAAAAAACTAAACCTAACAGTTATACAGAGGAAAACACTACCAAGGCACTTGCTCCAGTGGTAAACAATTCTGAAATTGGTCAGAGGTGGGGAATCATCTCCCATAGAGCCAGCAGCCCCGCCCGCCCACGCAAGGAGCGTCCTTATTGCAAAGCTGGGGGACCGTGCCCAGGCCTCTGTGAGTAAACGTGAGCTGAGCCCCAGGCCAGCTGCTGCTGAACTGTTCCCACCCTTCCCAGGTGAAACACCTGAATATGTACAAGGGCTTGAAAGCCTAGAGGAAGGGCCGTGGAGCCACACCAGCGACAGCACGCAGGCCACCTTGGTGCCTGCAGGTCAGCCAGGATGGTCCTGGCCACGGGCGCTCTTCTGGAAGCTTTCCATTGCCCTGCCTGAGATACCCCTCCTGTCCCGGCCCCCACTCCTTTTTTTCCTTCCTCACCTCAGCCCGGAGAGATATTCCAGTGGAAGTTATGGGTGACACATCCTCTTCTTTACAGGTGGCAGCCTGGCAACTCCTGCAGAAAGTCCAGCAGAGCCCCACTCACACCGGGCCACCCACAAAGCCGTGGACCCTCACACCCTCCCACCAGCACAGCCCCGAGACTGCTGACGGGGCAGAGAATATGGAGTCAGGCACAGCTGCAGGGGCTATTGCTGCCTGGAGTGCTGTTTATATTGACCTCAACCCAGGCACACCTGGGGAGGGCTTGCCGGCAGGGTCAGGCTGCCCAGGTCAGCTAATCCTCAGCCCTCGGGGAATCACATTGCAGAAAATGGACCTCGCTAAGACAGAATATTCGCCAACGAAAAGAAGCACACAATGCCATTTGCAGCACCGTAGATGAGTCTAGAGGTAATCACGTGACTTGGAGTAAGTCAGAAAGTGAAAGACACATATCATATCATATCACTTATAGGTGTTACCTATAAATTGATACCAGGGCAGATATTTCCACGGAGAAGGGCAATCACAGATTCATTAAACAAACTTATGGTTCACCAAAGGAAAGGTGTGAGGATTGAATTCATTATGATATTGGGGTTAACAGACATATACAAACACAGTAGACGTATATAATCACCAAAGACCTACGGAGTACCAAGAGAAGACTACTCAACATTCTGTCATAACGAACATGGGAAACGGATCCCAGGAAATACAGACATATGTATATGTGTAAAAGAACCACCTCTTGCACACCTACAACAAGCTAAACGTTGTACTCAAACTTGCTGTAATAAAAAATAAAAAATTAAATTAAAAACACGAACAAGAATTAGTGAGAAAAACTTGAGGGGCTTTCTCCTGGTACATTCCGTTCTACATTCCAATCTAGAACGCGACTTCCATTGAGGCTCTGCTGCCCTAGTAACCAGATTTGGTAAGGGAGAACTGCTGCCACCTTGTGGCCGTTTCACACAACAGCAGCTTTAATCCCAGCGCTAATGGTCAGTGGATATTCCAAATCATTACAGGCCTGTAAATGACCCCTGCCCTGAAAACCAATCCTGGGGTCATTTATCGACCAAAAAATTCAAAAGACGTCCATATTTCAAAACGACAGTTTCAAGAGGCATATTTCACGCACATTAGTGTTCTGCTTCTTTTGATTTCTTTCTTTCTTTGTTAAAAAAACGGGAATGGAAAAAGGCAACCCTCAGAATGGGCGAAAACTTTCACAAACGAATCAATGGACAAAGGTTTAATCTCCAATATATATAAACAGCTCATGCAGCTTAATATCAATAAAACAAACAACCCAATACAAAAATGGGCAGAAGATCTAAATAGACGTTTCTTCAAAGAAGACACAGAGATGGCCAAGACGCACATGAAAAGCTGCTCAACATCACTAATTATTAGAGAAATGCAAATCAAAACTACAATGAGGTAAGACCTCACACCTGTTAGAATCGGCATCATCAGATAATCTACAAACAACAAATTCTGGGGAGGGTGTGGACAAAAGGAACCCTCTTCTGCTCTTGGTGGGAATGTAAATTGATACAGTCACTATGGAGAACAGTATGGAGGTTCCCTTAAAAAACTAAAAAGAGAATTACCATAGGATCCAGCAATCCCACTTCTGGGCATATACCCAGAGAAAATCATAAATCACAAAGACACATTCACCACAATGTTCATTGCAGCACTATTTACAATAGCCAGGTAATGGAAGCAACCTAAATGCCCACAGACAGACGAATGGATAAAGATGTGTTACATATATAAAATGGAATATTACTCAGCCATAAAAAGGAATGAAACTGGGTCATTTGTAGAGAAGTTGATGGATCTAGAGACTGTCATACAGAGTGAAGTAAGTCAGAAAGAGAAAAACAAATATTGTATATTAATGCCTATATGTGGAACCTAGAAAAATGCTACAGATGAACTGGTTTGCAGGGCAGAAATAGAGACACAGAGGTAGAGAACAAACGTATGGACACAAAGTGGGGGAAGCCATGGGGTGGTGGTGGTGGGATGAGTTGGGAGATTGGGATTGACCTGTATACATGTCTATGCATAAAATAGATAACTAATAATAACCTACTGTATAAAAAAATAAATAAAATAAAATTTCAAAAATTTTAAAAAGAAAATGTAAATATAAAACAGAAAAAATGTTCTTCCATTCACACTGATGTATTTATAAGAATGAATTATTTCCATGCTTATATCCATAAATACATAAAAGAGGAATAAAATCTAACTTGAACCAAAAAAGAAAAAATAAAAAACTAAACCTAACAGTTATACAGAGGAAAACACTACCAAGGCACTTGCTCCATTGGTAAAAAATTCTGAAATTGGTCAGAGGTGGGGAATCATCTCCCATAGAGCCAGCAGCCCCGCCCGCCCACGCAAGGAGCGTCCTTATTGCAAAGCTGGGGGACCGTGCCGAGGCCTCTGTGAGTAAACGTGAGCTGAGCCCCAGGCCAGCTGCTGCTGAACTGTTCCCACCCTTCCCAGGTGAAACACCTGAATATGTACAAGGGCTTGAAAGCCTAGAGGAAGGGCCGTGGAGCCACACCAGCAACAGCACGCAGGCCACCTTGGTGCCTGCAGGTCAGCCAGGATGGTCCTGGCCACGGGCGCTCTTCTGGAAGCTTTCCATTGCCCTGCCTGAGATACCCCTCCTGTCCCGGCCCCCACTCCTTTTTTTCCTTCCTCACCTCAGCCCGGAGAGATATTCCAGTGGAAGTTATGGGTGACACATCCTCTTCTTTACAGGTGGCAGCCTGGCAACTCCTGCAGAAAGTCCAGCAGAGCCCCACTCACACCGGGCCACCCACAAAGCCGTGGACCCTCACACCCTCCCACCAGCACAGCCCCGAGACTGCTGACGGGGCAGAGAATATGGAGTCAGGCACAGCTGCAGGGGCTATTGCTGCCTGGAGTGCTGTTTATATTGACCTCAAACCAGGCACACCTGGGGAGGGCTTGCCGGCAGGGTCAGGCTGCCCAGGTCAGCTAATCCTCAGCCCTCGGGGAATCACATTGCAGAAAATGGACCTCACTAAGACAGAATATTCGCCAACGAAAAGAAGCACACAATGCCATTTGCAGCACCGTAGATGAGTCTAGAGGTAATCACGTGACTTGGAGTAAGTCAGAAAGTGAAAGACACATATCATATCATATCACTTATAGGTGTTACCTATAAATTGATACCAGGGCAGATATTTCCACGGAGAATTGCAATCACAGATTCATTAAACAAACTTATGGTTCACCAAAGGAAAGGTGTGAGGATTGAATTCATTATGATATTGGGGTTAACAGACATATACAAACACAGTAGACGTATATAATCACCAAAGACCTACGGAGTACCAAGAGAAGACTACTCAACATTCTGTCATAACGTACATGGGAAAAGGATCCCAGGAAGAACAGACATATGTATATGTGTAAAAGAGCAACCTCTTGCACACCTACAACAAGCTAAACGTTGTACTCAAAGTTGCTGTAATAAAAAATAAAAAATTAAATTAAAAACACGAACAAGAATTAGTGAGAAAAACTTGAGGGGCTTTCTCCTGGTACATTCCGTTCTACATTCCAATCTAGAACGCGACTTCCATTGAGGCTCTGCTGCCCTAGTAACCAGATTTGGTAAGGGAGTACTGCTGCCACCTTGTGGCCGTTTCACACAACAGCAGCTTTAATCCCAGCGCTAATGGTCAGTGGATATTCCAAATCATTACAGGCCTGTAAATGACCCCTGCCCTGAAAACCAATCCTGGGGTCATTTATCGACCAAAAAATTCAAAAGACGTCCATATTTCAAAACGACAGTTTCAAGAGGCATATTTCACGCACATTAGTGTTCTGCTTCTTTTGATTTCATTCCTTCTTTGTTAAAAAAACGGGAATGGAAAAAGGCAACCCTCAGAATGGGCGAAAACTTTCACAAACGAATCAATGGACAAAGGTTTAATCTCCAATATATATGAACAGCTCATGCAGCTTAATATTAATACAACAAACAACCCAATACAAAAATGGGCAGAAGATCTAAATAGACGTTTCTTCAAAGAAGACACAGAGATGGCCAAGACGCACATGAAAAGCTGCTCAACATCACTAATTATTAGAGAAATGCAAATCAAAACTACAATGAGGTAAGACCTCACACCTGTTAGAATCGGCATCATCAGATAATCTACAAACAACAAATTCTGGGGAGGGTGTGGACAAAAGGAACCCTCTTCCGCTCTTGGTGGGAATGTAAATTGATACAGTCACTATGGAGAACAGTATGGATGTTCCCTTAAAAAACTAAAAAGAGAATTACCATAGGATCCAGCAATCCCACTTCTGGGCATTTACCCAGAGAAAATCATAAATCACAGAGACACATTCACCACAATGTTCATTGCAGCACTATTTACAATAGCCAGGTAATGGAAGCAAACTAAATGGCCACAGACAGACGAATGGATAAAGATGTGGTACATATATAAAATGGAATATTACTCAGCCATAAAAAGGAATGAAACTGGGTCATTTGTAGAGAAGTTGATGGATCTAGAGACTGTCATACAGAGTGAAGTAAGTCAGAAAGAGAAAAACAAATATTGTATATTAATGCCTATATGTGGAACCTAGAAAAATGCTACAGATGAACTGGTTTGCAGGGCAGAAATAGAGACACAGAGGTAGAGAACAAACGTATGGACACAAAGTGGGGGAAGCCATGGGGTGGTGGTGGTGGGATGAGTTGGGAGATTGGGATTGACCTGTATACATGTCTATGCATAAAATAGATAACTAATAATAACCTACTGTATAAAAAAATAAATAAAATAAAATTTCAAAAATTTTAAAAAGAAAATGTAAATATAAAACAGAAAAAATGTTCTTCCATTCACACTGATGTATTTATAAGAATGAATTATTTCCATGCTTATATCCATAAATACATAAAAGAGGAATAAAATCTAACTTGAACCAAAAAAGAAAAAATAAAAAACTAAACCTAACAGTTATACAGAGGAAAACACTACCAAGGCACTTGCTCCAGTGGTAAACAATTCTGAAATTGGTCAGAGGTGGGGAATCATCTCCCATAGAGCCAGCAGCCCCGCCCGCCCACGCAAGGAGCGTCCTTATTGCAAAGCTGGGGGACCGTGCCGAGGCCTCTGTGAGTAAACGTGAGCTGAGCCCCAGGCCAGCTGCTGCTGAACTGTTCCCACCCTTCCCAGGTGAAACACCTGAATATGTACAAGGGCTTGAAAGCCTAGAGGAAGGGCCGTGGAGCCACACCAGCGACAGCACGCAGGCCACCTTGGTGCCTGCAGGTCAGCCAGGATGGTCCTGGCCACGGGCGCTCTTCTGGAAGCTTTCCATTGCCCTGCCTGAGATACCCCTCCTGTCCCGGGCCCCACTCCTTTTTTTCCTTCCTCACCTCAGCCCGGAGAGATATTCCAGTGGAAGTTATGGGTGACACATCCTCTTCTTTACAGGTGGCAGCCTGGCAACTCCTGCAGAAAGTCCAGCAGAGCCCCACTCACACCGGGCCACCCACAAAGCCGTGGACCCTCACACCCTCCCACCAGCACAGCCCCGAGACTGCTGACGGGGCAGAGAATATGGAGTCAGGCACAGCTGCAGGGGCTATTGCTGCCTGGAGTGCTGTTTATATTGACCTCAAACCAGGCACACCTGGGGAGGGCTTGCCGGCAGGGTCAGGCTGCCCAGGTCAGCTAATCCTCAGCCCTCGGGGAATCACATTGCAGAAAATGGACCTCACTAAGACAGAATATTCGCCAACGAAAAGAAGCACACAATGCCATTTGCAGCACCGTAGATGAGTCTAGAGGTAATCACGTGACTTGGAGTAAGTCAGAAAGTGAAAGACACATATCATATCATATCACTTATAGGTGTTACCTATAAATTGATACCAGGGCAGATATTTCCACGGAGAAGGGCAATCACAGATTCATTAAACAAACTTATGGTTCACCAAAGGAAAGGTGTGAGGATTGAATTCATTATGATATTGGGGTTAACAGACATATACAAACACAGTAGACGTATATAATCACCAAAGACCTACGGAGTACCAAGAGAAGACTACTCAACATTCTGTCATAACGAACATGGGAAAAGGATCCCAGGAAGAACAGACATATGTATATGTGTAAAAGAACCACCTCTTGCACACCTACAACAAGCTAAACGTTGTACTCAAACTTGCTGTAATAAAAAATAAAAAATTAAATTAAAAACACGAACAAGAATTAGTGAGAAAAACTTGAGGGGCTTTCTCCTGGTACATTCCGTTCTACATTCCAATCTAGAACGCGACTTCCATTGAGGCTCTGCTGCCCTAGTAACCAGATTTGGTAAGGGAGAACTGCTGCCACCTTGTGGCCGTTTCACACAACAGCAGCTTTAATCCCAGCGCTAATGGTCAGTGGATATTCCAAATCATTACAGGCCTGTAAATGACCCCTGCCCTGAAAACCAATCCTGGGGTCATTTATCGACCAAAAAATTCAAAAGACGTCCATATTTCAAAACGACAGTTTCAAGAGGCATATTTCACGCACATTAGTGTTCTGCTTCTTTTGATTTCATTCCTTCTTTGTTAAAAAAACGGGAATGGAAAAAGGCAACCCTCAGAATGGGCGAAAACTTTCACAAACGAATCAATGGACAAAGGTTAAATCTCCAATATATATGAACAGCTCATGCAGCTTAATATTAATACAACAAACAACCCAATACAAAAATGGGCAGAAGATCTAAATAGACGTTTCTTCAAAGAAGACACACAGATGGCCAAGACGCACATGAAAAGCTGCTCAACATCACTAATTATTAGAGAAATGCAAATCAAAACTACAATGAGGTAAGACCTCACACCTGTTAGAATCGGCATCATCAGATAATCTACAAGCAACAAATTCTGGGGAGGGTGTGGACAAAAGGAACCCTCTTCCGCTCTTGGTGGGAATGTAAATTGATACAGTCACTATGGAGAACAGTATGGAGGTTTCCTTAAAAAACTAAAAAGAGAATTACCATAGGATCCAGCAATCCCACTTCTGGGCATATACCCAGAGAAAACCATAAATCACAAAGACACATTCACCACAATGTTCATTGCAGCACTATTTACAATAGCCAGGTAATGGAAGCAACCTAAATGGCCACAGACAGACGAATGGATAAAGATGTGGTACATATATAAAATGGAATATTACTCAGCCATAAAAAGGAATGAAACTGGGTCATTTGTAGAGAAGTTGATGGATCTAGAGACTGTCATACAGAGTGAAGTAAGTCAGAAAGAGAAAAACAAATATTGTATATTAATGCCTATATGTGGAACCTAGAAAAATGCTACAGATGAACTGGTTTGCAGGGCAGAAATAGAGACACAGAGGTAGAGAACAAACGTATGGACACAAAGTGGGGGAAGCCATGGGGTTGTGGTGGTGGGATGAGTAGGGAGATTGGGATTGACCTGTATACATGTCTATGCATAAAATAGATAACTAATAATAACCTACTGTATAAAAAAAATAAATAAAATTAAATTTCAAAAATTTTAAAAATAAAATGTAAAAATAAAACAGAAAATATGTTCTTCCATTCACACTGATGTATTTATAAGAATGAATTATTTCCATGCTTATATCCATAAATACATAAAAGAGGAATAAAATCTAACTTGAACCAAAAAAGCAAAAAAAAAACTAAACCTAACAGTTATACAGAGGAAAACACTACCAAGGCACTTGCTCCAGTGGTAAACAATTCTGAAATTGGTCAAAGGTGGGGAATCATCTCCCATAGAGCCAGCAGCCCCGCCCGCCCACGCAAGGAGCGTCCTTATTGCAAAGCTGGGGGACCGTGCCGAGGCCTCTGTGAGTAAACGTGAGCTGAGCCCCAGGCCAGCTGCTGCTGAACTGTTCCCACCCTTCCCAGGTGAAACACCTGAATATGTACAAGGGCTTGAAAGCCTAGAGGAAGGGCCGTGGAGCCACACCAGCGACAGCACGCAGGCCACCTTGGTGCCTGCAGGTCAGCCAGGATGGTCCTGGCCACGGGCGCTCTTCTGGAAGCTTTCCATTGCCCTGCCTGAGATACCCCTCCTGTCCCGGGCCCCACTCCTTTTTTTCCTTCCTCACCTCAGCCCGGAGAGATATTCCAGAGGAAGTTATGGGTGACACATCCTCTTCTTTACAGGTGGCAGCCTGGCAACTCCTGCAGAAAGTCCAGCAGAGCCCCACTCACACCGGGCCACCCACAAAGCCGTGGACCCTCACACCCTCCCACCAGCACAGCCCCGAGGCTGCTGACGGGGCAGAGAATATGGAGTCAGGCACAGCTGCAGGGGCTATTGCTGCCTGGAGTGCTGTTTATATTGACCTCAAACCAGGCACACCTGGGGAGGGCTTGCCGGCAGGGTCAGGCTGCCCAGGTCAGCTAATCGTCAGCCCTCAGGGAATCACATTGCAGAAAATGGACCTCGCTAAGACAGAATATTCGCCAACGAAAAGAAGCACACAATGCCATTTGCAAAACCGTAGATGAGTCTAGAGGTAATCACGTGACTTGGAGTAAGTCAGAAAGTGAAAACACATATCATATCATATCACTTATAGGTGTTACCTATAAATTGATACCAGGGCAGATATTTCCACAGAGAAGGGCAATCACAGATTCATTAAACAAACTTATGGTTCAACAAAGGAAAGGTGTGAGGATTGAATTCATTACGATATTGGGGTTAACAGAAATATACAAACACAGTAGACGTATATAATCACCAAAGACCTACGGAGTACCAAGAGAAGACTACTCAACATTCTGTCATAACGAACATGGGAAAAGGATCCCAGGAAGAACAGACATATGTATATGTGTAAAAGAACCACCTCTTGCACACCTACAACAAGCTAAACGTTGTACTCAAACTTGCTGTAATAAAAAATAAAAAATTAAATTAAAAACACGAACAAGAATTAGTGAGAAAAACTTGAGGGGCTTTCTCCTGGTACATTCCGTTCTACATTCCAATCTAGAACGCGACTTCCATTGAGGCTCTGCTGCCCTAGTAACCAGATTTGGTAAGGGAGAACTGCTGCCACCTTGTGGCCGTTTCACACAACAGCAGCTTTAATCCCAGCGCTAATGGTCAGTGGATATTCCAAATCATTACAGGCCTGTAAATGACCCCTGCCCTGAAAACCAATCCTGGGGTCATTTATCGACCAAAAAATTCAAAAGACGTCCATATTTCAAAACGACAGTTTCAAGAGGCATATTTCACGCACATTAGTGTTCTGCTTCTTTTGATTTCATTCCTTCTTTGTTAAAAAAACGGGAATGGAAAAAGGCAACCCTCAGAATGGGCGAAAACTTTCACAAACGAATCAATGGACAAAGGTTTAATCTCCAATATATATGAACAGCTCATGCAGCTTAATATTAATACAACAAACAACCCAATACAAAAATGGGCAGAAGATCTAAATAGACGTTTCTTCAAAGAAGACACAGAGATGGCCAAGACGCACATGAAAAGCTGCTCAACATCACTAATTATTAGAGAAATGCAAATCAAAACTACAATGAGGTAAGACCTCACACCTGTTAGAATCGGCATCATCAGATAATCTACAAACAACAAATTCTGGGGAGGGTGTGGACAAAAGGAACCCTCTTCCGCTATTGGTGGGAATGTAAATTGATACAGTCACTATGGAGAACAGTATGGAGGTTCCTTTAAAAAACTAAAAAGAGAATTACCATAGGATCCAGCAATCCCACTTCTGGGCATATACCCAGAGAAAACCATAAATCACAGAGACACATTCACCACAATGTTCATTGCAGCACTATTTACAATAGCCAGGTAATGGAAGCAACCTAAATGCCCACAGACAGACGAATGGATAAAGATGTGGTTCATATATAAAATGGAATATTACTCAGCCATAAAAAGGAATGAAACTGGGTCATTTGTAGAGAAGTTGATGGATCTAGAGACTGTCATACAGAGTGAAGTAAGTCAGAAAGAGAAAAACAAATATTGTATATTAATGCCTATATGTGGAACCTAGAAAAATGCTACAGATGAACTGGTTTGCAGGGCAGAAATAGAGACACAGAGGTAGAGAAGAAACGTATGGACACAAAGTGGGGGAAGCCACGGGGTGGTGGTGGTGGGATGAGTTGGGAGATTGGGATTGACCTGTATACATGTCTATGCATAAAATAGATAACTAATAATAACCTACTGTATAAAAAAAATAAATAAAATTAAATTTCAAAAATTTTTAAAATAAAATGTAAAAATAAAACAGAAAAAATGTTCTTCCATTCACACTGATGTATTTATAAGAATGAATTATTTCCATGCTTATATCCATAAATACATAAAAGAGGAATAAAATCTAACTTGAACCAAAAAAGAAAAAATAAAACTGAACCTAACAGTTATACAGAGGAAAACACTACCAAGGCACTTGCTCCAGTGGTAAACAATTCTGAAATTGGTCAGAGGTGGGGAATCATCTCCCATAGAGCCAGCAGCCCCGCCCGCCCACGCTAGGAGCGTCCTTATTGCAAAGCTGGGGGACCGTGCCGAGGCCTCTGTGAGTAAACGTGAGCTGAGCCCCAGGCCAGCTGCTGCTGAACTGTTCCCACCCTTCCCAGGTGAAACACCTGAATATGTACAAGGGCTTGAAAGCCTAGAGGAAGGGCCGTGGAGCCACACCAGCGACAGCACGCAGGCCACCTTGGTGCCTGCAGGTCAGCCAGGATGGTCCTGGCCACGGGCGCTCTTCTGGAAGCTTTCCATTGCCCTGCCTGAGATACCCCTCCTGTCCCGGCCCCCACTCCTTTTTTTCCTTCCTCACCTCAGCCCGGAGAGATATTCCAGTGGAAGTTATGGGTGACACATCCTCTTCTTTACAGGTGGCAGCCTGGCAACTCCTGCAGAAAGTCCAGCAGAGCCCCACTCACACCGGGCCACCCACAAAGCCGTGGACCCTCACACCCTCCCACCAGCACAGCCCCGAGACTGCTGACGGGGCAGAGAATATGGAGTCAGGCACAGCTGCAGGGGCTATTGCTGCCTGGAGTGCTGTTTATATTGACCTCAACCCAGGCACACCTGGGGAGGGCTTGCCGGCAGGGTCAGGCTGCCCAGGTCAGCTAATCCTCAGCCCTCGGGGAATCACATTGCAGAAAATGGACCTCGCTAAGACAGAATATTCGCCAACGAAAAGAAGCACACAATGCCATTTGCAGCACCGTAGATGAGTCTAGAGGTAATCACGTGACTTGGAGTAAGTCAGAAAGTGAAAGACACATATCATATCATATCACTTATAGGTGTTACCTATAAATTGATACCAGGGCAGATATTTCCACGGAGAAGGGCAATCACAGATTCATTAAACAAACTTATGGTTCACCAAAGGAAAGGTGTGAGGATTGAATTCATTATGATATTGGGGTTAACAGACATATACAAACACAGTAGACGTATATAATCACCAAAGACCTACGGAGTACCAAGAGAAGACTACTCAACATTCTGTCATAACGAACATGGGAAAAGGATCCCAGGAAGAACAGACATATGTATATGTGTAAAAGAACCACCTCTTGCACACCTACAACAAGCTAAACGTTGTACTCAAACTTGCTGTAATAAAAAATAAAAAATTAAATTAAAAACACGAACAAGAATTAGTGAGAAAAACTTGAGGGGCTTTCTCCTGGTACATTCCGTTCTACATTCCAATCTAGAACGCGACTTCCATTGAGGCTCTGCTGCCCTAGTAACCAGATTTGGTAAGGGAGAACTGCTGCCACCTTGTGGCCGTTTCACACAACAGCAGCTTTAATCCCAGCGCTAATGGTCAGTGGATATTCCAAATCATTACAGGCCTGTAAATGACCCCTGCCCTGAAAACCAATCCTGGGGTCATTTATCGACCAAAAAATTCAAAAGACGTCCATATTTCAAAACGACAGTTTCAAGAGGCATATTTCACGCACATTAGTGTTCTGCTTCTTTTGATTTCTTTCTTTCTTTGTTAAAAAAACGGGAATGGAAAAAGGCAACCCTCAGAATGGGCGAAAACTTTCACAAACGAATCAATGGACAAAGGTTTAATCTCCAATATATATAAACAGCTCATGCAGCTTAATATCAATAAAACAAACAACCCCATACAAAAATGGGCAGAAGATCTAAATAGACGTTTCTTCAAAGAAGACACAGAGATGGCCAAGACGCACATGAAAAGCTGCTCAACATCACTAATTATTAGAGAAATGCAAATCAAAACTACAATGAGGTAAGACCTCACACCTGTTAGAATCGGCATCATCAGATAATCTACAAACAACAAATTCTGGGGAGGGTGTGGACAAAAGGAACCCTCTTCCGCTCTTGGTGGGAATGTAAATTGATACAGTCACTATGGAGAACAGTATGGAGGTTCCCTTAAAAAACTAAAAAGAGAATTACCATAGGATCCAGCAATCCCACTTCTGGGCATATACCCAGAGAAAATCATAAATCACAAAGACACATTCACCACAATGTTCATTGCAGCACTATTTACAATAGCCAGGTAATGGAAGCAACCTAAATGGCCACAGACAGACGAATGGATAAAGATGTGGTACATATATAAAATGGAATATTACTCAGCCATAAAAAGGAATGAAACTGGGTCATTTGTAGAGAAGTTGATGGATCTAGAGACTGTCATACAGAGTGAAGTAAGTCAGAAAGAGAAAAACAAATATTGTATATTAATGCCTATATGTGGAACCTAGAAAAATGCTACAGATGAACTGGTTTGCAGGGCAGAAATAGAGACACAGAGGTAGAGAACAAACGTATGGACACAAAGTGGGGGAAGCCATGGGGTGGTGGTGGTGGGATGAGTTGGGAGATTGGGATTGACCTGTATACATGTCTATGCATAAAATAGATAACTAATAATAACCTACTGTATAAAAAAATAAATAAAATTAAATTTCAAAAATTTTAAAAAGAAAATGTAAATATAAAACAGAAAAAATGTTCTTCCATTCACACTGATGTATTTATAAGAATGAATTATTTCCATGCTTATATCCATAAATACATAAAAGAGGAATAAAATCTAACTTGAACCAAAAAAGAAAAAATAAAAAACTAAACCTAACAGTTATACAGAGGAAAACACTACCAAGGCACTTGCTCCATTGGTAAAAAATTCTGAAATTGGTCAGAGGTGGGGAATCATCTCCCATAGAGCCAGCAGCCCCGCCCGCCCACGCAAGGAGCGTCCTTATTGCAAAGCTGGGGGACCGTGCCGAGGCCTCTGTGAGTAAACGTGAGCTGAGCCCCAGGCCAGCTGCTGCTGAACTGTTCCCACCCTTCCCAGGTGAAACACCTGAATATGTACAAGGGCTTGAAAGCCTAGAGGAAGGGCCGTGGAGCCACACCAGCGACAGCACGCAGGCCACCTTGGTGCCTGCAGGTCAGCCAGGATGGTCCTGGCCACGGGCGCTCTTCTGGAAGCTTTCCATTGCCCTGCCTGAGATACCCCTCCTGTCCCGGCCCCCACTCCTTTTTTTCCTTCCTCACCTCAGCCCGGAGAGATATTCCAGTGGAAGTTATGGGTGACACATCCTCTTCTTTACAGGTGGCAGCCTGGCAACTCCTGCAGAAAGTCCAGCAGAGCCCCACTCACACCGGGCCACCCACAAAGCCGTGGACCCTCACACCCTCCCACCAGCACAGCCCCGAGACTGCTGACGGGGCAGAGAATATGGAGTCAGGCACAGCTGCAGGGGCTATTGCTGCCTGGAGTGCTGTTTATATTGACCTCAACCCAGGCACACCTGGGGAGGGCTTGCCGGCAGGGTCAGGCTGCCCAGGTCAGCTAATCCTCAGCCCTCGGGGAATCACATTGCAGAAAATGGACCTCGCTAAGACAGAATATTCGCCAACGAAAAGAAGCACACAATGCCATTTGCAGCACCGTAGATGAGTCTAGAGGTAATCACGTGACTTGGAGTAAGTCAGAAAGTGAAAGACACATATCATATCATATCACTTATAGGTGTTACCTATAAATTGATACCAGGGCAGATATTTCCACGGAGAAGGGCAATCACAGATTCATTAAACAAACTTATGGTTCACCAAAGGAAAGGTGTGAGGATTGAATTCATTATGATATTGGGGTTAACAGACATATACAAACACAGTAGACGTATATAATCACCAAAGACCTACGGAGTACCAAGAGAAGACTACTCAACATTCTGTCATAACGAACATGGGAAAAGGATCCCAGGAAGAACAGACATATGTATATGTGTAAAAGAACCACCTCTTGCACACCTACAACAAGCTAAACGTTGTACTCAAACTTGCTGTAATAAAAAATAAAAAATTAAATTAAAAACACGAACAAGAATTAGTGAGAAAAACTTGAGGGGCTTTCTCCTGGTACATTCCGTTCTACATTACAATCTAGAACGCGACTTCCATTGAGGCTCTGCTGCCCTAGTAACGAGATTTGGTAAGGGAGAACTGCTGCCACCTTGTGGCCGTTTCACACAACAGCAGCTTTAATCCCAGCGCTAATGGTCAGTGGATATTCCAAATCATTACAGGCCTGTAAATGACCCCTGCCCTGAAAACCAATCCTGGGGTCATTTATCGACCAAAAAATTCAAAAGACGTCCATATTTCAAAACGACAGTTTCAAGAGGCATATTTCACGCACATTAGTGTTCTGCTTCTTTTGATTTCTTTCTTTCTTTGTTAAAAAAACGGGAATGGAAAAAGGCAACCCTCAGAATGGGCGAAAACTTTCACAAACGAATCAATGGACAAAGGTTTAATCTCCAATATATATAAACAGCTCATGCAGCTTAATATCAATAAAACAAACAACCCAATACAAAAATGGGCAGAAGATCTAAATAGAAGTTTCTTCAAAGAAGACACAGAGATGGCCAAGACGCACATGAAAAGCTGCTCAACATCACTAATTATTAGAGAAATGCAAATCAAAACTACAATGAGGTAAGACCTCACACCTGTTAGAATCGGCATCATCAGATAATCTACAAACAACAAATTCTGGGGAGGGTGTGGACAAAAGGAACCCTCTTCCGCTCTTGGTGGGAATGTAAATTGATACAGTCACTATGGAGAACAGTATGGAGGTTCCCTTAAAAAACTAAAAAGAGAATTACCATAGGATCCAGCAATCCCACTTCTGGGCATATACCCAGAGAAAATCATAAATCACAAAGACACATTCACCACAATGTTCATTGCAGCACTATTTACAATAGCCAGGTAATGGAAGCAACCTAAATGGCCACAGACAGACGAATGGATAAAGATGTGGTACATATATAAAATGGAATATTACTCAGCCATAAAAAGGAATGAAACTGGGTCATTTGTAGAGAAGTTGATGGATCTAGAGACTGTCATACAGAGTGAAGTAAGTCAGAAAGAGAAAAACAAATATTGTATATTAATGCCTATATGTGGAACCTAGAAAAATGCTACAGATGAACTGGTTTGCAGGGCAGAAATAGAGACACAGAGGTAGAGAACAAATGTATGGACACAAAGTGGGGGAAGCCATGGGGTGGTGGTGGTGGGATGAGTTGGGAGATTGGGATTGACCTGTATACATGTCTATGCATAAAATAGATAACTAATAATAACCTACTGTATAAAAAAATAAATAAAATTAAATTTCAAAAATTTTAAAAAGAAAATGTAAATATAAAACAGAAAAAATGTTCTTCCATTCACACTGATGTATTTATAAGAATGAATTATTTCCATGCTTATATCCATAAATACATAAAAGAGGAATAAAATCTAACTTGAACCAAAAAAGAAAAAATAAAAAACTAAACCTAACAGTTATACAGAGGAAAACACTACCAAGGCACTTGCTCCATTGGTAAAAAATTCTGAAATTGGTCAGAGGTGGGGAATCATCTCCCATAGAGCCAGCAGCCCCGCCCGCCCACGCAAGGAGCGTCCTTATTGCAAAGCTGGGGGACCGTGCCCAGGCCTCTGTGAGTAAACGTGAGCTGAGCCCCAGGCCAGCTGCTGCTGAACTGTTACCACCCTTCCCAGGTGAAACACCTGAATATGTACAAGGGCTTGAAAGCCTAGAGGAAGGGCCGTGGAGCCACACCAGCGACAGCACGCAGGCCACCTTGGTGCCTGCAGGTCAGCCAGGATGGTCCTGGCCACGGGCGCTCTTCTGGAAGCTTTCCATTGCCCTGCCTGAGATACCCCTCCTGTCACGGCCCCCACTCCTTTTTTTCCTTCCTCACCTCAGCCCGGAGAGATATTCCAGTGGAAGTTATGGGTGACACATCCTCTTCTTTACAGGTGGCAGCCTGGCAACTCCTGCAGAAAGTCCAGCAGAGCCCCACTCACACCGGGCCACCCACAAAGCCGTGGACCCTCACACCCTCCCACCAGCACAGCCCCGAGACTGCTGACGGGGCAGAGAATATGGAGTCAGGCACAGCTGCAGGGGCTATTGCTGCCTGGAGTGCTGTTTATATTGACCTCAACCCAGGCACACCTGGGGAGGGCTTGCCGGCAGGGTCAGGCTGCCCAGGTCAGCTAATCCTCAGCCCTCGGGGAATCACATTGCAGAAAATGGACCTCGCTAAGACAGAATATTCGCCAAGGAAAAGAAGCACACAATGCCATTTGCAGCACCGTAGATGAGTCTAGAGGTAATCACGTGACTTGGAGTAAGTCAGAAAGTGAAAGACACATATCATATCATATCACTTATAGGTGTTACCTATAAATTGATACCAGGGCAGATATTTCCACGGAGAAGGGCAATCACAGATTCATTAAACAAACTTATGGTTCACCAAAGGAAAGGTGTGAGGATTGAATTCATTATGATATTGGGGTTAACAGACATATACAAACACAGTAGACGTATATAATCACCAAAGACCTACGGAGTACCAAGAGAAGACTACTCAACATTCTGTCATAACAAACATGGGAAAAGGATCCCAGGAAGAACAGACATATGTATATGTGTAAAAGAACCACCTCTTGCACACCTACAACAAGCTAAACGATGTACTCAAACTTGCTGTAATAAAAAATAAAAAATTAAATTAAAAACACGAACAAGAATTAGTGAGAAAAACTTGAGGGGCTTTCTCCTGGTACATTCCGTTCTACATTCCAATCTAGAACGCGACTTCCATTGAGGCTCTGCTGCCCTAGTAACCAGATTTGGTAAGGGAGAACTGCTGCCACCTTGTGGCCGTTTCACACAACAGCAGCTTTAATCCCAGCGCTAATGGTCAGTGGATATTCCAAATCATTACAGGCCTGTAAATGACACCTGCCCTGAAAACAAATCCTGGGGTCATATATCGACCAAAAAATTCAAAAGACGTCCATATTTCAAAACGACAAAAAAAAAAAAAAAAAAAGACAGTTTCAAGAGGCATATTTCACGCACATTAGTGTTCTGCTTCTTTTGATTTCTTTCTTTCTTTGTTAAAAAAACGGGAATGGAAAAAGGCAACCCTCAGAATGGGCGAAAACTTTCACAAACGAATCAATGGACAAAGGTTTAATCTCCAATATATATAAACAGCTCATGCAGCTTAATATCAATAAAACAAACAACCCAATACAAAAATGGGCAGAAGATCTAAATAGACGTTTCTTCAAAGAAGACACAGAGATGGCCAAGACGCACATGAAAAGCTGCTCAACATCACTAATTATTAGAGAAATGCAAATCAAAACTACAATGAGGTAAGACCTCACACCTGTTAGAATCGGCATCATCAGATAATCTACAAACAACAAATTCTGGGGAGGGTGTGGACAAAAGGAACCCTCTTCCGCTATTGGTGGGAATGTAAATTGATACAGTCACTATGGAGAACAGTATGGAGGTTCCTTTAAAAAACTAAAAAGAGAATTACCATAGGATCCAGCAATCCCACTTCTGGGCATATACCCAGAGAAAACCATAAATCACAGAGACACATTCACCACAATGTTCATTGCAGCACTATTTACAGTAGCCAGGTAATGGAAGCAACCTAAATGCCCACAGACAGACGAATGGATAAAGATGTGGTTCATATATAAAATGGAATATTACTCAGCCATAAAAAGGAATGAAACTGGGTCATTTGTAGAGAAGTTGATGGATCTAGAGACTGTCATACAGAGTGAAGTAAGTCAGAAAGAGAAAAACAAATATTGTATATTAATGCCTATATGTGGAACCTAGAAAAATGCTACAGATGAACTGGTTTGCAGGGCAGAAATAGAGACACAGAGGTAGAGAACAAACGTATGGACACAAAGTGGGGGAAGCCACGGGGTGGTGGTGGTGGGATGAGTTGGGAGATTGGGATTGACCTGTATACATGTCTATGCATAAAATAGATAACTAATAATAACCTACTGTATAAAAAAAATAAATAAAATTAAATTTCAAAAATTTTAAAAATAAAATGTAAAAATAAAACAGAAAAAATGTTCTTCCATTCACACTGATGTATTTATAAGAATGAATTATTTCCATGCTTATATCCATAAATACATAAAAGAGGAATAAAATCTAACTTGAACTAAAAAAGAAAAAATAAAACTGAACCTAACAGTTATACAGAGGAAAACACTACCAAGGCACTTGCTCCAGTGGTAAACAATTCTGAAATTGGTCAGAGGTGGGGAATCATCTCCCATAGAGCCAGCAGCCCCGCCCGCCCACGCAAGGAGCGTCCTTATTGCAAAGCTGGGGGACCGTGCCAAGGCCTCTGTGAGTAAACGTGAGCTGAGCCCCAGGCCAGCTGCTGCTGAACTGTTCCCACCCTTCCCAGGTGAAACACCTGAATATGTACAAGGGCTTGAAAGCCTAGAGGAAGGGCCGTGGAGCCACACCAGCGACAGCACGCAGGCCACCTTGGTGCCTGCAGGTCAGCCAGGATGGTCCTGGCCACGGGCGCTCTTCTGGAAGCTTTCCATTGCCCTGCCTGAGATACCCCTCCTGTCCCGGGCCCCACTCTTTTTTTCCTTCCTCACCTCAGCCCGGAGAGATATTCCAGTGGAAGTTATGGGTGACACATCCTCTTCTTTACAGGTGGCAGCCTGGCAACTCCTGCAGAAAGTCCAGCAGAGCCCCACTCACACCGGGCCACCCACAAAGCCGTGGACCCTCACACCCTCCCACCAGCACAGCCCCGAGACTGCTGACGGGGCAGAGAATATGGAGTCAGGCACAGCTGCAGGGGCTATTGCTGCCTGGAGTGCTGTTTATATTGACCTCAACCCAGGCACACCTGGGGAGGGCTTGCCGGCAGGGTCAGGCTGCCCAGGTCAGCTAATCCTCAGCCCTCGGGGAATCACATTGCAGAAAATGGACCTCGCTAAGCCAGAATATTCGCCAAGGAAAAGAAGCACACAATGCCATTTGCAGCACCGTAGATGAGTCTAGAGGTAATCACGTGACTTGGAGTAAGTCAGAAAGTGAAAGACACATATCATATCATATCACTTATAGGTGTTACCTATAAATTGATACCAGGGCAGATATTTCCACGGAGAAGGGCAATCACAGATTCATTAAACAAACTTATGGTTCACCAAAGGAAAGGTGTGAGGATTGAATTCATTATGATATTGGGGTTAACAGACATATACAAACACAGTAGACGTATATAATCACCAAAGACCTACGGAGTACCAAGAGAAGACTACTCAACATTCTGTCATAACGAACATGGGAAAAGGATCCCAGGAAGAACAGACATATGTATATGTGTAAAAGAACCACCTCTTGCACACCTACAACAAGCTAAACGTTGTACTCAAACTTGCTGTAATAAAAAATAAAAAATTAAATTAAAAACACGAACAAGAATTAGTGAGAAAAACTTGAGGGGCTTTCTCCTGGTACATTCCGTTCTACATTCCAATCTAGAACGCGACTTCCATTGAGGCTCTGCTGCCCTAGTAACCAGATTTGGTAAGGGAGAACTGCTGCCACCTTGTGGCCGTTTCACACAACAGCAGCTTTAATCCCAGCGCTAATGGTCAGTGGATATTCCAAATCATTACAGGCCTGTAAATGACCCCTGCCCTGAAAACCAATCCTGGGGTCATTTATCGACCAAAAAATTCAAAAGACGTCCATATTTCAAAACGACAGTTTCAAGAGGCATATTTCACGCACATTAGTGTTCTGCTTCTTTTGATTTCATTCCTTCTTTGTTAAAAAAACGGGAATGGAAAAAGGCAACCCTCAGAATGGGCGAAAACTTTCACAAACGAATCAATGGACAAAGGTTAAATCTCCAATATATATGAACAGCTCATGCAGCTTAATATTAATACAACAAACAACCCAATACAAAAATGGGCAGAAGATCTAAATAGACGTTTCTTCAAAGAAGACACAGAGATGGCCAAGACGCACATGAAAAGCTGCTCAACATCACTAATTATTAGAGAAATGCAAATCAAAACTACAATGAGGTAAGACCTCACACCTGTTAGAATCGGCATCATCAGATAATCTACAAACAACAAATTCTGGGGAGGGTGTGGACAAAAGGAACCCTCTTCCGCTATTGGTGGGAATGTAAATTGATACAGTCACTATGGAGAACAGTATGGAGGTTCCTTTAAAAAACTAAAAAGAGAATTACCATAGGATCCAGCAATCCCACTTCTGGGCATATACCCAGAGAAAACCATAAATCACAGAGACACATTCCCCACAATGTTCATTGCAGCACTATTTACAATAGCCAGGTAATGGAAGCAACCTAAATGCCCACAGACAGACGAATGGATAAAGATGTGGTTCATATATAAAATGGAATATTACTCAGCCATAAAAAGGAATGAAACTGGGTCATTTGTAGAGAAGTTGATGGATCTAGAGACTGTCATACAGAGTGAAGTAAGTCAGAAAGAGAAAAACAAATATTGTATATTAATGCCTATATGTGGAACCTAGAAAAATGCTACAGATGAACTGGTTTGCAGGGCAGAAATAGAGACACAGAGGTAGAGAACAAACGTATGGACACAAAGTGGGGGAAGCCACGGGGTGGTGGTGGTGGGATGAGTTGGGAGATTGGGATTGACCTGTATACATGTCTATGCATAAAATAGATAACTAATAATAACCTACTGTATAAAAAAAATAAATAAAATTAAATTTCAAAAATTTTAAAAATAAAATGTAAAAATAAAACAGAAAAAATGTTCTTCCATTCACACTGATGTATTTATAAGAATGAATTATTTCCATGCTTATATCCATAAATACATAAAAGAGGAATAAAATCTAACTTGAACCAAAAAAGAAAAAATAAAACTGAACCTAACAGTTATACAGAGGAAAACACTACCAAGGCACTTGCTCCAGTGGTAAACAATTCTGAAATTGGTCAGAGGTGGGGAATCATCTCCCATAGAGCCAGCAGCCCCGCCCGCCCACGCAAGGAGCGTCCTTATTGCAAAGCTGGGGGACCGTGCCCAGGCCTCTGTGAGTAAACGTGAGCTGAGCCCCAGGCCAGCTGCTGCTGAACTGTTCCCACCCTTCCCAGGTGAAACACCTGAATATGTACAAGGGCTTGAAAGCCTAGAGGAAGGGCCGTGGAGCCACACCAGCGACAGCACGCAGGCCACCTTGGTGCCTGCAGGTCAGCCAGGATGGTCCTGGCCACGGGCGCTCTTCTGGAAGCTTTCCATTGCCCTGCCTGAGATACCCCTCCTGTCCCGGCCCCCACTCCTTTTTTTCCTTCCTCACCTCAGCCCGGAGAGATATTCCAGTGGAAGTTATGGGTGACACATCCTCTTCTTTACAGGTGGCAGCCTGGCAACTCCTGCAGAAAGTCCAGCAGAGCCCCACTCACACCGGGCCACCCACAAAGCCGTGGACCCTCACACCCTCCCACCAGCACAGCCCCGAGACTGCTGACGGGGCAGAGAATATGGAGTCAGGCACAGCTGCAGGGGCTATTGCTGCCTGGAGTGCTGTTTATATTGACCTCAACCCAGGCACACCTGGGGAGGGCTTGCCGGCAGGGTCAGGCTGCCCAGGTCAGCTAATCCTCAGCCCTCGGGGAATCACATTGCAGAAAATGGACCTCGCTAAGCCAGAATATTCGCCAAGGAAAAGAAGCACACAATGCCATTTGCAGCACCGTAGATGAGTCTAGAGGTAATCACGTGACTTGGAGTAAGTCAGAAAGTGAAAGACACATATCATATCATATCACTTATAGGTGTTACCTATAAATTGATACCAGGGCAGATATTTCCACGGAGAAGGGCAATCACAGATTCATTAAACAAACTTATGGTTCACCAAAGGAAAGGTGTGAGGATTGAATTCATTATGATATTGGGGTTAACAGACATATACAAACACAGTAGACGTATATAATCACCAAAGACCTACGGAGTACCAAGAGAAGACTACTCAACATTCTGTCATAACGAACATGGGAAAAGGATCCCAGGAAGAACAGACATATGTATATGTGTAAAAGAACCACCTCTTGCACACCTACAACAAGCTAAACGTTGTACTCAAACTTGCTGTAATAAAAAATAAAAAATTAAATTAAAAACACGAACAAGAATTAGTGAGAAAAACTTGAGGGGCTTTCTCCTGGTACATTCCGTTCTACATTCCAATCTAGAACGCGACTTCCATTGAGGCTCTGCTGCCCTAGTAACCAGATTTGGTAAGGGAGAACTGCTGCCACCTTGTGGCCGTTTCACACAACAGCAGCTTTAATCCCAGCGCTAATGGTCAGTGGATATTCCAAATCATTACAGGCCTGTAAATGACCCCTGCCCTGAAAACCAATCCTGGGGTCATTTATCGACCGAAAAATTCAAAAGACGTCCATATTTCAAAACGACAGTTTCAAGAGGCATATTTCACGCACATTAGTGTTCTGCTTCTTTTGATTTCATTCCTTCTTTGTTAAAAAAACGGGAATGGAAAAAGGCAACCCTCAGAATGGGCGAAAACTTTCACAAACGAATCAATGGACAAAGGTTAAATCTCCAATATATATGAACAGCTCATGCAGCTTAATATTAATACAACAAACAACCCAATACAAAAATGGGCAGAAGATCTAAATAGACGTTTCTTCAAAGAAGACACACAGATGGCCAAGACGCACATGAAAAGCTGCTCAACATCACTAATTATTAGAGAAATGCAAATCAAAACTACAATGAGGTAAGACCTCACACCTGTTAGAATCGGCATCATCAGATAATCTACAAACAACAAATTCTGGGGAGGGTGTGGACAAAAGGAACCCTCTTCCGCTATTGGTGGGAATGTAAATTGATACAGTCACTATGGAGAACAGTATGGAGGTTCCTTTAAAAAACTAAAAAGAGAATTACCATAGGATCCAGCAATCCCACTTCTGGGCATATACCCAGAGAAAACCATAAATCACAGAGACACATTCCCCACAATGTTCATTGCAGCACTATTTACAATAGCCAGGTAATGGAAGCAACCTAAATGCCCACAGACAGACGAATGGATAAAGATGTGGTTCATATATAAAATGGAATATTACTCAGCCATAAAAAGGAATGAAACTGGGTCATTTGTAGAGAAGTTGATGGATCTAGAGACTGTCATACAGAGTGAAGTAAGTCAGAAAGAGAAAAACAAATATTGTATATTAATGCCTATATGTGGAACCTAGAAAAATGCTACAGATGAACTGGTTTGCAGGGCAGAAATAGAGACACAGAGGTAGAGAACAAACGTATGGACACAAAGTGGGGGAAGCCACGGGGTGGTGGTGGTGGGATGAGTTGGGAGATTGGGATTGACCTGTATACATGTCTATGCATAAAATAGATAACTAATAATAACCTACTGTATAAAAAAAATAAATAAAATTAAATTTCAAAAATTTTAAAAATAAAATGTAAAAATAAAACAGAAAAAATGTTCTTCCATTCACACTGATGTATTTATAAGAATGAATTATTTCCATGCTTATATCCATAAATACATAAAAGAGGAATAAAATCTAACTTGAACCAAAAAAGAAAAAATAAAACTGAACCTAACAGTTATACAGAGGAAAACACTACCAAGGCACTTGCTCCAGTGGTAAACAATTCTGAAATTGGTCAGAGGTGGGGAATCATCTCCCATAGAGCCAGCAGCCCCGCCCGCCCACGCAAGGAGCGTCCTTATTGCAAAGCTGGGGGACCGTGCCCAGGCCTCTGTGAGTAAACGTGAGCTGAGCCCCAGGCCAGCTGCTGCTGAACTGTTCCCACCCTTCCCAGGTGAAACACCTGAATATGTACAAGGGCTTGAAAGCCTAGAGGAAGGGCCGTGGAGCCACACCAGCGACAGCACGCAGGCCACCTTGGTGCCTGCAGGTCAGCCAGGATGGTCCTGGCCACGGGCGCTCTTCTGGAAGCTTTCCATTGCCCTGCCTGAGATACCCCTCCTGTCCCGGCCCCCACTCCTTTTTTTCCTTCCTCACCTCAGCCCGGAGAGATATTCCAGTGGAAGTTATGGGTGACACATCCTCTTCTTTACAGGTGGCAGCCTGGCAACTCCTGCAGAAAGTCCAGCAGAGCCCCACTCACACCGGGCCACCCACAAAGCCGTGGACCCTCACACCCTCCCACCAGCACAGCCCCGAGACTGCTGACGGGGCAGAGAATATGGAGTCAGGCACAGCTGCAGGGGCTATTGCTGCCTGGAGTGCTGTTTATATTGACCTCAACCCAGGCACACCTGGGGAGGGCTTGCCGGCAGGGTCAGGCTGCCCAGGTCAGCTAATCCTCAGCCCTCGGGGAATCACATTGCAGAAAATGGACCTCGCTAAGCCAGAATATTCGCCAAGGAAAAGAAGCACACAATGCCATTTGCAGCACCGTAGATGAGTCTAGAGGTAATCACGTGACTTGGAGTAAGTCAGAAAGTGAAAGACACATATCATATCATATCACTTATAGGTGTTACCTATAAATTGATACCAGGGCAGATATTTCCACGGAGAAGGGCAATCACAGATTCATTAAACAAACTTATGGTTCACCAAAGGAAAGGTGTGAGGATTGAATTCATTATGATATTGGGGTTAACAGACATATACAAACACAGTAGACGTATATAATCACCAAAGACCTACGGAGTACCAAGAGAAGACTACTCAACATTCTGTCATAACGAACATGGGAAAAGGATCCCAGGAAGAACAGACATATGTATATGTGTAAAAGAACCACCTCTTGCACACCTACAACAAGCTAAACGTTGTACTCAAACTTGCTGTAATAAAAAATAAAAAATTAAATTAAAAACACGAACAAGAATTAGTGAGAAAAACTTGAGGGGCTTTCTCCTGGTACATTCCGTTCTACATTCCAATCTAGAACGCGACTTCCATTGAGGCTCTGCTGCCCTAGTAACCAGATTTGGTAAGGGAGAACTGCTGCCACCTTGTGGCCGTTTCACACAACAGCAGCTTTAATCCCAGCGCTAATGGTCAGTGGATATTCCAAATCATTACAGGCCTGTAAATGACCCCTGCCCTGAAAACCAATCCTGGGGTCATTTATCGACCGAAAAATTCAAAAGACGTCCATATTTCAAAACGACAGTTTCAAGAGGCATATTTCACGCACATTAGTGTTCTGCTTCTTTTGATTTCATTCCTTCTTTGTTAAAAAAACGGGAATGGAAAAAGGCAACCCTCAGAATGGGCGAAAACTTTCACAAACGAATCAATGGACAAAGGTTAAATCTCCAATATATATGAACAGCTCATGCAGCTTAATATTAATACAACAAACAACCCAATACAAAAATGGGCAGAAGATCTAAATAGACGTTTCTTCAAAGAAGACACACAGATGGCCAAGACGCACATGAAAAGCTGCTCAACATCACTAATTATTAGAGAAATGCAAATCAAAACTACAATGAGGTAAGACCTCACACCTGTTAGAATCGGCATCATCAGATAATCTACAAACAACAAATTCTGGGGAGGGTGTGGACAAAAGGAACCCTCTTCCGCTATTGGTGGGAATGTAAATTGATACAGTCACTATGGAGAACAGTATGGAGGTTCCTTTAAAAAACTAAAAAGAGAATTACCATAGGATCCAGCAATCCCACTTCTGGGCATATACCCAGAGAAAACCATAAATCACAGAGACACATTCCCCACAATGTTCATTGCAGCACTATTTACAATAGCCAGGTAATGGAAGCAACCTAAATGCCCACAGACAGACGAATGGATAAAGATGTGGTTCATATATAAAATGGAATATTACTCAGCCATAAAAAGGAATGAAACTGGGTCATTTGTAGAGAAGTTGATGGATCTAGAGACTGTCATACAGAGTGAAGTAAGTCAGAAAGAGAAAAACAAATATTGTATATTAATGCCTATATGTGGAACCTAGAAAAATGCTACAGATGAACTGGTTTGCAGGGCAGAAATAGAGACACAGAGGTAGAGAACAAACGTATGGACACAAAGTGGGGGAAGCCACGGGGTGGTGGTGGTGGGATGAGTTGGGAGATTGGGATTGACCTGTATACATGTCTATGCATAAAATAGATAACTAATAATAACCTACTGTATAAAAAAATAAATAAAATTAAATTTCAAAAATTTTAAAAATAAAATGTAAAAATAAAACAGAAAAAATGTTCTTCCATTCACACTGATGTATTTATAAGAATGAATTATTTCCATGCTTATATCCATAAATACATAAAAGAGGAATAAAATCTAACTTGAACCAAAAAAAAAAAGTAAAACTGAACCTAACAGTTATACAGAGGAAAACACTACCAAGGCACTTGCTCCAGTGGTAAACAATTCTGAAATTGGTCAGAGGTGGGGAATCATCTCCCATAGAGCCAGCAGCCCCGCCCGCCCACGCAAGGACCGTCCTTATTGCAAAGCTGGGGGACCGTGCCGAGGCCTCTGTGAGTAAACGTGAGCTGAGCCCCAGGCCAGCTGCTGCTGAACTGTTCCCACCCTTCCCAGGTGAAACACCTGAATATGTACAAGGGCTTGAAAGCCTAGAGGAAGGGCCGTGGAGCCACACCAGCAACAGCATGCAGGCCACCTTGGTGCCTGCAGGTCAGCCAGGATGGTCCTGGCCACGGGCGCTCTTCTGGAAGCTTTCCATTGCCCTGCCTGAGATACCCCTCCTGTCCCGGCCCCCACTCCTTTTTTTCCTTCCTCACCTCAGCCCGGAGAGATATTCCAGTGGAAGTTATGGGTGACACATCCTCTTCTTTACAGGTGGCAGCCTGGCAACTCCTGCAGAAAGTCCAGCAGAGCCCCACTCACACCGGGCCACCCACAAAGCCGTGGACCCTCACACCCTCCCACCAGCACAGCCCCGAGACTGCTGACGGGGCAGAGAATATGGAGTCAGGCACAGCTGCAGGGGCTATTGCTGCCTGGAGTGCTGTTTATATTGACCTCAACCCAGGCACACCTGGGGAGGGCTTGCCGGCAGGGTCAGGCTGCCCAGGTCAGCTAATCCTCAGCCCTCGGGGAATCACATTGCAGAAAATGGACCTCGCTAAGCCAGAATATTCGCCAACGAAAAGAAGCACACAATGCCATTTGCAGCACCGTAGATGAGTCTAGAGGTAATCACGTGACTTGGAGTAAGTCAGAAAGTGAAAGACACATATCATATCATATCACTTATAGGTGTTACCTATAAATTGATACCAGGGCAGATATTTCCACGGAGAAGGGCAATCACAGATTCATTAAACAAACTTATGGTTCACCAAAGGAAAGGTGTGAGGATTGAATTCATTATGATATTGGGGTTAACAGACATATACAAACACAGTAGACGTATATAATCACCAAAGACCTACGGAGTACCAAGAGAAGACTACTCAACATTCTGTCATAACGAACATGGGAAAAGGATCCCAGGAAGAACAGACATATGTATATGTGTAAAAGAACCACCTCTTGCACACCTACAACAAGCTAAACGTTGTACTCAAACTTGCTGTAATAAAAAATAAAAAATTAAATTAAAAACACGAACAAGAATTAGTGAGAAAAACTTGAGGGGCTTTCTCCTGGTACATTCCGTTCTACATTCCAATCTAGAACGCGACTTCCATTGAGGCTCTGCTGCCCTAGTAACCAGATTTGGTAAGGGAGAAATGCTGCCACCTTGTGGCCGTTTCACACAACAGCAGCTTTAATCCCAGCGCTAATGGTCAGTGGATATTCCAAATCATTACAGGCCTGTAAATGACCCCTGCCCTGAAAACCAATCCTGGGGTCATTTATCGACCAAAAAATTCAAAGACGTCCATATTTCAAAACGACAGTTTCAAGAGGCATATTTCACGCACATTAGTGTTCTGCTTTTTGATTTCATTCCTTCTTTGTTAAAAAAACGGGAATGGAAAAAGGCAACCCTCAGAATGGGCGAAAACTTTCACAAACGAATCAATGGACAAAGGTTTAATCTCCAATATATATGAACAGCTCATGCAGCTTAATATTAATACAACAAACAACCCAATACAAAAATGGGCAGAAGATCTAAATAGACGTTTCTTCAAAGAAGACACAGAGATGGCCAAGACGCACATGAAAAGCTGCTCAACATCACTAATTATTAGAGAAATGCAAATCAAAACTACAATGAGGTAAGACCTCACACCTGTTAGAATCGGCATCATCAGATAATCTACAAACAACAAATTCTGGGGAGGGTGTGGACAAAAGGAACCCTCTTCCGCTATTGGTGGGAATGTAAATTGATACAGTCACTATGGAGAACAGTATGGAGGTTCCTTTAAAAAACTAAAAAGAGAATTACCATAGGATCCAGCAATCCCACTTCTGGGCATATACCCAGAGAAAACCATAAATCACAGAGACACATTCACCACAATGTTCATTGCAGCACTATTTACAATAGCCAGGTAATGGAAGCAACCTAAATGCCCACAGACAGACGAATGGATAAAGATGTGGTTCATATATAAAATGGAATATTACTCAGCCATAAAAAGGAATGAAACTGGGTCATTTGTAGAGAAGTTGATGGATCTAGAGACTGTCATACAGAGTGAAGTAAGTCAGAAAGAGAAAAACAAATATTGTATATTAATGCCTATATGTGGAACCTAGAAAAATGCTACAGATGAACTGGTTTGCAGGGCAGAAATAGAGACACAGAGGTAGAGAACAAACGTATGGACACAAAGTGGGGGAAGCCACGGGGTGGTGGTGGTGGGATGAGTTGGGAGATTGGGATTGACCTGTATACATGTCTATGCATAAAATAGATAACTAATAATAACCTACTGTATAAAAAAAATAAATAAAATTAAATTTCAAAAATTTTAAAAATAAAATGTAAAAATAAAACAGAAAAAATGTTCTTCCATTCACACTGATGTATTTATAAGAATGAATTATTTCCATGCTTATATCCATAAATACATAAAAGAGGAATAAAATCTAACTTGAACCAAAAAAGAAAAAATAAAACTGAACCTAACAGTTATACAGAGGAAAACACTACCAAGGCACTTGCTCCAGTGGTAAACAATTCTGAAATTGGTCAGAGGTGGGGAATCATCTCCCATAGAGCCAGCAGCCCCGCCCGCCCACGCAAGGAGCGTCCTTATTGCAAAGCTGGGGGACCGTGCCCAGGTCTCTGTGAGTAAACGTGAGCTGAGCCCCAGGCCAGCTGCTGCTGAACTGTTCCCACCCTTCCCAGGTGAAACACCTGAATATGTACAAGGGCTTGAAAGCCTAGAGGAAGGGCCGTGGAGCCACACCAGCGACAGCACGCAGGCCACCTTGGTGCCTGCAGGTCAGCCAGGATGGTCCTGGCCACGGGCGCTCTTCTGGAAGCTTTCCATTGCCCTGCCTGAGATACCCCTCCTGTCCCGGCCCCCACTCCTTTTTTTCCTTCCTCACCTCAGCCCGGAGAGATATTCCAGTGGAAGTTATGGGTGACACATCCTCTTCTTTACAGGTGGCAGCCTGGCAACTCCTGCAGAAAGTCCAGCAGAGCCCCACTCACACCGGGCCACCCACAAAGCCGTGGACCCTCACACCCTCCCACCAGCACAGCCCCGAGACTGCTGACGGGGCAGAGAATATGGAGTCAGGCACAGCTGCAGGGGCTATTGCTGCCTGGAGTGCTGTTTATATTGACCTCAACCCAGGCACACCTGGGGAGGGCTTGCCGGCAGGGTCAGGCTGCCCAGGTCAGCTAATCCTCAGCCCTCGGGGAATCACATTGCAGAAAATGGACCTCGCTAAGACAGAATATTCGCCAACGAAAAGAAGCACACAATGCCATTTGCAGCACCGTAGATGAGTCTAGAGGTAATCACGTGACTTGGAGTAAGTCAGAAAGTGAAAGACACATATCATATCATATCACTTATAGGTGTTACCTATAAATTGATACCAGGGCAGATATTTCCACGGAGAAGGGCAATCACAGATTCATTAAACAAACTTATGGTTCACCAAAGGAAAGGTGTGAGGATTGAATTCATTATGATATTGGGGTTAACAGACATATACAAACACAGTAGACGTATATAATCACCAAAGACCTACGGAGTACCAAGAGAAGACTACTCAACATTCTGTCATAAGGAACATGGGAAAAGGATCCCAGGAAGAACAGACATATGTATATGTGTAAAAGAACCACCACTTGCACACCTACAGCAAGCTAAACGTTGTACTCAAACTTGCTGTAATAAAAAATAAAAAATTAAATTAAAAACACGAACAAGAATTAGTGAGAAAAACTTGAGGGGCTTTCTCCTGGTACATTCCGTTCTACATTCCAATCTAGAACGCGACTTCCATTGAGGCTCTGCTGCCCTAGTAACCAGATTTGGTAAGGGAGAACTGCTGCCACCTTGTGGCCGTTTCACACAACAGCAGCTTTAATCCCAGCGCTAATGGTCAGTGGATATTCCAAATCATTACAGGCCTGTAAATGACCCCTGCCCTGAAAACAAATCCTGGGGTCATATATCGACCAAAAAATTCAAAAGACGTCCATATTTCAAAACGACAGTTTCAAGAGGCATATTTCACGCACATTAGTGTTCTGCTTCTTTTGATTTCTTTCTTTCTTTGTTAAAAAAACGGGAATGGAAAAAGGCAACCCTCAGAATGGGCGAAAACTTTCACAAACGAATCAATGGACAAAGGTTTAATCTCCAATATATATAAACAGCTCATGCAGCTTAATATTAATACAACAAACAACCCAATACAAAAATGGGCAGAAGATCTAAATAGACGTTTCTTCAAAGAAGACACAGAGATGGCCAAGACGCACATGAAAAGCTGCTCAACATCACTAATTATTAGAGAAATGCAAATCAAAACTACAATGAGGTAAGACCTCACACCTGTTAGAATCGGCATCATCAGATAATCTACAAACAACAAATTCTGGGGAGGGTGTGGACAAAAGGAACCCTCTTCCGCTATTGGTGGGAATGTAAATTGATACAGTCACTATGGAGAACAGTATGGAGGTTCCTTTAAAAAACTAAAAAGAGAATTACCATAGGATCCAGCAATCCCACTTCTGGGCATATACCCAGAGAAAACCATAAATCACAGAGACACATTCACCACAATGTTCATTGCAGCACTATTTACAATAGCCAGGTAATGGAAGCAACCTAAATGCCCACAGACAGACGAATGGATAAAGATGTGGTACATATATAAAATGGAATATTACTCAGCCATAAAAAGGAATGAAACTGGGTCATTTGTAGAGAAGTTGATGGATCTAGAGACTGTCATACAGAGTGAAGTAAGTCAGAAAGAGAAAAACAAATATTGTATATTAATGCCTATATGTGGAACCTAGAAAAATGCTACAGATGAACTGGTTTGCAGGGCAGAAATAGAGACACAGAGGTAGAGAACAAACGTATGGACACAAAGTGGGGGAAGCCATGGGGTGGTGGTGGTGGGATGAGTTGGGAGATTGGGATTGACCTGTATACATGTCTATGCATAAAATAGATAACTAATAATAACCTACTGTATAAAAAAAATAAATAAAATTAAATTTCAAAAATTTTAAAAATAAAATGTAAAAATAAAACAGAAAAAATGTTCTTCCATTCACACTGATGTATTTATAAGAATGAATTATTTCCATGCTTATATCCATAAATACATAAAAGAGGAATAAAATCTAACTTGAACCAAAAAAGAAAAAATAAAACTGAACCTAACAGTTATACAGAGGAAAACACTACCAAGGCACTTGCTCCAGTGGTAAACAATTCTGAAATTGGTCAGAGGTGGGGAATCATCTCCCATAGAGCCAGCAGCCCCGCCCGCCCACGCAAGGAGCGTCCTTATTGCAAAGCTGGGGGACCGTGCCGAGGCCTCTGTGAGTAAACGTGAGCTGAGCCCCAGGCCAGCTGCTGCTGAACTGTTCCCACCCTTCCCAGGTGAAACACCTGAATATGTACAAGGGCTTGAAAGCCTAGAGGAAGGGCCGTGGAGCCACACCAGCGACAGCACGCAGGCCACCTTGGTGCCTGCAGGTCAGCCAGGATGGTCCTGGCCACGGGCGCTCTTCTGGAAGCTTTCCATTGCCCTGCCTGAGATACCCCTCCTGTCCCGGCCCCCACTCCTTTTTTTCCTTCCTCACCTCAGCCCGGAGAGATATTCCAGTGGAAGTTATGGGTGACACATCCTCTTCTTTACAGGTGGCAGCCTGGCAACTCCTGCAGAAAGTCCAGCAGAGCCCCACTCACACCGGGCCACCCACAAAGCCGTGGACCCTCACACCCTCCCACCAGCACAGCCCCGAGACTGCTGACGGGGCAGAGAATATGGAGTCAGGCACAGCTGCAGGGGCTATTGCTGCCTGGAGTGCTGTTTATATTGACCTCAACCCAGGCACACCTGGGGAGGGCTTGCCGGCAGGGTCAGGCTGCCCAGGTCAGCTAATCCTCAGCCCTCGGGGAATCACATTGCAGAAAATGGACCTCGCTAAGACAGAATATTCGCCAAGGAAAAGAAGCACACAATGCCATTTGCAGCACCGTAGATGAGTCTAGAGGTAATCACGTGACTTGGAGTAAGTCAGAAAGTGAAAGACACATATCATATCATATCACTTATAGGTGTTACCTATAAATTGATACCAGGGCAGATATTTCCACGGAGAAGGGCAATCACAGATTCATTAAACAAACTTATGGTTCACCAAAGGAAAGGTGTGAGGATTGAATTCATTATTATATTGGGGTTAACAGACATATACAAACACAGTAGACGTATATAATCACCAAAGACCTACGGAGTACCAAGAGAAGACTACTCAACATTCTGTCATAACGAACATGGGAAAAGGATCCCAGGAAGAACAGACATATGTATATGTGTAAAAGAACCACCTCTTGCACACCTACAACAAGCTAAACGTTGTACTCAAAGTTGCTGTAATAAAAAATAAAAAATTAAATTAAAAACACGAACAAGAATTAGTGAGAAAAACTTGAGGGGCTTTCTCCTGGTACATTCCGTTCTACATTCCAATCTAGAACGCGACTTCCATTGAGGCTCTGCTGCCCTAGTAACCAGATTTGGTAAGGGAGAACTGCTGCCACCTTGTGGCCGTTTCACACAACAGCAGCTTTAATCCCAGCGCTAATGGTCAGTGGATATTCCAAATCATTACAGGCCTGTAAATGACCCCTGCCCTGAAAACCAATCCTGGGGTCATTTATCGACCAAAAAATTCAAAAGACGTCCATATTTCAAAACGACAGTTTCAAGAGGCATATTTCACGCACATTAGTGTTCTGCTTCTTTTGATTTCATTCCTTCTTTGTTAAAAAAACGGGAATGGAAAAAGGCAACCCTCAGAATGGGCGAAAACTTTCACAAACGAATCAATGGACAAAGGTTTAATCTCCAATATATATGAACAGCTCATGCAGCTTAATATTAATACAACAAACAACCCAATACAAAAATGGGCAGAAGATCTAAATAGACGTTTCTTCAAAGAAGACACAGAGATGGCCAAGACGCACATGAAAAGCTGCTCAACATCACTAATTATTAGAGAAATGCAAATCAAAACTACAATGAGGTAAGACCTCACACCTGTTAGAATCGGCATCATCAGATAATCTACAAACAACAAATTCTGGGGAGGGTGTGGACAAAAGGAACCCTCTTCCGCTCTTGGTGGGAATGTAAATTGATACAGTCACTATGGTGAACAGTATGTAGGTTCCCTTAAAAAACTAAAAAGAGAATTACCATAGGATCCAGCAATCCCACTTCTGGGCATATACCCAGAGAAAATCATAAATCACAGAGACACATTCACCACAATGTTCATTGCAGCACTATTTACAATAGCCAGGTAATGGAAGCAACCTAAATGGCCACAGACAGACGAATGGATAAAGATGTGTTACATATATAAAATGGAATATTACTCAGCCATAAAAAGGAATGAAACTGGGTCATTTGTAGAGAAGTTGATGGATCTAGCGACTGTCATACAGAGTGAAGTAAGTCAGAAAGAGAAAAACAAATATTGTATATTAATGCCTATATGTGGAACCTAGAAAAATGCTACAGATGAACTGGTTTGCAGGGCAGAAATAGAGACACAGAGGTAGAGAACAAACGTATGGACACAAAGTGGGGGAAGCCATGGGGTGGTGGTGGTGGGATGAGTTGGGAGATTGGGATTGACCTGTATACATGTCTATGCATAAAATAGATAACTAATAATAACCTACTGTATAAAAAAAATAAATAAAATTAAATTTCAAAAATTTTAAAAATAAAATGTAAAAATAACACAGAAAATATGTTCTTCCATTCACACTGATGTATTTATAAGAATGAATTATTTCCATGCTTATATCCATAAATACATAAAAGAGGAATAAAATCTAACTTGAACCAAAAAAGCAAAAAAAAAAAACTAAACCTAACAGTTATACAGAGGAAAACACTACCAAGGCACTTGCTCCAGTGGTAAACAATTCTGAAATTGGTCAGAGGTGGGGAATCATCTCCCATAGAGCCAGCAGCCCCGCCCGCCCACGCAAGGAGCGTCCTTATTGCAAAGCTGGGGGACCGTGCCGAGGCCTCTGTGAGTAAACGTGAGCTGAGCCCCAGGCCAGCTGCTGCTGAACTGTTCCCACCCTTCCCAGGTGAAACACCTGAATATGTACAAGGGCTTGAAAGCCTAGAGGAAGGGCCGTGGAGCCACACCAGCGACAGCACGCAGGCCACCTTGGTGCCTGCAGGTCAGCCAGGATGGTCCTGGCCACGGGCGCTCTTCTGGAAGCTTTCCATTGCCCTGCCTGAGATACCCCTCCTGTCACGGCCCCCACTCCTTTTTTTCCTTCCTCACCTCAGCCCGGAGAGATATTCCAGTGGAAGTTATGGGTGACACATCCTCTTCTTTACAGGTGGCAGCCTGGCAACTCCTGCAGAAAGTCCAGCAGAGCCCCACTCACACCGGGCCACCCACAAAGCCGTGGACCCTCACACCCTCCCACCAGCACAGCCCCGAGACTGCTGACGGGGCAGAGAATATGGAGTCAGGCACAGCTGCAGGGGCTATTGCTGCCTGGAGTGCTGTTTATATTGACCTCAACCCAGGCACACCTGGGGAGGGCTTGCCGGCAGGGTCAGGCTGCCCAGGTCAGCTAATCCTCAGCCCTCGGGGAATCACATTGCAGAAAATGGACCTCGCTAAGACAGAATATTCGCCAAGGAAAAGAAGCACACAATGCCATTTGCAGCACCGTAGATGAGTCTAGAGGTAATCACGTGACTTGGAGTAAGTCAGAAAGTGAAAGACACATATCATATCATATCACTTATAGGTGTTACCTATAAATTGATACCAGGGCAGATATTTCCACGGAGAAGGGCAATCACAGATTCATTAAACAAACTTATGGTTCACCAAAGGAAAGGTGTGAGGATTGAATTCATTATTATATTGGGGTTAACAGACATATACAAACACAGTAGACGTATATAATCACCAAAGACCTACGGAGTACCAAGAGAAGACTACTCAACATTCTGTCATAACGAACATGGGAAAAGGATCCCAGGAAGAACAGACATATGTACATGTGTAAAAGAACCACCTCTTGCACACCAACAACAAGCTAAACGTTGTACTCAAAGTTGCTGTAATAAAAAATAAAAAATTAAATTAAAAACACGAACAAGAATTAGTGAGAAAAACTTGAGGGGCTTTCTCCTGGTACATTCCGTTCTACATTCCAATCTAGAACGCGACTTCCATTGAGGCTCTGCTGCCCTAGTAACCAGATTTGGTAAGGGAGAACTGCTGCCACCTTGTGGCCGTTTCACACAACAGCAGCTTTAATCCCAGCGCTAATGGTCAGTGGATATTCCAAATCATTACAGGCCTGTAAATGACCCCTGCCCTGAAAACCAATCCTGGGGTCATTTATCGACCAAAAAATTCAAAAGACGTCCATATTTCAAAACGACAGTTTCAAGAGGCATATTTCACGCACATTAGTGTTCTGCTTCTTTTGATTTCATTCCTTCTTTGTTAAAAAAACGGGAATGGAAAAAGGCAACCCTCAGAATGGGCGAAAACTTTCACAAACGAATCAATGGACAAAGGTTTAATCTCCAATATATATGAACAGCTCATGCAGCTTAATATTAATACAACAAACAACCCAATACAAAAATGGGCAGAAGATCTAAATAGACGTTTCTTCAAAGAAGACACAGAGATGGCCAAGACGCACATGAAAAGCTGCTCAACATCACTAATTATTAGAGAAATGCAAATCAAAACTACAATGAGGTAAGACCTCACACCTGTTAGAATCGGCATCATCAGATAATCTACAAACAACAAATTCTGGGGAGGGTGTGGACAAAAGGAACCCTCTTCCGCTATTGGTGGGAATGTAAATTGATACAGTCACTATGGAGAACAGTATGGAGGTTCCTTTAAAAAACTAAAAAGAGAATTACCATAGGATCCAGCAATCCCACTTCTGGGCATATACCCAGAGAAAACCATAAATCACAGAGACACATTCACCACAATGTTCATTGCAGCACTATTTACAATAGCCAGGTAATGGAAGCAACCTAAATGCCCACAGACAGACGAATGGATAAAGATGTGGTACATATATAAAATGGAATATTACTCAGCCATAAAAAGGAATGAAACTGGGTCATTTGTAGAGAAGTTGATGGATCTAGAGACTGTCATACAGAGTGAAGTAAGTCAGAAAGAGAAAAACAAATATTGTATATTAATGCCTATATGTGGAACCTAGAAAAATGCTACAGATGAACTGGTTTGCAGGGCAGAAATAGAGACACAGAGGTAGAGAACAAACGTATGGACACAAAGTGGGGGAAGCCATGGGGTGGTGGTGGTGGGATGAGTTGGGAGATTGGGATTGACCTGTATACATGTCTATGCATAAAATAGATAACTAATACTAACCTACTGTATAAAAAAAATAAATAAAATTAAATTTCAAAAATTTTAAAAATAAAATGTAAAAATAAAACAGAAAAAATGTTCTTCCATTCACACTGATGTATTTATAAGAATGAATTATTTCCATGCTTATATCCATAAATACATAAAAGAGGAATAAAATCTAACTTGAAGCAAAAAAGAAAAAATAAAACTGAACCTAACAGTTATACAGAGGAAAACACTACCAAGGCACTTGCTCTAGTGGTAAACAATTCTGAAATTGGTCAGAGGTGGGGAATCATCTCCCATAGAGCCAGCAGCCCCGCCCGCCCACGCAAGGAGCGTCCTTATTGCAAAGCTGGGGGACCGTGCCGAGGCCTCTGTGAGTAAACGTGAGCTGAGCCCCAGGCCAGCTGCTGCTGAACTGTTCCCACCCTTCCCAGGTGAAACACCTGAATATGTACAAGGGCTTGAAAGCCTAGAGGAAGGGCCGTGGAGCCACACCAGCGACAGCACGCAGGCCACCTTGGTGCCTGCAGGTCAGCCAGGATGGTCCTGGCCACGGGCGCTCTTCTGGAAGCTTTCCATTGCCCTGCCTGAGATACCCCTCCTGTCACGGCCCCCACTCCTTTTTTTCCTTCCTCACCTCAGCCCGGAGAGATATTCCAGTGGAAGTTATGGGTGACACATCCTCTTCTTTACAGGTGGCAGCCTGGCAACTCCTGCAGAAAGTCCAGCAGAGCCCCACTCACACCGGGCCACCCACAAAGCCGTGGACCCTCACACCCTCCCACCAGCACAGCCCCGAGACTGCTGACGGGGCAGAGAATATGGAGTCAGGCACAGCTGCAGGGGCTATTGCTGCCTGGAGTGCTGTTTATATTGACCTCAACCCAGGCACACCTGGGGAGGGCTTGCCGGCAGGGTCAGGCTGCCCAGGTCAGCTAATCCTCAGCCCTCGGGGAATCACATTGCAGAAAATGGACCTCGCTAAGACAGAATATTCGCCAACGAAAAGAAGCACACAATGCCATTTGCAGCACCGTAGATGAGTCTAGAGGTAATCATGTGACTTGGAGTAAGTCAGAAAGTGAAAGACACATATCATATCATATCACTTATAGGTGTTACCTATAAATTGATACCAGGGCAGATATTTCCACGGAGAAGGGCAATCAAAGATTCATTAAACAAACTTATGGTTCACCAAAGGAAAGGTGTGAGGATTGAATTCATTACGATATTGGGGTTAACAGACATATACAAACACAGTAGACATATATAATCACCAAAGACCTACGGAGTACCAAGAGAAGACTACTCAACATTCTGTCATAACGTACATGGGAAAAGGATCCCAGGAAGAACAGACATATGTATATGTGTAAAAGAGCAACCTCTTGCACACCTACAACAAGCTAAACGTTGTACTCAAAGTTGCTGTAATAAAAAATAAAAAATTAAATTAAAAACACGAACAAGAATTAATGAGAAAAACTTGAGGGGCTTTCTCCTGGTACATTCCGTTCTACATTCCAATCTAGAACGCGACTTCCATTGAGGCTCTGCTGCCCTAGTAACCAGATTTGGTAAGGGAGAACTGCTGCCACCTTGTGGCCGTTTCACACAACAGCAGCTTTAATCCCAGCGCTAATGGTCAGTGGATATTCCAAATCATTACAGGCCTGTAAATGACCCCTGCCCTGAAAACCAATCCTGGGGTCATTTATCGACCAAAAAATTCAAAAGACGTCCATATTTCAAAACGACAGTTTCAAGAGGCATATTTCACGCACATTAGTGTTCTGCTTCTTTTGATTTCATTCCTTCTTTGTTAAAAAAACGGGAATGGAAAAAGGCAACCCTCAGAATGGGCGAAAACTTTCACAAACGAATCAATGGACAAAGGTTTAATCTCCAATATATATGAACAGCTCATGCAGCTTAATATTAATACAACAAACAACCCAATACAAAAATGGGCAGAAGATCTAAATAGACGTTTCTTCAAAGAAGACACAGAGATGGCCAAGCCGCACATGAAAAGCTGCTCAACATCACTAATTATTAGAGAAATGCAAATCAAAACTACAATGAGGTAAGACCTCACACCTGTTAGAATCGGCATCATCAGATAATCTACAAACAACAAATTATGGGGAGGGTGTGGACAAAAGGAACCCTCTTCCGCTATTGGTGGGAATGTAAATTGATACAGTCACTATGGAGAACAGTATGGAGGTTCCTTTAAAAAACTAAAAAGAGAATTACCATAGGATCCAGCAATCCCACTTCTGGGCATATACCCAGAGAATACCATAAATCACAGAGACACATTCACCACAATGTTCATTGCAGCACTATTTACAATAGCCAGGTAATGGAAGCAACCTAAATGCCCACAGACAGACGAATGGATAAAGATGTGGTACATATATAAAATGGAATATTACTCAGCCATAAAAAGGAATGAAACTGGGTCATTTGTAGAGAAGTTGATGGATCTAGAGACTGTCATACAGAGTGAAGTAAGTCAGAAAGAGAAAAACAAATATTGTATATTAATGCCTATATGTGGAACCTAGAAAAATGCTACAGATGAACTGGTTTGCAGGGCAGAAATAGAGACACAGAGGTAGAGAACAAACGTATGGACACAAAGTGGGGGAAGCCATGGGGTGGTGGTGGTGGGATGAGTTGGGAGATTGGGATTGACCTGTATACATGTCTATGCATAAAATAGATAACTAATAATAACCTACTGTATAAAAAAATAAATAAAATTAAATTTCAAAAATTTTAAAAATAAAATGTAAAAATAAAACAGAAAAAATGTTCTTCCATTCACACTGATGTATTTATAAGAATGAATTATTTCCATGCTTATATCCATAAATACATAAAAGAGGAATAAAATCTAACTTGAAGCAAAAAAGAAAAAATAAAACTGAACCTAACAGTTATACAGAGGAAAACACTACCAAGGCACTTGCTCCAGTGGTAAACAATTCTGAAATTGGTCAGAGGTGGGGAATCATCTCCCATAGAGCCAGCAGCCCCGCCCGCCCACGCAAGGAGCGTCCTTATTGCAAAGCTGGGGGACCGTGCCGAGGCCTCTGTGAGTAAACGTGAGCTGAGCCCCAGGCCAGCTGCTGCTGAACTGTTCCCACCCTTCCCAGGTGAAACACCTGAATATGTACAAGGGCTTGAAAGCCTAGAGGAAGGGCCGTGGAGCCACACCAGCGACAGCACGCAGGCCACCTTGGTGCCTGCAGGTCAGCCAGGATGGTCCTGGCCACGGGCGCTCTTCTGGAAGCTTTCCATTGCCCTGCCTGAGATACCCCTCCTGTCCCGGCCCCCACTCCTTTTTTTCCTTCCTCACCTCAGCCCGGAGAGATATTCCAGTGGAAGTTATGGGTGACACATCCTCTTCTTTACAGGTGGCAGCCTGGCAACTCCTGCAGAAAGTCCAGCAGAGCCCCACTCACACCGGGCCACCCACAAAGCCGTGGACCCTCACACCCTCCCACCAGCACAGCCCCGAGACTGCTGACGGGGCAGAGAATATGGAGTCAGGCACAGCTGCAGGGGCTATTGCTGCCTGGAGTGCTGTTTATATTGACCTCAACCCAGGCACACCTGGGGAGGGCTTGCCGGCAGGGTCAGGCTGCCCAGGTCAGCTAATCCTCAGCCCTCGGGGAATCACATTGCAGAAAATGGACCTCGCTAAGACAGAATATTCGCCAACGAAAAGAAGCACACAATGCCATTTGCAGCACCGTAGATGAGTCTAGAGGTAATCACGTGACTTGGAGTAAGTCAGAAAGTGAAAGACACATATCATATCATATCACTTATAGGTGTTACCTATAAATTGATACCAGGGCAGATATTTCCACGGAGAAGGGCAATCAAAGATTCATTAAACAAACTTATGGTTCACCAAAGGAAAGGTGTGAGGATTGAATTCATTACGATATTGGGGTTAACAGACATATACAAACACAGTAGACATATATAATCACCAAAGACCTACGGAGTACCAAGAGAAGACTACTCAACATTCTGTCATAACGTACATGGGAAAAGGATCCCAGGAAGAACAGACATATGTATATGTGTAAAAGAGCAACCTCTTGCACACCTACAACAAGCTAAACGTTGTACTCAAAGTTGCTGTAATAAAAAATAAAAAATTAAATTAAAAACACGAACAAGAATTAGTGAGAAAAACTTGAGGGGCTTTCTCCTGGTACATTCCGTTCTACATTCCAATCTAGAACGCGACTTCCATTGAGGCTCTGCTGCCCTAGTAACCAGATTTGGTAAGGGAGAACTGCTGCCACCTTGTGGCCGTTTCACACAACAGCAGCTTTAATCCCAGCGCTAATGGTCAGTGGATATTCCAAATCATTACAGGCCTGTAAATGACCCCTGCCCTGAAAACCTATCCTGGGGTCATTTATCGACCAAAAAATTCAAAAGACGTCCATATTTCAAAACGACAGTTTCAAGAGGCATATTTCACGCACATTAGTGTTCTGCTTCTTTTGATTTCATTCCTTCTTTGTTAAAAAAACGGGAATGGAAAAAGGCAACCCTCAGAATGGGCGAAAACTTTCACAAACGAATCAATGGACAAAGGTTTAATCTCCAATATATATGAACAGCTCATGCAGCTTAATATTAATACAACAAACAACCCAATACAAAAATGGGCAGAAGATCTAAATAGACGTTTCTTCAAAGAAGACACAGAGATGGCCAAGACGCACATGAAAAGCTGCTCAAAATCACTAATTATTAGAGAAATGCAAATCAAAACTACAATGAGGTAAGACCTCACACCTGTTAGAATCGGCATCATCAGATAATCTACAAACAACAAATTCTGGGGAGGGTGTGGACAAAAGGAACCCTCTTCCGCTGTTGGTGGGAATGTAAATTGATACAGTCACTATGGAGAACAGTATGGAGGTTCCTTTAAAAAACTAAAAAGAGAATTACCATAGGATCCAGCAATCCCACTTCTGGGCATATACCCAGAGAAAACCATAAATCACAGAGACACATTCACCACAATGTTCATTGCAGCACTATTTTCAATAGCCAGGTAATGGAAGCAACCTAAATGCCCACAGACAGACGAATGGATAAAGATGTGGTACATATATAAAATGGAATATTACTCAGCCATAAAAAGGAATGAAACTGGGTCATTTGTAGAGAAGTTGATGGATCTAGAGACTGTCATACAGAGTGAAGTAAGTCAGAAAGAGAAAAACAAATATTGTATATTAATGCCTATATGTGGAACCTAGAAAAATGCTACAGATGAACTGGTTTGCAGGGCAGAAATAGAGACACAGAGGTAGAGAACAAACGTATGGACACAAAGTGGGGGAAGCCATGGGGTGGTGGTGCTGGGATGAGTTGGGAGATTGGGATTGACCTGTATACATGTCTATGCATAAAATAGATAACTAATAATAACCTACTGTATAAAAAAAATAAATAAAATTAAATTTCAAAAATTTTAAAAATAAAATGTAAAAATAAAACAGAAAAAATGTTCTTCCATTCACACTGATGTATTTATAAGAATGAATTATTTCCATGCTTACATCCATAAATACATAAAAGAGGAATAAAATCTAACTTGAAGCAAAAAAGAAAAAATAAAACTGAACCTAACAGTTATACAGAGGAAAACACTACCAAGGCACTTGCTCCAGTGGTAAACAATTCTGAAATTGGTCAGAGGTGGGGAATCATCTCCCATAGAGCCAGCAGCCCCGCCCGCCCACGCAAGGAGCGTCCTTATTGCAAAGTTGGGGGACCGTGCCGAGGCCTGTGTGAGTAAACGTGAGCTGAGCCCCAGGCCAGCTGCTGCTGAACTGTTCCCACCCTTCCCAGGTGAAACACCTGAATATGTACAAGGGCTTGAAAGCCTAGAGGAAGGGCCGTGGAGCCACACCAGCGAAAGCATGCAGGCCAACGTGGTGCCTGCAGGTGAGCCAGGATGGTCATGGCCACGGGCGCTCTTCTGGAAGCGTTCCATTGCCCTGCCTGAGATACCCCTCCTGTCCCGGCCCCCACTCCTTTTTTTCCTTACTCACCTCAGCCCGGAGAGATACTCCAGTGGAAGTTATGGGTGACACATCCTCTTCTTTACAGGTGGCAGCCTGGCAACTCCTGCAGAAAGTCCAGCAGAGCCCCACTCACACCGGGCCACCCACAAAGCCGTGGAACCTCACACCCTCCCAACAGCACAGCCCCGAGACTGCTGACGGGGCAGAGAATATGGAGTCAGGCACAGCTGCAGGGGCTATTGCTGCCTGGAGTGCTGTTTATATTGACCTCAACCCAGACACCCCTGGGGAGGGCTTGCCGGCAGGGTCAGGCTGCCCAGGTCAGCTAATCCTCAGCCCTCAGGGAATCACATTGCAGAAAATGGACCTCGCTAAGACAGAATATTCGCCAAGGAAAAGAAGCACACAATGCCATTTGCAGCACCGTAGATGAGTCTAGAGGTAATCACGTGACTTGGAGTAAGTCAGAAAGTGAAAGACACATATCATATCATATCACTTATAGGTGTTACCTATAAATTGATACCAGGGCAGATATTTCCACGGAGAAGGGCAATCACAGATTCATTAAACAAACTTATGGTTCACCAAAGGAAAGGTGTGAGGATTGAATTCATTACGATATTGGGGTTAACAGACATATACAAACACAGTAGACATATATAATCACCAAAGACCTACGGAGTACCAAGAGAAGACTACTCAACATTCTGTCATAACGTACATGGGAAAAGGATCCCAGGAAGAACAGACATATGTATATGTGTTAAAGAACCACCTCTTGCACACCTTTAACAAGCTAAACGTTGTACTCAAACTTGCTGTAATAAAAAATAAAAAATTAAATTAAAAACACGAACAAGAAGTAGTGAGACAAACTTGAGGGGCTTTCTCCTGGCACATTCCGTTCTAAATTCCAATCTAGAACGCGACTTCCATTGAGGCTCTGCTGCCCTAGTAACCAGATTTGGTAAGGGAGAACTGCTGCCACCTTGTGGCCGTTTCACACAACAGCAGCTTTAATCCCAGCGCTAATGGTCAGTGGATATTCCAAATCATTACAGGCCTGTAAATGACACCTGCCCTGAAAACAAATCCTGGGTCATATATCGACCAAAAAATTCAAAAGACGTCCATATTTCAAAACGACAGTTTCAAGAGGCATATTTCACGCACATTAGTGTTCTGATTCTTTTGCTTTCTTTCTTTCTTTGTTAAAAAAACGGAAATGGAAAAAGGTAACCCTCAGAAGGGGCGAAAACGTTCACAAACGAATCAATGGACAAAGGTTTAATCTCCAATATATATATACAGCTCATGCAGCTTTATATTAATACAACAAACAACCCAATACAAAAATGGGCAGAAGATCTAAATAGACGTTTCTTCAAAGAAGACACGGAGATGGCCAAGACGCACATGAAAAGCTGCTCAACATCACTAATTATTAGAGAAATGCAAATCAAAACTACAATGAGGTAAGACCTCACACCTGTTAGAATCGGCATCATCAGATAATCTACAAACAACAAATTCTGGGGAGGGTGTGCACAATAGGAACCCTCTTCCGCTATTGGTGGGAATGTAAATTGATACAGTAACTATGGAGAACAGTATGGAGGTTCTTTAAAAAACTAAAAAGAGAATTACCATAGGATCCAGCAATCCCACTTCTGGGCATATACCCAGAGAAAACCATCAATCACAGAGACACATTCACCACAATATTCATTGCAGCACTATTTACAATAGCCAGGTAATGGAAGCAACCTAAATGCCCAGAGACAGACGAATGGATAAAGATGTGGTACATATATAAAATGGAATATTACTCATCCATAAAAAGGAATGAAACTGAGTCATTTGTAGAGAAGTTGATGGATCTAGAGACTGTCATACAGAGTGAAGTATGTCAGAAAGAGAAAAACAAATATTGTATATTAATGCCTATATGTGGAACCTAGAAAAATGCTACAGATGAACTGGTTTGCAGGGCAGAAATAGAGACACAGAGATAGAGAACAAACGTATCGACACAAAGTGGGGGAAGCCATGGGGTGGTGGTGGTGGGATGAGTTGGGATATTGGGATTGACCTGTATACATGTCTATGCATAAAATAGATAACTAATAATAACCTAGTGTATAAAAAAATAAATAAAATTAAATTTCAAAATTTTTAAAAATAAAATGTAAATATAAAACAGAAAAATTGTTCTTCCATTCACACTGATGTATTTATAAGAATGAATTATTTCCATGCTTATATCCATAAATACATAAAAGAGGAATAAAATCTAACTTGAACCAAAAAAGAAAAAAAAAAAAACTGAACCTAACAGTTATACAGAGGAAAACACTACCAAGGCATTTGCTCCAGTGGTAAACAATTCTGAAATTGGTCAGAGGTAGGGAATCATCTCCCATACAGCCAGCAGCCCCACCCGCCCACGCAAAGACCGTCCTTATTGCAAAGCTCGGGGACCGTGCTGAGGCCTCTGTGAGTAAACGTGAGCTGAGCCCCAGGCCAGCTGCTGCTGAACTGTTCCCACCCTTCCCAGGTGAAACACCTGAATATGTACAAGGGCTTGAAAGCCTAGAGGAAGGGCCGTGGAGCCACACCAGCGAAAGCACGCAGGCCAACGTGGTGCCTGCAGGTCAGCCAGGATGGTCCTGGCCACGGGCGCTCTTCTGGAAGCTTTCCATTGCCCTGCCTGAGATACCCCTCCTGTCCCGGCCCCCACTCCTTTTTTTCCTTACTCACCTCAGCCCGGAGAGATACTCCAGTGGAAGTTATGGGTGACACATCCTCTTCTTTACAGGTGGCAGCCTGGCAACTCCTGCAGAAAGTCCAGCAGAGCCCCACTCACACCGGGCCACCCACAAAGCCGTGGACCCTCACACCCTCCCACCAGCACAGCCCCGAGACTGCTGACGGGGCAGAGAATATGGAGTCAGGCACAGCTGCAGGGGCTATTGCTGCCTGGAGTGCTGTTTATATTGACCTCAACCCAGGCACACCTGGGGAGGGCTTGCCGGCAGGGTCAGGCTGCCCAGGTCAGCTAATCCTCAGCCCTCGGGGAATCACATTGCAGAAAATGGACCTCGCTAAGACAGAATATTCGCCAAGGAAAAGAAGCACACAATGCCATTTGCAGCACCGTAGATGAGTCTAGAGGTAATCACGTGACTTGGAGTAAGTCAGAAAGTGAAAGACACATATCATATCATATCACTTATAGGTGTTACCTATAAATTGATACCAGGGCAGATATTTCCACGGAGAAGGGCAATCACAGATTCATTAAACAAACTTATGGTTCACCAAAGGAAAGGTGTGAGGATTGAATTCATTATGATATTGGGGTTAACAGACATATACAAACACAGTAGACGTATATAATCACCAAAGACCTACGGAGTACCAAGATAAGACTACTCAACATTCTGTCATAACGTACATGGGAAAAGGATCCCAGGAAGAACAGACATATGTATATGTGTAAAAGAACCACCTCTTGCACACCTACAACAAGCTAAACGTTGTACTCAAAGTTGCTGTAATAAAAAATAAAAAATTAAATTAAAAACACGAACAAGAATTAGTGAGAAAAACTTGAGGGGCTTTCTCCTGGTACATTCCGTTCTACATTCCAATCTAGAACGCGACTTCCATTGAGGCTCTGCTGCCCTAGTAACCAGATTTGGTAAGGGAGAACTGCTGCCACCTTGTGGCCGTTTCACACAACAGCAGCTTTAATCGCAGCGCTAATGGTCAGTGGATATTCCAAATCATTACAGGCCTGTAAATGACACCTGCCCTGAAAACCAATCCTGGGGTCATTTATCGACCAAAAAATTCAAAAGACGTCCATATTTCAAAACGACAGTTTCAAGAGGCATATTTCACGCACATTAGTGTTCTGCTTCTTTTGATTTCATTCCTTCTTTGTTAAAAAAACGGGAATGGAATAAGGCAACCCTCAGAATGGGCGAAAACTTTCACAAACGAATCAATGGACAAAGGTTTAATCTCCAATATATATGAACAGCTCATGCAGCTTAATATTAATACAACAAACAACCCAATACAAAAATGGGCAGAAGATCTAAATAGACGTTTCTTCAAAGAAGACACAGAGATGGCCAAGACGCACATGAAAAGCTGCTCAACATCACTAATTATTAGAGAAATGCAAATCAAAACTACAATGAGGTAAGACCTCACACCTGTTAGAATCGGCATCATCAGATAATCTACAAACAACAAATTCTGGGGAGGGTGTGGACAAAAGGAACCCTCTTCCGCTATTGGTGGGAATGTAAATTGATACAGTCACTATGGAGAACAGTATGGAGGTTCCTTTAAAAAACTAAAAAGAGAATTACCATAGGATCCAGCAATCCCACTTCTGGGCATATACCCAGAGAAAACCATAAATCACAGAGACACATCCACCACAATGTTCATTGCAGCACTATTTACAATAGCCAGGTAATTGAAGCAACCTAAATGGCCACAGACAGACGAATGGATAAAGATGTGGTACATATATAAAATGGAATATTACTCAGCCATAAAAAGGAATGAAACTGGGTCATTTGTAGAGAAGTTGATGGATCTAGAGACTGTCATACAGAGTGAAGTAAGTCAGAAAGAGAAAAACAAATATTGTATATTAATGCCTATATGTGGAACCTAGAAAAATGCTACAGATGAACTGGTTTGCAGGGCAGAAATAGAGACACAGAGGTAGAGAACAAACGTATGGACACAAAGGGGGGGAAGCCATGGGGTGGTGGTGGTGGGATGAGTTGGGAGATTGGGATTGACCTGTATACATGTCTATGCATAAAATAGATAACTAATAATAACCTACTGTATAAAAAAATAAATAAAATTAAATTTCAAAAATTTTAATAATAAAATGTAAAAATAAAACAGAAAAAATGTTCTTCCATTCACACTGCTGTATTTATAAGAATGAATTCTTTCCATGCTTATATCCATAAATACATAAAAGAGGAATAAAATCTAACTTGAACCAAAAAAGAAAAAAAAAACTGAACCTAACAGTTATACAGAGGAAAACACTACCAAGGCACTTGCTCCAGTGGTAAACAATTCTGAAATTGGTCAGAGGTGGGGAATCATCTCCCATAGAGCCAGCAGCCCCGCCTGCCCACGCAAGGAGCGTCCTTATTGCAAAGCTGGGGGACCGTGCCGAGGCCTCTGTGAGTAAACGTGAGTTGAGCCCCAGGCCAGCTGCTGCTGAACTGTTCCCACCCTTCCCACGTGAAACACCTGAATATGTACAAGGGCTTGAAAGCCTAGAGGAAGGGCCGTGGAGCCACACCAGCGACAGCACACAGGCCACCTTGGTGCCTGCAGGTCAGCCAGGATGGTCCTGGCCACGGGCACTCTTCTGGAAGCTTTCCATTGCCCTGCCTGAGATACCCCTCCTGTCCCGGTCCCCACTACTTTTTTTTCCTTCCTCACCTCAGCCCGGAGAGATATTCCAGTGGAAGTTATGGGTGACACATCCTCTTCTTTCCAGGTGGCAGCCTGGCAACTCCTGCAGAAAGTCCAGCAGAGCCCCACTCACACCGGGCCACCCACAAAGCCGTGGACCCTCACACCCTCCCACCAGCACAGCCCCGAGACTGCTGACGGGGCAGAGAATATGGAGTCAGGCACAGCTGCAGGGGCTATTGCTGCCTGGAGTGCTGTTTATATTGACCTCAACCCAGAAACCCCTGGGGAGGGCTTGCCGGCAGGGTCAGGCTGCCCAGGTCAGGTAATCCTCAGCCCTCAGGGAATCACATTGCAGAAAATGGACCTCGCTAAGACAGAATATTCGCCAAGGAAAAGAAGCACACAATGCCATTTGCAGCACCGTAGATGAGTCTAGAGGTAATCACGTGACTTGGAGTAAGTCAGAAAGTGAAAGACACATATCATATCATATCACTTATAGGTGTTTCCTATAAATTGATACCAGGGCAGATATTTCCACGGAGAAGGGCAATCAAAGATTCATTAAACAAACTTATGGTTCACCAAAGGAAAGGTGTGAGGATTGAATTCATTACGATATTGGGGTTAACAGACATATACAAACAGAGTAGACATATATAATCACCAAAGACCTATGGAGTTCCAAGAGAAGACTACTCAACATTCTGTCATAACGTACATGGGAAAAGGATCCCAGGAAGAACAGACATATGTATATGTGTTAAAGAACCACCTCTTGCACACCTTCAACAAGCTAAACGTTGTACTCAAACTTGTTGTAATAAAAAATAAAAAATTAAATTAAAAACACGAACAAGAAGTAGTGAGACAAACTTGAGGGGCTTTCTCCTGGCACATTCCGTTCTACATTCCAATCTAGAACGCGACTTCCATTGAGGCTCTGCTGCCCTAGTAACCAGATTTGGTAAGGGAGAACTGCTGCCACCTTGTGGCCGTTTCACACAACAGCAGCTTTAATCCCAGCGCTAATGGTCAGTTGATATTCCAAATCATTACAGGCCTGTAAATGACCCCTGCCCTGAAAACCAATCCTGGGGTCATTTATCGACCAAAAAATTCAAAAGACGTCCATATTTCAAAACGACAGTTTCAAGAGGCATATTTCACGCACATTAGTGTTCTGCTTCTTTTGATTTCATTCCTTCTTTGTTAAAAAAACGGGAATGGAAAAAGGCAACCCTCAGAATGGGCGAAAACTTTCACAAACGAATCAATGGACAAAGCTTTAATCTCCAATATATATATACAGCTCATGCAGCTTAATATTAATACAACAAACAACCCAATACAAAAATGGGCAGAAGATCTAAATAGACGTTTCTTCAAAGAACACACAGAGATGGCCAAGACGCACATGAAAAGCTGCTCAACATCACTAATTATTAGAGAAATGCAAATCAAAACTACAATGAGGTAAGACCTCACACCTGTTAGAATCGGCATCGTCAGATAATCTACAAACAACAAATTCTGGGGAGGGTGTGCACAAAAGGAACCCTCTTCCGCTATTGGTGGGAATGTAAATTGATACAGTAACTATGGAGAACAGTATGGAGGTTCCTTTAAAAAACTAAAAAGAGAATTACCATAGGATCCAGCAATCCCACTTCTGGGCATATACCCAGAGAAAACCATAAATCACAGAGACACATTCACCACAATGTTCATTGCAGCACTATTTACAATAGCCAGGTAATGGAAGCAACCTAAATGCTCACAGACAGCCGAATGGATAAAGATGTGGTACATATATAAAATGGAATATTACTCAGCCATAAAAAGGAATGAAACTGAGTCATTTGTAGAGAAGTTGATGGATCTAGAGACTGTCATACAGAGTGAAGTATGTCAGAAAGAGAAAAACAAATATTGTATATTAATGCCTATATGTGGAACCTAGAAAAATGCTACAGATGAACTGGTTTGCAGGGCAGAAATAGAGACACAGAGATAGAGAACAAATGTATCGACACAAAGTTGGGGAAGCCATGGGGTGGTGGTGGTGGGATGAGTTGGGAGATTGGGATTGATCTGTATACATGTCTATGCATAAAATAGATAACTAATAATAACCTACTGTATAAAAAAATAAATAAAATTAAATTTCAAAAATTTTAAAAATAAAATGTAAAAATAAAACAGAAGAAATGTTCTTCCATTCACACTGATGTATTTATAAGAATGAATTATTTCCATGCTTATATCCATAAATACATAAAAGAGGAATAAAATCTAACTTGAACCAAAAAAGAAAAAATAAAACTGAACCTAACAGTTATACAGAGGAAAACACTACCAAGGCACTTGCTCCAGTGGTAAACAATTCTGAATTTGGTCAGAGGTGGGGAATCATCTCCCATAGAGCCAGCAGCCCCGCCCGCCCACGCAAGGAGCGTCCTTATTGCAAAGCTGGGGGACCGTGCCGAGGCCTCTGTGAGTAAACGTGAGCTGAGCCCCAGGCCAGCTGCTGCTGAACTGTTCCCACCCTTTCCAGGTGAAACACCTGAATATGTACAAGGGCTTGAAAGCCTAGAGGAAGGGCCGTGGAGCCACACCAGCGACAGCACGCAGGCCACCTTGGTGCCTGCAGGTCAGCCAGGATGGTCCTGGCCACGGGCGCTCTTCTGGAAGCTTTCCATTGCCCTGCCTGAGATACCCCTCCTGTCCCGGCCGCCACTCCTTTTTTTCCTTCCTCACATCAGCCCGGAGAGATATTCCAGTGGAAGTTATGGGTGACACATCCTCTTCTTTACAGGTGGCAGCCTGGCAACTCCTGCAGAAAGTCCAGCAGTGCCCCACTCACACCGGGCCACCCACAAAGCCGTGGACCCTCACACCCTCCCACCAGCACAGCCCCGAGACTGCTGACGGGGCAGAGAATATGGAGTCAGGCACAGCTGCAGGGGCTATTGCTGCCTGGAGTGCTGTTTATATTGACCTCAACCCAGGCACACCTGGGGAGGGCTTGCCGGCAGGGTCAGGCTGCCCAGGTCAGCTAATCCTCAGCCCTCGGGGAATCACATTGCAGAAAATGGACCTCGCTAGGACAGAATATTCGCCAACGAAAAGAAGCACACAATGCCATTTGCAGCACCGTAGATGAGTCTAGAGGTAATCACGTGACTTGGAGTAAGTCAGAAAGTGAAAGACACATATCATATCATATCACTTATAGGTGTTACCTATAAATTGATACCAGGGCAGATATTTCCACGGAGAAGGGCAATCAAAGATTCATTAAACAAACTTATGGTTCACCAAAGGAAAGGTGTGAGGATTGAATTCATTATGATATTGGGGTTAACAGACATATACAAACACAGTAGACGTATATAATCACCAAAGACCTACGGAGTACCAAGAGAAGACTACTCCACATTCTGTCATAACGAACATGGGAAAAGGATCCCAGGAAGAACAGACATATGTATATGTGTAAAAGAGCAACCTCTTGCACACCTACAACAAGCTAAACGTTGTACTCAAACTTGCTGTAATAAAAAATAAAAAATTAAATTAAAAACACGAACAAGAATTAGTGAGAAAAACTTGAGGGGCTTTCTCCTGGTACATTCCGTTCTACATTCCAATCTAGAACGCGACTTCCATTGAGGCTCTGCTGCCCTAGTAACCAGATTTGGTAAGGGAGAACTGCTGCCACCTTGTGGCCGTTTCACACAACAGCAGCTTTAATCCCAGCGCTAATGGTCAGTGGATATTCCAAATCATTACAGGCCTGTAAATGACACCTGCCCTGAAAACAAATCCTGGGGTCATATATCGACCAAAAAATTCAAAAGACGTCCATATTTCAAAACGACAGTTTCAAGAGGCATATTTCACGCACATTAGTGTTCTGCTTCTTTTGATTTCTTTCTTTCTTTGTTAAAAAAACGGGAATGGAAAAAGGCAACCCTCAGAATGGGCGAAAACTTTCACAAACGAATCAATGGACAAAGGTTTAATCTCCAATATATATAAACAGCTCATGCAGCTTAATATTAATAAAACAAACAACCCAATACAAAAATGGGCAGAAGATCTAAATAGACGTTTCTTCAAAGAAGACACAGAGATGGCCAAGACGCACATGAAAAGCTGCTCAACATCACTAATTATTAGAGAAATGCAAATCAAAACTACAATGAGGTAAGACCTCACACCTGTTAGAATCGGCATCATCAGATAATCTACAAACAACAAATTCTGGGGAGGGTGTGGACAAAAGGAACCCTCTTCCGCTATTGGTGGGAATGTAAATTGATACAGTCACTATGGAGAACAGTATTGAGGTTCCTTTAAAAAACTAAAAAGAGAATTACCATAGGATCCAGCAATCCCACTTCTGGGCATATACCCAGAGAAAACCATAAATCACAGAGACACATTCACCACAATGTTCATTGCAGCACTATTTACAATAGCCAGGTAATGGAAGCAACCTAAATGCCCACAGACAGACGAATGGATAAAGATGTGGTACATATATAAAATGGAATATTACTCAGCCATAAAAAGGAATGAAACTGGGTCATTTGTAGAGAAGTTGATGGATCTAGAGACTGTCATACAGAGTGAAGTAAGTCAGAAAGAGAAAAACAAATATTGTATATTAATGCCTATATGTGGAACCTAGAAAAATGCTACAGATGAACTGGTTTGCAGGGCAGAACTAGAGACACAGAGGTAGAGAACAAACGTATGGACACAAAGTGGGGGAAGCCATGGGGTGGTGGTGGTGGGATGAGTTGGGAGATTGGGATTGACCTGTATACATGTCTATGCATAAAATAGATAACTAATAATAACCTACTGTATAAAAAAAATAAATAAAATTAAATTTCAAAAATTTTAAAAATAAAATGTAAAAATAAAACAGAAAATATGTTCTTCCATTCACACTGATGTATTTATAAGAATGAATTATTTCCATGCTTATATCCATAAATACATAAAAGAGGAATAAAATCTAACTTGAACCAAAAAAGCAAAAAAAAAAACTAAACCTAACAGTTATACAGAGGAAAACACTACCAAGGCACTTGCTCCAGTGGTAAACAATTCTGAAATTGGTCAGAGGTGGGGAATCATCTCCCATAGAGCCAGCAGCCCCGCCCGCCCACGCAAGGAGCGTCCTTATTGCAAAGCTGGGGGACCGTGCCGAGGCCTCTGTGAGTAAACGTGAGCTGAGCCCCAGGCCAGCTGCTGCTGAACTGTTCCCACCCTTCCCAGGTGAAACACCTGAATATGTACAAGGGCTTGAAAGCCTAGAGGAAGGGCCGTGGAGCCACACCAGCGACAGCACGCAGGCCACCTTGGTGCCTGCAGGTCAGCCAGGATGGTCCTGGCCACGGGCGCTCTTCTGGAAGCTTTCCATTGCCCTGCCTGAGATACCCCTCCTGTCCCGGCCCCCACTCCTTTTTTTCCTTCCTCACCTCAGCCCGTAGAGATATTCCAGTGGAAGTTATGGGTGACACATCCTCTTCTTTACAGGTGGCAGCCTGGCAACTCCTGCAGAAAGTCCAGCAGAGCCCCACTCACACCGGGCCACCCACAAAGCCGTGGACCCTCACACCCTCCCACCAGCACAGCCCCGAGACTGCTGACGGGGCAGAGAATATCGAGTCAGGCACAGCTGCAGGGGCTATTGCTGCCTGGAGTGCTGTTTATATTGACCTCAAACCAGGCACACCTGGGGAGGGCTTGCCGGCAGGGTCAGGCTGCCCAGGTCAGCTAATCCTCAGCCCTCAGGGAATCACATTGCAGAAAATGGACCTCGCTAAGACAGAATATTCGCCAACGAAAAGAAGCACACAATGCCATTTGCAGCACCGTAGATGAGTCTAGAGGTAATCACGTGACTTGGAGTAAGTCAGAAAGTGAAAGACACATATCATATCATATCACTTATAGGCGTTACCTATAAATTGATACCAGGGCAGATATTTCCACAGAGAAGGGCAATCACAGATTCATTAAACAAACTTATGGTTCACCAAAGCAAAGGTGTGAGGATTGAATTCATTACGATATTGGGGTTAACAGACATATACAAACACAGTAGACATATATAATCACCAAAGACCTACGGAGTACCAAGAGAAGACTACTCAACATTCTGTCATAACGAACATGGGAAAAGGATCCCAGGAAGAACAGACATATGTATATGTGTAAAAGAACCACCTCTTGCACACCTACAACAAGCTAAACGTTGTACTCAAACTTGCTGTAATAAAAAATAAAAAATTAAATTAAAAACACGAACAAGAATTAGTGAGAAAAACTTGAGGGGCTTTCTCCTGGTACATTCCGTTCTACATTCCAATCTAGAACGCGACTTCCATTGAGGCTCTGCTGCCCTTGTAACCAGATTTGGTAAGGGAGAACTGCTGCCACCTTGTGGCCGTTTCACACAACAGCAGCTTTAATCCCAGCGCTAATGGTCAGTGGATATTCCAAATCATTACAGGCCTGTAAATGACACCTGCCCTGAAAACAAATCCTGGGGTCATATATCGACCAAAAAATTCAAAAGACGTCCATATTTCAAAACGACAGTTTCAAGAGGCATATTTCACGCACATTAGTGTTCTGCTTCTTTTGATTTTTTCTTTCTTTGTTAAAAAAACGGGAATGGAAAAAGGCAACCCTCAGAATGGGCGAAAACTTTCACAAACGAATCAATGGACAAAGGTTTAATCTCCAATATATATAAACAGCTCATGCAGCTTAATATTAATAAAACAAACAACCCAATACAAAAATGGGCAGAAGATCTAAATAGACGTTTCTTCAAAGAAGACACAGAGATGGCCAAGACGCACATGAAAAGCTGCTCAACATCACTAATTATTAGAGAAATGCAAATCAAAACTACAATGAGGTAAGACCTCACACCTGTTAGAATCGGCATCATCAGATAATCTACAAACAACAAATTCTGGGGAGGGTGTGGACAAAAGGAACCCTCTTCCGCTATTGGTGGGAATGTAAATTGATACAGTCACTATGGAGAACAGTATGGAGGTTCCTTTAAAAAACTAAAAAGAGAATTACCATAGGATCCAGCAATCCCACTTCTGGGCATATACCCAGAGAAAACCATAAATCACAGAGACACATTCACCACAATGTTCATTGCAGCACTATTTACAATAGCCAGGTAATGGAAGCAACCTAAATGCCCACAGACAGACGAATGGATAAAGATGTGGTACATATATAAAATGGAATATTACTCAGCCATAAAAAGGAATGAAACTGGGTCATTTGTAGAGAAGTTGATGGATCTAGAGACTGTCATACAGAGTGAAGTAAGTCAGAAAGAGAAAAACAAATATTGTATATTAATGCCTATATGTGGAACCTAGAAAAATGCTACAGATGAACTGGTTTGCAGGGCAGAAATAGAGACACAGAGGTAGAGAACAAACGTATGGACACAAAGTGGGGGAAGCCATGGGGTGGTGGTGGTGGGATGAGTTGGGAGATTGGGATTGACCTGTATACATGTCTATGCATAAAATAGATAACTAATAATAACCTACTGTATAAAAAAAATAAATAAAATTAAATTTCAAAAATTTTAAAAATAAAATGTAAAAATAAAACAGAAAATATGTTCTTCCATTCACACTGATGTATTTATAAGAATGAATTATTTCCATGCTTATATCCATAAATACATAAAAGAGGAATAAAATCTAACTTGAACCAAAAAAGCAAAAAAAAAAACTAAACCTAACAGTTATACAGAGGAAAACACTACCAAGGCACTTGCTCCAGTGGTAAACAATTCTGAAATTGGTCAGAGGTGGGGAATCATCTCCCATAGAGCCAGCAGCCCCGCCCGCCCACGCAAGGAGCGTCCTTATTGCAAAGCTGGGGGACCGTGCCGAGGCCTCTGTGAGTAAACGTGAGCTGAGCCCCAGGCCAGCTGCTGCTGAACTGTTCCCACCCTTCCCAGGTGAAACACCTGAATATGTACAAGGGCTTGAAAGCCTAGAGGAAGGGCCGTGGAGCCACACCAGCGACAGCACGCAGGCCACCTTGGTGCCTGCAGGTCAGCCAGGATGGTCCTGGCCACGGGCGCTCTTCTGGAAGCTTTCCATTGCCCTGCCTGAGATACCCCTCCTGTCCCGGCCCCCACTCCTTTTTTTCCTTCCTCACATCAGCCCGGAGAGATATTCCAGTGGAAGTTATGGGTGACACATCCTCTTCTTTACAGGTGGCAGCCTGGCAACTCCTGCAGAAAGTCCAGCAGTGCCCCACTCACACCGGGCCACCCACAAAGCCGTGGACCCTCACACCCTCCCACCAGCACAGCCCCGAGACTGCTGACGGGGCAGAGAATATGGAGTCAGGCACAGCTGCAGGGCCTATTGCTGCCTGGAGTGCTGTTTATATTGACCTCAACCCAGGCACACCTGGGGAGGGCTTGCCGGCAGGGTCAGGCTGCCCAGGTCAGCTAATCCTCAGCCCTCGGGGAATCACATTGCAGAAAATGGACCTCGCTAAGACAGAATATTCGCCAACGAAAAGAAGCACACAATGCCATTTGCAGCACCGTAGATGAGTCTAGAGGTAATCACGTGACTTGGAGTAAGTCAGAAAGTGAAAGACACATATCATATCATATCACTTATAGGTGTTACCTATAAATTGATACCAGGGCAGATATTTCCACGGAGAAGGGCAATCAAAGATTCATTAAACAAACTTATGGTTCACCAAAGGAAAGGTGTGAGGATTGAATTCATTATGATATTGGGGTTAACAGACATATACAAACACAGTAGACGTATATAATCACCAAAGACCTACGGAGTACCAAGAGAAGACTACTCCACATTCTGTCATAACGAACATGGGAAAAGGATCCCAGGAAGAACAGACATATGTATATGTGTAAAAGAGCAACCTCTTGCACACCTACAACAAGCTAAACGTTGTACTCAAACTTGCTGTAATAAAAAATAAAAAATTAAATTAAAAACACGAACAAGAATTAGTGAGAAAAACTTGAGGGGCTTTCTCCTGGTACATTCCGTTCTACATTCCAATCTAGAACGCGACTTCCATTGAGGCTCTGCTGCCCTAGTAACCAGATTTGGTAAGGGAGAACTGCTGCCACCTTGTGGCCGTTTCACACAACAGCAGCTTTAATCCCAGCGCTAATGGTCAGTGGATATTCCAAATCATTACAGGCCTGTAAATGACACCTGCCCTGAAAACAAATCCTGGGGTCATATATCGACCAAAAAATTCAAAAGACGTCCATATTTCAAAACGACAGTTTCAAGAGGCATATTTCACGCACATTAGTGTTCTGCTTCTTTTGATTTCTTTCTTTCTTTGTTAAAAAAACGGGAATGGAAAAAGGCAACCCTCAGAATGGGCGAAAACTTTCACAAACGAATCAATGGACAAAGGCTTAATCTCCAATATATATAAACAGCTCATGCAGCTTAATATTAATAAAACAAACAACCCAATACAAAAATGGGCAGAAGATCTAAATAGACGTTTCTTCAAAGAAGACACAGAGATGGCCAAGACGCACATGAAAAGCTGCTCAACATCACTAATTATTAGAGAAATGCAAATCAAAACTACAATGAGGTAAGACCTCACACCTGTTAGAATCGGCATCATCAGATAATCTACAAACAACAAATTCTGGGGAGGGTGTGGACAAAAGGAACCCTCTTCCGCTATTGGTGGGAATGTAAATTGATACAGTCACTATGGAGAACAGTATTGAGGTTCCTTTAAAAAACTAAAAAGAGAATTACCATAGGATCCAGCAATCCCACTTCTGGGCATATACCCAGAGAAAACCATAAATCACAGAGACACATTCACCACAATGTTCATTGCAGCACTATTTACAATAGCCAGGTAATGGAAGCAACCTAAATGCCCACAGACAGACGAATGGATAAAGATGTGGTACATATATAAAATGGAATATTACTCAGCCATAAAAAGGAATGAAACTGGGTCATTTGTAGAGAAGTTGATGGATCTAGAGACTGTCATACAGAGTGAAGTAAGTCAGAAAGAGAAAAACAAATATTGTATATTAATGCCTATATGTGGAACCTAGAAAAATGCTACAGATGAACTGGTTTGCAGGGCAGAACTAGAGACACAGAGGTAGAGAACAAACGTATGGACACAAAGTGGGGGAAGCCATGGGGTGGTGGTGGTGGGATGAGTTGGGAGATTGGGATTGACCTGTATACATGTCTATGCATAAAATAGATAACTAATAATAACCTACTGTATAAAAAAAATAAATAAAATTAAATTTCAAAAATTTTAAAAATAAAATGTAAAAATAAAACAGAAAATATGTTCTTCCATTCACACTGATGTATTTATAAGAATGAATTATTTCCATGCTTATATCCATAAATACATAAAAGAGGAATAAAATCTAACTTGAACCAAAAAAGCAAAAAAAAAAACTAAACCTAACAGTTATACAGAGGAAAACACTACCAAGGCACTTGCTCCAGTGGTAAACAATTCTGAAATTGGTCAGAGGTGGGGAATCATCTCCCATAGAGCCAGCAGCCCCGCCCGCCCACGCAAGGAGCGTCCTTATTGCAAAGCTGGGGGACCGTGCCGAGGCCTCTGTGAGTAAACGTGAGCTGAGCCCCAGGCCAGCTGCTGCTGAACTGTTCCCACCCTTCCCAGGTGAAACACCTGAATATGTACAAGGGCTTGAAAGCCTAGAGGAAGGGCCGTGGAGCCACACCAGCGACAGCACGCAGGCCACCTTGGTGCCTGCAGGTCAGCCAGGATGGTCCTGGCCACGGGCGCTCTTCTGGAAGCTTTCCATTGCCCTGCCTGAGATACCCCTCCTGTCCCGGCCCCCACTCCTTTTTTTCCTTCCTCACCTCAGCCCGTAGAGATATTCCAGTGGAAGTTATGGGTGACACATCCTCTTCTTTACAGGTGGCAGCCTGGCAACTCCTGCAGAAAGTCCAGCAGAGCCCCACTCACACCGGGCCACCCACAAAGCCGTGGACCCTCACACCCTCCCACCAGCACAGCCCCGAGACTGCTGACGGGGCAGAGAATATCGAGTCAGGCACAGCTGCAGGGGCTATTGCTGCCTGGAGTGCTGTTTATATTGACCTCAAACCAGGCACACCTGGGGAGGGCTTGCCGGCAGGGTCAGGCTGCCCAGGTCAGCTAATCCTCAGCCCTCAGGGAATCACATTGCAGAAAATGGACCTCGCTAAGACAGAATATTCGCCAACGAAAAGAAGCACACAATGCCATTTGCAGCACCGTAGATGAGTCTAGAGGTAATCACGTGACTTGGAGTAAGTCAGAAAGTGAAAGACACATATCATATCATATCACTTATAGGCGTTACCTATAAATTGATACCAGGGCAGATATTTCCACAGAGAAGGGCAATCACAGATTCATTAAACAAACTTATGGTTCACCAAAGCAAAGGTGTGAGGATTGAATTCATTACGATATTGGGGTTAACAGACATATACAAACACAGTAGACATATATAATCACCAAAGACCTACGGAGTACCAAGAGAAGACTACTCAACATTCTGTCATAACGAACATGGGAAAAGGATCCCAGGAAGAACAGACATATGTATATGTGTAAAAGAACCACCTCTTGCACACCTACAACAAGCTAAACGTTGTACTCAAACTTGCTGTAATAAAAAATAAAAAATTAAATTAAAAACACGAACAAGAATTAGTGAGAAAAACTTGAGGGGCTTTCTCCTGGTACATTCCGTTCTACATTCCAATCTAGAACGCGACTTCCATTGAGGCTCTGCTGCCCTTGTAACCAGATTTGGTAAGGGAGAACTGCTGCCACCTTGTGGCCGTTTCACACAACAGCAGCTTTAATCCCAGCGCTAATGGTCAGTGGATATTCCAAATCATTACAGGCCTGTAAATGACACCTGCCCTGAAAACAAATCCTGGGGTCATATATCGACCAAAAAATTCAAAAGACGTCCATATTTCAAAACGACAGTTTCAAGAGGCATATTTCACGCACATTAGTGTTCTGCTTCTTTTGATTTTTTCTTTCTTTGTTAAAAAAACGGGAATGGAAAAAGGCAACCCTCAGAATGGGCGAAAACTTTCACAAACGAATCAATGGACAAAGGTTTAATCTCCAATATATATAAACAGCTCATGCAGCTTAATATTAATAAAACAAACAACCCAATACAAAAATGGGCAGAAGATCTAAATAGACGTTTCTTCAAAGAAGACACAGAGATGGCCAAGACGCACATGAAAAGCTGCTCAACATCACTAATTATTAGAGAAATGCAAATCAAAACTACAATGAGGTAAGACCTCACACCTGTTAGAATCGGCATCATCAGATAATCTACAAACAACAAATTCTGGGGAGGGTGTGGACAAAAGGAACCCTCTTCCGCTATTGGTGGGAATGTAAATTGATACAGTCACTATGGAGAACAGTATGGAGGTTCCTTTAAAAAACTAAAAAGAGAATTACCATAGGATCCAGCAATCCCACTTCTGGGCATATACCCAGAGAAAACCATAAATCACAGAGACACATTCACCACAATGTTCATTGCAGCACTATTTACAATAGCCAGGTAATGGAAGCAACCTAAATGCCCACAGACAGACGAATGGATAAAGATGTGGTACATATATAAAATGGAATATTACTCAGCCATAAAAAGGAATGAAACTGGGTCATTTGTAGAGAAGTTGATGGATCTAGAGACTGTCATACAGAGTGAAGTAAGTCAGAAAGAGAAAAACAAATATTGTATATTAATGCCTATATGTGGAACCTAGAAAAATGCTACAGATGAACTGGTTTGCAGGGCAGAAATAGAGACACAGAGGTAGAGAACAAACGTATGGACACAAAGTGGGGGAAGCCATGGGGTGGTGGTGGTGGGATGAGTTGGGAGATTGGGATTGACCTGTATACATGTCTATGCATAAAATAGATAACTAATAATAACCTACTGTATAAAAAAAATAAATAAAATTAAATTTCAAAAATTTTAAAAATAAAATGTAAAAATAAAACAGAAAATATGTTCTTCCATTCACACTGATGTATTTATAAGAATGAATTATTTCCATGCTTATATCCATAAATACATAAAAGAGGAATAAAATCTAACTTGAACCAAAAAAGCAAAAAAAAAAACTAAACCTAACAGTTATACAGAGGAAAACACTACCAAGGCACTTGCTCCAGTGGTAAACAATTCTGAAATTGGTCAGAGGTGGGGAATCATCTCCCATAGAGCCAGCAGCCCCGCCCGCCCACGCAAGGAGCGTCCTTATTGCAAAGCTGGGGGACCGTGCCGAGGCCTCTGTGAGTAAACGTGAGCTGAGCCCCAGGCCAGCTGCTGCTGAACTGTTCCCACCCTTCCCAGGTGAAACACCTGAATATGTACAAGGGCTTGAAAGCCTAGAGGAAGGGCCGTGGAGCCACACCAGCGACAGCACGCAGGCCACCTTGGTGCCTGCAGGTCAGCCAGGATGGTCCTGGCCACGGGCGCTCTTCTGGAAGCTTTCCATTGCCCTGCCTGAGATACCCCTCCTGTCCCGGCCCCCACTCCTTTTTTTCCTTCCTCACATCAGCCCGGAGAGATATTCCAGTGGAAGTTATGGGTGACACATCCTCTTCTTTACAGGTGGCAGCCTGGCAACTCCTGCAGAAAGTCCAGCAGTGCCCCACTCACACCGGGCCACCCACAAAGCCGTGGACCCTCACACCCTCCCACCAGCACAGCCCCGAGACTGCTGACGGGGCAGAGAATATGGAGTCAGGCACAGCTGCAGGGCCTATTGCTGCCTGGAGTGCTGTTTATATTGACCTCAACCCAGGCACACCTGGGGAGGGCTTGCCGGCAGGGTCAGGCTGCCCAGGTCAGCTAATCCTCAGCCCTCGGGGAATCACATTGCAGAAAATGGACCTCGCTAAGACAGAATATTCGCCAACGAAAAGAAGCACACAATGCCATTTGCAGCACCGTAGATGAGTCTAGAGGTAATCACGTGACTTGGAGTAAGTCAGAAAGTGAAAGACACATATCATATCATATCACTTATAGGTGTTACCTATAAATTGATACCAGGGCAGATATTTCCACGGAGAAGGGCAATCAAAGATTCATTAAACAAACTTATGGTTCACCAAAGGAAAGGTGTGAGGATTGAATTCATTATGATATTGGGGTTAACAGACATATACAAACACAGTAGACGTATATAATCACCAAAGACCTACGGAGTACCAAGAGAAGACTACTCCACATTCTGTCATAACGAACATGGGAAAAGGATCCCAGGAAGAACAGACATATGTATATGTGTAAAAGAGCAACCTCTTGCACACCTACAACAAGCTAAACGTTGTACTCAAACTTGCTGTAATAAAAAATAAAAAATTAAATTAAAAACACGAACAAGAATTAGTGAGAAAAACTTGAGGGGCTTTCTCCTGGTACATTCCGTTCTACATTCCAATCTAGAACGCGACTTCCATTGAGGCTCTGCTGCCCTAGTAACCAGATTTGGTAAGGGAGAACTGCTGCCACCTTGTGGCCGTTTCACACAACAGCAGCTTTAATCCCAGCGCTAATGGTCAGTGGATATTCCAAATCATTACAGGCCTGTAAATGACACCTGCCCTGAAAACAAATCCTGGGGTCATATATCGACCAAAAAATTCAAAAGACGTCCATATTTCAAAACGACAGTTTCAAGAGGCATATTTCACGCACATTAGTGTTCTGCTTCTTTTGATTTCTTTCTTTCTTTGTTAAAAAAACGGGAATGGAAAAAGGCAACCCTCAGAATGGGCGAAAACTTTCACAAACGAATCAATGGACAAAGGTTTAATCTCCAATATATATAAACAGCTCATGCAGCTTAATATTAATAAAACAAACAACCCAATACAAAAATGGGCAGAAGATCTAAATAGACGTTTCTTCAAAGAAGACACAGAGATGGCCAAGACGCACATGAAAAGCTGCTCAACATCACTAATTATTAGAGAAATGCAAATCAAAACTACAATGAGGTAAGACCTCACACCTGTTAGAATCGGCATCATCAGATAATCTACAAACAACAAATTCTGGGGAGGGTGTGGACAAAAGGAACCCTCTTCCGCTATTGGTGGGAATGTAAATTGATACAGTCACTATGGAGAACAGTATGGAGGTTCCTTTAAAAAACTAAAAAGAGAATTACCATAGGATCCAGCAATCCCACTTCTGGGCATATACCCAGAGAAAACCATAAATCACAGAGACACATTCACCACAATGTTCATTGCAGCACTATTTACAATAGCCAGGTAATGGAAGCAACCTAAATGCCCACAGACAGACGAATGGATAAAGATGTGGTACATATATAAAATGGAATATTACTCAGCCATAAAAAGGAATGAAACTGGGTCATTTGTAGAGAAGTTGATGGATCTAGAGACTGTCATACAGAGTGAAGTAAGTCAGAAAGAGAAAAACAAATATTGTATATTAATGCCTATATGTGGAACCTAGAAAAATGCTACAGATGAACTGGTTTGCAGGGCAGAAATAGAGACACAGAGGTAGAGAACAAACGTATGGACACAAAGTGGGGGAAGCCATGGGGTGGTGGTGGTGGGATGAGTTGGGAGATTGGGATTGACCTGTATACATGTCTATGCATAAAATAGATAACTAATAATAACCTACTGTATAAAAAAAATAAATAAAATTAAATTTCAAAAATTTTAAAAATAAAATGTAAAAATAAAACAGAAAATATGTTCTTCCATTCACACTGATGTATTTATAAGAATGAATTATTTCCATGCTTATATCCATAAATACATAAAAGAGGAATAAAATCTAACTTGAACCAAAAAAGCAAAAAAAAAAACTAAACCTAACAGTTATACAGAGGAAAACACTACCAAGGCACTTGCTCCAGTGGTAAACAATTCTGAAATTGGTCAGAGGTGGGGAATCATCTCCCATAGAGCCAGCAGCCCCGCCCGCCCACGCAAGGAGCGTCCTTATTGCAAAGCTGGGGGACCGTGCCGAGGCCTCTGTGAGTAAACGTGAGCTGAGCCCCAGGCCAGCTGCTGCTGAACTGTTCCCACCCTTCCCAGGTGAAACACCTGAATATGTTCAAGGGCTTCAAAGCCTAGAGGAAGGGCCGTGGAGCCACACCAGCGACAGCACGCAGGCCACCTTGGTGCCTGCAGGTCAGCCAGGATGGTCCTGGCCACGGGCGCTCTTCTGGAAGCTTTCCATTGCCCTGCCTGAGATACCCCTCCTGTCCCGGCCCCCACTCCTTTTTTTCCTTCCTCACCTCAGCCCGGAGAGGTATTCCAGTGGAAGTTATGGGTGACACATCCTCTTCTTTACAGGTGGCAGCCTGGCAACTCCTGCAGAAAGTCCAGCAGAGCCCCACTCACACCGGGCCACCCACAAAGCCGTGGACCCTCACACCCTCCCACCAGCACAGCCCCGAGACTGCTGACGGGGCAGAGAATATGGAGTCAGGCACAGCTGCAGGGGCTATTGCTGCCTGGAGTGCTGTTTATATTGACCTCAAACCAGGCACACCTGGGGAGGGCTTGCCGGCAGGGTCAGGCTGCCCAGGTCAGCTAATCCTCAGCCCTCAGGGAATCACATTGCAGAAAATGGACCTCGCTAAGACAGAATATTCGCCAAGGAAAAGAAGCACACAATGCCATTTGCAGCACCGTAGATGAGTCTAGAGGTAATCACGTGACTTGGAGTAAGTCAGAAAGTGAAAGACACATATCATATCATATCACTTATAGGTGTTACCTATAAATTGATACCAGGGCAGATATTTCCACGGAGAAGGGCAATCACAGATTCATTAAACAAACTTATGGTTCAGCAAAGGAAAGGTGTGAGGATTGAATTCATTACGATATTGGGGTTAACAGACATATACAAACACAGTAGACATATATAATCACCAAAGACCTACGGAGTACCAAGATAAGACTACTCAACATTCTGTCATAACGTACATGGGAAAAGGATCCCAGGAAGAACAGACATATGTATATGTGTAAAAGAACCACCTCTTGCACACCTACAACAAGCTAAACGTTGTACTCAAACTTGCTGTAATAAAAAATAAAAAATTAAATTAAAAACACGAACAAGAAGTAGTGAGACAAACTTGAGGGGCTTTCTCCTGGCACATTCCGTTCTACATTCCAATCTAGAACGCGACTTCCATTGAGGCTCTGCTGCCCTAGTAACCAGATTTGGTAAGGGAGAACTGCTGCCACCTTGTGGCCGTTTCACACAACAGCAGCTTTAATCCCAGCGCTAATGGTCAGTGGATATTCCAAATCATTACAGGCCTGTAAATGACACCTGCCCTGAAAACAAATCCTGGGGTCATATACCGACCAAAAAATTCAAAAGACGTCCATATTTCAAAACGACAGTTTCAAGAGGCATATTTCACGCACATTAGTGTTCTGATTCTTTTGCTTTTTTTCTTTCTTTGTTAAAAATATGGGAATGGAAAAAGGTAACCCTCAGAAGGGGCGAAAACGTTCACAAACGAATCAATGGACAAAGGTTTAATCTCCAATATATATATACAGCTCATGCAGCTTAATATTAATACAACAAACAACCCAATACAAAAATGGGCAGAAGATCTAAATAGACGTTTCTTCAAAGAAGACACAGAGATGGCCAAGACGCACATGAAAAGCTGCTCAACATCACTAATTATTAGAGAAATGCAAATCAAAACTACAATTAGGTAAGACCTCACACGTGTTAGAATCGGCATCATCAGATAATCTACAAACAACAAATTCTGGGGAGGCTGTGGACAAAAGGAACCCTCTTCCGCTATTGGTGGGAATGTAAATTGATACAGTCACTATGGAGAACAGTATGGAGGTTCCTTTAAAAAACTAAAAAGAGAATTACCATAGGATCCAGCAATCCCACTTCTGTGCATATACCCAGAGAAAACCATAAATCACAGAGACACATTCACCACAATGTTCATTGCAGCACTATTTACAATAGCCAGGTAATGGAAGCAACCTAAATGGCCACAGACAGGCGAATGGATAAAGATGTGGTACATATATAAAATGGAATATTACTCAGCCATAAAAAGGAATGAAACTGAGTCCTTTGTAGAGAAGTTGATGGATCTAGAGACTGTCATACAGAGTGAAGTAAGTCAGAAAGAGAAAAACAAATATTGTATATTAATGCCTATATGTGGAACCTAGAAAAATGCTACAGATGAACTCATTTGCAGGGCAGAAATAGAGACACAGAGGTAGAGAACAAACGTATGGACACAAAGTGGGGGAAGCCATGGGGTGGTGGTGGTGGGATGAGTTGGGAGATTGGGATTGACCTGTATACATGTATATGCATAAAATAGATAACTAATAATAACCTAGTGTATAAAAAATAAATAAAATTAAATTTCAAAATTTTTAAAAATAAAATGTAAAAATAAAACAGAAAAAAAGTTCTTCCATTCACACTGATGTATTTATAAGAATGAATTATTTCCATGCTTATATCTATAAATACATAAAAGAGGAATAAAATCTAACTTGAAGCACAAAAGAAAAAAAAACTGAACCTAACAGTTATACAGAGGAAAACACTACCAAGGCACTTGCTCCAGTGGTAAACAATTCTGAAATTGGTCAGAGGTGGGGAATCATCTCCCATAGAGCCAGCAGCCCCGCCCACCCACGCAAGGAGCGTCCTTATTGCAAAGCTGGGGGACCGTGCCGTGGCCTCTGTGAGTAAACGTGAGCTGAGCCCCAGGCCAGCTGCTGCTGAACTGTTCCCACCCTTCCCAGGTGAAACACCTGAATATGTACAAGGGCTTGAAAGCCTAGAGGAAGGGCCGTGGAGCCACACCAGCGACAGCACGCAGGCCACCTTGGTGCCTGCAGGTCAGCCAGGATGGTCCTGGCCACGGGCGCTCTTCTGGAAGCTTTCCATTGCCCTGCCTGGGATACCCCTCCTGTCCCGGCCCCCACTCATTTTTTTCCTTCCTCACCTCAGCCCGGAGAGATATTCCAGTGGAAGTTATGGGTGACACATCCTCTTCTTTACAGGTGGCAGCCTGGCAACTCCTGCAGAAAGTCCAGCAGAGCCCCACTCACACCGGGCCACCCACAAAACCGTGGACCCTCACACCCTCCCACCAGCACAGCCCCGAGACTGCTGACGGGGCAGAGAATATGGAGTCAGGCACAGCTGCAGGGGCTATTGCTGCCTGGAGTGCTGTTTATATTGACCTCAACCCAGGCACACCTGGGGAGGGCTTGCCGGCACGGTCAGGCTGCCCAGGTCAGCTAATCCTCAGCCCTCGGGGAATCACATTGCAGAAAATGGACCTCGCTAAGACAGAATATTCGCCAAGGAAAAGAAGCACACAATGCCATTTGCAGCACCGTAGATGAGTCTAGAGGTAATCACGTGACTTGGAGTAAGTCAGAAAGTGAAAGACACATATATCATATCACTTATAGGTGTTACCTATAAATTGATACCAGGGCAGATATTTCCACGGAGAAGGGCAATCACAGATTCATTAAACAAACTTATGCTTCACCAAAGGAAAGGTGTGAGGATTGAATTCATTATGATATTGGGGTTAACAGACATATACAAACACAGTAGACGTATATAATCACCAAAGACCTACGGAGTACCAAGAGAAGACTACTCAACATTCTGTCATGACGAACATGGGAAAAGGATCCCAGGAAGAACAGACATATGTATATGTGTAAAAGAACCACCTCTTGCACACCTACAACAAGCTAAACGTTGTACTCAAACTTGCTGTAATAAAAAATAAAAAATTAAATTAAAAACACGAACAAGAATTAGTGAGAAAAACTTGAGGGGCTTTCTCCTGGTACATTCCGTTCTACATTCCAATCTAGAATGCGACTTCCATTGAGGCTCTGCTGCCCTAGTAACCAGATTTGGTAAGGGAGAACTGCTGCCACCTTGTGGCCGTTTCACACAACAGCAGCTTTAATCCCAGCGCTAATGGTCAGTGGATATTCCAAATCATTACAGGCCTGTAAATGACCCCTGCCCTGAAAACCAATCCTGGGGTCATTTATCGACCAAAAAATTCAAAAGACGTCCATATTTCAAAACGACAGTTTCAAGAGGCATATTTCACGCACATTAGTGTTCTGCTTCTTTTGATTTCATTCCTTCTTTGTTAAAAAAACGGGAATGGAAAAAGGCAACCCTCAGAATGGGCGAAAACTTTCACAAACGAATCAATGGACAAAGGTTTAATCTCCAATATATATAAACAGCTCATGCAGCTTAATATTAATACAACAAACAACCCAATACAAAAATGGGCAGAAGATCTAAATAGACGTTTCTTCAAAGAAGACACAGAGATGGCCAAGATGCACATGAAAAGCTGCTCAACATCACTAATTATTAGAGAAATGCAAATCAAAACTACAATGAGGTAAGACCTCACACCTGTTAGAATCGGCATCATCAGATAATCTACAAACAACAAATTCTGGGGAGGGTGTGGACAAAAGGAACCCTCTTCCGCTATTGGTGGGAATGTAAATTGATACAGTCACTATGGAGAACAGTATGGAGGTTCCTTTAAAAAACTAAAAAGAGAATTACCATAGGATCCAGCAATCCCACTTCTGGGCATATACCCAGAGAAAACCATAAATCACAAAGACACATTCACCAAAATGTTCATTGCAGCACTATTTACAATAGCCAGGTAATGGAAGCAACCTAAATGCCCACAGACAGACGAATGGATAAAGATGTGGTACATATATAAAATGGAATATTACTCAGCCATAAAAAGGAATGAAACTGGGTCATTTGTAGAGAAGTTGATGGATCTAGAGACTGTCATACAGAGTGAAGTAAGTCAGAAAGAGAAAAACAAATATTGTATATTAATGCCTATATGTGGAACCTAGAAAAATGCTACAGATGAACTGGTTTGCAGGGCAGAACTAGAGACACAGAGGTAGAGAACAAACGTATGGACACAAAGTGGGGGAAGCCATGGGGTGGTGGTGGTGGGATGAGTTGGGAGATTGGGATTGACCTGTATACATGGCTATGCATAAAATAGATAACTAATAATAACCTACTGTATAAAAAAATAAATAAAATTAAATTTCAAAAATTTTAAAATAAAATGTAAAAATAAAACAGAAAATATGTTCTTCCATTCACACTGATGTATTTATAAGAATGAATTATTTCCATGCTTATATCCATAAATACATAAAAGAGGAATAAAATCTAACTTGAAGCAAAAAAGGAAAAAAAAAACTGAACCTAACAGTTATACAGAGGAAAACACTACCAAGGCACTTGCTCCAGTGGTAAACAATTCTGAAATTGGTCAGAGGTGGGGAATCATCTCCCATAGAGCCAGCAGCCCCGCCCGCCCACGCAAGGAGCGTCCTTATTGCAAAGCTGGGGGACCGTGCCGAGGCCTCTGTGAGTAAACGTGAGCTGAGCCCCAGGCCAGCTGCTGCTGAACTGTTCCCACCCTTCCCAGGTGAAACACCTGAATATGTACAAGGGCTTGAAAGCCTAGAGGAAGGGCCGTGGTGCCACACCAGCGACAGCACGCAGGCCACCTTGGTGCCTGCAGGTCAGCCAGGATGGTCCTGGCCACGGGCGCTCTTCTGGAAGCTTTCCATTGCCCTGCCTGAGATACCCCTCCTGTCCCGGCCCCCACTCCTTTTTTTCCTTCCTCACCTCAGCCCGGAGAGATATTCCAGTGGAAGTTATGGGTGACACATCCTCTTCTTTACAGGTGGCAGCCTGGCAACTCCTGCAGAAAGTCCAGCAGAGCCCCACTCACACCGGGCCACCCACAAAGCCGTGGACCCTCACACCCTCCCACCAGCACAGCCCCGAGACTGCTGACGGGGCAGAGAATATGGAGTCAGGCACAGCTGCAGGGGCTATTGCTGCCTGGAGTGCTGTTTATATTGACCTCAACCCAGGCACACCTGGGGAGGGCTTGCCGGCAGGGTCAGGCTGCCCAGGTCAGCTAATCCTCAGCCCTCGGGGAATCACATTGCAGAAAATGGACCTCGCTAAGACAGAATATTCGCCAACGAAAAGAAGCACACAATGCCATTTGCAGCACCGTAGATGAGTCTAGAGGTAATCACGTGACTTGGAGTAAGTCAGAAAGTGAAAGACACATATCATATCATATCACTTATAGGTGTTACCTATAAATTGATACCAGGGCAGATATTTCCACGGAGAAGGGCAATCACAGATTCATTAAACAAACTTATGGTTCACCAAAGGAAAGGTGTGAGGACTGAATTCATTACGATATTGGGGTTAACAGACATATACAAACACAGTAGTCATATATAATCACCAAAGACCTACGGAGTACCAAGAGAAGACTACTCAACATTCTGTCATAACGAACATGGGAAAAGGATCCCAGGAAGAACAGACATATGTATATGTGTAAAAGAACCACCTCTTGCACACCTACAACAAGGTAAACGTTGTACTCAAACTTGCTGTAATAAAAAATAAAAAAATTAAATTAAAAACACGAACAAGAAGTAGTGAGACAAACTAGAGGGGCTTTCTCCTGGCACATTCCGTTCTAAATTCCAATCTAGAACGCGACTTCCATTGAGGCTCTGCTGCCCTAGTAACCAGATTTGGTAAGGGAGAACTGCTGCCACCTTGTGGCCGTTTCACACAACAGCAGCTTTAATCCCAGCGCTAATGGTCAGTGGATATTCCAAATCATTACAGGCCTGTAAATGACACCTGCCCTGAAAACAAGTCCTGGGGTCATATATCGACCAAAAAATTCAAAAGACGTCCATATTTCAAAACGACAGTTTCAAGAGGCATATTTCACGCACATTAGTGTTCTGCTTCTTTTGATTTCATTCCTTCTTTGTTAAAAAAACGGGAATGGAAAAAGGGAACCCTCAGAATGGGCGAAAACTTTCACAAACGAATCAATGGACAAAGGTATAATCTCCAATATATATGAACAGCTCATGCAGCTTAATATTAATACAACAAACAACCCAATACAAAAATGGGCAGAAGATCTAAATAGACGTTTCTTCAAAGAAGACACAGAGATGGCCAAGACGCACATGAAAAGCTGCTCAACATCACTAATTATTAGAGAAATGCAAATCAAAACTACAATGAGGAAAGACCTCACACCTGTTAGAATCGGCATCATCAGATAATCTACAAACAACAAATTCTGGGGAGGGTGTGGACAAAAGGAACCCTCTTCCGCTATTGGTGGGAATGTAAATTGATACAGTCACTATGGAGAACAGTATGGAGGTTCCTTTAAAAAACTAAAAAGAGAATTACCATAGTATCCAGCAATCCCACTTCTGGGCATATACCCAGAGAAAACCATAAATCACAGAGACACATTCACCACAATGTTCATTGCAGCACTATTTACAATAGCCAGGTAATGGAAGCAACCTAAATGCCCACAGACAGACGAATGGATAAAGATGTGGTACATATATAAAATGGAATATTACTCAGCCATAAAAAGGAATGAAACTGGGTCATTTGTAGAGAAGTTGATGGATCTAGAGACTGTCATACAGAGTGAAGTAAGTCAGAAAGAGAAAAACAAATATTGTATATTAATGCCTATATGTGGAACCTAGAAAAATGCTACAGATGAACTGGTTTGCAGGGCAGAAATAGAGACACAGAGGTAGAGAACAAACGTATGGACACAAAGTGGGGGAAGCCATGGGGTGGTGGTGGTGGGATGAGTTGGGAGATTGGGATTGACCTGTATACATGTCTATGCATAAAATAGATAACTAATAATAACCTACTGTATAAAAAAAATAAATAAAATTAAATTTCAAAAATTTTAAAAATAAAATGTAAAAATAAAACAGAAAAAATATTCTTCCATTCACACTGATGTATTTATAAGAATGAATTATTTCCATGCTTATATCCATAAATACATAAAAGAGGAATAAAATCTAACTTGAAGCAAAAAAGAAAAAATAAAACTGAACCTAACAGTTATACAGAGGAAAACACTACCAAGGCACTTGCTCCAGTGGTAAACAATTCTGAAATTGGTCAGAGGTGGGGAATCATCTCCCATAGAGCCAGCAGCCCCGCCCGCCCACGCAAGGAGCGTCCTTATTGCAAAGCTGGGGGACCGTGCCGAGGCCTCTGTGAGTAAACGTGAGCTGAGCCCCAGGCCAGCTGCTGCTGAACTGTTCCCACCCTTCCCAGGTGAAACACCTGAATATGTACAAGGGCTTGAAAGCCTAGAGGAAGGGCCGTGGTGCCACACCAGCGACAGCACGCAGGCCACCTTGGTGCCTGCAGGTCAGCCAGGATGGTCCTGGCCACGGGCGCTCTTCTGGAAGCTTTCCATTGCCCTGCCTGAGATACCCCTCCTGTCCCGGCCCCCACTCCTTTTTTTCCTTCCTCACCTCAGCCCGGAGAGATATTCCAGTGGAAGTTATGGGTGACACATCCTCTTCTTTACAGGTGGCAGCCTGGCAACTCCTGCAGAAAGTCCAGCAGAGCCCCACTCACACCGGGCCACCCACAAAGCCGTGGACCCTCACACCCTCCCACCAGCACAGCCCCGAGACTGCTGACGGGGCAGAGAATATGGAGTCAGGCACAGCTGCAGGGGCTATTGCTGCCTGGAGTGCTGTTTATATTGACCTCAACCCAGGCACACCTGGGGAGGGCTTGCCGGCAGGGTCAGGCTGCCCAGGTCAGCTAATCCTCAGCCCTCGGGGAATCACATTGCAGAAAATGGACCTCGCTAAGACAGAATATTCGCCAACGAAAAGAAGCACACAATGCCATTTGCAGCACCGTAGATGAGTCTAGAGGTAATCACGTGACTTGGAGTAAGTCAGAAAGTGAAAGACACATATCATATCATATCACTTATAGGTGTTACCTATAAATTGATACCAGGGCAGATATTTCCACGGAGAAGGGCAATCACAGATTCATTAAACAAACTTATGGTTCACCAAAGGAAAGGTGTGAGGATTGAATTCATTACGATATTGGGGTTAACAGACATATACAAACACAGTAGACATATATAATCACCAAAGACCTACGGAGTACCAAGAGAAGACTACTCAACATTCTGTCATAACGTACATGGGAAAAGGATCCCAGGAAGAACAGACATATGTATATGTGTAAAAGAGCAACCTCTTGCACACCTACAACAAGCTAAACGTTGTACTCAAAGTTGCTGTAATAAAAAATAAAAAATTAAATTAAAAACACGAACAAGAATTAGTGTGAAAAACTTGAGGGGCTTTCTCCTGGTACATTCCGTTCTACATTCCAATCTAGAACGCGACTTCCATTGAGGCTCTGCTGCCCTAGTAACCAGATTTGGTAAGGGAGAACTGCTGCCACCTTGTGGCCGTTTCACACAACAGCAGCTTTAATCCCAGCGCTAATGGTCAGTGGATATTCCAAATCATTACAGGCCTGTAAATGACCCCTGCCCTGAAAACCAATCCTGGGGTCATTTATCGACCAAAAAATTCAAAAGACGTCCATATTTCAAAACGACAGTTTCAAGAGGCATATTTCACGCACATTAGTGTTCTGCTTCTTTTGATTTCATTCCTTCTTTGTTAAAAAAAGGGGAATGGAAAAAGGCAACCCTCAGAATGGGCGAAAACTTTCACAAACGAATCAATGGACAAAGGTTTAATATCCAATATATATGAACAGCTCATGCAGCTTAATATTAATACAACAAACAACCCAATACAAAAATGGGCAGAAGATCTAAATAGACGTTTCTTCAAAGAAGACACAGAGATGGCCAAGACGCACATGAAAAGCTGCTCAACATCACTAATTATTAGAGAAATGCAAATCAAAACTACAATGCGGTAAGACCTCACACCTGTTAGAATCGGCATCATCAGATAATCTACAAAAAACAAATTCTGGGGAGGGTGTGGACAAAAGGAACCCTCTTCCGCTATTGGTGGGAATGTAAATTGATACAGTCACTATGGAGAACAGTATGGAGGTTCCTTTAAAAAACTAAAAAGAGAATTACCATAGGATCCAGCAATCCCACTTCTGGGCATATACCCAGAGAAAACCATAAATCACAGAGACACATTCACCACAATGTTCATTGCAGCACTATTTACAATAGCCAGGTAATGGAAGCAACCTAAATGCCCACAGACAGACGAATGGATAAAGATGTGGTACATATATAAAATGGAATATTACTCAGCCATAAAAAGGAATGAAACTGGGTCATTTGTAGAGAAGTTGATGGATCTAGAGACTGTCATACAGAGTGAAGTAAGTCAGAAAGAGAAAAACAAATATTGTATATTAATGCCTATATGTGGAACCTAGAAAAATGCTACAGATGAACTGGTTTGCAGGGCAGAAATAGAGACACAGAGGTAGAGAACAAACGTATGGACACAAAGTGGGGGAAGCCAAGGGGTGGTGGTGGTGGGATGAGTTGGGAGATTGGGATTGACCTGTATACATGTCTATGCATAAAATAGATAACTAATAATAACCTACTGTATAAAATAAATAAATAAAATTAAATTTCAAAAATTTTAAAAATAAAATGTAAAAATAAAACAGAAAAAATGTTCTTCCATTCACACTGATGTATTTATAAGAATGAATTATTTCCATGCTTATATCCATAAATACATAAAAGAGGAATAAAATCTAACTTGAACCAAAAAAGAAAAAATAAAACTGAACCTAACAGTTATACAGAGGAAAACACTACCATGGCACTTGCTCTAGTGGTAAACAATTCTGAAATTGGTCAGAGGTGGGGAATCATCTCCCATAGAGCCAGCAGCCCCGCCCGCCCACGCAAGGAGCGTCCTTATTGCAAAGCTGGGGGACCGTGCCCAGGCCTCTGTGAGTAAACGTGAGCTGAGCCCCAGGCCAGCTGCTGGTGAACTGTTCCCACCCTTCCCAGGTGAAACACCTGAATATGTACAAGGGCTTGAAAGCCTAGAGGAAGGGCCGTGGAGCCACACCAGCGACAGCACGCAGGCCACCTTGGTGCCTGCAGGTCAGCCAGGATGGTCCTGGCCACGGGCGCTCTTCTGGAAGCTTTCCATTGCCCTGCCTGGGATACCCCTCCTGTCCCGGCCCCCACTCCTTTTTTTCCTTCCTCACCTCAGCCCGGAGAGATATTCCAGTGGAAGTTATGGGTGACACATCCTCTTCTTTACAGGTGGCAGCCTGGCAACTCCTGCAGAAAGTCCAGCAGAGCCCCACTCACACCGGGCCACCCACAAAACCGTGGACCCTCACACCCTCCCACCAGCACAGCCCCGAGACTGCTGACGGGGCAGAGAATATGGAGTCAGGCACAGCTGCAGGGGCTATTGCTGCCTGGAGTGCTGTTTATATTGACCTCAACCCAGGCACACCTGGGGAGGGCTTGCCGGCACGGTCAGGCTGCCCAGGTCAGCTAATCCTCAGCCCTCGGGGAATCACATTGCAGAAAATGGACCTCGCTAAGACAGAATATTCGCCAAGGAAAAGAAGCACACAATGCCATTTGCAGCACCGTAGATGAGTCTAGAGGTAATCACGTGACTTGGAGTAAGTCAGAAAGTGAAAGACACATATATCATATCACTTATAGGTGTTACCTATAAATTGATACCAGGGCAGATATTTCCACGGAGAAGGGCAATCACAGATTCATTAAACAAACTTATGGTTCACCAAAGGAAAGGTGTGAGGATTGAATTCATTATGATATTGGGGTTAACAGACATATACAAACACAGTAGACGTATATAATCACCAAAGACCTACGGAGTACCAAGAGAAGACTACTCAACATTCTGTCATGACGAACATGGGAAAAGGATCCCAGGAAGAACAGACATATGTATATGTGTAAAAGAACCACCTCTTGCACACCTACAACAAGCTAAACGTTGTACTCAAACTTGCTGTAATAAAAAATAAAAAATTAAATTAAAAACACGAACAAGAATTAGTGAGAAAAACTTGAGGGGCTTTCTCCTGGTACATTCCGTTCTACATTCCAATCTAGAATGCGACTTCCATTGAGGCTCTGCTGCCCTAGTAACCAGATTTGGTAAGGGAGAACTGCTGCCACCTTGTGGCCGTTTCACACAACAGCAGCTTTAATCCCAGCGCTAATGGTCAGTGGATATTCCAAATCATTACAGGCCTGTAAATGACCCCTGCCCTGAAAACCAATCCTGGGGTCATTTATCGACCAAAAAATTCAAAAGACGTCCATATTTCAAAACGACAGTTTCAAGAGGCATATTTCACGCACATTAGTGTTCTGCTTCTTTTGATTTCATTCCTTCTTTGTTAAAAAAAGGGGAATGGAAAAAGGCAACCCTCAGAATGGGCGAAAACTTTCACAAACGAATCAATGGACAAAGGTTTAATCTCCAATATATATAAACAGCTCATGCAGCTTAATATTAATACAACAAACAACCCAATACAAAAATGGGCAGAAGATCTAAATAGACGTTTCTTCAAAGAAGACACAGAGATGGCCAAGATGCACATGAAAAGCTGCTCAACATCACTAATTATTAGAGAAATGCAAATCAAAACTACAATGAGGTAAGACCTCACACCTGTTAGAATCGGCATCATCAGATAATCTACAAACAACAAATTCTGGGGAGGGTGTGGACAAAAGGAACCCTCTTCCGCTATTGGTGGGAATGTAAATTGATACAGTCACTATGGAGAACAGTATGGAGGTTCCTTTAAAAAACTAAAAAGAGAATTACCATAGGATCCAGCAATCCCACTTCTGGGCATATACCCAGAGAAAACCATAAATCACAAAGACACATTCACCAAAATGTTCATTGCAGCACTATTTACAATAGCCAGGTAATGGAAGCAACCTAAATGCCCACAGACAGACGAATGGATAAAGATGTGGTACATATATAAAATGGAATATTACTCAGCCATAAAAAGGAATGAAACTGGGTCATTTGTAGAGAAGTTGATGGATCTAGAGACTGTCATACAGAGTGAAGTAAGTCAGAAAGAGAAAAACAAATATTGTATATTAATGCCTATATGTGGAACCTAGAAAAATGCTACCGATGAACTGGTTTGCAGGGCAGAACTAGAGACACAGAGGTAGAGAACAAACGTATGGACACAAAGTGGGGGAAGCCATGGGGTGGTGGTGGTGGGATGAGTTGGGAGATTGGGATTGACCTGTATACATGGCTATGCATAAAATAGATAACTAATAATAACCTACTGTATAAAAAAATAAATAAAATTAAATTTCAAAAATTTTAAAATAAAATGTAAAAATAAAACAGAAAATATGTTCTTCAATTCACACTGATGTATTTATAAGAATGAATTATTTCCATGCTTATATCCATAAATACATAAAAGAGGAATAAAATCTAACTTGAAGCAAAAAAGAAAAAAAAAAACTGAACCTAACAGTTATACAGAGGAAAACACTACCAAGGCACTTGCTCCAGTGGTAAACAATTCTGAAATTGGTCAGAGGTGGGGAATCATCTCCCATAGAGCCAGCAGCCCCGCCCGCCCACGCAAGGAGCGTCCTTATTGCAAAGCTGGGGGACCGTGCCGAGGCCTCTGTGAGTAAACGTGAGCTGAGCCCCAGGCCAGCTGCTGCTGAACTGTTCCCACCCTTCCCAGGTGAAACACCTGAATATGTACAAGGGCTTGAAAGCCTAGAGGAAGGGCCGTGGTGCCACACCAGCGACAGCACGCAGGCCACCTTGGTGCCTGCAGGTCAGCCAGGATGGTCCTGGCCACGGGCGCTCTTCTGGAAGCTTTCCATTGCCCTGCCTGAGATACCCCTCCTGTCCCGGCCCCCACTCCTTTTTTTCCTTCCTCACCTCAGCCCGGAGAGATATTCCAGTGGAAGTTATGGGTGACACATCCTCTTCTTTACAGGTGGCAGCCTGGCAACTCCTGCAGAAAGTCCAGCAGAGCCCCACTCACACCGGGCCACCCACAAAGCCGTGGACCCTCACACCCTCCCACCAGCACAGCCCCGAGACTGCTGACGGGGCAGAGAATATGGAGTCAGGCACAGCTGCAGGGGCTATTGCTGCCTGGAGTGCTGTTTATATTGACCTCAACCCAGGCACACCTGGGGAGGGCTTGCCGGCAGGGTCAGGCTGCCCAGGTCAGCTAATCCTCAGCCCTCGGGGAATCACATTGCAGAAAATGGACCTCGCTAAGACAGAATATTCGCCAACGAAAAGAAGCACACAATGCCATTTGCAGCACCGTAGATGAGTCTAGAGGTAATCACGTGACTTGGAGTAAGTCAGAAAGTGAAAGACACATATCATATCATATCACTTATAGTTGTTACCTATAAATTGATACCAGGGCAGATATTTCCACGGAGAAGGGCAATCACAGATTCATTAAACAAACTTATGGTTCACCAAAGGAAAGGTGTGAGGACTGAATTCATTACGATATTGGGGTTAACAGACATATACAAACACAGTAGACATATATAATCACCAAAGACCTACGGAGTACCAAGAGAAGACTACTCAACATTCTGTCATAACGAACATGGGAAAAGGATCCCAGGAAGAACAGACATATGTATATGTGTAAAAGAACCACCTCTTGCACACCTACAACAAGGTAAACGTTGTACTCAAACTTGCTGTAATAAAAAATAAAAAATTAAATTAAAAACACGAACAAGAAGTAGTGAGACAAACTAGAGGGGCTTTCTCCAGGCACATTCCGTTCTAAATTCCAATCTAGAACGCGACTTCCATTGAGGCTCTGCTGCCCTAGTAACCAGATTTGGTAAGGGAGAACTGCTGCCACCTTGTGGCCGTTTCACACAACAGCAGCTTTAATCCCAGCGCTAATGGTCAGTGGATATTCCAAATCATTACAGGCCTGTAAATGACACCTGCCCTGAAAACAAATCCTGGGGTCATATATCGACCAAAAAATTCAAAAGACGTCCATATTTCAAAACGACAGTTTCAAGAGGCATATTTCACGCACATTAGTGTTCTGCTTCTTTTGATTTCATTTCTTCTTTGTTAAAAAAACGGGAATGGAAAAAGGCAACCCTCAGAATGGGCGAAAACTTTCACAAACGAATCAATGGACAAAGGTATAATCTCCAATATATATGAACAGCTCATGCAGCTTAATATTAATACAACAAACAACCCAATACAAAAATGGGCAGAAGATCTAAATAGACGTTTCTTCAAAGAAGACACAGAGATGGCCAAGACGCACATGAAAAGCTGCTCAACATCACTAATTATTAGAGAAATGCAAATCAAAACTACAATGAGGAAAGACCTCACACCTGTTAGAATCGGCATCATCAGATAATCTACAAACAACAAATTCTGGGGAGGGTGTGGACAAAAGGAACCCTCTTCCGCTCTTTTTGGGAATGTAAATTGATACAGTCACTATGGAGAACAGTATGGAGGTTCCTTTAAAAAACTAAAAAGAGAATTACCATAGGATCCAGCAATCCCACTTCTGGGCATATACCCAGAGAAAACCATAAATCACAGAGACACATTCACCACAATGTTCATTGCAGCACTATTTACAATAGCCAGGTAATGGAAGCAACCTAAATGCCCACAGACAGACGAATGGATAAAGATGTGGTACATATATAAAATGGAATATTACTCAGCCATAAAAAGGAATGAAACTGGGTCATTTGTAGAGAAGTTGATGGATCTAGAGACTGTCATACAGAGTGAAGTAAGTCAGAAAGAGAAAAACAAATATTGTATATTAATGCCTATATGTGGAACCTAGAAAAATGCTACAGATGAACTGGTTTGCAGGGCAGAAATAGAGACACAGAGGTAGAGAACAAACGTATGGACACAAAGTGGGGGAAGCCATGGGGTGGTGGTGGTGGGATGAGTTGGGAGATTGGGATTGACCTGTATACATGTCTATGCATAAAATAGATAACTAATAATAACCTACTGTATAAAAAAAATAAATAAAATAAAATTTCAAAAATTTTAAAAATAAAATGTAAAAATAAATCTGAAAAAATATTCTTCCATTCACACTGATGTATTTATAAGAATGAATTATTTCCATGCTTATATCCATAAATACATAAAAGAGGAATAAAATCTAACTTGAAGCAAAAAAGAAAAAATAAAACTGAACCTAACAGTTATACAGAGGAAAACACTACCAAGGCACTTGCTCCAGTGGTAAACAATTCTGAAATTGGTCAGAGGTGGGGAATCATCTCCCATAGAGCCAGCAGCCCCGCCCGCCCACGCAAGGAGCGTCCTTATTGCAAAGCTGGGGGACCGTGCCGAGGCCTCTGTGATTAAACGTGAGCTGAGCCCCAGGCCAGCTGCTGCTGAACTGTTCCCACCCTTCCCAGGTGAAACACCTGAATATGTACAAGGGCTTGAAAGCCTAGAGGAAGGGCCGTGGTGCCACACCAGCGACAGCACGCAGGCCACCTTGGTGCCTGCAGGTCAGCCAGGATGGTCCTGGCCACGGGCGCTCTTCTGGAAGCTTTCCATTGCCCTGCCTGAGATACCCCTCCTGTCCCGGCCCCCACTCCTTTTTTTCCTTCCTCACCTCAGCCCGGAGAGATATTCCAGTGGAAGTTATGGGTGACACATCCTCTTCTTTACAGGTGGCAGCCTGGCAACTCCTGCAGAAAGTCCAGCAGAGCCCCACTCACACCGGGCCACCCACAAAGCCGTGGACCCTCACACCCTCCCACCAGCACAGCCCCGAGACTGCTGACGGGGCAGAGAATATGGAGTCAGGCACAGCTGCAGGGGCTATTGCTGCCTGGAGTGCTGTTTATATTGACCTCAACCCAGGCACACCTGGGGAGGGCTTGCCGGCAGGGTCAGGCTGCCCAGGTCAGCTAATCCTCAGCCCTCGGGGAATCACATTGCAGAAAATGGACCTCGCTAAGACAGAATATTCGCCAACGAAAAGAAGCACACAATGCCATTTGCAGCACCGTAGATGAGTCTAGAGGTAATCACGTGACTTGGAGTAAGTCAGAAAGTGAAAGACACATATCATATCATATCACTTATAGGTGTTACCTATAAATTGATACCAGGGCAGATATTTCCACGGAGAAGGGCAATCACAGATTCATTAAACAAACTTATGGTTCACCAAAGGAAAGGTGTGAGGATTGAATTCATTACGATATTGGGGTTAACAGACATATACAAACACAGTAGACATATATAATCACCAAAGACCTACGGAGTACCAAGAGAAGACTACTCAACATTCTGTCATAACGTACATGGGAAAAGGATCCCAGGAAGAACAGACATATGTATATGTGTAAAAGAGCAACCTCTTGCACACCTACAACAAGCTAAACGTTGTACTCAAAGTTGCTGTAATAAAAAATAAAAAATTAAATTAAAAACACGAACAAGAATTAGTGTGAAAAACTTGAGGGGCTTTCTCCTGGTACATTCCGTTCTACATTCCAATCTAGAACGCGACTTCCATTGAGGCTCTGCTGCCCTAGTAACCAGATTTGGTAAGGGAGAACGGCTGCCACCTTGTGGCCGTTTCACACAACAGCAGCTTTAATCCCAGCGCTAATGGTCAGTGGATATTCCAAATCATTACAGGCCTGTAAATGACCCCTGCCCTGAAAACCAATCCTGGGGTCATGTATCGACCAAAAAATTCAAAAGACGTCCATATTTCAAAACGACAGTTTCAAGAGGCATATTTCACGCACATTAGTGTTCTGCTTCTTTTGATTTCATTCCTTCTTTGTTAAAAAAAGGGGAATGGAAAAAGGCAACCCTCAGAATGGGCGAAAACTTTCACAAACGAATCAATGGACAAAGGTTTAATATCCAATATATATGAACAGCTCATGCAGCTTAATATTAATACAACAAACAACCCAATACAAAAATGGGCAGAAGATCTAAATAGACGTTTCTTCAAAGAAGACACAGAGATGGCCAAGACGCACATGAAAAGCTGCTCAACATCACTAATTATTAGAGAAATGCAAATCAAAACTACAATGCGGTAAGACCTCACACCTGTTAGAATCGGCATCATCAGATAATCTACAAAAAACAAATTCTGGGGAGGGTGTGGACAAAAGGAACCCTCTTCCGCTATTGGTGGGAATGTAAATTGATACAGTCACTATGGAGAACAGTATGGAGGTTCCTTTAAAAAACTAAAAAGAGAATTACCATAGGATCCAGCAATCCCACTTCTGGGCATATACCCAGAGAAAACCATAAATCACAGAGACACATTCACCACAATGTTCATTGCAGCACTATTTACAATAGCCAGGTAATGGAAGCAACCTAAATGCCCACAGACAGACGAATGGATAAAGATGTGGTACATATATAAAATGGAATATTACTCAGCCATAAAAAGGAATGAAACTGGGTCATTTGTAGAGAAGTTGATGGATCTAGAGACTGTCATACAGAGTGAAGTAAGTCAGAAAGAGAAAAACAAATATTGTATATTAATGCCTATATGTGGAACCTAGAAAAATGCTACAGATGAACTGGTTTGCAGGGCAGAAATAGAGACACAGAGGTAGAGAACAAACGTATGGACACAAAGTGGGGGAAGCCAAGGGGTGGTGGTGGTGGGATGAGTTGGGAGATTGGGATTGACCTGTATACATGTCTATGCATAAAATAGATAACTAATAATAACCTACTGTATAAAAAAAATAAATAAAATTAAATTTCAAAAATTTTAAAAATAAAATGTAAAAATAAAACAGAAAAAATGTTCTTCCATTCCACTGATGTATTTATAAGAATGAATTATTTCCATGCTTATATCCATAAATACATAAAAGAGGAATAAAATCTAACTTGAACCAAAAAAGAAAAAATAAAACTGAACCTAACAGTTATACAGAGGAAAACACTACCATGGCACTTGCTCTAGTGGTAAACAATTCTGAAATTGGTCAGAGGTGGGGAATCATCTCCCATAGAGCCAGCAGCCCCGCCCGCCCACGCAAGGAGCGTCCTTATTGCAAAGCTGGGGGACCGTGCCCAGGCCTCTGTGAGTAAACGTGAGCTGAGCCCCAGGCCAGCTGCTGGTGAACTGTTCCCACCCTTCCCAGGTGAAACACCTGAATATGTACAAGGGCTTGAAAGCCTAGAGGAAGGGCCGTGGAGCCACACCAGCGACAGCACGCAGGCCACCTTGGTGCCTGCAGGTCAGCCAGGATGGTCCTGGCCACGGGCGCTCTTCTGGAAGCTTTCCATTGCCCTGCCTGGGATACCCCTCCTGTCCCGGCCCCCACTCCTTTTTTTCCTTCCTCACCTCAGCCCGGAGAGATATTCCAGTGGAAGTTATGGGTGACACATCCTCTTCTTTACAGGTGGCAGCCTGGCAACTCCTGCAGAAAGTCCAGCAGAGCCCCACTCACACCGGGCCACCCACAAAACCGTGGACCCTCACACCCTCCCACCAGCACAGCCCCGAGACTGCTGACGGGGCAGAGAATATGGAGTCAGGCACAGCTGCAGGGGCTATTGCTGCCTGGAGTGCTGTTTATATTGACCTCAACCCAGGCACACCTGGGGAGGGCTTGCCGGCACGGTCAGGCTGCCCAGGTCAGCTAATCCTCAGCCCTCGGGGAATCACATTGCAGAAAATGGACCTCGCTAAGACAGAATATTCGCCAAGGAAAAGAAGCACACAATGCCATTTGCAGCACCGTAGATGAGTCTAGAGGTAATCACGTGACTTGGAGTAAGTCAGAAAGTGAAAGACACATATATCATATCACTTATAGGTGTTACCTATAAATTGATACCAGGGCAGATATTTCCACGGAGAAGGGCAATCACAGATTCATTAAACAAACTTATGGTTCACCAAAGGAAAGGTGTGAGGATTGAATTCATTATGATATTGGGGTTAACAGACATATACAAACACAGTAGACGTATATAATCACCAAAGACCTACGGAGTACCAAGAGAAGACTACTCAACATTCTGTCATGACGAACATGGGAAAAGGATCCCAGGAAGAACAGACATATGTATATGTGTAAAAGAACCACCTCTTGCACACCTACAACAAGCTAAACGTTGTACTCAAACTTGCTGTAATAAAAAATAAAAAATTAAATTAAAAACACGAACAAGAATTAGTGAGAAAAACTTGAGGGGCTTTCTCCTGGTACATTCCGTTCTACATTCCAATCTAGAATGCGACTTCCATTGAGGCTCTGCTGCCCTAGTAACCAGATTTGGTAAGGGAGAACTGCTGCCACCTTGTGGCCGTTTCACACAACAGCAGCTTTAATCCCAGCGCTAATGGTCAGTGGATATTCCAAATCATTACAGGCCTGTAAATGACCCCTGCCCTGAAAACCAATCCTGGGGTCATTTATCGACCAAAAAATTCAAAAGACGTCCATATTTCAAAACGACAGTTTCAAGAGGCATATTTCACGCACATTAGTGTTCTGCTTCTTTTGATTTCATTCCTTCTTTGTTAAAAAAACGGGAATGGAAAAAGGCAACCCTCAGAATGGGCGAAAACTTTCACAAACGAATCAATGGACAAAGGTTTAATCTCCAATATATATAAACAGCTCATGCAGCTTAATATTAATACAACAAACAACCCAATACAAAAATGGGCAGAAGATCTAAATAGACGTTTCTTCAAAGAAGACCCAGAGATGGCCAAGATGCACATGAAAAGCTGCTCAACATCACTAATTATTAGAGAAATGCAAATCAAAACTACAATGAGGTAAGACCTCACACCTGTTAGAATCGGCATCATCAGATAATCTACAAACAACAAATTCTTGGGAGGGTGTGGACAAAAGGAACCCTCTTCCGCTATTGGTGGGAATGTAAATTGATACAGTCACTATGGAGAACAGTATGGAGGTTCCTTTAAAAAACTAAAAAGAGAATTACCATAGGATCCAGCAATCCCACTTCTGGGCATATACCCAGAGAAAACCATAAATCACAAAGACACATTCACCAAAATGTTCATTGCAGCACTATTTACAATAGCCAGGTAATGGAAGCAACCTAAATGCCCACAGACAGACGAATGGATAAAGATGTGGTACATATATAAAATGGAATATTACTCAGCCATAAAAAGGAATGAAACTGGGTCATTTGTAGAGAAGTTGATGGATCTAGAGACTGTCATACAGAGTGAAGTAAGTCAGAAAGAGAAAAACAAATATTGTATATTAATGCCTATATGTGGAACCTAGAAAAATGCTACAGATGAACTGGTTTGCAGGGCAGAACTAGAGACACAGAGGTAGAGAACAAACGTATGGACACAAAGTGGGGGAAGCCATGGGGTGGTGGTGGTGGGATGAGTTGGGAGATTGGGATTGACCTGTATACATGGCTATGCATAAAATAGATAACTAATAATAACCTACTGTATAAAAAAATAAATAAAATTAAATTTCAAAAATTTTAAAATAAAATGTAAAAATAAAACAGAAAATATGTTCTTCAATTCACACTGATGTATTTATAAGAATGAATTATTTCCATGCTTATATCCATAAATACATAAAAGAGGAATAATATCTAACTTGAAGCAAAAAAGAAAAAAAAAAAACTGAACCTAACAGTTATACAGAGGAAAACACTACCAAGGCACTTGCTCCAGTGGTAAACAATTCTGAAATTGGTCAGAGGTGGGGAATCATCTCCCATAGAGCCAGCAGCCCCGCCCGCCCACGCAAGGAGCGTCCTTATTGCAAAGCTGGGGGACTGTGCCGAGGCCTCTGTGAGTAAACGTGAGCTGAGCCCCAGGCCAGCTGCTGCTGAACTGTTCCCACCCTTCCCAGGTGAAACACCTGAATATGTACAAGGGCTTGAAAGCCTAGAGGAAGGGCCGTGGTGCCACACCAGCGACAGCACGCAGGCCACCTTGGTGCCTGCAGGTCAGCCAGGATGGTCCTGGCCACGGGCGCTCTTCTGGAAGCTTTCCATTGCCCTGCCTGAGATACCCCTCCTGTCCCGGCCCCCACTCCTTTTTTTCCTTCCTCACCTCAGCCCGGAGAGATATTCCAGTGGAAGTTATGGGTGACACATCCTCTTCTTTACAGGTGGCAGCCTGGCAACTCCTGCAGAAAGTCCAGCAGAGCCCCACTCACACCGGGCCACCCACAAAGCCGTGGACCCTCACACCCTCCCACCAGCACAGCCCCGAGACTGCTGACGGGGCAGAGAATATGGAGTCAGGCACAGCTGCAGGGGCTATTGCTGCCTGGAGTGCTGTTTATATTGACCTCAACCCAGGCACACCTGGGGAGGGCTTGCCGGCAGGGTCAGGCTGCCCAGGTCAGCTAATCCTCAGCCCTCGGGGAATCACATTGCAGAAAATGGACCTCGCTAAGACAGAATATTCGCCAACGAAAAGAAGCACACAATGCCATTTGCAGCACCGTAGATGAGTCTAGAGGTAATCACGTGACTTGGAGTAAGTCAGAAAGTGAAAGACACATATCATATCATATCACTTATAGGTGTTACCTATAAATTGATACCAGGGCAGATATTTCCACGGAGAAGGGCAATCAAAGATTCATTAAACAAACTTATGGTTCACCAAAGGAAAGGTGTGAGGATTGAATTCATTACGATATTGGGGTTAACAGACATATACAAACACAGTAGACATATATAATCACCAAAGACCTACGGAGTACCAAGAGAAGACTACTCAACATTCTGTCATAACGTACATGGGAAAAGGATCCCAGGAAGAACAGACATATGTATATGTGTAAAAGAGCAACCTCTTGCACACCTACAACAAGCTAAACGTTGTACTCAAAGTTGCTGTAATAAAAAATAAAAAATTAAATTAAAAACACGAACAAGAATTAGTGTGAAAAACTTGAGGGGCTTTCTCCTGGTACATTCCGTTCTACATTCCAATCTAGAACGCGACTTCCATTGAGGCTCTGCTGCCCTAGTAACCAGATTTGGTAAGGGAGAACGGCTGCCACCTTGTGGCCGTTTCACACAACAGCAGCTTTAATCCCAGCGCTAATGGTCAGTGGATATTCCAAATCATTACAGGCCTGTAAATGACCCCTGCCCTGAAAACCAATCCTGGGGTCATGTATCGACCAAAAAATTCAAAAGACGTCCATATTTCAAAACGACAGTTTCAAGAGGCATATTTCACGCACATTAGTGTTCTGCTTCTTTTGATTTCATTCCTTCTTTGTTAAAAAAAGGGGAATGGAAAAAGGCAACCTTCAGAATGGGCGAAAACTTTCACAAACGAATCAATGGACAAAGGTTTAATATCCAATATATATGAACAGCTCATGCAGCTTAATATTAATACAACAAACAACCCAATACAAAAATGGGCAGAAGATCTAAATAGACGTTTCTTCAAAGAAGACACAGAGATGGCCAAGACGCACATGAAAAGCTGCTCAACATCACTAATTATTAGAGAAATGCAAATCAAAACTACAATGCGGTAAGACCTCACACCTGTTAGAATCGGCATCATCAGATAATCTACAAAAAACAAATTCTGGGGAGGGTGTGGACAAAAGGAACCCTCTTCCGCTATTGGTGGGAATGTAAATTGATACAGTCACTATGGAGAACAGTATGGAGGTTCCTTTAAAAAACTAAAAAGAGAATTACCATAGGATCCAGCAATCCCACTTCTGGGCATATACCCAGAGAAAACCATAAATCACAGAGACACATTCACCACAATGTTCATTGCAGCACTATTTACAATAGCCAGGTAATGGAAGCAACCTAAATGCCCACAGACAGACGAATGGATAAAGATGTGGTACATATATAAAATGGAATATTACTCAGCCATAAAAAGGAATGAAACTGGGTCATTTGTAGAGAAGTTGATGGATCTAGAGACTGTCATACAGAGTGAAGTAAGTCAGAAAGAGAAAAACAAATATTGTATATTAATGCCTATATGTGGAACCTAGAAAAATGCTACAGATGAACTGGTTTGCAGGGCAGAAATAGAGACACAGAGGTAGAGAACAAACGTATGGACACAAAGTGGGGGAAGCCAAGGAGTGGTGGTGGTGGGATGAGTTGGGAAATTGGGATTGACCTGTATACATGTCTATGCATAAAATAGATAACTAATAATAACCTACTGTATAAAAAAAATAAATAAAATTAAATTTCAAAAATTTTAAAAATAAAATGTAAAAATAAAACAGAAAAAATGTTCTTCCATTCACACTGATGTATTTATAAGAATGAATTATTTCCATGCTTATATCCATAAATACATAAAAGAGGAATAAAATCTAACTTGAACCAAAAAAGAAAAAATAAAACTGAACCTAACAGTTATACAGAGGAAAACACTACCATGGCACTTGCTCTAGTGGTAAACAATTCTGAAATTGGTCAGAGGTGGGGAATCATCTCCCATAGAGCCAGCAGCCCCGCCCGCCCACGCAAGGAGCGTCCTTATTGCAAAGCTGGGGGACCGTGCCCAGGCCTCTGTGAGTAAACGTGAGCTGAGCCCCAGGCCAGCTGCTGGTGAACTGTTCCCACCCTTCCCAGGTGAAACACCTGAATATGTACAAGGGCTTGAAAGCCTAGAGGAAGGGCCGTGGAGCCACACCAGCGACAGCACGCAGGCCACCTTGGTGCCTGCAGGTCAGCCAGGATGGTCCTGGCCACGGGCGCTCTTCTGGAAGCTTTCCATTGCCCTGCCTGAGATACCCCTCCTGTCCCGGCCCCCACTCCTTTTTTTCCTTCCTCACCTCAGCCCGGAGAGATATTCCAGTGGAAGTTATGGGTGACACATCCTCTTCTTTACAGGTGGCAGCCTGGCAACTCCTGCAGAAAGTCCAGCAGAGCCCCACTCACACCGGGCCACCCACAAAACCGTGGACCCTCACACCCTCCCACCAGCACAGCCCCGAGACTGCTGACGGGGCAGAGAATATGGAGTCAGGCACAGCTGCAGGGGCTATTGCTGCCTGGAGTGCTGTTTATATTGACCTCAACCCAGGCACACCTGGGGAGGGCTTGCCGGCAGGGTCAGGCTGCCCAGGTCAGCTAATCCTCAGCCCTCGGGGAATCACATTGCAGAAAATGGACCTCGCTAAGACAGAATATTCGCCAACGAAAAGAAGCACACAATGCCATTTGCAGCACCGTAGATGAGTCTAGAGGTAATCACGTGACTTGGAGTAAGTCAGAAAGTGAAAGACACATATCATATCATATCACTTATAGGTGTTACCTATAAATTGATACCAGGGCAGATATTTCCACGGAGAAGGGCAATCACAGATTCATTAAACAAACTTATGGTTCACCAAAGGAAAGGTGTGAGGATTGAATTCATTATGATATTGGGGTTAACAGACATATACAAACACAGTAGACGTATATAATCACCAAAGACCTACGGAGTACCAAGAGAAGACTACTCAACATTCTGTCATAACGAACATGGGAAAAGGATCCCAGGAAGAACAGACATATGTATATGTGTAAAAGAACCACCTCTTGCACACCTACAACAAGCTAAACGTTGTACTCAAACTTGCTGTAATAAAAAATAAAAAATTAAATTAAAAACACGAACAAGAATTAGTGAGAAAAACTTGAGGGGCTTTCTCCTGGTACATTCCGTTCTACATTCCAATCTAGAACGCGACTTCCATTGAGGCTCTGCTGCCCTAGTAACCAGATTTGGTAAGGGAGAACTGCTGCCACCTTGTGGCCGTTTCACACAACAGCAGCTTTAATCCCAGCGCTAATGGTCAGTGGATATTCCAAATCATTACAGGCCTGTAAATGACCCCTGCCCTGAAAACCAATCCTGGGGTCATTTATCGACCAAAAAATTCAAAAGACGTCCATATTTCAAAACGACAGTTTCAAGAGGCATATTTCACGCACATTAGTGTTCTGCTTCTTTTGATTTCATTCCTTCTTTGTTAAAAAAACCGGAATGGAAAAAGGAAACCCTCAGAATGGGCGAAAACTTTCACAAACGAATCAATGGACAAAGGTTTAATCTCCAATATATATGAACAGCTCATGCAGCTTAATATTAATACAAAAAACAACCCAATACAAAAATGGGCAGAAGATCTAAATAGACGTTTCTTCAAAGAAGACACAGAGATGGCCAAGACGCACATGAAAAGCTGCTCAACATCACTAATTATTAGAGAAATGCAAATCAAAACTACAATGCGGTAAGACCTCACACCTGTTAGAATCGGCATCATCAGATAATCTACAAACAACAAATTCTGGGGAGGGTGTGGACAAAAGGAACCCTCTTCCGCTATTGGTGGGAATGTAAATTGATACAGTCACTATGGAGAACAGTATGGAGGTTCCTTTAAAAAACTAAAAAGAGAATTACCATAGGATCCAGCAATCCCACTTCTGGGCATATACCCAGAGAAAACCATAAATCACAGAGACACATTCACCACAATGTTCATTGCAGCACTATTTACAATAGCCAGGTAATGGAAGCAACCTAAATGCCCACAGACAGACGAATGGATAAAGATGTGGTACATATATAAAATGGAATATTACTCAGCCATAAAAAGGAATGAAACTGGGTCATTTGTAGAGAAGTTGATGGATCTAGAGACTGTCATACAGAGTGAAGTAAGTCAGAAAGAGAAAAACAAATATTGTATATTAATGCCTATATGTGGAACCTAGAAAAATGCTACAGATGAACTGGTTTGCAGGGCAGAACTAGAGACACAGAGGTAGAGAACAAACGTATGGACACAAAGTGGGGGAAGCCATGGGGTGGTGGTGGTGGGATGAGTTGGGAGATTGGGATTGACCTGTATACATGGCTATGCATAAAATAGATAACTAATAATAACCTACTGTATAAAAAAATAAATAAAATTAAATTTCAAAAATTTTAAAATAAAATGTAAAAATAAAACAGAAAATATGTTCTTCAATTCACACTGATGTATTTATAAGAATGAATTATTTCCATGCTTATATCCATAAATACATAAAAGAGGAATAAAATCTAACTTGAACCAAAAAAGAAAAAAAAAACTGAACCTAACAGTTATACAGAGGAAAACACTACCAAGGCACTTGCTCCAGTGGTAAACAATTCTGAAATTGGTCAGAGGTAGGGAATCATCTCCCATACAGCCAGCAGCCCCACCCGCCCACGAAAAGAGTGTCCTTATTGCAAAGCTGGGGGACCGTGCCGAGGCCTCTGTGAGTAAACGTGAGCTGAGCCCCAGGCCAGCTGCTGCTGAACTTTTCCCACCCTTCCCAGGTGAAACACCTGAATATGTACAAGGGCTTGAAAGCCTAGAGGAAGGGCCGTGGAGCCACACCAGCGAAAGCACGCAGGCCAACGTGGTGCCTGCAGGTCAGCCAGGATGGTCCTGGCCACGGGCGCTCTTCTGGAAGCGTTCCATTGCCCTGCCTGAGATACCCCTCCTGTCCCGGCCCCCACTCCTTTTTTTCCTTACTCACCTCAGCCCGGAGAGATACTCCAGTGGAAGTTATGGGTGACACATCCTCTTCTTTAGAGGTGGCAGCCTGGCAACTCCTGCAGAAAGTCCAGCAGAGCCCCACTCACACCGGGCCAACCACAAAGCCGTGGAACCTCCCACCCTCCCACCAGCACAGCCCCGAGACTGCTGACGGGGCAGAGAATATGGAGTCAGGCACAGCTGCAGGGGCTATTGCTGCCTGGAGTGCTGTTTATATTGACCTCAACCCAGACACCCCTGGGGAGGGTTTGCCGGCAGGGTCAGGCTGCCCAGGTCAGCTAATCCTCAGCCCTCAGGGAATCACATTGCAGAAAATGGACCTCGCTAAGACAGAATATTCGCCAAGGAAAAGAAGCACACAATGCCATTTGCAGCACCGTAGATGCGTCTAGAGGTAATCACGTGACTTGGAGTAAGTCAGAAAGTGAAAGACACATATCATATCATATCACTTATAGGTGTTACCTATAAATTGATACCAGGGCAGATATTTCCACGGAGAAGGGCAATCACAGATTCATTAAACAAACTTATGGTTCACCAAAGGAAAGGTGTGAGGATTGAATTCATTACGATATTGGGGTTAACAGACATATACAAACACAGTAGACGTATATAATCACCAAAGACCTACGGAGTACCAAGAGAAGACTACTCAACATTCTGTCATAACGTACATGGGAAAAGGATCCCAGGAAGAACAGACATATGTATATGTGTTAAAGAACCACCTCTTGCACACCTTCAACAAGCTAAACGTTGTACTCAAACTTGCTGTAATAAAAAATAAAAAACTAAATTAAAAACACGAACAAGAAGTAGTGAGACAAACTTGAGGGGCTTTCTCCTGGCACATTCCGTTCTAAATTCCAATCTAGAACGCGACTTCCATTGAGGCTCTGCTGCCGTAGTAACCAGATTTGGTAAGGGAGAACTGCTGCCACCTTGTGGCCGTTTCACACAACAGCAGCTTTAATCCCAGCGCTAATGGTCAGTGGATATTCCAAATCATTACAGGCCTGTAAATGACACCTGCCCTGAAAACAAATCCTGGGTCATATATCGACCAAAAAATTCAAAAGACGTCCATATTTCAAAACGACAGTTTCAAGAGGCATATTTCACGCACATTAGTGTTCTGATTCTTTTGCTTTCTTTCTTTGTTTGTTAAAAAAACGGAAATGGAAAAAGGTAACCCTCAGAAGGGGCGAAAACGTTCGCAAACGAATCAATGGACAAAGGTTTAATCTCCAATATATATATACAGCTCATGCAGCTTTATATTAATACAACAAACAACCCAATACAAAAATGGGCAGAAGATCTAAATAGACGTTTCTTCAAAGAAGACACAGAGATGGCCAAGACGCACATGAAAAGCTGCTCAACATCACTAATTATTAGAGAAATGCAAATCAAAACTACAATGAGGAAAGACCTCACACCTGTTAGAATCGGCATCATCAGATAATCTACAAACAACAAATTCTGGGGAGGGTGTGGACAAAAGGAACCCTCTTCCGCTATTTGTGGGAATGTAAATTGATACAGTCACTATGGAGAACAGTATGGAGGTTCCTTTAAAAAACTAAAAAGAGAATTACCATAGGATCCAGCAATCCCACTTCTGGGCATATACCCAGAGAAAACCATAAATCACAGAGACACATTCACCACAATGTTCATTGCAGCACTATTTACAATAGCCAGGTAATGGAAGCAACCTAAATGCTCACAGACAGACGAATGGATAAAGATGTGGTACATATATAAAATGGAATATTACTCAGCCATAAAAAGGAATGAAACTGGGTCATTTGTAGAGAAGTTGATGGATCTAGAGACTGTCATACAGAGTGAAGTAAGTCAGAAAGAGAAAAACAAATATTGTATATTAATGCCTATATGTGGAACCTAGAAAAATGCTACAGATGAACTGGTTTGCAGGGCAGAAATAGAGACACAGAGGTAGAGAACAAACGTATGGACACAAAGTGGGGGAAGCCACGGGGTGGTGGTGGTGGGATGAGTTGGGAGATTGGGATTGACCTGTATACATGTCTATGCATAAAATAGATAACTAATAATTACCTACTGCATAAAAAAAATAAATAAAATTAAATTTCAAAAATTTTAAAAATAAAATGTAAAAATAAAACAGAAAAAATGTTCTTCCATTCACACTGATGTATTTATAAGAATGAATTATTTCCATGCTTATATCCATAAATACATAAAAGAGGAATAAAATCTAACTTGAACCAAAAAAGAAAAAATAAAACTGAACCTAACAGTTATACAGAGGAAAACACTACCAAGGCACTTGCTCTAGTGGTAAACAATTCTGAAATTGGTCAGAGGTGGGGAATCATCTCCCATAGAGCCAGCAGCCCCGCCCGCCCACGCAAGGAGCGTCCTTATTGCAAAGCTGGGGGACCGTGCCCAGGCCTCTGTGAGTAAACGTGAGCTGAGCCCCAGGCCAGCTGCTGGTGAACTGTTCCCACCCTTCCCAGGTGAAACACCTGAATATGTACAAGGGCTTGAAAGCCTAGAGGAAGGGCCGTGGAGCCACACCAGCGACAGCACGCAGGCCTCCTTGGTGCCTGCAGGTCAGCCAGGATGGTCCTGGCCACGGGCGCTCTTCTGGAAGCTTTCCATTGCCCTGCCTGAGATACCCCTCCTGTCCCGGCCCCCACTCCTTTTTTTCCTTCCTCACCTCAGCCCGGAGAGATATTCCAGTGGAAGTTATGGGTGACACATCCTCTTCTTTACAGGTGGCAGCCTGGCAACTCCTGCAGAAAGTCCAGCAGAGCCCCACTCACACCGGGCCACTCAGAAAACCGTGGACCCTCACACCCTCCCACCAGCACAGCCCCGAGACTGCTGACGGGGCAGAGAATATGGAGTCAGGCACAGCTGCAGGGGCTATTGCTGCCTGGAGTGCTGTTTATATTGACCTCAACCCAGGCACACCTGGGGAGGGCTTGCCGGCAGGGTCAGGCTGCCCAGGTCAGCTAATCCTCAGCCCTCGGGGAATCACATTGCAGAAAATGGACCTCGCTAAGACAGAATATTCGCCAACGAAAAGAAGCACACAATGCCATTTGCAGCACCGTAGATGAGTCTAGAGGTAATCACGTGACTTGGAGTAAGTCAGAAAGTGAAAGACACATATCATATCATATCACTTATAGGTGTTACCTATAAATTGATACCAGGGCAGATATTTCCACGGAGAAGGGCAATCACAGATTCATTAAACAAACTTATGGTTCACCAAAGGAAAGGTGTGAGGATTGAATTCATTATGATATTGGGGTTAACAGACATATACAAACACAGTAGACGTATATAATCACCAAAGACCTACGGAGTACCAAGAGAAGACTACTCAACATTCTGTCATAACGAACATGGGAAAAGGATCCCAGGAAGAACAGACATATGTATATGTGTAAAAGAACCACCTCTTGCACACCTACAACAAGCTAAACGTTGTACTCAAACTTGCTGTAATAAAAAATAAAAAATTAAATTAAAAACACGAACAAGAATTAGTGAGAAAAACTTGAGGGTCTTTCTCCTGGTACATTCCGTTCTACATTCCAATCTAGAACGCGACTTCCATTGAGGCTCTGCTGCCCTAGTAACCAGATTTGGTAAGGGAGAACTGCTGCCACCTTGTGGCCGTTTCACACAACAGCAGCTTTAATCCCAGCGCTAATGGTCAGTGGATATTCCAAATCATTACAGGCCTGTAAATGACCCCTGCCCTGAAAACCAATCCTGGGGTCATTTATCGACCAAAAAATTCAAAAGACGTCCATATTTCAAAACGACAGTTTCAAGAGGCATATTTCACGCACATTAGTGTTCTGCTTCTTTTGATTTCATTCCTTCTTTGTTAAAAAAACCGGAATGGAAAAAGGAAACCCTCAGAATGGGCGAAAACTTTCACAAACGAATCAATGGACAAAGGTTTAATCTCCAATATATATGAACAGCTCATGCAGCTTAATATTAATACAAAAAACAACCCAATACAAAAATGGGCAGAAGATCTAAATAGACGTTTCTTCAAAGAAGACACAGAGATGGCCAAGACGCACATGAAAAGCTGCTCAACATCACTAATTATTAGAGAAATGCAAATCAAAACTACAATGCGGTAAGACCTCACACCTGTTAGAATCGGCATCATCAGATAATCTACAAAAAACAAATTCTGGGGAGGGTGTGGACAAAAGGAACCCTCTTCCGCTATTGGTGGGAATGTAAATTGATACAGTCACTATGGAGAACAGTATGGAGGTTCCTTTAAAAAACTAAAAAGAGAATTACCATAGGATCCAGCAATCCCACTTCTGGGCATATACCCAGAGAAAACCATAAATCACAGAGACACATTCACCACAATGTTCATTGCAGCACTATTTACAATAGCCAGGTAATGGAAGCAACCTAAATGCCCACAGACAGACGAATGGATAAAGATGTGGTACATATATAAAATGGAATATTACTCAGCCATAAAAAGGAATGAAACTGGGTCATTTGTAGAGAAGTTGATGGATCTAGAGACTGTCATACAGAGTGAAGTAAGTCAGAAAGAGAAAAACAAATATTGTATATTAATGCCTATATGTGGAACCTAGAAAAATGCTACAGATGAACTGGTTTGCAGGGCAGAAATAGAGACACAGAGGTAGAGAACAAACGTATGGACACAAAGTGGGGGAAGCCAAGGGGTGGTGGTGGTGGGATGAGTTGGGAGATTGGGATTGACCTGTATACATGTCTATGCATAAAATAGATAACTAATAATAACCTACTGTATAAAAAAAATAAATAAAATTAAATTTCAAAAATTTTAAAAATAAAATGTAAAAATAAAACAGAAAAAATGTTCTTCCATTCACACTGATGTATTTATAAGAATGAATTATTTCCATGCTTATATCCATAAATACATAAAAGAGGAATAAAATCTAACTTGAACCCAAAAAGAAATAATAAAACTGAACCTAACAGTTATACAGAGGAAAACACTACCATGGCACTTGCTCTAGTGGTAAACAATTCTGAAATTGGTCAGAGGTGGGGAATCATCTCCCATAGAGCCAGCAGCCCCGCCCGCCCACGCAAGGAGCGTCCTTATTGCAAAGCTGGGGGACCGTGCCCAGGCCTCTGTGAGTAAACGTGAGCTGAGCCCCAGGCCAGCTGCTGGTGAACTGTTCCCACCCTTCCCAGGTGAAACACCTGAATATGTACAAGGGCTTGAAAGCCTAGAGGAAGGGCCGTGGAGCCACACCAGCGACAGCACGCAGGCCACCTTGGTGCCTGCAGGTCAGCCAGGATGGTCCTGGCCACGGGCGCTCTTCTGGAAGCTTTCCATTGCCCTGCCTGGGATACCCCTCCTGTCCCGGCCCCCACTCCTTTTTTTCCTTCCTCACCTCAGCCCGGAGAGATATTCCAGTGGAAGTTATGGGTGACACATCCTCTTCTTTACAGGTGGCAGCCTGGCAACTCCTGCAGAAAGTCCAGCAGAGCCCCACTCACACCGGGCCACCCACAAAACCGTGGACCCTCACACCCTCCCACCAGCACAGCCCCGAGACTGCTGACGGGGCAGAGAATATGGAGTCAGGCACAGCTGCAGGGGCTATTGCTGCCTGGAGTGCTGTTTATATTGACCTCAACCCAGGCACACCTGGGGAGGGCTTGCCGGCACGGTCAGGCTGCCCAGGTCAGCTAATCCTCAGCCCTCGGGGAATCACATTGCAGAAAATGGACCTCGCTAAGACAGAATATTCGCCAAGGAAAAGAAGCACACAATGCCATTTGCAGCACCGTAGATGAGTCTAGAGGTAATCACGTGACTTGGAGTAAGTCAGAAAGTGAAAGACACATATATCATATCACTTATAGGTGTTACCTATAAATTGATACCAGGGCAGATATTTCCACGGAGAAGGGCAATCACAGATTCATTAAACAAACTTATGGTTCACCAAAGGAAAGGTGTGAGGATTGAATTCATTATGATATTGGGGTTAACAGACATATACAAACACAGTAGACGTATATAATCACCAAAGACCTACGGAGTACCAAGAGAAGACTACTCAACATTCTGTCATGACGAACATGGGAAAAGGATCCCAGGAAGAACAGACATATGTATATGGGTAAAAGAACCACCTCTTGCACACCTACAACAAGCTAAACGTTGTACTCAAACTTGCTGTAATAAAAAATAAAAAATTAAATTAAAAACACGAACAAGAATTAGTGAGAAAAACTTGAGGGGCTTTCTCCTGGTACATTCCGTTCTACATTCCAATCTAGAATGCGACTTCCATTGAGGCTCTGCTGCCCTAGTAACCAGATTTGGTAAGGGAGAACTGCTGCCACCTTGTGGCCGTTTCACACAACAGCAGCTTTAATCCCAGCGCTAATGGTCAGTGGATATTCCAAATCATTACAGGCCTGTAAATGACCCCTGCCCTGAAAACCAATCCTGGGGTCATTTATCGACCAAAAAATTCAAAAGACGTCCATATTTCAAAACGACAGTTTCAAGAGGCATATTTCACGCACATTAGTGTTCTGCTTCTTTTGATTTCATTCCTTCTTTGTTAAAAAAACGGGAATGGAAAAAGGCAACCCTCAGAATGGGCGAAAACTTTCACAAACGAATCAATGGACAAAGGTTTAATCTCCAATATATATAAACAGCTCATGCAGCTTAATATTAATACAACAAACAACCCAATACAAAAATGGGCAGAAGATCTAAATAGACGTTTCTTCAAAGAAGACACAGAGATGGCCAAGATGCACATGAAAAGCTGCTCAACATCACTAATTATTAGAGAAATGCAAATCAAAACTACAATGAGGTAAGACCTCACACCTGTTCGAATCGGCATCATCAGATAATCTACAAACAACAAATTCTGGGGAGGGTGTGGACAAAAGGAACCCTCTTCCGCTATTGGTGGGAATGTAAATTGATACAGTCACTATGGAGAACAGTATGGAGGTTCCTTTAAAAAACTAAAAAGAGAATTACCATAGGATCCAGCAATCCCACTTCTGGGCATATACCCAGAGAAAACCATAAATCACAGAGACACATTCACCACAATGTTCATTGCAGCACTATTTACAATAGCCAGGTAATGGAAGCAACCTAAATGCCCACAGACAGACGAATGGATAAAGATGTGGTACATATATAAAATGGAATATTACTCAGCCATAAAAAGGAATGAAACTGGGTCATTTGTAGAGAAGTTGATGGATCTAGAGACTGTCATACAGAGTGAAGTAAGTCAGAAAGAGAAAAACAAATATTGTATATTAATGCCTATATGTGGAACCTAGAAAAATGCTACAGATGAACTGGTTTGCAGGGCAGAAATAGAGACACAGAGGTAGAGAACAAACGTATGGACACAAAGTGGGGGAAGCCAAGGGGTGGTGGTGGTGGGATGAGTTGGGAGATTGGGATTGACCTGTATACATGTCTATGCATAAAATAGATAACTAATAATAACCTACTGTATAAAAAAAATAAATAAAATTAAATTTCAAAAATTTTAAAAATAAAATGTAAAAATAAAACAGAAAAAATGTTCTTCCATTCACACTGATGTATTTATAAGAATGAATTATTTCCATGCTTATATCCATAAATACATAAAAGAGGAATAAAATCTAACTTGAACCAAAAAAGAAAAAATAAAACTGAACCTAACAGTTATACAGAGGAAAACACTACCATGGCACTTGCTCTAGTGGTAAACAATTCTGAAATTGGTCAGAGGTGGGGAATCATCTCCCATAGAGCCAGCAGCCCCGCCCGCCCACGCAAGGAGCGTCCTTATTGCAAAGCTGGGGGACCGTGCCCAGGCCTCTGTGAGTAAACGTGAGCTGAGCCCCAGGCCAGCTGCTGGTGAACTGTTCCCACCCTTCCCAGGTGAAACACCTGAATATGTACAAGGGCTTGAAAGCCTAGAGGAAGGGCCGTGGAGCCACACCAGCGACAGCACGCAGGCCACCTTGGTGCCTGCAGGTCAGCCAGGATGGTCCTGGCCACGGGCGCTCTTCTGGAAGCTTTCCATTGCCCTGCCTGGGATACCCCTCCTGTCCCGGCCCCCACTCCTTTTTTTCCTTCCTCACCTCAGCCCGGAGAGATATTCCAGTGGAAGTTATGGGTGACACATCCTCTTCTTTACAGGTGGCAGCCTGGCAACTCCTGCAGAAAGTCCAGCAGAGCCCCACTCACACCGGGCCACCCACAAAACCGTGGACCCTCACACCCTCCCACCAGCACAGCCCCGAGACTGCTGACGGGGCAGAGAATATGGAGTCAGGCACAGCTGCAGGGGCTATTGCTGCCTGGAGTGCTGTTTATATTGACCTCAACCCAGGCACACCTGGGGAGGGCTTGCCGGCACGGTCAGGCTGCCCAGGTCAGCTAATCCTCAGCCCTCGGGGAATCACATTGCAGAAAATGGACCTCGCTAAGACAGAATATTCGCCAAGGAAAAGAAGCACACAATGCCATTTGCAGCACCGTAGATGAGTCTAGAGGTAATCACGTGACTTGGAGTAAGTCAGAAAGTGAAAGACACATATATCATATCACTTATAGGTGTTACCTATAAATTGATACCAGGGCAGATATTTCCACGGAGAAGGGCAATCACAGATTCATTAAACAAACTTATGGTTCACCAAAGGAAAGGTGTGAGGATTGAATTCATTATGATATTGGGGTTAACAGACATATACAAACACAGTAGACGTATATAATCACCAAAGACCTACGGAGTACCAAGAGAAGACTACTCAACATTCTGTCATGACGAACATGGGAAAAGGATCCCAGGAAGAACAGACATATGTATATGGGTAAAAGAACCACCTCTTGCACACCTACAACAAGCTAAACGTTGTACTCAAACTTGCTGTAATAAAAAATAAAAAATTAAATTAAAAACACGAACAAGAATTAGTGAGAAAAACTTGAGGGGCTTTCTCCTGGTACATTCCGTTCTACATTCCAATCTAGAATGCGACTTCCATTGAGGCTCTGCTGCCCTAGTAACCAGATTTGGTAAGGGAGAACTGCTGCCACCTTGTGGCCGTTTCACACAACAGCAGCTTTAATCCCAGCGCTAATGGTCAGTGGATATTCCAAATCATTACAGGCCTGTAAATGACCCCTGCCCTGAAAACCAATCCTGGGGTCATTTATCGACCAAAAAATTCAAAAGACGTCCATATTTCAAAACGACAGTTTCAAGAGGCATATTTCACGCACATTAGTGTTCTGCTTCTTTTGATTTCATTCCTTCTTTGTTAAAAAAACGGGAATGGAAAAAGGCAACCCTCAGAATGGGCGAAAACTTTCACAAACGAATCAATGGACAAAGGTTTAATCTCCAATATATATAAACAGCTCATGCAGCTTAATATTAATACAACAAACAACCCAATACAAAAATGGGCAGAAGATCTAAATAGACGTTTCTTCAAAGAAGACACAGAGATGGCCAAGATGCACATGAAAAGCTGCTCAACATCACTAATTATTAGAGAAATGCAAATCAAAACTACAATGAGGTAAGACCTCACACCTGTTAGAATCGGCATCATCAGATAATCTACAAACAACAAATTCTGGGGAGGGTGTGGACAAAAGGAACCCTCTTCCGCTATTGGTGGGAATGTAAATTGATACAGTCACTATGGAGAACAGTATGGAGGTTCCTTTAAAAAACTAAAAAGAGAATTACCATAGGATCCAGCAATCCCACTTCTGGGCATATACCCAGAGAAAACCATAAATCACAAAGACACATTCACCACAATGTTCATTGCAGCACTATTTACAATAGCCAGGTAATGGAAGCAACCTAAATGCCCACAGACAGACGAATGGATAAAGATGTGGTACATATATAAAATGGAATATTACTCAGCCATAAAAAGGAATGAAACTGGGTCATTTGTAGAGAAGTTGATGGATCTAGAGACTGTCATACAGAGTGAAGTAAGTCAGAAAGAGAAAAACAAATATTGTATATTAATGCCTATATGTGGAACCTAGAAAAATGCTACAGATGAACTGGTTTGCAGGGCAGAACTAGAGACACAGAGGTAGAGAACAAACGTATGGACACAAAGTGGGGGAAGCCATGGGGTGGTGGTGGTGGGATGAGTTGGGAGATTGGGATTGACCTGTATACATGGCTATGCATAAAATAGATAACTAATAATAACCTACTGTATAAAAAAATAAATAAAATTAAATTTCAAAAATTTTAAAATAAAATGTAAAAATAAAACAGAAAATATGTTCTTCAATTCACACTGATGTATTTATAAGAATGAATTATTTCCATGCTTATATCCATAAATACATAAAAGAGGAATAAAATCTAACTTGAAGCAAAAAAGAAAAAAAAAAACTGAACCTAACAGTTATACAGAGGAAAACACTACCAAGGCACTTGCTCCAGTGGTAAACAATTCTGAAATTGGTCAGAGGTGGGGAATCATCTCCCATAGAGCCAGCAGCCCCGCCCGCCCACGCAAGGAGCGTCCTTATTGCAAAGCTGGGGGACCGTGCCGGGGCCTCTGTGAGTAAACGTGAGCTGAGCCCCAGGCCAGCTGCTGCTGAACTGTTCCCACCCTTCCCAGGTGAAACACCTGAATATGTACAAGGGCTTGAAAGCCTAGAGGAAGGGCCGTGGTGCCACACCAGCGACAGCACGCAGGCCACCTTGGTGCCTGCAGGTCAGCCAGGATGGTCCTGGCCACGGGCGCTCTTCTGGAAGCTTTCCATTGCCCTGCCTGAGATACCCCTCCTGTCCCGGCCCCCACTCCTTTTTTTCCTTCCTCACCTCAGCCCGGAGAGATATTCCAGTGGAAGTTATGGGTGACACATCCTCTTCTTTACAGGTGGCAGCCTGGCAACTCCTGCAGAAAGTCCAGCAGAGCCCCACTCACACCGGGCCACCCACAAAGCCGTGGACCCTCACACCCTCCCACCAGCACAGCCCCGAGACTGCTGACGGGGCAGAGAATATGGAGTCAGGCACAGCTGCAGGGGCTATTGCTGCCTGGAGTGCTGTTTATATTGACCTCAACCCAGGCACACCTGGGGAGGGCTTGCCGGCAGGGTCAGGCTGCCCAGGTCAGCTAATCCTCAGCCCTCGGGGAATCACATTGCAGAAAATGGACCTCACTAAGACAGAATATTCGCCAACGAAAAGAAGCACACAATGCCATTTGCAGCACCGTAGATGAGTCTAGAGGTAATCACGTGACTTGGAGTAAGTCAGAAAGTGAAAGACACATATCATATCATATCACTTATAGGTGTTACCTATAAATTGATACCAGGGCAGATATTTCCACGGAGAAGGGCAATCACAGATTCATTAAACAAACTTATGGTTCACCAAAGGAAAGGTGTGAGGACTGAATTCATTACGATATTGGGGTTAACAGACATATACAAACACAGTAGACATATATAATCACCAAAGACCTACGGAGTACCAAGAGAAGACTACTCAACATTCTGTCATAACGAACATGGGAAAAGGATCCCAGGAAGAACAGACATATGTATATGTGTAAAAGAACCACCTCTTGCACACCTACAACAAGGTAAACGTTGTACTCAAACTTGCTGTAATAAAAAATAAAAAAATTAAATTAAAAACACGAACAAGAAGTAGTGAGACAAACTAGAGGGGCTTTCTCCAGGCACATTCCGTTCTAAATTCCAATCTAGAACGCGACTTCCATTGAGGCTCTGCTGCCCTAGTAACCAGATTTGGTAAGGGAGAACTGCTGCCACCTTGTGGCCGTTTCACACAACAGCAGCTTTAATCCCAGCGCTAATGGTCAGTGGATATTCCAAATCATTACAGGCCTGTAAATGACACCTGCCCTGAAAACAAATCCTGGGGTCATATATCGACCAAAAAATTCAAAAGACGTCCATATTTCAAAACGACAGTTTCAAGAGGCATATTTCACGCACATTAGTGTTCTGCTTCTTTTGATTTCATTCCTTCTTTGTTAAAAAAACGGGAATGGAAAAAGGGAACCCTCAGAATGGGCGAAAACTTTCACAAACGAATCAATGGACAAAGGTATAATCTCCAATATATATGAACAGCTCATGCAGCTTAATATTAATACAACAAACAACCCAATACAAAAATGGGCAGAAGATCTAAATAGACGTTTCTTCAAAGAAGACACAGAGATGGCCAAGACGCACATGAAAAGCTGCTCAACATCACTAATTATTAGAGAAATGCAAATCAAAACTACAATGAGGAAAGACCTCACACCTGTTAGAATCGGCATCATCAGATAATCTACAAACAACAAATTCTGGGGAGGGTGTGGACAAAAGGAACCCTCTTCCGCTATTGGTGGGAATGTAAATTGATACAGTCACTATGGAGAACAGTATGGAGGTTCCTTTAAAAAACTAAAAAGAGAATTACCATAGGATCCAGCAATCCCACTTCTGGGCATATACCCAGAGAAAACCATAAATCACAGAGACACATTCACCACAATGTTCATTGCAGCACTATTTACAATAGCCAGGTAATGGAAGCAACCTAAATGCCCACAGACAGACGAATGGATAAAGATGTGGTACATATATAAAATGGAATATTACTCAGCCATAAAAAGGAATGAAACTGGGTCATTTGTAGAGAAGTTGATGGATCTAGAGACTGTCATACAGAGTGAAGTAAGTCAGAAAGAGAAAAACAAATATTGTATATTAATGCCTATATGTGGAACCTAGAAAAATGCTACAGATGAACTGGTTTGCAGGGCAGAACTAGAGACACAGAGGTAGAGAACAAACGTATGGACACAAAGTGGGGGAAGCCATGGGGTGGTGGTGGTGGGATGAGTTGGGAGATTGGGATTGACCTGTATACATGTCTATGCATAAAATAGATAACTAATAATAACCTACTGTATAAAAAAAATAAATAAAATTAAATTTCAAAAATTTTAAAAATAAAATGTAAAAATAAAACAGAAAAAATATTCTTCCATTCACACTGATGTATTTATAAGAATGAATTATTTCCATGCTTATATCCATAAATACATAAAAGAGGAATAAAATCTAACTTGAAGCAAAAAAGAAAAAATAAAACTGAACCTAACAGTTATACAGAGGAAAACACTACCAAGGCACTTGCTCCAGTGGTAAACAATTCTGAAATTGGTCAGAGGTGGGGAATCATCTCCCATAGAGCCAGCAGCCCCGCCCGCCCACGCAAGGAGCGTCCTTATTGCAAAGCTGGGGGACCGTGCCGAGGCCTCTGTGAGTAAACGTGAGCTGAGCCCCAGGCCAGCTGCTGCTGAACTGTTCCCACCCTTCCCAGGTGAAACACCTGAATATGTACAAGGGCTTGAAAGCCTAGAGGAAGGGCCGTGGTGCCACACCAGCGACAGCACGCAGGCCACCTTGGTGCCTGCAGGTCAGCCAGGATGGTCCTGGCCACGGGCGCTCTTCTGGAAGCTTTCCATTGCCCTGCCTGAGATACCCCTCCTGTCCCGGCCCCCACTCCTTTTTTTCCTTCCTCACCTCAGCCCGGAGAGATATTCCAGTGGAAGTTATGGGTGACACATCCTCTTCTTTACAGGTGGCAGCCTGGCAACTCCTGCAGAAAGTCCAGCAGAGCCCCACTCACACCGGGCCACCCACAAAGCCGTGGACCCTCACACCCTCCCACCAGCACAGCCCCGAGACTGCTGACGGGGCAGAGAATATGGAGTCAGGCACAGCTGCAGGGGCTATTGCTGCCTGGAGTGCTGTTTATATTGACCTCAACCCAGGCACACCTGGGGAGGGCTTGCCGGCAGGGTCAGGCTGCCCAGGTCAGCTAATCCTCAGCCCTCGGGGAATCACATTGCAGAAAATGGACCTCGCTAAGACAGAATATTCGCCAACGAAAAGAAGCACACAATGCCATTTGCAGCACCGTAGATGAGTCTAGAGGTAATCACGTGACTTGGAGTAAGTCAGAAAGTGAAAGACACATATCATATCATATCACTTATAGGTGTTACCTATAAATTGATACCAGGGCAGATATTTCCACGGAGAAGGGCAATCACAGATTCATTAAACAAACTTATGGTTCACCAAAGGAAAGGTGTGAGGATTGAATTCATTACGATATTGGGGTTAACAGACATATACAAACACAGTAGACATATATAATCACCAAAGACCTACGGAGTACCAAGAGAAGACTACTCAACATTCTGTCATAACGTACATGGGAAAAGGATCCCAGGAAGAACAGACATATGTATATGTGTAAAAGAGCAACCTCTTGCACACCTACAACAAGCTAAACGTTGTACTCAAAGTTGCTGTAATAAAAAATAAAAAATTAAATTAAAAACACGAACAAGAATTAGTGTGAAAAACTTGAGGGGCTTTCTCCTGGTACATTCCGTTCTACATTCCAATCTAGAACGCGACTTCCATTGAGGCTCTGCTGCCCTAGTAACCAGATTTGGTAAGGGAGAACGGCTGCCACCTTGTGGCCGTTTCACACAACAGCAGCTTTAATCCCAGCGCTAATGGTCAGTGGATATTCCAAATCATTACAGGCCTGTAAATGACCCCTGCCCTGAAAACCAATCCTGGGGTCATGTATCGACCAAAAAATTCAAAAGACGTCCATATTTCAAAACGACAGTTTCAAGAGGCATATTTCACGCACATTAGTGTTCTGCTTCTTTTGATTTCATTCCTTCTTTGTTAAAAAAACGGGAATGGAAAAAGGGAACCCTCAGAATGGGCGAAAACTTTCACAAACGAATCAATGGACAAAGGTATAATCTCCAATATATATGAACAGCTCATGCAGCTTAATATTAATACAACAAACAACCCAATACAAAAATGGGCAGAAGATCTAAATAGACGTTTCTTCAAAGAAGACACAGAGATGGCCAAGACGCACATGAAAAGCTGCTCAACATCACTAATTATTAGAGAAATGCAAATCAAAACTACAATGAGGAAAGACCTCACACCTGTTAGAATCGGCATCATCAGATAATCTACAAACAACAAATTCTGGGGAGGGTGTGGACAAAAGGAACCCTCTTCCGCTATTGGTGGGAATGTAAATTGATACAGTCACTATGGAGAACAGTATGGAGGTTCCTTTAAAAAACTAAAAAGAGAATTACCATAGGATCCAGCAATCCCACTTCTGGGCATATACCCAGAGAAAACCATAAATCACAGAGACACATTCACCACAATGTTCATTGCAGCACTATTTACAATAGCCAGGTAATGGAAGCAACCTAAATGCCCACAGACAGACGAATGGATAAAGATGTGGTACATATATAAAATGGAATATTACTCAGCCATAAAAAGGAATGAAACTGGGTCATTTGTAGAGAAGTTGATGGATCTAGAGACTGTCATACAGAGTGAAGTAAGTCAGAAAGAGAAAAACAAATATTGTATATTAATGCCTATATGTGGAACCTAGAAAAATGCTACAGATGAACTGGTTTGCAGGGCAGAACTAGAGACACAGAGGTAGAGAACAAACGTATGGACACAAAGTGGGGGAAGCCATGGGGTGGTGGTGGTGGGATGAGTTGGGAGATTGGGATTGACCTGTATACATGTCTATGCATAAAATAGATAACTAATAATAACCTACTGTATAAAAAAAATAAATAAAATTAAATTTCAAAAATTTTAAAAATAAAATGTAAAAATAAAACAGAAAAAATATTCTTCCATTCACACTGATGTATTTATAAGAATGAATTATTTCCATGCTTATATCCATAAATACATAAAAGAGGAATAAAATCTAACTTGAAGCAAAAAAGAAAAAATAAAACTGAACCTAACAGTTATACAGAGGAAAACACTACCAAGGCACTTGCTCCAGTGGTAAACAATTCTGAAATTGGTCAGAGGTGGGGAATCATCTCCCATAGAGCCAGCAGCCCCGCCCGCCCACGCAAGGAGCGTCCTTATTGCAAAGCTGGGGGACCGTGCCGAGGCCTCTGTGAGTAAACGTGAGCTGAGCCCCAGGCCAGCTGCTGCTGAACTGTTCCCACCCTTCCCAGGTGAAACACCTGAATATGTACAAGGGCTTGAAAGCCTAGAGGAAGGGCCGTGGTGCCACACCAGCGACAGCACGCAGGCCACCTTGGTGCCTGCAGGTCAGCCAGGATGGTCCTGGCCACGGGCGCTCTTCTGGAAGCTTTCCATTGCCCTGCCTGAGATACCCCTCCTGTCCCGGCCCCCACTCCTTTTTTTCCTTCCTCACCTCAGCCCGGAGAGATATTCCAGTGGAAGTTATGGGTGACACATCCTCTTCTTTACAGGTGGCAGCCTGGCAACTCCTGCAGAAAGTCCAGCAGAGCCCCACTCACACCGGGCCACCCACAAAGCCGTGGACCCTCACACCCTCCCACCAGCACAGCCCCGAGACTGCTGACGGGGCAGAGAATATGGAGTCAGGCACAGCTGCAGGGGCTATTGCTGCCTGGAGTGCTGTTTATATTGACCTCAACCCAGGCACACCTGGGGAGGGCTTGCCGGCAGGGTCAGGCTGCCCAGGTCAGCTAATCCTCAGCCCTCGGGGAATCACATTGCAGAAAATGGACCTCGCTAAGACAGAATATTCGCCAACGAAAAGAAGCACACAATGCCATTTGCAGCACCGTAGATGAGTCTAGAGGTAATCACGTGACTTGGAGTAAGTCAGAAAGTGAAAGACACATATCATATCATATCACTTATAGGTGTTACCTATAAATTGATACCAGGGCAGATATTTCCACGGAGAAGGGCAATCACAGATTCATTAAACAAACTTATGGTTCACCAAAGGAAAGGTGTGAGGATTGAATTCATTACGATATTGGGGTTAACAGACATATACAAACACAGTAGACATATATAATCACCAAAGACCTACGGAGTACCAAGAGAAGACTACTCAACATTCTGTCATAACGTACATGGGAAAAGGATCCCAGGAAGAACAGACATATGTATATGTGTAAAAGAGCAACCTCTTGCACACCTACAACAAGCTAAACGTTGTACTCAAAGTTGCTGTAATAAAAAATAAAAAATTAAATTAAAAACACGAACAAGAATTAGTGTGAAAAACTTGAGGGGCTTTCTCCTGGTACATTCCGTTCTACATTCCAATCTAGAACGCGACTTCCATTGAGGCTCTGCTGCCCTAGTAACCAGATTTGGTAAGGGAGAACTGCTGCCACCTTGTGGCCGTTTCACACAACAGCAGCTTTAATCCCAGCGCTAATGGTCAGTGGATATTCCAAATCATTACAGGCCTGTAAATGACCCCTGCCCTGAAAACCAATCCTGGGGTCATTTATCGACCAAAAAATTCAAAAGACGTCCATATTTCAAAACGACAGTTTCAAGAGGCATATTTCACGCACATTAGTGTTCTGCTTCTTTTGATTTCATTCCTTCTTTGTTAAAAAAAGGGGAATGGAAAAAGGCAACCCTCAGAATGGGCGAAAACTTTCACAAACGAATCAATGGACAAAGGTTTAATATCCAATATATATGAACAGCTCATGCAGCTTAATATTAATACAACAAACAACCCAATACAAAAATGGGCAGAAGATCTAAATAGACGTTTCTTCAAAGAAGACACAGAGATGGCCAAGACGCACATGAAAAGCTGCTCAACATCACTAATTATTAGAGAAATGCAAATCAAAACTACAATGAGGTAAGACCTCACACCTGTTAGAATCGGCATCATCAGATAATCTACAAAGAACAAATTCTGGGGAGGGTGTGGACAAAAGGAACCCTCTTCCGCTATTGGTGGGAATGTAAATTGATACAGTCACTATGGAGAACAGTATGGAGGTTCCTTTAAAAAACTAAAAAGAGAATTACCATAGGATCCAGCAATCCCACTTCTGGGCATATACCCAGAGAAAACCATAAATCACAGAGACACATTCACCACAATGTTCATTGCAGCACTATTTACAATAGCCAGGTAATGGAAGCAACCTAAATGCCCACAGACAGACGAATGGATAAAGATGTGGTACATATATAAAATGGAATATTACTCAGCCATAAAAAGGAATGAAACTGGGTCATTTGTAGAGAAGTTGATGGATCTAGAGACTGTCATACAGAGTGAAGTAAGTCAGAAAGAGAAAAACAAATATTGTATATTAATGCCTATATGTGGAACCTAGAAAAATGCTACAGATGAACTGGTTTGCAGGGCAGAAATAGAGACACAGAGGTAGAGAACAAACGTATGGACACAAAGTGGGGGAAGCCATGGGGTGGTGGTGGTGGGATGAGTTGGGAGATTGGGATTGACCTGTATACATGTCTATGCATAAAATAGATAACTAATAATAACCTACTGTATAAAAAAAATAAATAAAATTAAATTTCAAAAATTTTAAAAATAAAATGTAAAAATAAAACTGAAAAAATATTCTTCCATTCACACTGATGTATTTATAAGAATGAATTATTTCCATGCTTATATCCATAAATACATAAAAGAGGAATAAAATCTAACTTGAAGCAAAAAAGAAAAAATAAAACTGAACCTAACAGTTATACAGAGGAAAACACTACCAAGGCACTTGCTCCAGTGGTAAACAATTCTGAAATTGGTCAGAGGTGGGGAATCATCTCCCATAGAGCCAGCAGCCCCGCCCGCCCACGCAAGGAGCGTCCTTATTGCAAAGCTGGGGGACCGTGCCGAGGCCTCTGTGAGTAAACGTGAGCTGAGCCCCAGGCCAGCTGCTGCTGAACTGTTCCCACCCTTCCCAGGTGAAACACCTGAATATGTACAAGGGCTTGAAAGCCTAGAGGAAGGGCCGTGGTGCCACACCAGCGACAGCACGCAGGCCACCTTGGTGCCTGCAGGTCAGCCAGGATGGTCCTGGCCACGGGCGCTCTTCTGGAAGCTTTCCATTGCCCTGCCTGAGATACCCCTCCTGTCCCGGCCCCCACTCCTTTTTTTCCTTCCTCACCTCAGCCCGGAGAGATATTCCAGTGGAAGTTATGGGTGACACATCCTCTTCTTTACAGGTGGCAGCCTGGCAACTCCTGCAGAAAGTCCAGCAGAGCCCCACTCACACCGGGCCACCCACAAAGCCGTGGACCCTCACACCCTCCCACCAGCACAGCCCCGAGACTGCTGACGGGGCAGAGAATATGGAGTCAGGCACAGCTGCAGGGGCTATTGCTGCCTGGAGTGCTGTTTATATTGACCTCAACCCAGGCACACCTGGGGAGGGCTTGCCGGCAGGGTCAGGCTGCCCAGGTCAGCTAATCCTCAGCCCTCGGGGAATCACATTGCAGAAAATGGACCTCGCTAAGACAGAATATTCGCCAACGAAAAGAAGCACACAATGCCATTTGCAGCACCGTAGATGAGTCTAGAGGTAATCACGTGACTTGGAGTAAGTCAGAAAGTGAAAGACACATATCATATCATATCACTTATATGTGTTACCTATAAATTGATACCAGGGCAGATATTTCCACGGAGAAGGGCAATCAAAGATTCATTAAACAAACTTATGGTTCACCAAAGGAAAGGTGTGAGGATTGAATTCATTACGATATTGGGGTTAACAGACATATACAAACACAGTAGACATATATAATCACCAAAGACCTACGGAGTACCAAGAGAAGACTACTCAACATTCTGTCATAACGTACATGGGAAAAGGATCCCAGGAAGAACAGACATATGTATATGTGTAAAAGAGCAACCTCTTGCACACCTACAACAAGCTAAACGTTGTACTCAAAGTTGCTGTAATAAAAAATAAAAAATTAAATTAAAAACACGAACAAGAATTAGTGTGAAAAACTTGAGGGGCTTTCTCCTGGTACATTCCGTTCTACATTCCAATCTAGAACGCGACTTCCATTGAGGCTCTGCTGCCCTAGTAACCAGATTTGGTAAGGGAGAACGGCTGCCACCTTGTGGCCGTTTCACACAACAGCAGCTTTAATCCCAGCGCTAATGGTCAGTGGATATTCCAAATCATTACAGGCCTGTAAATGACCCCTGCCCTGAAAACCAATCCTGGGGTCATGTATCGACCAAAAAATTCAAAAGACGTCCATATTTCAAAACGACAGTTTCAAGAGGCATATTTCACGCACATTAGTGTTCTGCTTCTTTTGATTTCATTCCTTCTTTGTTAAAAAAAGGGGAATGGAAAAAGGCAACCCTCAGAATGGGCGAAAACTTTCACAAACGAATCAATGGACAAAGGTTTAATATCCAATATATATGAACAGCTCATGCAGCTTAATATTAATACAACAAACAACCCAATACAAAAATGGGCAGAAGATCTAAATAGACGTTTCTTCAAAGAAGACACAGAGATGGCCAAGACGCACATGAAAAGCTGCTCAACATCACTAATTATTAGAGAAATGCAAATCAAAACTACAATGCGGTAAGACCTCACACCTGTTAGAATCGGCATCATCAGATAATCTACAAAAAACAAATTCTGGGGAGGGTGTGGACAAAAGGAACCCTCTTCCGCTATTGGTGGGAATGTAAATTGATACAGTCACTATGGAGAACAGTATGGAGGTTCCTTTAAAAAACTAAAAAGAGAATTACCATAGGATCCAGCAATCCCACTTCTGGGCATATACCCAGAGAAAACCATAAATCACAGAGACACATTCACCACAATGTTCATTGCAGCACTATTTACAATAGCCAGGTAATGGAAGCAACCTAAATGCCCACAGACAGACGAATGGATAAAGATGTGGTACATATATAAAATGGAATATTACTCAGCCATAAAAAGGAATGAAACTGGGTCATTTGTAGAGAAGTTGATGGATCTAGAGACTGTCATACAGAGTGAAGTAAGTCAGAAAGAGAAAAACAAATATTGTATATTAATGCCTATATGTGGAACCTAGAAAAATGCTACAGATGAACTGGTTTGCAGGGCAGAAATAGAGACACAGAGGTAGAGAACAAACGTATGGACACAAAGTGGGGGAAGCCAAGGGGTGGTGGTGGTGGGATGAGTTGGGAGATTGGGATTGACCTGTATACATGTCTATGCATAAAATAGATAACTAATAATAACCTACTGTATAAAAAAAATAAATAAAATTAAATTTCAAAAATTTTAAAAATAAAATGTAAAAATAAAACAGAAAAAATGTTCTTCCATTCACACTGATGTATTTATAAGAATGAATTATTTCCATGCTTATATCCATAAATACATAAAAGAGGAATAAAACCTAACTTGAACCAAAAAAGAAAAAATAAAACTGAACCTAACAGTTATACAGAGGAAAACACTACCATGGCACTTGCTCTAGTGGTAAACAATTCTGAAATTGGTCAGAGGTGGGGAATCATCTCCCATAGAGCCAGCAGCCCCGCCCGCCCACGCAAGGAGCGTCCTTATTGCAAAGCTGGGGGACCGTGCCCAGGCCTCTGTGAGTAAACGTGAGCTGAGCCCCAGGCCAGCTGCTGGTGAACTGTTCCCACCCTTCCCAGGTGAAACACCTGAATATGTACAAGGGCTTGAAAGCCTAGAGGAAGGGCCGTGGAGCCACAGCAGCGACAGCACGCAGGCCAACTTGGTGCCTGCAGGTCAGCCAGGATGGTCCTGGCCACGGGCGCTCTTCTGGAAGCTTTCCATTGCCCTGCCTGGGATACCCCTCCTGTCCCGGCCCCCACTCCTTTTTTTCCTTCCTCACCTCAGCCCGGAGAGATATTCCAGTGGAAGTTATGGGTGACACATCCTCTTCTTTACAGGTGGCAGCCTGGCAACTCCTGCAGAAAGTCCAGCAGAGCCCCACTCACACCGGGCCACCCACAAAACCGTGGACCCTCACACCCTCCCACCAGCACAGCCCCGAGACTGCTGACGGGGCAGAGAATATGGAGTCAGGCACAGCTGCAGGGGCTATTGCTGCCTGGAGTGCTGTTTATATTGACCTCAACCCAGGCACACCTGGGGAGGGCTTGCCGGCACGGTCAGGCTGCCCAGGTCAGCTAATCCTCAGCCCTCGGGGAATCACATTGCAGAAAATGGACCTCGCTAAGACAGAATATTCGCCAAGGAAAAGAAGCACACAATGCCATTTGCAGCACCGTAGATGAGTCTAGAGGTAATCACGTGACTTGGAGTAAGTCAGAAAGTGAAAGACACATATATCATATCACTTATAGGTGTTACCTATAAATTGATACCAGGGCAGATATTTCCACGGAGAAGGGCAATCACAGATTCATTAAACAAACTTATGGTTCACCAAAGGAAAGGTGTGAGGATTGAATTCATTATGATATTGGGGTTAACAGACATATACAAACACAGTAGACGTATATAATCACCAAAGACCTACGGAGTACCAAGAGAAGACTACTCAACATTCTGTCATGACGAACATGGGAAAAGGATCCCAGGAAGAACAGACATATGTATATGTGTAAAAGAACCACCTCTTGCACACCTACAACAAGCTAAACGTTGTACTCAAACTTGCTGTAATAAAAAATAAAAAATTAAATTAAAAACACGAACAAGAATTAGTGAGAAAAACTTGAGGGGCTTTCTCCTGGTACATTCCGTTCTACATTCCAATCTAGAACGCGACTTCCATTGAGGCTCTGCTGCCCTAGTAACCAGATTTGGTAAGGGAGAACTGCTGCCACCTTGTGGCCGTTTCACACAACAGCAGCTTTAATCCCAGCGCTAATGGTCAGTGGATATTCCAAATCATTACAGGCCTGTAAATGACCCCTGCCCTGAAAACCAATCCTGGGGTCATTTATCGACCAAAAAATTCAAAAGACGTCCATATTTCAAAACGACAGTTTCAAGAGGCATATTTCACGCACATTAGTGTTCTGCTTCTTTTGATTTCATTCCTTCTTTGTTAAAAAAAGGGGAATGGAAAAAGGCAACCCTCAGAATGGGCGAAAACTTTCACAAACGAATCAATGGACAAATGTTTAATCTCCAATATATATAAACAGCTCATGCAGCTTAATATTAATACAACAAACAACCCAATACAAAAATGGGCAGAAGATCTAAATAGACGTTTCTTCAAAGAAGACACAGAGATGGCCAAGACGCACATGAAAAGCTGCTCAACATCACTAATTATTAGAGAAATGCAAATCAAAACTACAATGAGGTAAGACCTCACACCTGTTAGAATCGGCATCATCAGATAATCTACAAACAACAAATTCTGGGGAGGGTGTGGACAAAAGGAACCCTCTTCCGCTATTGGTGGGAATGTAAATTGATACAGTCACTATGGAGAACAGTATGGAGGTTCCTTTAAAAAACTAAAAAGAGAATTACCATAGGATCCAGCAATCCCACTTCTGGGCATATACCCAGAGAAAACCATAAATCACAAAGACACATTCACCAAAATGTTCATTGCAGCACTATTTACAATAGCCAGGTAATGGAAGCAACCTAAATGCCCACAGACAGACGAATGGATAAAGATGTGGTACATATATAAAATGGAATATTACTCAGCCATAAAAAGGAATGAAACTGGGTCATTTGTAGAGAAGTTGATGGATCTAGAGACTGTCATACAGAGTGAAGTAAGTCAGAAAGAGAAAAACAAATATTGTATATTAATGCCTATATGTGGAACCTAGAAAAATGCTACAGATGAACTGGTTTGCAGGGCAGAACTAGAGACACAGAGGTAGAGAACAAACGTATGGACACAAAGTGGGGGAAGCCATGGGGTGGTGGTGGTGGGATGAGTTGGGAGATTGGGATTGACCTGTATACATGTCTATGCATAAAATAGATAACTAAGAATAACCTACTGTATAAAAATAAATAAATAAAATTAAATTTCAAAAATTTTAAAAATAAAATGTAAAAATAAAACAGAAAAAATATTCTTCCATTCACACTGATGTATTTATAAGAATGAATTATTTCCATGCTTATATCCATAAATACATAAAAGAGGAATAAAATCTAACTTGAACCAAAAAAGAAAAAAAAAACTGAACCTAACAGTTATACAGAGGAAAACACTACCAAGGCACTTGCTCCAGTGGAAAACAATTCTGAAATTGGTCAGAGGTGGGGAATCATCTCCCATACAGCCAGCAGCCCCACCCGCCCACGCAAGGAGCGTCCTTATTGCAAAGCTGGGGGACCGTGCCGAGGCCTCTGTGAGTAAACGTGAGCTGAGCCCCAGGCCAGCTGCTGCTGAACTGTTCCCACCCTTCCCAGGTGAAACACCTGAATATGTACAAGGGCTTGAAAGCCTAGAGGAAGGGCCGTGGAGCCACACCAGCGACAGCACGCAGGCCACCTTGGTGCCTGCAGGTCAGCCAGGATGGTCCTGGCCACGGGCGCTCTTCTGGAAGCTTTCCATTGCCCTGCCTGAGATACCCCTCCTGTCCCGGCCCCCACTCCTTTTTTTTCCTTACTCACCTCAGCCCGGAGAGATACTCCAGTGGAAGTTATGGGTGACACATCCTCTTCTTTAGAGGTGGCAGCCTGGCAACTCCTGCAGAAAGTCCAGCAGAGCCCCACTCACACCGGGCCACCCACAAAGCCGTGGACCCTCACACCCTCCCACCAGCACAGCCCCGAGACTGCTGACGGGGCAGAGAATATGGAGTCAGGCACAGCTGCAGGGGCTATTGCTGCCTGGAGTGCTGTTTATATTGACCTCAACCCAGGCACACCTGGGGAGGGCTTGCCGGCAGGGTCAGGCTGCCCAGGTCAGCTAATCCTCAGCCCTCGGGGAATCACATTGCAGAAAATGGACCTCGCTAAGACAGAATATTCGCCAAGGAAAAGAAGCACACAATGCCATTTGCAGCACCGTAGATGAGTCTAGAGGTAATCACGTGACTTGGAGTAAGTCAGAAAGTGAAAGACACATATCATATCATATCACTTATAGGTGTTACCTATAAATTGATACCAGGGCAGATATTTCCACGGAGAAGGGCAATCACAGATTCATTAAACAAACTTATGGTTCACCAAAGGAAAGGTGTGAGGATTGAATTCATTATGATATTAGGGTTAACAGACATATACAAACACAGTAGACGTATATAATCACCAAAGACCTACGGAGTACCAAGAGAAGACTACTCAACATTCTGTCATAACGAACATGGGAAAAGGATCCCAGGAAGAACAGACATATGTATATGTGTAAAAGAACCACCTCTTGCACACCTACAACAAGCTAAACGTTGTACTCAAACTTGCTGTAATAAAAAATAAAAAATTAAATTAAAAACACGAACAAGAATTAGTGAGAAAAACTTGAGGGGCTTTCTCCTGGTACATTCCGTTCTACATTCCAATCTAGAACGCGACTTCCATTGAGGCTCTGCTGCCCTAGTAACCAGATTTGGTAAGGGAGAACTGCTGCCACCTTGTGGCCGTTTCACACAACAGCAGCTTTAATCCCAGCGCTAATGGTCAGTGGATATTCCAAATCATTACAGGCCTGTAAATGACCCCTGCCCTGAAAACCAATCCTGGGGTCATTTATCGACCAAAAAATTCAAAAGACGTCCATATTTCAAAACGACAGTTTCAAGAGGCATATTTCACGCACATTAGTGTTCTGCTTCTTTTGATTTCATTCCTTCTTTGTTAAAAAAACCGGAATGGAAAAAGTAAACCCTCAGAATGGGCGAAAACTTTCACAAACGAATCAATGGACAAAGGTTTAATCTCCAATATATATGAACAGCTCATGCAGCTTAATATTAATACAAAAAACAACCCAATACAAAAATGGGCAGAAGATCTAAATAGACGTTTCTTCAAAGAAGACACAGAGATGGCCAAGACGCACATGAAAAGCTGCTCAACATCACTAATTATTAGAGAAATGCAAATCAAAACTACAATGCGGTAAGACCTCACACCTGTTAGAATCGGCATCATCAGATAATCTACAAACAACAAATTCTGGGGAGGGTGTGGACAAAAGGAACCCTCTTCCGCTATTGGTGGGAATGTAAATTGATACAGTCACTATGGAGAACAGTATGGAGGTTCCTTTAAAAAACTAAAAAGAGAATTACCATAGGATCCAGCAATCCCACTTCTGGGCATATACCCAGAGAAAACCATAAATCACAGAGACACATTCACCACAATGTTCATTGCAGCACTATTTACAATAGCCAGGTAATGGAAGCAACCTAAATGCCCACAGACAGACGAATGGATAAAGATGTGGTACATATATAAAATGGAATATTACTCAGCCATAAAAAGGAATGAAACTGGGTCATTTGTAGAGAAGTTGATGGATCTAGAGACTGTCATACAGAGTGAAGTAAGTCAGAAAGAGAAAAACAAATATTGTATATTAATGCCTATATGTGGAACCTAGAAAAATGCTACAGATGAACTGGTTTGCAGGGCAGAAATAGAGACACAGAGGTAGAGAACAAACGTATGGACACAAAGTGGGGGAAGCCACGGGGTGGTAGTGGTGGGATGAGTTGGGAGATTGGGATTGACCTGTATACATGTCTATGCATAAAATAGATAACTAATAATAACCTACTGCATAAAAAAAATAAATAAAATTAAATTTCAAAAATTTTAAAAATAAAATGTAAAAATAAAACAGAAAAA